>NC_064632.1:349708463-350350281 GCF_023864275.1 Schistocerca cancellata | reverse complement strand
TAAATTCTAAGCAATGTCATCAGACCATGAAAATGTGTACACATGCCAGAAAAACTAAACACATACTAACACATACTAACTATTTGGAACATACTGAAAGTGATGTAGGAAAATGAAGACATTTCTTAAAAGGTAGGTAAATAACTGATTAAAGTCTTCATCCTACAGATAATAAAAAAAATGTTGGTAGCAGATAATTTAGATTTGAACACTTCTGTACCAAACAGCCCGTAGTTTCTACAAAACTCATTCCAAAACAAGTTGATAAAATTCAGTAACATTCTATATCTCTAAAGAAGTTATCAGTGTTACCAGTTCTCTTAAAAATAAGTCTTGAAGTGGTTACGATGACATCAGTAGTAATATAATGAAATATTTGTCAACTGAACCTTGTAACATTTTGGGTTACTTATCTTATGGACCTTTTCACAGACACACTTTTGTAGATAAAATTGAATGTTCCGTTGCCAAGTCGCTTCACAAAAAATGAGAAAAAAACACTGAAGACGTTCCAATAAATCTCTTAACTGCCAGTACCTTCGAAAATTCTTGAGGAAATGTATAACAGATTTCATAAACACTTCATACTGGAAAATATACTCATTAGCAAACAGTTTGGGTTTACAAAATGGCTATCTTGACAGATGATGTAATGCAATCAGTAAGTCATAAATTATACCAAAACAAATATTTTGTAACTTTTCACTGTTTGAACTGGGCAATTATCATGCAAAAACTAAAATAATATGGAATAGTACACACAGCAGGTTTATACTTTTTATCTTATTTGCATGACAGAAAGCAGAGTGTATCAGTTCCATGTTGATCACATAACAATCCACACTTAGAATTTGAAGCAGCATGACCTGGTGTGCCACTTGATTCTAATTTCTGTTTATTCTGATGCATAAAAATGATCTCTACAACCTGTGTATTAGATGACGTACACTGATGACGCAAACATTATGACCATTTGCTCAGTTGCTTGTCTGTCCGTTTTGGAACGAAATACATCAGTGATTCTGGGTATCAGGGATCCAATAGTTTGTTGGTAGGTTTGTGGAGGAAGGTGACATTAGACGTCTACGCACAGGTCACATAATTTGAATAAATAACGGGCCGCTGATTTGTGTACGAACTGCTGTTGCCCGATAGATAGCCAGATGGGTTCCATAGGATTTGCATCAGACGAATTTGATCGCCGAGACATCTCCAAACCACTCTAGCGGTTCTCTCTCGGAGACACCAATAATTATACTGCTGAAAGATGATACGGCCGTCGGGGAAGACATCAAGCATGAAGACAAAGTAAATATTCCTGAATTCCAATCAATAACAACTGCCAAGATGAGAAACATAGAAATAGATATCCTCGATGTTGCAAAGCAGCTTAAATCACTAAATAAAAGCGGGGTTGAGTTGGGTTGCTTTGAGGGAGAATACCAGACAGCGAGGTCATCGGTCTCATCGGATTACGGAAGGATGGGGAAGGAAGTCGGCTGTGCACTTTCAAAGGAACCATCCCGGCATTGCCTGGAGCGATTTAGGGAAATCACGGAAAACCTAAATCAGGATGATCAGACGCGGGATTGAACCGTCGTCCTCCTGAATGCGAGTCCAGTATGTTAAAGCAAGACTTGCGGTCCAGATTGTGTACCAGTCAGGTTCCTCTCAGAGTATGCTGATAGAATAGCATCATTTTAACAATTATATACAACCACTCGCTCACAGAAAGATCCGTACCTAGAGACTGAAAAACTGCTCAAGTCACACCAATACCCAGAAAGGGGAGTAGGAGTAATCCGTTGAATTACAGACCCATATCACCAATGTCGGCTTGCAGTAGGGTTTTGCAATATCTACTGTATTCGAACATTATGAAGTACCCGAAGAAAACGATTTACTGACACGTAGTGAGCGCGGATTCAGAAAATATCGTTCTCGTGCAACACAAGTAGCTCTTTATACTCATGAAGTAATGAGCGCTATCGACAGGGGATGTCAAATTGATTCCATATTTTTAGATTTCCAGAAGGCTTTCGATACCGTTCCTCACAACCGTTTTCTAACCAAACTGCATACCCATGGAATATCGCCTCAGTTGTGCGGCTGGATTCGTCATTTCCTGTCAGGGATATCAGAGTTCGTATTAATAGACTGAAAGTCATCGAATGAAACAGAACTAATATCCGACGTTCCCCAAGGAAGTGTCAAGGCCCTCGATAGTTAAAAAATGGCTCTGAGCACTATGGGACTTAACTTCTGAGGTCATCAGTCCCCTAGAACTTAGAACTACTTAAACCTAACTAACCTAAGGACGTCACACACATCTATGCCCGAGACAGGATTCGAAGCTGCGACCATAGCGGACGCGCGGTTCCAGACTGTAGCGCCTAGAACCGCTCGGTCACCCCTCTATTGATCCTGATTTATATTAACGACATAGGTGACAATCTCAGTAGCCGTCTTAGAACGTTTACAGATGATGCCGTCATTTACTGTCTTGTAAAGTCATCAGATGACCAAAACGAAATGCAAAATAAATTAGATAAGATATCTGTACTGCGAAAAGTGGCAATTGACCCTGAATAAAGAAAAGTGTGTGCGAAGTTATTCACACGAGTACTAAAAGAAATCCGCAAAATTTCGATTATGCAACAAGTCACACAAATCTGAACGCTGTAAATTCAACTAAATACCGGGTGATCAAAAAGTCTGTATAAATTTGAAAACTGTATAAATTACGGAATAATGTAGATAGAGAGGTACAAATTGACACACATGCTTGCAATGACAGGGGGTTTTATTAGAACAAAAAAAAAATACAAAAGTTAAAAAAATGTCCGACAGATGGCGCTTCATCTGATCAGAATAGCAACAATTAGCACCGCAAAGTAAGACAAAGCAAAGATAATGTTCTTACCAGGAAATGCTCAATACGTCCACCATCATTCCTCAACAATAGCTGTAGTGAGGAATAATGTTGTGAACAGCACTGTAAAGCATGTCCGGGGTTATGGTGAGGCATTGGCGTCGGATGTTGTCTTTCAGCATCCCTAGAGATGTCGGTCGATCACGATACACTTGCGACTACAGGTAACCCCAAAGCCAATAATCACACTGACTGAGGTCTGGGGACCTGGGAGGCCAAGCATGACGAAAGTGGCGGTTAAGCACACGATCATCACCAAACGACGCGCGCAAGAGATCTTTCACGCGTCTAGCAATATGAGGTGAAGCGCCATCCTGCATAAACATCGTACGTTCCAGCTGGTGTTTATCAGCCAAGCTGGGGATGATGCGATTCTGTAACATATCGGCGTACCTCTCATCTGTCACGGTAGCAGTTACAAAAACAGAATCACGCATTTCCTCGAAGAAAAAAGGCCCGATAACGGTAGATGTGGTAAATCCAACCCATACCGTTACTTTCTCGTCGTGCAGTGGAGTTTCCACGACAGTCCTAGGATTTTCGGTAGCCCAAATTCTGCGGTTGTGGGCGTTGACAGACCCTCGGAGCGTGAAATGAGCTTCGTCGGTCCACAACACGTCACTCAACCAATCGTCATATTCCGCCATCTTTTGAAACGCCCACACCGCAAATGTCCTCCGCTTTACTAAATCGCCAGGTAACAGTTCATGATGCCGATGGATTTTGTACGGATAGCATCGGGGGGTATGCCTAAGTGCCAACCAACCAGTAGTGTATGGAATGCCGGTGCGACGTGCGACTGCATGAGTGCTGCCTTCCCCATGCATAGATGAACCCGCTACAGTCTCCATTTCTTCCTGCACTGTCTCAGCAGCATTACGCCTTGTGCTCAGTCGACCACTACGGGGTCTATCGTCTAAACAACCCGTGGCTTCGAACTTCGAAATCAGTCTCGCCACAGCTGCATTTGTCAACGGACCTTTACCCGTTCGAATCCCGTTCCTGTGGCGATAGGATCGTAACGCTGAACTAGCACATTCCCCAGTCTGATAATACAGCTTCACTAAAAGCGCCTTTTCAGGTAACGTCAACATGCTGCGACTGCTGTCGCATCTGATTCTCTCTATTACAGCTCCTTTTATACACGATTGTCATGTGCAGTCACTGACATTTTGCTGTCCAGCGCCATCTGTCGGACTATTTGTGAACTTTTTTTGTTCTAATAAAACCCCATGTCATTCCAAGCACGTGTGTCAATTTTTACCTCTCTATCTACATTATTCCGTGATTTATTAAGTTTTCAAATTTATGCTGACTTTTTGATCACCCGGTACTTAGGGATTACAGTTACAAATACTCTAAATTGGAACGATCATATAGATAATATTGTGGGTAGAGCCAATCAAAGACTGCGATTCATTGGCAGAACACTTAGAAGGTGTAACAGATCTAATAAAGAGACTGCTTACACCACGCTTGTCCGTCCTATTCTGGAGTATGGCTGTGCGGTGTGGGATCCGCATCAGATGGGACTGACGGATGACATCGAAAAAGTACAAAGAAGAGTAGCTTGTTTTGCATTATCGCAAAGTATGGGAGATAGTGCCACAGACATGATACGTGAATTGGAGTGGCAGTCATTAAAACAAAGGCGGTTTTCGTTGCGACGGAATCTACTCATGAAATTTCAATAACCAGTTTTCTCTGATTGCGAAAACTTTCTGTTGGCACCCACCTACATGGGGAGAAATGATTATCACGATAAAATAAGAGAAATGAGGGCTCGCACAGAAAAATTTAAGTACTCGTTTTACCCGCGCGCCGTTTCGAGAGTGGAACGGTAGAGAGACAGCTTGCACGTGGTTTATTGAACCCTCTGTCAGGCACTCTATTGCGAATAGCAGAGTAATTACGTAGATGTAAATGTAGATGTAAAAGGGATGCAGGTGGTTCGCAGCTGTCAGCGTGTCTTCGATTATTACCACAGGTCCAATGCAAGCGCAGGAGAATATCTCCCATAGCATAATACCTGCTTGCACGAGCCTGCCGCCGTTCACCTTGATTACGGCGGTTGTGGAGACGATCAGCGACCTTGTGTAGCAAAAATGTGTCACCCGAAGAACCGTCGCGTTTCCATTGACCGACGGTCGAATCCCGATAGTCCCGTGCCCACTGCAGTCTAATTCAGGCTGTCGTTGGGTACACATGTGAACACGGACGGGTAGTCTGCTGCGGAGCTCCAAACTCAACAATGTACGATTAACGGTGCGCTCCGAAGCACCTGTGTGTGCACCAAAATTTTGCCCTTTCGGCAGAGATGCCACTGATCACCACCTATCCTATTTTACAGAGCCGACAATCCTGCGAATGCCACGGTCTGTGAAGAGCCATGGACGTCCAACCATTTAGCGCCTAGTGGTAGTTTCACTGCTCCGCCTCTTTCCGTAGAAGCTCGCGACAGTAGCACGTGAATATTCGACTATCTTCGCCGTTTTCGAAATACTCGTTCACAGGCTCGGCGCAAAAGTAATCTGTCCTTTGTCTAACTCGATTATCTCAATGGATTTCCCCATTTGCAGCCCTTATATTCGCTATGGTGATCCCCAGTTCACGTCTGCTCCGCTTACGTACTTTCGTTACCGCGTCACGTGCCCGCAACGCCAGCAGGTGGCATCCTACATCGCGGTGGGCAGTGGTCATAATGTTTTGATTTATCAGTGCACTTGCGTGACATGCCGCCATGTTATATGTTACAGATGTTACATGCTAGAATTCGGAGCCTTGTGCTAGCAAAGGGTTACAACTTGCGTCAGCGGAACAGCAAAGTTGACCGAGTAATATGCTTGAGATGTAATACTTCAACTGAGAACAAAATAAGAAATAACTTTGGAGCACCCCCTCGTAGAGCGGCCTCCATAGTGCACTCGTGTTGTTCCTATTTAGTCTTATCAGGCCTGGTACGGTATGTAATGTGAGTGAACAGTGTCAGGTATTGAGGGATCACTGTGAAGAACATGGAGACAGCACTATTAGCATGTAACAGAGATTGAAAAGGTCCTCATTGTAGGTATTCATTTGGACGGCTGGTCGAATCGTGTTATATACAGATTTCTGGGACATTCCGATGAGACAGTAGCACGATATTCGACTGTATGGGAACACAGGTAGGAATACTCGTCGTCAAGGTTTTGATGGACCACGTCTGCCACCACAAGGAAAGATCGTCGTATTGTGCAGCCTCACATTGTAACACCTTCATATCTGCTCCTATCATACTGGAACATTATGTGTCATTCCGCACTATTGCTCGGAGACTAGAGCAACCTGAATAAGAAATTGCCGTCGCAGGCGTATGCTACCGTTAACATCACAACACGATGACAAAATGGTAGATATCGAAATAGACGACAGAGGGATAGAGAATTAAAATCGCTCAAAAGAGGAAAGGCCGCTGGACCTGATGGGATACCAGTTCGATTTTACACAGAGTACGCGAAGGAACTTGCCCCCCTTCTTGCAGCGGTGTACCGTAGGTCTCTATAAGAGCGTAGCGTTCCAAACGATTGGAAAAGGGCACAGGTCATCCCAGTTTTCAAGAAGGGACGTCGAACAGATGTGCAGAACTATAGAGCTACATCTCTAACGTCGATCAGTTGTAGAATTTTGGAACACGTATTATGTTCGAGTGTCATGACTTTTCTGGAAACTAGAAATCTACTCTGTACGAATCAACATGGGTTTCGAAAAAGACGATCGTGTGAACCCCAGCTCGCGCTATTCGTCCACGAGACTCAGAGGGCCACTGACACGGGTTCACAGGTAGACGTCGTGTTTCTTGACTTCCGCAAGGCGTTCGATACAGTTCCCCACAGTCGTTTAATGAACAAAGTAAGAGCATATGGACTATCAGACCAATTGTGTGATTGGATTGAAGAGTTCCTAGATAACAGAACGCAGCATGTCATTCTCAATGGAGAAGTCTTCCGAAGTAAGAGTGATTTCAGGTGTGCGGTAGGGGAGTGTCGTAGGACCGTTGCTATTCACAATATACATAAATGACCTTGTGGATGACATCGGAAGTTCACTGAGGCTTTTTGCGGATGATGCTGTGGTATATCGAGAGGTTGCAACAATGGAAAATTGTACTGAAATGCAGGAGGATCTGCAGCGAATTGACGCATGGTGCAGGGAACGGCAATTGAATCTCAATGTAGACAAGTGTAATGTGCTGCGAATACATAGAAAGAAAGATCCCATGTCCTTTAGCTACAATATAGCAGGTCAACAACTGGAAGCAGTTAATTCCATAAATTATCTGGGAGTACGCATTAGGAGTGATTTAAAATGGACTGATCATATAAAGTTGATCGCCGGTATAGCAGATGCCAGACTGAGATTCATCGGAAGAATCCTAAGGAAATGCAGTCCGAAAACAAAGGAAATAGGTTACAAAAAAAATGGTTCAAATGGCTCGGAGCACTATGCGACTTAACTTCTGAGGTCATCAGTCGTCTAGAACTTAGAACTAATTAAACCTAACTAACCTAAGGACATCACACAAATCCATGCCCGAGGCAGGATTCGAACCTGCGACCGTAGCGGTCGCTCGGTTCCAGACTGTAGCGCCTAGAACCGCACGGCCATTCCGGCCGGCGAAATAGTTTACAGTACGCTTGTTCTCCCACTGCTTGAATACTGCTCAGCAGTGTGGGATCCGTACCAGATAGGGTTGATAGAAGAGATAGAGAAGATCCAAAGGAGAGCAGCGCGCTTCGTTACAGGATCATTTAGTAATCGCGGAAGCGTTACGGAGATGATAGATAAACTCCAGTGGAAGACTCTGCAGGAGAGACGCTCAGTAGCTAGATACGGGCTTTTGTTGAAGTTTCGAGAACATACCTTCACCGATGAGTGAAGCAGTATGTTGCTCCCTCCTACGTATATCTCGCGAAGAGACCATGAGGATAAAATCAGAGAGATTAGAGCCCACACAGAGGCATACCGACAATCCTTCTTTCCACGAACAATACGAGACTGGTATAGAAAGGAGAACCGATAGAGGTACTCAAGATACCCTCCGCCACACACCGTCAGGTGGCTTGCGGAGTATGGACGTAGATGTAGATGTAGAACGTTTGGGTTTGCAATGCAATCGGGAAGCATGGACTGGTACAGAACGGCGTCGCATTGCGTTCACCGATGAATACATAGAAATGAATCGTTGTTCTGCACTGTCCAAAATGATAATCGTCGGCGAGTATGGTGGCGAACTGGTAACGACTACCAGGTCTTGGAGAGGTTGTAGCGGTGTTACTCCTGGCGTCTTGGTCTGTGGGGGACATCGGGTGTGATTTCAGGTTTACAGGTGGTAGTGACTGAAGCAACTTTGACGGCACAGCAGTATGTCACAGACATCATGCGTCCTAATGTGTTACCTCTCATGTGACAGTATGGTGGTACCATTTTTCAACTGGGCAAGGCTCGTCCGTGCTCTCTGTCTCCGTGAACAGTCTGCGTTATGTTGGTGTACTCTCATGGCCAACTAGATCTCCACGTATGTCCCCATTGGAACATATGTGGGACCACTCCGTCCCAGTGCCCATATCCATGGTATCAACGACCAGTAACAACAGTTGTCGGCGAGTTTGTCTCTGGAGAGGATTCAACGGCATTATGACACCCACGCCAGCCGAATGTGTGCATGCATCCAGGCCCGACGGGGTGCAACACCATACTGTTAAGCGGGCGGATTCTGCCGAGTTCTTTGCAGATTTTACTCTACTTTCCAATAACTGAATCACATATCCTCTCACCCGTGCTGTTTCATTTCGTTTTCTCAACCCATTCTCGGCGTTTTTATTTCTTTGTTTTGTCGAACAGTGCATTTTCCTCCTCAGCTTTTCATATTCAGTGGCGACCTTTATCACCGAAAACTACAGTGATAATTCCCCGTTCTCTAGATGCTGTTGCATCTTTTCTTAATGAAACGCTGTGTGTCGGTTTACTTAGATTTTCGGTTACGCACTACCGCGGATGATCTTCGACGTCGACTATGTCGTCTATGAAAACTGGTTACCAGCAAGATCTATGTGTCATAAGACTTGAGCTCCTCTAGTTGACTGAACTGACAACCAATTTCTTTTGGTAAGTCAAAGAAAATACCACTTGAAAGTTATATTGTACGATGTGGATAATTCCTGGTATCTCGTCACATTCAATGCTTACTTCTTTCGTTTTTTTTCTGTCTTTGCACAGCTGCACGACCACCATATTGCTACGAACAATCATTAAAAGAGTTTCAAATGGCTCAAATGCTCTAAGCAACAATGAGACTTAGCATTGGAGGTCATCAGTCCCTTAGACGTAGAACTACTTAAACCTAACTAACCTGTGGACATCATACACATCCATGCCCGAGGCAGGATTCGAACCTGCGACCGCAGCAGCAGCGCGGTTCCGGACTGAAGCGCCTAGAACCGCTCGGCCACAGCGGCTGGCTTAAAACGGTTTAGCATCTGAAGATGAATCGTTATGTGATTCGCAACCTGTCATGGTAAATAAAATCTGAAGCATCATAAAAAGCGACTGGTTGAGTTATTCCAGAAAACCTAGAAAAATTCCGACAACAAAGAACAGAAAATCAAAAGAATTATTGAAAAATACAGCGTACATAAACACAAGAAAATTTCACCGAAAATGGCACTATTTTAGAACCTTCATTTTAGCAGAACCCCTCGGTATATTTCCGGTATCAAAACCTACATTTCAACCCTCTCAGTAGTGCCTTATTTAGCGAGAATATTAAACACATACTAATTATCTGACCTTCTCTGTTGACAACACCCTCCAACATCTAATGTACATCTATCAGTGTAAAACAATTTGGTGGTCTGCTAATTGTTCAATAATGGAAAGTAAATCCACGGATTGACTGGAATTGGTCCTCAACTTTTGGAACACGACACGTGAAATAACATTGATGTATCTTTCTGTTTCACTTTCCAACACCTCTTTTAGCATTAATACGAAACACTAAGTTTATTTTGTCTTACCCATCTACATCTACATTTATACTCCGCAAGCCATCCAACAGTGTGTGGCGGAGGGCACTTCATGTGCCACTGCATTACCTCCCTTTCCTGTTCCAGTCGCGTATGGTTCGCGGGAAGAACGACTGCCGGAAAGTCTCCATGCGCGCTCGAATCTCTAATTTTACATTCGTGATCTCCTCGGGAGGTATAAGTAGGGGGAAGCAATATATTCGTACCTCATCCAGAAACGCACCCTCTCGAAACCTGGACAGCAAGCTACACCGCGATGCAGAGCGCCTCTCTTGCAGAGTCTGCCACTTGAGTTTGCTAAACATATCCGTAACGCTATCACGCTTACCAAATAACCCTGTGACGAAACGCGTCGCTCTTCTTTGGATCTTCTCTATCTCCTCTGTCAACCCGACCTGGTACGGATCCCACACTGATGAGCGATACTCAAGTATAGGTTGAACGACTGTTTTGTAAGCCACCTCCTTTGTTGATGGACTACATTTTCTAAGGACTCTCCCAATGAATCTCAACCTGGCACCCGCCTTACCAACAATTAATTTTATATGATCATTTCACTTCAAATCGTCCGTACGCATGCTCCCAGATATTTTAAAGAAGTGACTGCTACCAGTGTTCGTTCCGCTATTATATAATCATACAATAAAGGATCCTTCTTTGTATGTATTCGCTATACATTACATTTATCTACGTTAAGGGTCAGTTGCCACTCCCTGCACCAAGTGCCTATCCGCTGCAGATCTTCCTGCATTCCGCTGCAATTTTCTAATGCTGCAACTTCTCTGTATACTACAGCATCATCCGCGAAAAGCCGCATGGAACTTCCGACACTATCTACTAGGTCATTTATATATATTGTGAAAAGCAATGGTCCCATAACACTCCCCTATGGCCCGCCAGAGGTTACTTTAACGTCTGTAGACGTCTCTCCATTGAGAACAACATGCTGTGATCTGTTTGCTAAAAACTCTTCAATCCAGCCACACAGCTGGTCTGATATTCCGTAGGTTCTTACATTGTTTATCAGGCGATAGTGTAGAACTGTATCGAACGCCTTCCGGAAGTCAAGGAAAATGGCATCTACCTGGGAGCCTGTATCTAATATTTCCTGGGTCTCATGAACAAATAAAGCGAATTGGGTCTCACACGATCGCTGTTTCCGGAATCCATGTTGATTCCTACAGAGTAGATTCTGGGTTCCCGAAATGACATGATACGCGAGCAAAAAACATGTTCTAAAATTCTACAACACATCGAAGTCAGAGATATAGGCCTACAGTTTTGCGCATCTGCTCGACAACCCTTCTTGAAAACTGGAACTACCTGTGCTCTTTTCCAATCATTTGGAACCTTCCGTTCCTCTAGAGACTTGCGGTACACGGCTGTTAGAAGCCAGACATATAGATCACACATAGATATTTTTACACATTTCTGTGCACTCCTTCCTTTAGCATTTTCATTTACTTGTTTTTCCCGTTCCTTTTAATTTTATACCGATGAGCAATGTAATTCATTATCTGTTTACATCATGCTTGAGCGCTGTGTCATGCTCCATAATCAGAAGAATTTTTCACAGAAAATATCATCTTTTCCTAGCGAGAAGTTTGTGCCACTTACGTTGTAGGCAACAACTCCGATCAGGTATGGGGCCACCATGCCCGTGATGGAGCCAGCGCCGTTGACGAAGGCCATCAGCGTGCCGGCGTAGTTGGGACTGAGGTCCAGCGCGTTCACCTTCATACCGGGGTAGAACGTCCCCATCAGGGCCATCCCGACCGTGAACAGGGCCACCACGGTTACCCGGTCACAGTTTGCGTACGACGCTCCGATAATGCCGGCGGCGGGTCCAACGGCGGCTGAAAGAAATGACATTTTTGTTAGGTGACTTTTAACGGCGTGTTGTACTGGAAAATTTTCAATAAAACAGCTGATGGGGAAACATGTATTTCATGAAAGAAATAAGTATTGTAATAAATACGGCACAAAAAGTCGTATTCAATCGCTGTTTCGTTTATACAAATGTAATTGTCTCATATGGAATTGTTACATCGGAGGTGTAGAAATAATTTACTAACTGACTTATGTTACACTACTGGCCATTAAAATTGCTACACCAAGAAGAAATGAAGATGATAAACGGGTATTCATTGGACAAATATATTACACTAGAACTAACATGTGATTACATTTTCACGCAATTTGGGTGCATAGGACCTGAGAACTCAGTACCCAGAACAACCACCGCTGGCCGTAATAACGGCCTTGATACGCCTGGACATTGAGTCAAACAGAACTTGGATGGCGTCTACAGGTACAGCTGCCCATGCAGCTTCAACACTACACCACAGTTCATCAAGAGTAGGGACTGGCGTATTGTCACGAGCCAATTACTCGGTCACTATTGACCACACGTTTTCAATTGGTGAGAGATATGGAGAATGTGCTGGGCAGGGGAGCAATCGAAAATTTTCTGTATCCAGAAAGGCCCGTACAAGACCTGCAACAGGCGGTCATGCACTATCCTGCTGAAATGTAGGGTTTCGCAGGGATCGAATGAAGGGTAGAGCCACGGGTCGTAACACATCTGATATGTAATGTCCACTGTTCAAAGTGCCGTCAGTGCGAACAAGAGGTGACCGGGACGTGTAACCAATGGCACCCCAAACCATCACGCCGGGTGATACGCCAGTATGGCGATGACGAATACACGCTTCAAATGTGCGTTCACCGCGCTGTCGCCAAACACGGATGCGACCGTCATGATGCTATAAACAGAACCTGGATTCATCCGAAAAAATGACGTTTTGCCATTCCTGCACCCAGGTTCGTCGTCGAACTGTTCGTGCAGATGGTTGTTTTCTTGCAAACGTCTCCATCTGTTGACTCAGGGATCGAGACGTGGATGGACGATCCGTTACAGCCATGCGGATAAGATGCCTGTCATCTCGACTGTTAGTTATACGAGGCCGTTGGGATTCAGCACGGCGTTCCGTATTACCCTCCTGAACCCACCGATTCCATATTCTGGTAACAGTCATGGGATCTCGACCATCGCGAGCAGCAATGTCGCGATACGATAAACCGCAATCGCGATAGGCTACAATCAGACCTTTATCAAAGTCGGAAACGTGATGGTACGCATTTCCCCTCCTTACACGAGGCATCACAACAACGTTTCACCACTCAACGCTGGTCAATTGCTGTTTGTGTATGAGAAATCGGTTGTAAACTTTCTTAATGTCAGCACGTTGCAGGTGTCGCCACCTGCGCCAATCCTGTGTGCATGCTCTGAAAAGCTAATCATTTGCATATCACAGCATCTTCTTCCTGTCGGTTAAATTTCGCGTCTGTAGCACGTCATCTTCGTGATGTAGCAATTTTAATGGCCAGTAGTGTATTCACTCAAAGGTTGAAATACTAGAATAATAATTAAATGTTAACTTTTTAACAGTGGCGCAAAATAGGTGTTAGAAAGTATTTGTCTACTGTGGTTTAATTGTAGATTCTCCTTGTGATACTATTGTACTGTAGATCTGAAAATTCCGTAGATCACTCACAGATATCTCAGTTCGTCATATTTCAGAATGGACGCACCAACATTGGAATAACGTTTGTTGATCTAACTGACATTACGCAAATTCTGGACGTATTGTTGTGGTGAGACCGAATTTAACAGCACATTTGGTCCAAGAATAGCAACATGATCATTTCTTGCCGAGATTGCAGTACAGAACTGATGTCAAACTGTGATGACAAAATTTAAGCACCCTCTAACATCGATTTTGTGTAATGTTTTACCTATTTTTTAAAAGGTTGATGAAATGTTTTGAAAATACAGAATCCCTACATGATTCCAGGAAGGGCCAGCCAGGACGACCAGCTTTAATTGTAACCCTGGAGAATGAAGAACGAGTGCGAACCGCATTCAGTGAGCAGCCCACTACATCAGCAAGATACGCAGCACAGCAATTTAGGATGTCACGACGGTATTTCCAGAGGATAATGAAAGAGAACTTATCCTTTTCTCCCACAAAATTCAACGGTACCTACCTTTGAAGGAGAGAGATTTGGATGGGCAATATTCTTTTCCAAATGAGATAATTAAGGCCTTTGGAAATGGAACAGTCGGTACGGATCTGATCGGGCTTAGGAGGCACACTTCCAGTTCCATGGTGCCAATGGGTTACTGAGAATCGACACGTTCAAGTTCCTGCAGCTCATCAACAAAACGTCACAGCGCAATCAGTGCACTATGCATTATTGGGCTCATTTTTATTGAGGGATCTGTCACAGCAGAGTAAATACAGAAACGTACTGGAAGCTGAATTTGTACTGACTACACGACGCGGCCGAATGCTCCGAAGCTACTGGTTCATGCAGGATGGAGAACGTCAATACCGTACTGCGGACGTCTTCTTTTCTTTCAGGAGGCATTTGGGGATCATACGGTTACTTTGGACACCTTAGCATCCACTGAACGCGGTGTGGAATGGCACGTTTATGGTCCCGATCTCAACTTGTGTGATTATTTCGTATGGGGTCATCTGAAGGACAGTCTTCAAAGGGTGCACCTGCAACCCTCGAGGTTGTTGGTATTGGAATTTCCAAAGAGATTTGTGCAGTTTAAAATGATGTTCCTCAGAAAGTTATCACGAAATTTAGTTCAAGGCTAGGCACACTAATTGCTGCAGAAGGAAAGTACTTTGAAAACCTTCTGCATTAAATTTCAGGTTGAGCATAAATATATGATAATAAATAAAAATCTAAACTGGACTGAGCACGTAAATGCAATGTGCGAGAAGGCATCATCATCTCTCCATGCTCTACAAAAGTATAAAAAGGACTTCTCTCTTGACCTGAAAAAAAACTTGTACAAACACTTACAGTTCCAGTTACTGATTACAAAGATGTTATCGCGCAAGGCCTTTCTCAGGAAGGCTCACGTTGCCTGGAGTTGGTCATGAACGCTTGTGTTCGTTATATCTGTGAAGTTCGACTCTTTGACAGTATTTCACCATCATATACACAGCTTTCCTGGTTGCGTACAGAGAAGCGCAGAGATTTTTATACCCTCTGTCTTCTCCACTGTGTTATCAACGTACAGTGTCCTCGACTTCAACGCTTTTGTCTGAAAAACACTGATGAAACACCCGTTACCATCATAACAAAATCCTTTCTACCTCACTACACCTTCTCTTAATCCTCAGTAGCAGGAAGTCAACTCTGGAACAATCTGCCGCATTTTATTAGAGAACCTTATAACATCTCCAGCTTCAGAAGACAGGTAATGACATATCTACTACAGCAAGACTAAAGATTACTGTTGTCTCTGAACGCAAGCGTTACAGTTGTACAGCCTTCTTTCCGACCTGATCTTCCTCATTTCTCAGTATTCTTAGCGGATGCAATCTTCTTAAATTTTCTTTTCGCAGAGCTCGCTGTATCAGAAAGCATCTATTTTATAACACTATAAATTCTTCTTGTACCTGCCACTATTATTATTATTATTATTATTATTATTATATCACTGTCACTATTAGTGGCAGTAGCTTCAGTAGTAAAAGTAGTGCAAGTTTTAACTTTATTATTTTGTATTCAGTATAATTTACTCACACTGTTATTTCATTAACTTAAATCATTTCAATATTAGCTGTCGTATTGAAATTGTTAATTCTTGTATCACTATGATGTAATAGATATTGTATGTCTGAAACCCTGGTTCTACGCAGGGGAGGACCTCATGACCCTAATCAGATCAGCTTAAATAAATAAGTAAATAAATAAAAATAAATAAGTATATCAAGAATCCAGCACCCGTTATGTGTCGTAAAAGACAAAATCTGTGTTACACCTAGTTTGCACAATCCTGACTTTTAAATTATTGGAAATATGTTTCTTTGCAAAATTGGAGTGTACAGTAATGACCTGTTTGAAGAAAAGAAGTAAGTTAGGGTCTAATGTCTCATTGACAAGTCCATTACAAGACAAAGAACAAGCTCCGATTGGGAAAAGATAGGGAAGAAAATCGGCTATATTCTTTTCAAAGAAACCATGTCGCGAGTTAAGCTAAGAAATTTAGGGAAACCAACGAAACCTTAATTCTAAATGCCGGGTGGGGTCTCGAACCACCATCACTCCCAAACGAGTTCAATGCCGTGCCACTGCACCACATAGTTCACTAAAGAGGATCGTAAACAGCTGGAAGAAACTAAGATATCGCAGACTCATAGCTCAATGATTAATCGATTGCATAAAATGTCGAAGAGCAGTAATGTCGTCCCCGCTTTCTGTGAAATGATCATCTCTCTTCTCTACATTCCACGGCTCATATTAGTTTTCACTTTAGGGGTCAAAGCTGGCTTAGGTTTTTAATCTTCTTCATCACTTAGGACTGAACTTTCTGTCTGTCATTGTACGACGATTTTATCAATGAACCATTTCGTTCTATTTTCAGTTGAAATTGCAGGAAACGGCTGCTCCTATGTCTATCTATGAGCTGCGTTTAATATTATGTTCATTATGATTAGAGAAGGGTACGCCATCTGAACTTCACAACAGAGCTTCCCTTTACATTTGAATACATTATGGGAGAGAGCAGTGATCAATGTGTTACAAATATTTACTATCAAAAACAGTCTTGATCACAATTTATTTATTACGGTGACCGGTTTCGACCACTACTATGGTCATCTTCAGACCAATGAGTAAGAACCTCCTAGTGCTGAAAGATCACTACTAACCACTCACTGATCTTCCAGCAGTAGGAGGTTCTTACTCATTGGTCTAAAGATGGCCACAGTAGTGGTCGAAACCGATCACCGTAATAAATAAATTGTGATCAAGACTGTTTTTGATAGTAAATATAGAGTTTCTCTTATTTAACAAATTATGTACACTAAATTATTTTGAGGCTTGTTCTTCTATATCAGCTTTTTCTGTTTCCCACTACACCATAAATTTACCTGCCAATATTCTCGTTGTGGTCTGTCTAGCATTGGGGGGGGGGGGGTATTAATAGTCTGATCTGCTATGGGACAGGCGTGATAACAGTTCTCACTTACTGCTGTATTCTTAGAACACATTATGAAAGAGTGGTGACAAAATATTAACATTTCTGCTGTCGATTTTCGTCGACGTCCATGTTCTGCGTCCTTAAGTGGTCGAATCACTTACTTATCACTGTCTCTTAGCTAGTCGCCTTTTTGATGTAGGGCATAAATAAGTAAAATTAAAAATCCGAGTTCTCTATTTCTTCGTAACTCTACATGAACTCACGATGTTTTATGTCATCTTGATACTGATATAAGATCAACACAATATCGCTCTAATCATTCTAATCAGCTACTGAAGTGTTTGTTTGTTTGTTTTCTGCTAACGTGAAACTTAATTATTAATGTAAGAATATACTTTTATGGTCTACATTGATTTATCGGGCAATTATAGACTGAGGAGACGAGTCATGGTATAGCAATATACACATATACATGGAGGTAGTATTGCGTACACAGAGTATAAAACGGCAGTGCATTACCGGAGCCGCCATTTTTACTCAAACGTAAACGGGATTATAGCCGCATAACGGAAATTAACAGACTTTGAAAGCGGAATTGTAGTTGGACTGGACACATGGTACATTCCGTTTCGGAAGTCATTAGGGAATTTAATACTCCGAGATCCGCATTGCCAAGAGTGTTCAGGCATTACCTCTCACCACGGACAGCGCAGTGGCCGATGGCCTTCACTTAACGACAGACAGGCAACACCATTTGATATAACAGCAGAAATCGATGTGGGGCGTACGACGAACGTATTCTTCAGGGCAGTACGGCGAAATTTGTCGTTAATGGTCTATGGCAGCAGACAACCGACGCGAGTGTCTGCTAACAACGCGAGATCGTCTGTAGCGCCTCTCGAGAGCTCGTGACATCGATTAGATCCTAAACGACTGGAAAACCGCGGCCTGATCAGGTGAGGCGCGATTTCAGTTTGTCAGATCTGATGGTAGGGTTCGAGAGCGGCGCAGCCCCCACTTAGCCATGAAAACAAGTTGTCAACGTTGTTGGGTTGTTTGGGGGAAGAGACCAAACAGCGAAGTCATCGGTCTCATCGTATTAGGGAAGGATGGGGAAGGAAGTCGGCCGTGCCCTTTCAAAACCATCCCGGCGTTTTCCTGGAGCGATTTAGGGAAATCACGGAAAACGTAAATCAGGATGGCCGGACGTGGGATTGAACAATCCTTCTCCCGAATGCGAGTCCAGTGTGCTAGGCACGTCGCTCGGTTAAGTTGTCAACGGGTCACTGCGCAAGCTGCTGGTGGCTCCGTCATGGTTTGGACTTTGTTTACTTGGGAGGCACTGTGTCCTCTAGTCTAATTGAAGCGATCATTGGCTGGAAATGGTTATGTTCAGCTACTTGGAGACCATTTGCTGTTATTCATGGACTTCATGTTCCCAAACAACGATGTCACGTCACCGGGCCCCAGTTGCTCGTTACTGGTCTCACGAACATTACGGACAATGCGAGCGAATATTTTGGCCTTCCGGATTGCTCGACATGAACACCATCAAACATATGTGGGACACATTCGAGAGAGCAGTTAGTGCACAATACCCTGCATTGCCAACACTTTCGCACTTATAGACAGCTGTAGAGGCAGCATGGACCAGTATTCCTGCAGGGAACTTCCAACGACTTGTTGAGTCAATGCCACGTCGAGCTGTTGCACTACGCTGGACAAAATGAGGTCCGACAAGATATTAGAAGGTATTCCATGACTTTTGTCACCTCAGTGTATTATCTATTTGATTGTTGTCACTACTGCGTACGAGGTCAAAAATTTTTATGGATGAATATTTGTCATTTCTGTGATACACTAAAACTGAGTGACCTGACAGTGTTAAGTTATTTATCCTTCTAGTATTTTCGAATTGTGATTAATTGTTGACAACAAACTTTAATAACACAATAATTTAGCATTATTATTCTTTCGATGAAAGAGTCGAGCAAGTGCAAACAACGAGCATGTGAAACTTCCTGGCAGATTAAAACTCTGTGCCGGACCGAGACACGAACTCGGGACCTTCGCCTTTCGCGGGCAAGTGCTCTACCAACTGAGCTACCTAAGCACGACTCACGCCCCCGTCCTCACAGCTTTATTTCTGCCAGTACCTCGTCTGCTACCTTCCAAACTTTACAGAAGCTCTCCTGCGAAAGTTTGGAAGGTATGAGACGAGGTACTAGCGGAATTAAAGCTGTGAGGAAGAGGGCGTGAGTCGTGCTTGGGTGGCTCAGTTGGTAGAGCACTTGCCCGCGAAAGGCAAAGGTCCTGAGTTCGAGTCTCGGTCCGGCACACAGTTTTAATCTGCCAGGAAGTTTCATATCAGCGCACACTCTGCTGCAGAGTGAAAACCTCATTCTGGGAACGAGCATGTGTATTGAGGCAGTAGGAAAACGCTTCGCAGTTGTGTAATATATGGTGTTATGTTTTGGGTTCTGTAGTGCTGTTTGATGTTCTCTACTTACCTACGATTGTGAACACTTTCCGGACGTTAGTTGTGTTCATGTATCCACGCACAAGTATCCAGTCCGCTAGCCAGCCAGAGGCAACTGAAGAGAGCCACATAGCAACATAGGGTAGCGCCGACAGCAGACCATTCTGTGGACAAGAATCAAGCCGTCCATCACTCATCCTGTACCTCCAAATGTTTTTATAATATGCACTATCCAAAAAGATCGGAGACGGATTTTATTCCTGGAGTATGAGCGACGTCGGAGCAGTAACTAGGGTAGCTGTTTGAACTAATAACTCTTAACAAGCAACTTGAATGCGACAAGTCATTTGTGAGTAGCAGGTTTAAACAGTGGACGAATAGCTTAAGCGTGTCATTAACCGCAATGGAGCAAGATATCTAAATCAACTTCTCAACAAATTCTCCAGAACTTTCTGAAGCGGAGAAAAATGGGTGCAAAGTTTGTCTTCCTCACACTGACACCAGAATAAAACAATGACGCATGGGCACTTGCCGCGGCTTGACTCAAGTGCACAACGTGGACCGTTCTTTGCTGGAAAAAATCATCACGTGTAACGAGACTTGGTGTTATCAATTCGAAGTTACCGCAAAATGAAAAACGCTTTGACGACAACACCGACATTCAAGGCAATGCGAGACTCAAGTTGAACAACATCCCAGATAATTTTTCTGACAGTTTCGCCTGGTTCTTTGAACGTTCTGTGCTTTCTGCTCATGTGGGAGTAGACTATGCAAAACTCGTCAGGCATTAATTCTATTTTAACTCTTCTCCATTTATTACTACTCGAGTTTCGAAATTTTTTGCGCTGACAGCGTATGTCGAAAACGCAGGGGAATCGCTACATAAGAATCATGAATTTATCGTCTTACGTGTCTATGATAGCAACCATTAGTTACGACCATTCGTTACTAATGCCTTTGTTCGAGTCTGAATTGACAATTAATGCTACTTGCCATGAAAAAAGAAACATTCACCACACTGGAAAGACATGCTGAACTCCAGCTCTTAAAATACATTTTGCAAAAATGTAATTTCCAGTGCTTATTCTACATAACTAATGAGGAAGTATTGAATAGGATTGGGGAGAAGAGAAGTTTGTGGCACAACTTGACTAGAAGAAGGGATCGGTTGGTAGGACATGTTCTGAGGCATCAAGGAATCACCAATTTACTATTGGAGGGCAGCGTGGAGAGTAAAAACGGTAGAGGGAGACCAAGAGATGAATACACTAAGCAGATTCAGAAGGATGTAGGTTGCAGTAGGTAATGGGAGATGAAGAAGCGGCACAGGATAGAGTAGCATGGAGAGCTGCATCAAACCAGTCTCAGGACTGAAGACCACAACAACAACAACAACAACAGCAACATTCTGTAGCCATGTTTTTAATTTTCGTATGAGATCAGTAAGAAGATTGAATCGAATCTCCTTTATAAGGTATAGGACACTCGGTCACTCAACGAAGGAAACCTAAAATTTTCCCTCGAATTCCCGCACAACTGGCAAAAACGTCACATTTATTTACAGGTGCTTAGAATAACTATGCTGTCTCTTCCGAGGGACGTAACCTACTCCTGAGAAGGTGCAATTTTTTTCTTTAGTGCTTACTGTTTCCAGACTGTGTTGTTGTAACATCGCTTCGTGCTCCCTTGTAACTTTGTAGCCACTGGGCAACTGGTACACTCATAAATCAGCAAGAGAGAATGGTCACAGAAGCATACAAAATACATGAAACAGAATTATCATAACTTTAACTAGTGGTAAGCTACATTCAGAGATAAAAATGGGAAGGTACACTAACCAACTAGTTTAGGTTTAAAATGGGATGCTCTGATAAAATGACTATGATGACATGGCCCACATTTCTTACTGTTACAGCTTATAAATGTGATTGAAAAATAGTCAACCGAAACAAGTAATAAAAGTGGTAAATCGTTATTCTTTGTATCTAGACAAAAGAGTAAAAGATTTTCTTGGCATAAGCGGCTGAGCTTTTATAGAGTGTACCTTACCACTAACAAATGTCAATAAATAACAGATTTATGGATTCATGTTGTCGTAAAATTATCTGTATTTTGCTTTGTGTAAGAATCATGGGAAAAAATTGATTTAAATTTTTTGAAAATTCATTAATTGAATCTGATTCACTGAGGCTGATCGTTATTGTTCATAAATTCTTCATGCATGTCCAGGTGAAACACGCCTAACATAAAGCTGTCTGACATGTATGTCATTTACAAAAATTTCAAATAATTATGTTTACCCTTAATAAAGATTTAACATGTTTACTTTAATATACTTATCAAAGCTGTTATTTATTCTTAGTAACTCTATCTCACTCAGTTTTGCATACAAATTTATGAGAACATGGCACAATGTACAAGGTCGCTAATTTGCGACCAACTGCTCTCACTATGCGCATAACGACAGAGGTGGTTCTGTTGAAGTTTCTTTGTGAAAGATTAATTTATTATTTTAAAAGTTTAAGATCCACCACATTAGGTTTGGGAAATGTCATAATATTGCATTTTGGAATAGAAGCACAGCATGCTAATAGAATAAAAGAATAACGCTATTTCAACTAGGCAAAGATCGATTATTATTTGTGTTATATACAGCATCTTTCACAAATAATAAGACTTGGTGATACACTTATTGCACCATGATTCTGATCACATGAAGCTTACACAGTACTGCCATATTGTTAGCTTTACCCAACCACACTTTGCTATGTTCAGTCCGCTTAAACGGAAAAAAATGGAAAGAGATATTACGTGTTTCTAATATGTATTGGAAATGGATATAAATCCTAATCTTCATCTCTCTCTCGTGTCAGTCCATCTTCCACTCGACTTTTCTTTGTCCTCCTTCTTCCCCCTCGCTCTATCCATCACACCCTCCCCCTCTTTATGTTCTTCTTCTTCTCCTCCTCTCTTTCTCTCCATCTCCTCCAGCCTCCCTCTTTCTATCAATCTTTTCCTTCCCATTTTCTATGTCAATTTCCTCCTACCCCTCTATCCATCTCTTATTTCCCCTCCCCCTGACATCAACCTTGTTTATTTTTACTGCAAATTCAGATTCTGTAGTATAAATACAATTTTCTTGCTTGCTAATAATGTTTCACTATTGTATATTTATAATGTTTCCCTATTATTAAATTTATATAAATTTATGTATAATATGTATTTAAAAAATGGAAGACATTTTCCTCGAGAAAACTGTTAGAATAATATCGTCTTGTCAAGCAGTTCGTTGACAAGTATGAGAGAGATTTTCTTGGACTTTGTGTTCTACGTCAGAGCATTGGCATTTTAGTGTAAAGTAGAGTTTTAAGACATGGTATTATCCTTTTCTTTTATCAATTGTTGAAAAGCACTTGGGTACAGCTACATTTTATTTTACTGCTTAAAACAAATGATTAATAGCTTATCAGACAATAAAATCATACAAAGATATAAGTATAGTGAAACCTATTCTAAAACTTACAGCAGAAATGGAAAATCGGAGAACATTCTTCATGTATTTTGGTAGGTCTGTAATCATAGTGTAGAAACCCCAATCGTGGCCAATTTGAGCGAAGATCAGACCCCAGAGAGGAATAGATTTCAACATGTGGAACCATGGTATTGGTGGAAGATCCTGAAAAAGAGAAGAAGGTTATGTTAGTCATGGCAGAGTAAGACTTTTGTATACCAACTGTGGATGTCATTGTTTCGTTTTACCTTCATATTATGACATATAAATGTGAAAATAAAATGGTTTGTTAACAAAGCCTTCGATATAAGACTTTTTGGAAGTGATAGCGTAAAAGCTCAATAATTTAAATACTGCAAAACAGTTTTCATGAAACAGAAAAATCTGAAAGCAAATAATTTGTTGACTCATTCATTTCTGCAGAATTCATCACGTTAGTAAATAGTTTCATTCGCAGGTTTGTAATCTCGTACAAGTACAGCAAAAGGTAGGCGTCATACAGCTTGTATGACATGCACATTTCGTCTCAAGTGTCCTGTTATCTATTGGTAGTTATTTTATTCGTCTTAATTTTAGGAAAGACGACTATCTTGTAATTCTCATCCTCATTTTCGGCTTAGTTTTCTTTTATTTTTATTACCATGTGAAGTGTGGCTGTTATTATGTCTCATTTCATTTTTTAACGAAGGTTGTTAGACGGCATGAAATTTCCAAAGATACAAATATGTGTCAGTCAATGGTATTCTCTGTGCAACTGTCTTTGGCTGATACATAGCAAAGTGTCAGCAACTTTGCTTGGAGTTCTTTGTTGTGGCGTCCAACCACAGCTCTGCAGGAGAATGCTTGAAAGGTCCGATTTTGTTTGTGGCACTAGTATAACTTTCTGAACTCTTTGACATAGATATAGATGGAGCCTCATGCTGCTTTAATTGGAAAGATGGCCTTTCGCTGTTGTATATAAGGAATGCATTGTTGTTCATGTTGTAGTTGACTGACGTTCGCTTAGGCTGTCCACCACAAGATGAAATAGTTTGATAAAGAAGGTATTCAGAAATTCTTCTCTCTGAAAGATAGTTATCAAGAATCAAGCAAAGTCAGATGAGCTTCACCTTGCTCTGAAGTGCCATCAAACAAGTAGGAATCTTAAAATATACTTAAACCTCACACGATCTACTCTAAACGTGAATGTTTCTACCTTATACATCTAAGCTCCTGTCATAAGTGATGTCTTAAAAGTGAGGCAATTCCTCGGTTTTTTCGAAGGTTGGAAAGCAATTCCCTGAAGCAATATTGAAGAAATCACATTCGATTTTTCCAGAAATGGTTTGTGGAATAACAACTGGACTCCAGTCACACCCAGTGGTGCATCCATTGTACTGACAGTACACTGCAGATAGTGGGTTGGCCATTTATTCATCCAAAACTAATATTATGTTGAGGTCACATCTTTCTTTGGTTTATAGGTGTTGAAAATTTCCAATACAAAATAGATGACACAATATTAATTCATAACAAGAAGCCGGTAGAATTCTGTTTGTCCAAAGTAACTATGTTTATCATCACTCTCCATTATTTGTCAGCATGAAAGACTAGTTTTGTAACAAATTATCTAAAAAATCATAGACTAAAAGCTCCATGAATTAGATGAAATATGATATATCACTAAACATACAGCAAATACACTGAAATTCAATATGATATCTTCTCTCGTACATGCCAGTGGATAGCTAAACCCACCTCAAGATACTGTTGTATGACTTGTTGACCTAGAAAAGGAGTTAGACAATGTAAAGCTGTTTGACACCTTTGAAAACCTCATAAAAGTAGATTAAATGAAGACATGTGTTGGCTGAATCTGTAACTTTATTAAGTTCATACTTATAAAGCCTCAGCAGAAACCTATCTTCATTTAACCACTATTCGATGGTTGTGGACCCAATCACGAAAAAAACAACAAAAATAAGTTTACTTTATGTACAAGAACTAAAAGAAAACAATAAGAATGGAATATAATAGAGAAATGCGCATATTAGGAAGGTTGTAAGGCAGGGATATATTGTTCCTACTCTAGTGCTCAATCTATATATAGAAAAAGCAATAAGGAAATGAAAGAATGTTTCAAAAGATGGGTTACAGTTCAGGGTTAAAGGACATCAAGAAATTTCACTGGTAACAATCCTACTCTCTGCGAAAATAGTTATAGGATAGACAAATTGAAGGAATTCTTCTACCTCTGAAACAAAGCAATACATGACAGATTGAGCAAGGAGAATACCATATGAATAATGACACAGGAAAACATGTATTTCTCACAAAAAGAAGCCTACAAGTAGCAAACAGAATCCTTAAAACGAGAATGAAATTTCTGTGAAGGGGGTAGTCCTCTAAAAAAATTTCAAAAATCTCTTTTTTTTTTAGTGTTCCCTGGGAGTCTACCTTACTGTACTTTTCATCTCAAGTTCGAAAGAAACTCGGTTGCCGAGTTAAAAGAGAAAAAAATGTGCCTCCGAAAACCATTCAGCGTGGGAAAAAAAATACTCGGCATGTAGTTTCAGTGACAGCCTAACAGGCATTATGTAAATTGTGAATGTGCTTGAACTTGAGTTCGGACCAGCCTGTTACAATTTCTGCACAAAAACGGACAAAAAGCGTATTGAGAGAGCAGAGCAGCGGATGACAGAGACTGCCACAGGGGCCCGCAGGATCACCGTGGCCACGAGGAAGAAGCAGGAGGGCATCCTTTTGGATCTGGAAGGATTGCTGTGTGGTCCAGGTATCGCTTAATAGAAGTATATTTAACTTGTACGCAAAAATATGTAACTTTAAGCACGTTTTCTTCGAAACTGTATTTTTCCGACTGACGGCTAATGTAACTCGAGAACGATAGATTCGATTTTGATCGAAATTTGACGCCAGCATTCTGAATTGAATTCTTTATCAGCATACTTAGCCATTTTGCGATATATTCGAAAGTCTATTTTCGTTGCACATTTTTGTATCGATTTTTTGGAGGGAGAGAATGACATGTGTTTCAATACGTCGCCATTTTGTTCAACTTATTATTTTTCAGTTATCCTACGTACGCTAACAGAAAATATATTGAAAGTTATTGATAAGAAATTATTTTCATACAGGTCGAATAGAAGGGCTTCGGGAATTCCCGCCGACGACCAATGTTCCATTGCAAGGGATCTTTTCACCTGGTGCAGCGGTTACAGGGAGCCTCCGATGTGGACAAAAAAATGATTTCTTAAAGACAAAACTGTAAAGAATAACGCTATATTGTCAGATTTAGCATAAATTTTTATTTCTCTTGAAAAAAATTCACGAAAATCATCAATTTTTCTTGTGTTCAAACAGGGCTACCCCCTTAATGAACGTCTGGAGCACGGCATTGTATGGAAATAGTTCAAGGGCTAGTCGAAAACTAGAAGAGAATTTGATAGTGAAATCTGCGATTAAGATGATGAATATTTTAAGGCACACGCCAAAACAGACACTAGGTGTTAGAAAATCCTCTTGTTTGGGGCACATCAAACTATGCTGCTGAGTGTCTCTGATGTGTGTATATTTTTAGACCCATTCATTGAGTTTTGCCATTTCCAGACCATATTTATTAATTTGTATATTAAGTGGTGTATATTGCGAACGATGGCTTACGAGTGATATCCAGAGGGAAAGCGTATTCTGAACGATAAAAAATCCATGCAGCAGTGAAGGTATCTGTGCTTAATGTCGGAAAATAACGGTTGCCTCTGTCAAACTTCATCGGTTGGCCTCCACGTCACTTCACGTGGCATGGTCCCGTGATCTCTGGACGGGATATATTTGCCGAAATAGTGACAAGAAGCCGGCGTTATATCCAGTTCACGTGCTTAGACTATAGATGCCGGCTGCCCCCTTGGACAATGTTAGTATTCTGGCTGGATTTCTCATAGCAGTACGAAGGACGTGGACTTTACTGAAGGACTTCCAGTATTTCACAGTATCCATTCTTTGCTTAACCACAGCCAGCCGCAAATTTGTGTTTGCACCGAACTCTCAACTGTACTGCTGATCTTCGGGAGGAGGCGGCTTCGGGTCCCCGTCAGGATACCCTGATTTGGGATTTCTCTCAATCTCTACAGGCGAATCTCGGGACGTATGCTTCAGCTAGTACGCCTAGCGAGGTAGCGCAGCGGTTAGTACAGTAGACTCGCATTCGGGAGGAATCCTCATTTAGGTTTTGTGATTTGCCTACCTCGCTCCAGGTAAATGCTGCGATGGTTCCTTCGAAATGGCCCGATTTTCTTCCCCATCCTTAACAAATTATCCGAGTCTGTGCTCCGTCTCTAATGACCCCGCTGTAGAAGACATTAAACACTAGTCTTCTTTTCCCGTTTTTGTGCTAGTTCACGACCGTGTTCCTCTAGCCTCGTCCATCTGTGCTTGTGTTCCAAGCTTCTTTGTCTGTGTTTAAGATGGCACGGTATTGCTTCAGGGGCGATGAAAGAAAACAGGATTTATATAGAATTTGGATCTTATAAATTGAGAATAGTAATGTGGAAACTTTATTTTTATTTGCCAAAATTATAAGTGAAAATATAAATAAACTACATACTAATTACGGCAGGCAACAGGCAAAACGTTCGTTTGGTGACAGGTCGCACACATAGTTCAAGAACGGTAACAGTATAAAGTGTGTACACTGTAGTCGTCCAGACAGTGCGGAAATGGCGACAGAAAACTGAAAGCAATTGTTAGTTTGAGAAACAGAACGAGCGAGAGTGAAGGGAGAGACAGTACTTGCTCGAAAGACAATTTTGTTTTGTGTTTTTATTACCAACCGTCAGTGATTGATTGTTCACTGCAACATAACTGAAGTTACTAGGCACGACATAACAAGATTATTCAAATTACGCGTTGGTGATCACACTTTCCAGCTGCATTAAAAACGTAAAAAACATACCTCCAATACATATATAAAAAAAGGGTCACTAGACTTAAACACTTGTTTAGCACAAGGCAGTAGGGATGAATTACAAAATCGAAAAGTTATCTACAACTTGTACAGAAACCAGACTACAGTTACAAGAGGCGAAGAACATGAAGGGGAACCAGTGTCTAGGATGGGAGTAAGACAAGTTGTACGCTGCTGCCGATGTGATTCAGTCTGAGCAAGCAGTAACGAAACCATGGACAAATTTTGAAAGAGAATTATAGTTTAGGTAGCATCAATAAAAACTATGAGTATGAAGATAATGTAATTTTGTCAGTGGTCGCAAAAGACCGAATGGATAGCATCTCAAAAAGAGACTATAAAATGGAAACCGACAAAAATAACACAGGCGTAATGCAAGGCACCCGAATTAAATTAGGTAATGCTGAAGGAATTAGGAAGCAGATGATTTTGGCTGCCTGACCACAAAAGTGACTGTCGATGGTCAAAGAAGAAAGGATAAATGAAGACTGCCAATAGCAAGAAAAGAGTTTCTGAAAAAGAGGAAGTAGTTAACAGCTAACAGTTTAAGCGTTATGATGATTTTTTTTTCCGAAGGCATTTGTCTCGTGTGGAGCCTTGTATGGAAGTGAAACCTGGACGATAAGTAGTTCAGATAAGGAGTAGAAGGTTTTGAAATGTGCTGTAGAATAATGCTGTACATTAGATTAGATCGCGTACCAGTTAAGGAGGTACTAAATCGAATTGGGAAAAAAGAAATATATGGCTCAATTTGTCTAAAAGAAGGGATCGGTTGATTGGGTGTAATGTCCCCACCGCAAATACCCTCTACCACGCACCAATTAATCATTTTCAATCAAACCATTCACATTCATTCACTTTGGAAAAGTTATCTGATCGGACTTTCTCGTAATATATGCGGCGACAGCTCGTCGACGCCAAAGTATTTTCTAGTGCATTTATTCTTTGAAATAACAGAGATACATACATGCATTCTCCATGGTTGTGAGAGTGGTAACTAGGACAGCTTCTGGAGTATCTGTTGAGGGATTGACGTGTTTCTGAGAGATACATTTTCTGCTTTTCTTCTCGCTAAAGCGAGCCAATTAACATTTGTGCCGCTAGCGGTTTGTTTTGAAGAGAAAGAGATTGTAAAAGGAAAATAATTAAGGCGTGGAATCAAAGGAGATCTGGACATGTAATGGAGATGGATTTAATACACGATTTCCTCCATAAATAAGGTTTGTGACTTTTTTGTTCTGGAGTGAATGAACGAATGAGTTTTTTCTGAATCATTTGTTGATCACGTTGGCCCTGTAATTAGTGGGGAAGTTTTAGCTGTGTCGAAGAGAGCCTGCAATCACTGAGTCTGTGTTAAATCGTCCAAAAAGGCGTCGTACACATCTGGAATTCGCAATCTTTCGTAAAAGGAACAAATTGTCCAAACGATTGATTCTCCCGACTGACTGCAGTGTTTAACAATAATAATAAATGTAAACATCTCTTACAGCAAGCCAGCCGCTAATTACCAAGACGAAGGACTCCACCATAGATTCTATTTGGCTGATGCTTTTTATCACCATATCACGTTATGAAATCTTATATTAAAAATGATACATAGATAAGGGAGAGAAAGAGAGAGAGCGAATCAAAATAGAGATAATACTAATAATCCTCCATTAGTCTAATTTTTCGCCTGTCTTATCACGGATCAGCGAAGAACTGGGAGGGCCTTACTTTACTGTATAGACTTATGTATGAAGGTGAAGGGATCTTAAAGACAACAGATACACGTCTATGCAGACAAGACATTACACAGAGATAGCGGCTAGCTGCATTGATCATCCATTCTTAGATTAGAGAGACGGCAACTTATTATACGAACATTAAAATGTTAAATGGAGACATACAGAGTCATCAAAGAATCGTCAATCAGGTATTGGAGGAAAGGCAGGGAATGAGGGGGTTAAAAATTGTAGGAGGAAACCAATGATTGAGTACAGTAAGCAGGTGAAAATGGTTGCAGTGATAAAGAAGTTTGCACAAAATGGAATACCACAGAGAGCTACATCTTACCAGTATTCGGAATGAAGACCAACACTAGAACACAACGGTAACAGCGGTAGCAGAGCTGCGTAAGATTACTTAGTAGTACATTAATAACAAAGCAGTCAGTCGAATTCTTCCAGTTACATCCTCTAGAAGAAGAACTGCTCCGTTACCTCCTTTCTGTCCACGTTTCCAATAGTTTCATTGAGGTACTTTTTCTCCTCGTCCGAGATGAAGGGGTGGGAGTTGGGGTCGCTGTAGCAGAGCAGTTGCCAGAGGATGAACCAGAGAACTCCGATACCGCCGAACAGGTAGAAGACGCTGTCCCAGCTCTGGGTCGCCTCTATCACGACGCCGCTCACTGCGTTAGCCACGATGTTTCCGATCAGGGAACCTACGCAAACGCACACATCGTTAACACATTGAAATACACTCCTGATCATCTTTATTCGCGGGTAGCAATACACGCAGCTTTTAAATTCGAGGGTGGTTTGATGCAGCTCTGCAGCAGCTGAGTTGCATCTCATCGGAAAAAAAATAGTAGTTGTGGTTTAGCCTCAGCCATTGCAAAAAATGCTCAAATGGCTCTGAGCACTATGGGACTCAACATCTGAGGTCATCAGTCCCCCAGAACTTAGAAGTACTTAAACCTAATTAGCCTAAGGACATCACACACATCCATGCCCCAGGCAGGATTCGAACCTGCGACCGTAGCGGTCGCGCGGTTCCAGACTGAAGCGCCTAGAACCGCCCGGCCACTCCGGCCGGCTAAGCCATTGCAATACTAAAACAGCAAGCTCGTATTGCCTAATGTTAGAAGCCGAGACAATTCAATCGTATAGACTATTGCCCCTGCAACTATTGAATAACCTGCAGCCCCTTTCCAGGGGCCATACGTCAGTCTGGTCTTCCCACAGACATCCCTCCGTTGTGATTGCGGCTACGGTAGACTGTCTGTATCGTTGAGGCAAGCAAACAACCTCAGTGTGTCATGGTCCACTGTCACTAAGTTGCAGGTATACAACATTACCAGAAAATGCTTTTAACACTTAAGTACTAATGTTCAGAAAAATACAGATGTTAAGAGGTAAGGCACTTATCAATTATTTGTTATCACCTAAGGTCGCTGCTCGCAAAACACACACACACATACACTCCCTCTATGCCTCCTTCTCTCTGTCTTTTTCTCTCTCTCTGTCTCTCTCTCTCTCTCTCTCTCTCTCTCTCTCTCTCTCTCTCTCTTTCTCTCGTCTCTAGACACACACACACACACACACACACACACACACACACACACACACACACACCGACACAAGTATGAGTGTTATACAGTGAATCAACATTGTATATATATCAACATTGTCTTTCTCGCTACAGTATCTGCTCAACACCGTTATTGTTTCACTGTATTCGTACTGCTATGAGAGACCTAGAGAAAGCTTTCGACAATGTTGACTGGAATACTCTCTTTCAAATTCTGAAGGTGGCAGGGGTAAAATACAGGGAGCGAAAAGCTATTTACAACTTGTAAAGAAGCCAGATGGCAGTTATAAGAGTCGAGGGACATGAAAGGGAAGCAGTGGTTGGGAAGGGAGTGAGACAGGGTTGCAGACTCTCCCCGATGTTATTCAATCTGTATATTGAGCAAGCAACAAAGGAAACAAAAGAAAAATTCGGAGCAGGTACTAAAATCCATGGAGAAAAAATAAAAACTTTAAGGTTCGCCGATGACGTTGTAACTCTGTGAGAGACAGCAAAGGACTTGGAAGGGCAGTTGAACGGAATGGACAGTGTCTTGAAAGGAGGATATAAGATGAACATCGACAAAAGCAAAACGAGGATAATGGAATGTAGTCGAATTAAGTCAGGTGATGCTGAGGCAATTAGATTAGGAAATGAGACACTTAAAGTAGTAAAGGAGTTTTGCTATTTGGGGAGCAAAATAACTGATGATGGTCGAAGTAGAGAGGATATAAAATGTAGACTGGCAATGGCAAGGAAAGCGTTTTTGAAGAAGAGAAATTTGTTAACATTGAGTATAGATTAAGTGTCAGGAAGTCGTTTCTGAAAGTATTTGTATGGAGTGTAGCCATGTATGGAAGTGAAACATGGACGATAAATAGTTTAGACAAGAAGAGAATAGAAGCTTTCGAAATGTGGTGCTACAGAAGAATGCTGAAGATGAGGTGGGTAGATTACATAACTAATGAGGAGGTATTGAATAGGATTGCGGAGGAGTTTGTGGTACAAATTGACTAGGAGAAGGGATCGGTTGGTAGGACATGTTCTGAGGCATCAAGGGATCACCAATTTTGTATTGGAGGGCAGAGTGGAAGGCAAAAATCGTAGAGTGAAACCAACAGATGAATACACTAAACAAATTCAGAAGGATGTAGGCTGCAGTAGGTACTGAGAGATGAAGCAGCTTGCACAGGATAGAGTAGCATGGAGAGCTGCATCAAACCAGTCTCAGCACTAAAGACCACAACAAAACCAATTGGCACATTTCACGGAAGGCCGTGGAACACGACGAGATGGGTCAGACCGCACTACGCAGACCACTCCCCTCACTCTCCCCCACCACGAGAAGATCGACACCTGTGGTATCGTGTTGAAGCCCATGCAGCTTCAACACGATACCACAGTTCATCAAGGGTAGTGACTGGCGTATTGTGACGAGCCAGTTGCTCGGCCACCATTGACCAGACGTTTTCAATTGGTGAGAGATATGGAGAATATGCTGACCAGGGCAACAGTCGAACATTTTCAGTATCCAGAAAGGCCCGTACAGGACCTGCAACATGCGGTCGCGCATTATCCTGCTGAGTTGTAGGGTTTCGCAGGGATCGAATGAAGGGTAGAGCCACGGGTCGTAACACATCTGAAATGTAACGTCCGCTGTGCAAAGTGCCGTCAATGCAAACAAGAGGTGACCGAGACGTGTACCCAATGGCACGCCATACCATCACGCCGGGTTATACGCCAGTATGGAGATGACGAATACACACTTCCAATGTGCGTTCACCGCGATGTCGCCAGCTGTACCCGTACACGCCATCCAAGCTCTGTTTGACTCAATGCCCAGGCGTATCAATGCCGTTATTACGGTCAGAGGTGGTTGTTCTTGGTACCGATTTCTCAGGATCTATTGCTTGAAAATGTAATCATATGTCAGTTCTAGTATAATATATTTGTCCAATGAATACCCGTTTATCATCTGCATTTCTTCTTGGTGTAGCAATTTTAATGGCCAGTAGAGTAGTTGGTACGCGTCTAGGGTACTGTGACCATTGCGACATACGTTAAAGACATCCTGTGGCCTTTAACCATACCATTTCTGCACAATACCCCAGACGCCATTTTTGAGCAAGACAATGCACGACCACATGCTGCTGCACGAACACGTGCCTTTCTTGTTGTCACAGGATGTCAGCCTTATGCCCTGGCCTGCCAGATCACCAGACTTGTCACCAATCGAAAATGTGTGGGATGTGGTGAAACGACGGGTGCAGCGCTGTGACCCGATGCCAACCACGACAGATGAAATCTGGAACCAGCGTGGACGCCATTCGCACCTTTTACGCTCGATGCCATCACTCATGAAACAAGTTATCAGGTCCGTGGTAGACCCTGTGTCTACTAGGCACTGAACCGAGGTGACTGAAATGCTAATGATTTCTGCAGAACGCACTAATGTATATGTGTTGCGAATATGAAGGTCCTGTCTCTAGTCGTTCAAGGTGTTCTGTTTTCTTCTGAACATGAATTTACCTTTTATTCTGCGAAGTTTACATGGAAATGATTTTTCGAACCAGAGTTAACGGTATCCAGAATTAGCTACTCGGACGGCTGCAATTTACATAAATGTTAAACACGTGGAAAGAAATGAGGCTTTATGAAGTGAGACAAATATGAACACTTACCAGCAAAGACGAGAGATCCAAGAGTGCCTCTTTCGCTAACCGGAACCCACTGTGCCAGAAGTGCATTCAGGGCAGGAAATGTAGTTCCCTACAAACAAATTAAATACAGATATTGTATTTTATAAGCGTGAATGAAGTGTAAGATATTTTCTTGACGCACATGAAATGCTGCAATTATATTCAAAAACGTTCAAATGTGTGTGAAATCTTATGGGACTTAACTGCTAAGGTCATCAGTCCCTAAGCTTACACACTACGTAACCTAAATTATCCTAAGGACAAACACACACACCCATGCCCGAGGGAGGACTCGAACCGCAGCGCCTGAGACTGCTTGGCTAATCCCGCGCGGCCTGCAACTATGTTACTGTCCAAATAGAGTTAAATGCATGCTGTAATATTCAAATATCAGTACAGATGCTTTCAGGACATCACGCGGTACGATAATACAGGAAACACATAAATAACAAGTTTCTTGCAGTGGCCATTCTTCGCAGTAGCTGTACGTTATCAAAAGTATCCCAACACCTATAAATGTACATTAATATGGGAAAGGCCAACCTGCGCCTTCATGACATCTTGAACTCTACTGGAGGCACTTTTAGTGAAGTGTCTGACGTCTATGGAGGAATGGCAGCCCACTCTTCCTCAATAGTCGATATCTCACAAGATGCTTCTGTATTGTCTTCAGGACTTGGTTTTTGTTTGTGCACATGAGATAATGCAGCACAACTTGTAGGCTGACTGTTACAAACACCTTTCATGTTATGTGGGGCGAATCACCTAAAACTTGCACCACAAATGTTGTGGGAAAGGGAAAGTGCTATTGATCTGCGGTTTTCACAAAATGGATCGATAGTCAAGGGCTCGTTAATCAATCAGAAGATTGTTAAAAATATTTAGAAAATGTGTTTTTGTGCAAACGTACACTTTTTAAATGTAACAATGGCTGTTGACATTAACAAACTAAAAGTAGAGTAACTTAGAATGTCTCTGGTGTTTGTTGTAGGATTGTAGTGAGATTCGTTCACGAGATATCGTATTTTGAGAAGTTCCTACTCTGATACTTGTACAATACCTATGGTAGCACACTAAAAAACAACGCCTTATGTAGATTATCACGAGTAACGAGACAATTTACCATCAGAATCTGTGTTCAAAATGACGACTGGCAGCGGCAGCACACGCATCCAGCCTGATATGGAATGACTTCTGCACACGTGCTAGCATTCCAGCGGAGATGTTCGAGAAGGTTGCAATAATACGTCGTTGCATGTGTCCTTGTAGACAGCGTCTTTCAGCCTTCCCCACAGAAAAAAAGTCTACAAGCGTCAAATCCGGGAAACGGGCCGACAAAGACACATGTACTCTGCGTCCAGTCCGACGATTCTTGAAGACATGCTGTGCTGTGGTACATCGTGCGCTTTGGGCTGGACAGCCATCATGTTGGTACCACAGGTTCCTCCCAGAAATACTAAAATGTAGACTTTCACGGCCGGGAATGCATGTCCATTATAATTATCCAGGCTGTTATGCCGTGGTCGCTTGATGAATTCTGTGTCAATTCCCAACGTTGAAGTGGAATGAACAGTTTTATGAACAAACGGATGGCGTGGCTGTGGGAAGCCCCCTAAGTCCCGTAATTGCAAATTTCTTTATAGAGAAATTCGAATAACAGGCCTTACGTACAGTCAGCAAAAAATCAAATGTATAGTTCCGATACGTGGATGACACGTTTGTGCTGTGGAGACATGGCAAGGCCGGTTCAACGAACATCTGAATAGAGAATTCAGTTTACAATGGTGGAGGAGGTAGACGGCAAATTACATTTCGTCGATGTGCTTGTTTTTAGAAACGAAAATAGTACTTTGGGCCACTCAGTGTACCGCAAACCCACGCACACGGATCGTTATTTGCACCGGGATTCGAACCACCACCCACAACAGAAGTGGGGTGTTATCAAGACGTTAGCGGACAGAGCTAGAAATATTTGTGAACCTGAGTTGCTCGACGCTGAGATGGAACATCTCCACAATGCACTAATGAAGAACGGATATTCGTCCGCCGAAATGAAACGTGCGTTGTGACAGCCGCGCAGAAATCATAGTGACGTACAGGTTACTGCAAAATCTGACGTGTTCCTGCCGTTTGTAACGGAAAGAATATGGAGGATCTTGACGAATCGGAATATTACCGTAATTTACAAGCCCGCCACGAAGATACAGGATTACCTTAAGCCTGCCAAGGACGCTCGCAAACCATTGGGAAAAGCTGGAGTGTATCGGATCCCATGCAGCTGTGAAGATGTTTATGTGGGTACCACTAAAAGAGCTGTTTCAAAACGTTTCGAAGAGCACAAGGGCAATTGTAGAAGAGGAGAAACGGAATGATCAGCTGTTGCGGAGCATGCTTTCCAGCCAGGGAACCATCATAATCGTTTAGCGGAGACGCAAGTACTAGTGGCCACAAGCGGATATTACGAAAGGCTCTACAGGGAGGCAATTGAAATCGCTAAATACCCTAATAATTTCAACCGAAAGAAGGAGGGTGTGAAATTAAACGGTATATGGATGCCGGTGTTAAAGAAGATGTGTACCACCCGTCCACTACTGGGTGATGGCAACGGCGATCGACGGTAGCGGACAGCGGCCAATTGCACTGACGTTTTCGAAACACGTGATGTCACGCCGCGGGGCGGGAGCGCGCGATCACGGAACTTAGCAGCAGTCAGTAGCGAGCCAGTGGGTGTGTTGGACCTTCCATCGAGCGACAGACCCTCTTGAAGACGTCTCCCGCAGACGGGGACGAAACGTTGGGAATTGACACAGAATTCATCAACCGACCACGGCATAACAACCCGGATAATTATAAGGGACATCCTCCCAGAAATGTCTTGTAGGATGCGTGGAAGATGGTCTGTTAGGAGGCTGCGATATTTGTGTGCATTCAGTGTTCCGTCTATGAAACACAGGCCTTTGAGCTGATGGTTCACACACTTACACTACATAGACGCTGATATTCCACTTGACGAAGCCAACGGGGATGTTTAACAGGCCAATGGTGCATGTTTCGGCGGTTTACTAGGCCACGATTGGTAAATGTGGCTTCATCACTAAACAAGATACGTATATTAATGACCATGTACAGAAGTTAGCACAATTCTCAAAATCGTTTCTGTGCAGCTCTTGATGGAGAGGGATGTGATCGGAACGGAACCTACGTCGACAAGGGCTGCGTAGGACTCTCGCCTGACTCTTGGCACTTCCTCGAGCAATTGCGCGAGAGCTAACGTGCGGATCAACTTAAACAGCAGCGAGAAAATTAATTTCCCCTTCTTCTGTCGTCACTTCTGTTGCGTCACACTGGACTCGCGTTCGGGAGGACTACGGTTCAATCCCTCGTCCGGCCATCCTGATTTAGGTTTTCTTTGATTTCCTTAAACCATTTCAGGCAATTGCCGGGATGGTTCCTTTCAAAGGGCACGGCCCACTTCCTTCCCTAATCAGACGAGACCGATGACCTCGCTGTTTGGTATCTTCCACCGAATCAATCCAGTCCAATACTTCTGTTACGTTGCCTAGGTGTTACGCTACCACGTTCACGTAATTGGTTGATGAGGTTAACAAACAACTGCCGAGATGGCTGACGTCTATTGGAAGTAAGAGTGATTTCGGGCGTGCCGCAGTGGAGTGTCGTAGGACCGTTGCTATTCACTATATACATAAATGACCTTGTGGATGACATCGGAAGTTCACTGAGGCTTTTCGCGGATGATACTGTGATATATCGAGAGGTTGTAACAATGGAAAATTGTACTGAAATGCAGGAGGCGCTGCAGTCTGGAACCGCGAGACCGCTACGGTCACAGGTTCGAATCCTGCCTCGGGCATGGATGTTTGTGATGTCCTTAGGTTAGTTAGGTTTAACTAATTCTAAGTTCTAGGGGACTAATGACATCAGCAGTTGAGTCCCATAGTGCTCAGAGCCATTTGAACATTTTTTTTTCAGCGAATTGATGCATGCTGCAGGGAATGGCAATTGAATCTCAATGTAGACAAGTGTAATGTGCTGCGAATACATAGAAAGAAAGATCCCCTATCATTTAGCTACAATATAGCAGGTCAGCAATTGGAAGCAGTTAATACCATAAATTATCTGGGAGTACGCATTAGGAGTGATTTAAAATGGAATGATCATATAAAGTTGATCGTCGGCAATGTAGATGCCAGACTGAGATTCATTGGAAGAATCCTAAGAAATGCAATCCGAAAACAAAGGAAGTAGGTTACAGTACGCTTGTTTACCCAGTGCTTGAATAATGCTCAGCAGTGTGGGATCCGTACCACATAGGGTTGATAGAAGAGATAGAGAAGATTCCTTACAGGATCATTTAGTAATCGCGAAAGCCGGCCGGTGTGGCCGAGCGGTTCTAGGCGCTACAGTCTGGAACAGCGCGACCGTTACGGTCGCAGGTTCGAATCCTGCCTCGGGCATTGGTGTGTGTGATGTCCTTAGGTTAGTTAGGTTTAAGTAATTCTAAGTTCTAGGGGACTGATGACCTCAGAAGTTAAGTCCCATAGTGCTCAGAGCCATTTAGTAATCGCGAAAGCGTAACGGTGATGATAGATAAACTCCAGTGGAAGACTCTGCAGGAGAGACGCTCAGTAGCTCGGTACAGGCCTTTGTTGAAGTTTCGAGAACATACCTTCACCGAGGAGTCAAGCAGTATATTGCTCCCTCCTACGTATATCTCGCGAAGAGACCATGAGGATAAAATCAGAGAGATTAGAGCCCACACAGAGGCATGCCGACAATCCTTCTTTCCACGAACAATACGAGACTGGAGTAGAAGGGAGAACCGATAGAGGTACTCAAGGTACCCTCCGCCACACACCGTCAGGTGGCTTGCGGAGTATGGATGTAGATGTAGATGTAGATGTAGATGTATCTTGCTGTAAACACCGTACGAGAACTGTATACTCCTAAACTCTCCATACACCATTTCTGCATTGGTAAATCCCATCGTCCACTCGCGACATATTGCTTGGACTATCACACACTAACTGACTAACAAGTTGCGGTGCACTCGGCGAACACACGAGCACACCGTAAGCAAACATAATAACATCATACGTAGCAACTACGTAGGTTAAATGGCACAAACAAGTACCGGTGTGGAAGATTTTCAAAATACGATATTTCGCAAATGATTCGCCCTAGACTGGAGCAACAAACACCACTGACATTCTAATTTACCCTACATTTAATTTTTTAATATCAATAGACATTGTTCTGTTTAAGAAAAGTGTATGCTTCCACAAAATATACACTTTCTAAGTATTATTTTATTCTGTAGACTAGCTAACAATACGAGCCCCTGGCTATCAAACCATTCACTGTAAACCAGAGATCAATAGCATTTGCCATTTCCGAAGCATCTGCTGTGCAGGTTTTAGGTGATTCACCCTCTAAATACACTACTGATCATTAAAAGTGCTACACCACGAAGATGACGTGCTACCGACGCGAAGTTTAACCGACAATAAGAAGATGCTGTGATACGCAAATGATTAGCTTTTCAGAGCATTCACACAAATTGGCGCCGGTGGCGACACCTACAACGTGCTGACATGAGGAAAGTTTCCAACCGATTTCTCATACGCGAACAGCAGTTGACCGGCGTTGCCTGGTAAAACGTTGTTGTGATGCCTCGTGTAAGGAGGGGAAATGCGTACCATCTCGTTTCCGCCTTTGATAAAGGTCGGGTTGTAGCCTATAGCGATTGCGTTTATCGTATCGCGACATTGCTGCTCGCGTTGGTCGAGATCCAATGACTGTTAGCAGAATATGGAATCGGTGGGTTCGGGAGGGTAATACGGAACGCCGTCCTGGATCCCAACGGCCTCGTATCAGTAGCAGTCGAGATGACAGGCATCTTATCTGCATGGCTGTAACGGATCGTGCAGCCCCGTCTCGATCCCTGAGCCAGCAGATGGGGACGTTTGCAAGACAAAACCATCTGCACGAATTGTTCGACGACGTTTGCAGCAGCATGGACTATCAGCTGGGAGACCATGGCTGCGGTTACCCTCGACGCTGCATCACAGACAGAAGCGCCTGCGATGGTGTACTCAACGACGAATCTGGGTGCACGAATGGCAAAACGTCATTTTTTCGGATGAATCCAGGTTCTGTTTACAACATCATGATGGTCACATTCGTGTTTGGCGACATCGCGGTGAACACACATTGGAAGCGTGTATTTGTCATCGCCATACTGGCGTATCACCCGGCGTGATGGTATGAGGTGCCATTGGTTACACGCCTCGGTCACCTCTCGTTCGCATTGACGGCACTGTGAACAGTGGACGTTACATTTCAGATATGTTACGACCCGTGGCTCTACCCTTCATTCGATCCCTGCGAAACCCTACATTTCAGCAGGATAATGCACGACCGCTTGTTGCAGGTCCTGTACGGGCCTTTCTGGATACGGAAAATGTTCGATTGCTGCCCTGGCCAACGTATTCTCCAGATCTCTCACCAACTGAGGACGTCTGGTCAATGGTGGCCGAGCAACTGTCTCGTCACAAGACGTCAGTCACTACTCTTGATGAACTGTGCTATCGTGTTGAAGGTGCATGGGCAGCTGTATCTGTACACGCCATCCAAGCTCTGTTTGACTCAATGCCCAGGCGTATCAAGGCCGTTATTACGGCCAGAGGTGGTTGTTCCGAGTACTGATTTCTCAGGATCCATGCATCCAGATTGCGTGAAAATGTAATCACATGTTAGGTGTAGTATAATATATTTGTCCAATGAATACCTGTTTATCATCTGCATTTCTTCTTGGTGTAGCAATTTTAATGGCCAGTAGTGTAAATGTGCGGATTGCGAATCACTGGCATGACTCAAAGACTTTATAGCGCATATATTAGTCTACTAAAGGAGTCTTCTTTTGAGTAGAAAGAGGTGTCTTCAGCCATTACTTAGAAGGCAGGTTGCTGGGCCCAGTGATCAGAGTTCGGTAGGACAACGAGGGTATGGACAAAGCACTACTGCTCCTGTATGCTTGATCTGCGCCGAGCGCTATTTGCATCGCAGTGCCCGCTGAAGGTTTGGAAAGATCATAATTCTGTCTTCTGAGTTATTCTTGATGGGCATTGTTAAGCTGCAGCGTCTAGGATTATTGGTGAGATCGTTGCTGGCTTGCGTTGCCTTCGCATAATTCCATATTCCACGATTTTTCAGGTGCTGCTGTGTGACGTGCTTTCTCAGTTATGTTTTCATGTGAGCAAGATAAGGTTACTGTTCAGATCGCGTCTTCGTCTGAATCTGCGAGGACCAGTTTTCATTTCTCAGTGAGCAATACGACGACATAGGACATTTTCCACGTTACTTTCCAACTCTCAACATAATAAAAAAAATGGTTCAAAATGGCTCTGAGCGCTATGGGACGTAACATCTATGGTCATCAGTCCTCTAGAACTTAGAACTACTTAAACCTAACTAACCTAAGGACATCACACACATCCATGCCCGAGGCAGGATTCGAACCTGCGACCGTAGCAGTCGCACGGTTCCGGACTGTGCGCCTAGAACCGCGAGACCACCGCGGCCGGCTGATTTCAACAGAAATAATATTTTCTTCTTTTATATGCAATTTTTTATACAAACGAGGTAAGCAGGACTAGCAGAGAACTTCAACAAACATGTTAAATCAATGAAAACATGGAGACGTTCCGTTTCAGTGAATCATTTTCTTGCAGTTAGGCATTACGACATTGCAGTTACACCCACATGACACGTGTCTGTGCTACATGGAGATACGCATTTGCTCTGATAGGTTTTTTTTTATAACAGTTGAAGATTTAGTTTGCGATTTATCTCCAACTTGTGTTAATAGAACCTTTATATGTTCTGTTGTGCTACGAAAATTTGCTTACTATTTCATATTTCATTAACTGTATTCAGACCGTGTTGCTGTTCTTTCCTGGATCAAATTTCGTATAAAGGGGATTGTTTTCAGGCAGTTAATACCGGGGTTATAACACGCTCGGTGCACAAGTTAAATCGTAACAGACATCAGCAGCTTTTAGAATGTCGCCATTTTTTGCACAGTTCGTTTGGTTCATCTCCAGGAATCTGGAGCATTGGTTCTAATAGATTTCGTGGACACAGAATCGGAAGTAACATTAAACCTCCGATTCGTTAAAGAACAGAACTTCCGAGTATAAAATAGCTTTAAAGATCTTACTACTACACAAATAGTTCGTGTGTTAAGTGTTTGACGTTAAGCATGCAAGTGAGAAAGAGATTACAGAAGATCTGATATAATGTTCAAAGTTTGTTGCAAGACGTTACGGGCTCTCATTATGAAACACTGGATGTCTATAGTCTGGGTAATTTACAGTCCATTTTATGCAAAAGCTGGTTTCTCGCGTATCTCGATGTGCATGACGTATGCCTCCTAAACTACACTCCTGGAAATGGAAAAAAGAACACATTGACACCGGTGTGTCAGACCCACCATACTTGCTCCGGACACTGCGAGAGGGCTGTACAAGCAATGATCACACGCACGGCACAGCGGACACACCAGGAACCGCGGTGTTGGCCGTCGAATGGCGCTAGCTGCGCAGCATTTGTGCACCGCCGCCGTCAGTGTCAGCCAGTTTGCCGTGGCATACGGAGCTCCATCGCAGTCTTTAACACTGGTAGCATGCCGCGACAGCGTGGACGTGAACCGTATGTGCAGTTGACGGACTTTGAGCGAGGGCGTATAGTGGGCATGCGGGAGGCCGGGTGGACGTACCGCCGAATTGCTCAACACGTGGGGCGTGAGGTCTCCACGGTACATCGATGTTGTCGCCAGTGGTCGGCGGAAGGTGCACGTGCCCGTCGACCTGGGACCGGACCGCAGCGACGCACGGATGCACGCCAAGACCGTAGGATCCTACGCAGTGCCGTAGGGGACCGCACCGCCACTTCCCAGCAAATTAGGGACACTGTTGCTCCTGGGGTATCGGCGAGGACCATTCGCAACCGTCTCCATGAAGCTGGGCTACGGTCCCGCACACCGTTAGGCCGTCTTCCGCTCACGCCCCAACATCGTGCAGCCCGCCTCCAGTGGTGTCGCGACAGGCGTGAATGGAGGGACGAATGGAGACGTGTCGTCTTCAGCGATGAGAGTCGCTTCTGCCTTGGTGCCAATGATGGTCGTATGCGTGTTTGGCGCCGTGCAGGTGAGCGCCACAATCAGGACTGCATACGACCGAGGCACACAGGGCCAACACCCGGCATCATGGTGTGGGGAGCGATCTCCTACACTGGCCGTACACCACTGGTGATCGTCGAGGGGACACTGAATAGTGCACGGTACATCCAAACCGTCATCGAAGCCATCGTTCTACCATTCCTAGACCGGCAAGGGAACTTGCTGTTCCAACAGGACAATGCACGTCCGCATGTATCCCGTGCCACCCAACGTGCTCTAGAAGGTGTAAGTCAACTACCCTGGCCAGCAAGATCTCCGGATCTGTCCCCCATTGAGCATGTTTGGGACTGGATGAAGCGTCGTCTCACGCGGTCTGCACGTCCAGCACGAAAGCTGGTCCAACTGAGGCGCCAGGTGGAAATGGCATGGCAAGCCGTTCCACAGGACTACATCCAGCATCTCTACGATCGTCTCCATGGGAGAATAGCAGCCTGCATTGCTGCGAAAGGTGGATATACACTGTACTAGTGCCGACATTGTGCATGCTCTGTTGCCTGTGTCTATGTGCCTGTGGTTCTGTCAGTGTGATCATGTGATGTATCTGACCCCAGGAATGTGTCAATAAAGTTTCCCCTTCCTGGGACAATGAATTCACGGTGTTCTTATTTCAATTTCCAGGAGTGTATGTGTCATACAATGATATAATTTTGTAAGTACGTTCATGGTATATGTGGATACTGCATACAAAAAGTGTTGCGAATAGAGTTAGTAGTAAAGAAGTAATAAATTGAAACGTCGTGTCTGTGTTGCAGTTTCACGGCATGAGCAAGGCAAACGAGGCAAGCAACAAAATTTTCTTCTTTCATCATTTTGGTGGGGGTGTCGGCAAAGAAAGTTTCGAAAAGGTTTGAAATTATGTGTGAAGTTTGTTGCAGATCGGTAAGTGCCCTCGTTCTCAGTTATTGAACGAATGTAGTCTAGGCTACTTGCGCTGCGTTAGTTATCTCAAGACATACGGTGTGTCCAGGAGGAATGATCAATGTGGGACGATATGGCAGGAATGACCATAACATTACAACGGGCGTTTTACAGAGTATCAGTTGAAAAATATGTAATTTTAACTCTCCTTTAAGCGTTATCGTACACGTCACGCTACAGTTCACAGTAAATGTTCGAACATCCCAATGTCAGCTTCAGTGCGGTTGTACACTCTTGGGAGAACAAGTTATGTTGCTTGTCTGGTTGACTCTGCACACTCTCTAATGAGGGCAGCAACGCCCATGATGCGATCAAGCAATTCAGCTCGCGTATTGATAATGTTGTGTCGGCAGATTAGCCAACACAACGCACACTAATTTAGAGGAGGCCGAAATGCACGCGTCAACTCATGAGGCTGGCGCTAGGTCTGAAACAGGATACGTAATGAATGCTATAAAGAAAAGTACGTAGCTGCTGGAATACTTAACTTTAATCCATCATTTGTATACAGCGTTCTTGATGATACAAGTGAGACTCTCTCTAGAAATGGTTAATGGCCCCTTGCTAGGTCGTAGCCATGGACTTAGCTGAAGGCTATTCTAACTATCTCTCGGCAAATGAGAGAAAGGCTTCGTCAGTGTAGTCGCTAGCAAAGTCGTCCGTACAACTGGGGCGAGTGCTATTAAGTCTCTCAAGACTTGCCGTGTGGTGGTGCTCGGTCTGCGATCACTGACAGTGGCGACACGCGGGTCCGACATGTACTAATGGACCGCGGCCGATTTAAAGCTACCACCTAGCAAGTGTGGTGTCTGGCGGTGACACCACAGATAACGTGTGTGTTCTGTCTTGTAAACCATTCAGAATAGGGCATACAGGGTAGTCCACTGATCGTGACCGGGCCGAATATCTCACGAAATAAGCATCAAAAGAAAAAACTACAAAGAACGAAACTTGTCTAGCTTGAAGGGGGAAGCCAGAAGGCGCTATGGTTGCCCCGCTAGATGGCGCTGCCATGGGTCAAACGGATAGCAACTCCGTTTTTTAAAAATAGGAACCCCCATTTTTCTTACATATTCGTGTAGTACGTAAAGAAATATGAATGTTTTAGTTGGACCACATTTCTCGCTTTGTGACAGATGGCGCTGTAGTTGTCACAAACGTATAAGTACGTGGTATCACGTAACATTCCGCCGGACGGTATTTGCTTCGTGATACATTACCCGTTTTAAATGGACCGTTTACCAATTGCGGAAAAGGTCGATATCGTGTTGATGTATGGCTGTAGTGATCAAAATGCCCAATGGGCGTGTGCTATGTATGCTGCTCGGTATGCTGGACGACATCATCCAAGTGTCCGGATCGTTCGCCGGATAGTTACGTTATTTAAGGAAACAGGAAGTGTTCAGCCACATGTGAAACACCAACCACGACCTGCAACAAATGATGATGCCCAAGTAGGTGTTTGAGCTGCTGTCGCGGCTAATCCGCACATCAGTAGCAGACAAACTGAGCGAGAATCGGGAATCTCAATAACGTCGGTGTTAGAGGAATGTCGTTACACGTATTGCCAGGTGCAATGACGTTGACGGACATCATTTTGAGCATTTATTGCATTAATGTGGTATTTACAGGTAGTCACACTGTAACAGCATGCGTTCTCAGAAATGATGGTCACAAAGGTACTTGTATCACATTGGGACAACCGAAATAGAATGTTCAAACGTACCTACGTTCTGTATTTTAATTTAAAAAACCTACCTGTTACCAACTGTTCGTCTAAAATTGTGAGCCACATGTTTGTGACTATTACAGCGCCAACTATCACAAAGCGAAAAAAGTGGTCCAACTAAAACATTCATATTTCTTTACGTACTACACGAATATGTAAGAAAAATGGGGGTTCCTATTTTTAAAAAACGGAGATGCTATCCGTTTGACCCATGGCAGCGCCATCTAGCGGGGCAACCGTACATACTACATGTGTATGTAATAAAAAATCGGGGTTCCTATTTTAGAAAACGCAGTTGATATCCGTTTGACTTATGGCAGCGCCATCTAGCGGGTAGAAAGCCTGTGTAGGGAGACAGTGGCCATAGATGTAGTCGCCCGTGATTGGTTGATTAGCTTTGGCAGAAAAGTGACGCCAAACGTCTCTCGCGCTCCTATGTTCGCCGTGCTTTTGAATTGAAGTTCAGAGGAGTTTTGGAAACGATTAAAAGGTATTTGAATTATTGAGAGACTTGTTATGCGTTGTGCATGCATGTTCGATATAGTTGTATATCGTTTTAATTCGTAAATAGCGTTTCCGATCTTAAATACAAGTTGAAATAATGAATCGTTTTGTGATGAACTTGGTGGGCCCACATGTTTGAAGTAAACACGTTAGTAATTGTACAGTATTGTTTTTGACATCTGTAATTCGTTCTGCAGACGTTCGTAAACGATGCCAGGTTGTGCTGCATTTGGTTGTTCCAATATAGGCGAAGGTGGATTTCGCATGTTAGCATTTCCACGCAATGAAGAAAGACGAAAGCAGTGGGCAGTCGCAGCCAACAGGGCTGACGTAAATCAAACAGGAGCCTTGTGGAAACCAACCAAGTACTCTTATCTGTGCGAAGTAAGTCGTTTTTGCTTTTTAAAAAATGGTTCAAATGGCTCTGAGCACTATGGGACTCAACATCTTAGGTCATAAGTCCCCTAGAACTTAGAACTACTTAAACCTAACTAACCTAAGGACATCACACGCACCCATGCCCTTTTGCTTTTTACTACATATAAAACAACTTGCAATATATATAGTTAAATTTGAAAACAGACCTGTAAATTGGCTGTGTGAAAATTATTATAACACATTATTCTTATAAACGAAGGCATTTAACGAATGATTTCGCCATATTGTCTTGTGCTTCTGATTTGGTGAGTGTGTACTCCACTACTCCACTACTGGCCATTCAAAAGTCCCGCCCGCAGTTTGGCAGAAAAATGGCTGCCGTATCGTCCGGTTGGCCACTCTCTCACTATAAAGGCTATCTACTAGCGGGCCAAACATAGCGACATCTGGTTTCCCCCTTCAAGCTAGACGAGTTTCGTTCTTTGTAGTTTTTTCGTTTGATGCTTATTTCGTGAGATATCTGGCCCGGTCACTATCAATGGACCACCCTGCATATGAGTTTTTTTTAACTTCAAATGAGCGTCCTTTCATATCCCTCAATATTCACCATTCCACCTGGGACACTTAACTCAATATTTGTCCGCTGCATTAAGCTTTTAAGATAGGATTTACCTATCAATGAGTAGATTATGACAGAAGTTTAAATTTTACTTGTATTAAATACCGAAAATGAAATTTTTGTTGCTCCTCGAAGCCGGTAGATAGACAACTTGAAACTGGGTCCATACACCATGAATCGGGTTAACCGTTTGGTGATACACGCTTTTTTATTTACTAAGATGTTATCTGTTCTTTCGGACATGATGTTAGATGCTTACAGGCGTTGACATACGTCAACGGGGACAGATCAAAATGTGTGCGCCGACAGGGACTCGAACTTGGGATCTCCTGCTCACATGGCAGACGCTCAATCCATCTGAGCCACCGAGCCCGGTCGGGGCACAGCTTTTCATCTGGCCCCGTTGACGTATGTCAACGCCTGTAAGCAGCTAAGGGTGTTCATTTTATTGTAATTTCATTCTATCGAGCTGCTTGGTCTCCGATGGTATCTGTTCTTTCGGACATGTCCGAAAGAACAGATACCATCTTAGTAAATATATAGTTAAGGCTCACCGGCCACTTGACCATCTTCTTCTTCTGTGCGAATGCACAAACAGTGCCCGAACTCTTACGGGAATCGGCAACGCGCCGCGAGTAATGAGTATAATGGGCGGGGGTATTACGAATGTAGTGCGGGACAATACGTTGAGAATGTGGGTCTCGCGGGAGGCGTGCCAGAGATAAATCCCTGCAGTCGCGCTATCCTCTGTGTCCTCGGTGGCTCAGATGGTTGCCGGCACGGTAGCTCAGCGTGTTCTGTCAGAGAGCTGGTTGGCCTCTGTAATAAAAAAAACTGAGTGAAAAGATCAACAAAACGAACTTGACCGGATGTCATGTGACGTCCGCAACGACCAAACACGACGATCAAAAAAAAAAAAAAATGGATAGAGCGTCTGCCATGTAAGCAGGAGATCCCGAGTTCGAGTCCCGGTCGGGGCACACATTTTCATCTGCCCCCGTTGACGTATGTCAACGCCTGTAAGCAGCTAAGGGTGTTCATTTCATTGTACGATACACATTTTGTTTTGCGTTTTAGTGACACTTGGTTTCTTCACTAACAACAGCATGGCGGCCAGCAAGTGCGAGGGCCTTTGGGGGGCGGGCTCAGTCAGCTGCAGTTGGACGGTGAGTGACGCGGAGCGCGTAGCCTTACCTCTCCGAGACCCATGAGGACGCGGATGGCGATGAACCAGCCGGAGCCGCCGTAGCGCGCGGCCACGGGCGACAGCAGCGTGAAGATGGCCGTGCAGAGGATGCCCAGGCCCAGCGAGTACTTGCCGCCGAAGCGCTCGGCCAGCATGCCGCCGGGCAGGTGCGTCACGATGTAGCCCCAGAAGAAAGAGCTCAGGATCAGGCCCTGCGTCTGCTCGTCCCAGTCGAACTCGGCCAGCCCGCACTGCAAGCACACATCATACAGGCACTTGCTACCTCACTGCGATCAACCTTTCACTCATCAAACTGTACAACCCTTAAACAATAATTCACTGAAGAGACAAAGAAACTGGTACACGTGGCTAATACCGTTCAGAACCCCCGCGTGCACAGCGTGGCATGGACTCGACTAATGTCTGAAGTAGTGCTGAGTCCATAAACCCGTAAGAAAATGGTTCATTTGGCTCTGAGCACTATGGGACTCAACTTCTGAGGTCATCAGTCCCCTAGAACTTAGAACTACTAACCTAAGGACATCACACACATCCATTCCCGAGGCAGGATTCGAACCTGCGACCGTAGCGGTCGCGCGGTTCCGGACTGTAGCGCCTAGAACTGCTCGGCCACCCGGGTCGGCAATCCGTAAGAGTACTAGAGGGTGGAATGTGGAGATCTCTTCTGAACAGTATGTTGCAGTATCCCAGATATGTTCAATAATGTTCATGTCTGGGGACTCTGGTGACTAGCGGAAGTGTTTAAACTCAGACGTGTGGAGTGTCGCATTGTCCTGCTGGAATTGCCGAAGTCCGTCGGAATGCACAATGGACAAGAATGGTTGCAGGTGATCAGGAAGTATGCTTACGTATGTGTCACCTGTCATAGTCGTATCTAGACGTATCAGATCTTCAAACTTATTTTACATCCAAACGGCACGTTTCCAGGCATAGGCTCCTCGTAAAAGCTTTGTGTTCTCCTCCACAGCCTCTAGAAGCCTGGTATAGAATTTGTGGAACACCCTGTATACAGAGTGTTTGACAATCTACAGCACAAACTGAGGTAGGTGAAGGTTGACAATAATGGAACCAAAATGTTTCCATAAATTTGGGTACACAAAAAAAAAAACATTTGTGACAAAATTTGAGAATTATTCGAATTCAGTTTCGCTTATTATGCAATTAATCCTTTCTAGCCCTAAACACGTTTCATCACCTCACTCCCATTATCAATGGGTAGGTCTACTTCTACTACCTGATTCCCTAGATTGTTACGTACCATAAACCCATCTTTTAACCATTCATTGGCTGACATAATACATGTAATTGATTTTTCATAGAACATTCTAAGACAAAAAAAAGAAGAAAACGAATCGGTAGATGCGCTATACATGTACAGACAAACAAATGATTAAAATTTCAGAAAAACTGGATCATTCATTCAAGAGAAAGAGACTTACAAATTCTATAAATATGTAACCCGTTGGTCCACGTGTGGCCCTTATGCATGCAGTTATTCGGCTTGGCATTGATAGAGTTTCCAGAATGAGATTTTCACGCTACAGCGGAGTGTGCGCTGATATGAAACTTCCTGGCAGATTAAAACTGTGTGCCCGACCGAGACTGGAACTCGGGGCCTTTGCCTTTCACGGGCAGGTGCTCTACCAACTGAGATACCCAAGCAAGGCTCACGCCCCGTCCTCACAGCTTTACTTCCGCCACTACCTCGTCTCCTACCTTCCAAACTCTACAGAAGCGCTCCTGCGAACCATGCAGGTTTAGCACTCCTGAAAGGAAGGATACTGCGGAGACATGGCTTAGCCACAACCTGGGGGATGTTTCCAGAATGAGATTTTCACTCTGCAGCGGAGTGTGCGCTGATATGAAACTTCCTGGAAGATTAAAACTGGAAATATCCCCTAGGCTGTGACTAAGCCTTGTCCCCGCAATATCCTTTATTTCACGGGTGCTAGTCCTGCATGGTTCGCAGGAGAGCTTCTATAAAGTTTGGAAAGTAGGAGACGAGGTAGTGGCGGAAGTAAAGCTGTGAGGACAGGGCGTGAGTCGTGCTTGGGTAGCTCAGTTGGTAGAGCATTTGCCCACAAAAGGCAAAGGTCCCGAGTTCGAGTCTCGGTCCGGCACACAGTTTTAATCTGCCAGGAAGTTTCATTGATAGAGTTGTTAGATTGACAAAATCCGGATCTGGTTTGAGTGCCCTGCCTATAACGCTCCAAACGTTCTTATTTGGTAAGAGATCTGGTGACTTGATGGCTAAGGGAGGGTTTGGCAAGCACGAGGACAGCCAGTAGGAACTTCAGCGGCGTGCAGACGCCCATTATCTTGCTGAAATGTAAACGCAGGATAGTTTGGCATGAACGGCAACAAAACCGAGCGTAGAATATTGTCGACGTACGGCTACACTGGAAGGGCCCCGCGGATGACAACGGCAGTGGTTCTGCTATGAAATGAAATGGCACCCCAGACCATCACTCCTGGCTGTCGGGTCGCTTGGTGCTCAGGTTGGTATCTCACCTCTGTAAGGGGCGTTACGAGACGCGTCTTCACCGATCATCAGTTCTCAACTCGAAGCGGGACTCATCACCGAAGACAGTTCTACTACACTCAACGAGAGTCCACGCTGAATGTGCCCGACGCCACTGAATTTGGGGTTGTTGCTGTACAGAGGTCGGTGCAAGAGGCTCTGTGACAACAGCCCCCTTTCTGAGAGCCACCTATTAATGGACCCTCCTATCGCTCAAATAACGGTTGAATGTCTGGTCGATGATACCGATGAATCTCACGATTGCTCGGTCCTCACATCCTGTCGTCTCTCTATGTCGACCACTTCCTTCTTGGCACTGTACTTCCTTCTTGACACTGTGCAGCCATGGCTCACCCATTCCTGCCAACATCATTGAACAGTTGGATCACTTCTATTCACGTATCGAGCAAACTACATATCCGCCCTCAAATGCTGACATCAGCATAAATTATTCACGCGCCTGTCTCCTAGGCTCAATTACTGTCCGGCTGCGTTCATGGAATGACATTCGCAAAGACTTTATATTCTGGTAACCAATGTTCCCTGTTGAACATCTTTGCCAGCTGCGTGGTGAAAACCTATAAAAACAAATAAGTACACTACTGGCCATTAAAATTCCTACACCACGAAGGTGACGTGCTACAGACGCGAAATTTAACCGAGAGGAAGAAGATGCTGTGATATGCAAATGATTAGCTTTTCAGAGCATTCACACAAGGTTGGCGCCGGGGGCGACACCTACAACGTACTGACAAGAGGAAAGTTTCCAAGCGATTTCTCATACACAAATTAGCAGTTGACCGGCGTTGCCTGGTGAAACGTCGTTGTGATGCCTCGTGTAAGGAGGAGAAATGCGTACCATCACGTTTCCGACTTTGATAAAGGTCGGATTGTAGCCTATCGTGATTGCGCTTTATCGTATCGCGACATTTCTGCTCGCGTTGGTCGACATCCAATAACTGTTAGCAGAATATGGAATCGCTGGGTTCAGAAGGGTAAAACGGAACGCCGTGCTGAATCCCAACGGCCTCATACCACTAGCAGTCGAGATACCAGGCATCTTATCCGCATGGCTCTAACGGATCGTGCAGCCACGTCTCGATCCCTGAATCAACAGATGGGGACGTTTGCAAGACAACAACCATCTGCACGAACTGTTCGACGACGTTTGCAGCAGCATGGACTATCAGCTGGGAGACCATGGCTGCGGTTACCCTTGACGCTGCTTCACAGACAGGAGCGCCCGTGATGGTGTACTCAACGACGAACCTGGGTGCACGAATGGCAAAACGTCATTTTTTCGGATGAATTCAGGTTCTGTTTACTGCATCATGATGGTCGCATCCGTGTTTGGCGACATTCTCCAGATCTCTCACCAACTGAAAACGTCTGGTCAATGATGGCCGAGCAACTGGCTCGTCACAATACGCCAGTCACTACTCTTGGTGAACTGTGGAATCGTGTTAAAGCTGCATGGGCAGCTGTACCTGTACACGTCATCCAAGCTCTGTTTGACTCAATGCCAGGCGTATCAAGGCCGTTATTACGGCCAGAGGTGGTTGTTCTGGGTAATGATTTCTAAGGATCTATGCACCCAAATTGCGTGAAAATGTAATCACATGTCAGTTCTAGTATAATATATTTGTCCAATGAATACCCGTTTATCATCTGCATTTCTTCTTGGTGTAGCAATTTTAATTGCCAGTAGTGTACTCTAGTCTACGCTTCAACGATAGCCTGTGGTTATTTTATAACTCTAATTGTACCCAACAACACCACTTCTTCACCAGAAGTATGTGAACACTCCCTTTTATAAATGTACGTGAGTATGGTCTTTGACAGTGTCGAGATAACTTTGAACACCAGATGATCCTGAAGAAAATCTAAGCAGAAAGGTGTGTAAAAGAAATTCAACATGATGCGGCCTAATATAAGATTTAAATTCAAAGCGGGGATGCTTAGGCTTCTTACAGTATTTCTCAATAACAAAGAGAGTTGGATGGACAGCACTGGTGGCGCCACAACCTTTCACAAAACCATCTTGATTGGTGGTTATATAGACGGCCTTATGTATTCTCTTCTAATATTTTCGTCGTGTGTGAACATACTGCCAGGTTCCCCTTCAGTTTCAACTCGGTTGCTATCTTCATCTCTCGAATTGCCTTGTTGGGGAAGCCCGTCGGTAAGAATGTACATAAAGGATAAAGAAAAACATGCGAAATACCGAGCTGGCCTCGAACTCGTCGTCAGCGGGGCACTGCAGGCCGACGTCTGGCTGGCTGTCGTTGGAGGAGGAGTTTCCAGTGCTGGAGCCTGCTGAGGCGTCGCTGCACGCCATCTCCGTGATGGCCACCGACAGACTGGTGCGCATCGTGTACGCGTTGGCGATCGCCAGGAATCCCATCACCGACAGCACGTAGCGCTGCTGGATGCAGCCTGCAACAGAACGCGCCGAACGTTTGTAAGCGGGGTAGACACAAGTCGGGGAAACCTACCGACATACATGACGTTGTCACAGGGACGCTCGTGGCCCAGTGCCTGGAAACAATGAAGCTGCTTGGCTGTTCGCACGCTACTGTCGTGAACATCTATGGAAAGTGGTTGATGGACCGTGAAACCACGAGGAGGCGACAAGGTGTTGGGCGTCCGTGCCTCATCACAGAACGCAGAGCTCGGACACTTGCCCGCTCTGTACAGCGGCATAGCCGGCGATCTGATCTGATGACAGAGTGTAATATCGGTGAAGGCCAAAGTGTTCTGAAGTCTTTGGTTCAGTGCACATTGTTAAATAAGAGGCTCCACACCACACGAACCTTGCGTGTTCCTACGTTGACTCAACAACATCGTTAATTACTATTGCAGTGGGCGCAGGGTTAGCGAGATTGGACAGTGGATCAGTGGAGACTTGTCGCCTGGTCGGATGAATGACGTTCCATTTTCCTCAAATTTATGTCCGGATTCACCATGGTCCGCGCCAGCCGCTGCTCGAAACACGCACCGTGCTATTGACATAGGGGTCAGTGGGGGCAATATTGAGCTATGGGGCCATTCATCTGGGCTTCCATGGAACGTATAATAGTAATCAAAGCCCAGTGTGCCAGTTACGAACCATGTGAATACTACGCACCATCTGTTAATGCTTGATGTGTTCCCCAGCGGCGATGGCATCTTCTCACAGATTAATTTTCCATGTCACAAAGACAATATCGTGTTCCTGTAGGTTCAGGAGCGTCCTAGCGAACTCACATTGAGGCGGCAGCCACCAAATTCGCCTAATCTGAAGGATTTCTAGCATTATTTTCTGCTAGAAGGGCACCCCTCAATAAATTTGGGGAAAGACATTATTGCGCTGGGCCATACTTTAAAATGCTTTATTCCACTCTACTACACTGCGGGAAAAGATTATAGTATTTTATAAGTTTTCAGTTCACTCATTATTTATTGTTGTAACGGTGCATGTGGACTACATAAAATGATTACATTTATAGATCAATGGCGCTTGCACTTCTGAGGTACCAGGTATCGATACATGCTGAAACACCCATATTAGTACATGGTGTAGCATCCACAGGCGCCAAGACAGGCGCTGATTCTGGCATACAGTTGATCGTACAGATATTGAATACTGTCTTGGGATACTTTGTGCGACGCCTAGTCGTGCTGTTCACGTGGTTCTGTAAGAGTTTTTCATTGACGAGTAGCACGAATCATTCCTATCGTATCCTAGAATGTTCGACTGGAGACAGCCGGCCGCTGTGGCCGAGCGGTTCTAGGCGCTTCAGTCTGAAACCGCGTTGCTGCTACGGTCGCAGGTTCGAAACCTGCCTCGGGCATGGATGTCTGTCATGTCCTTAGGTTAGTTAGGTTTAAGTAGTTTCTAAGTCTAAGGGACTGCTGACCTCGGATGTTAAGTCCCACAGCGCTTAGAGGCATTTGAACCATTTTGATTGGAGACAAGTCCGGAGATCGTGCTGCCCAGGGAAGATGCTGCACGTCTCGCAGATCATGTTGAGTTTTACGGGCAGTGTGGGCGAGCGTTGTCCTGCTGGAACAACACATCACCTTCCTGTTTCGAGAGCGGCAAAATAATGGATCTAACAACTATCTGCTTGTATCGAGAACTCCTTAGCGTCCCCTTCAGAAACACAGAAGGTAAACCAGAGCTGTAGCTTATCGTACCCTAGACCATAAGGCCGCTGGGTCTTGGACGAGTGCAATCTAAGAGAAAGCACTCCACCGGCGGGATGGAGGTGTGCGTGTTGGTAGTCCCACTGCTAACAACATTTCATGTCGACACGTGTGGGCTCACAAGCTCTCTTTGTCCGAGCTGTGGTAGCTGTACGACCTGCCACTGCTACCTTAAAGTACTACGATCCTAGCGGACGCCTGTGCTGCTGAACGTCCAGAACCTCACCTACGTGTGTGAGAATGTTCACGTGACCACTGACACCAGCATCGTTTCACAAATGACGCAGCACCTCCAACTTGTGTGGGAATTCTCCCAAAGGATCATCCGGCCACGCGGAAGGCCACAATGTGACCCCTTTCAAACTGGTTCATTTGGCTGTAGGATGCACGAGTGCGTCCCCGTGGCATAGTTTCCTGGTTGCTTCACGCGGTTTGCACCACACTGAGCCTTCTGGCTGTGGGCATTCCCTATTAATGGGTAGACACAGACTGCGCTCTGCTAGCTATGCCATGATGCTATCTGTTGGCTGACGATGTTGGAACAATCTACTATCCCCCAGGTGACATACACCATCATCAGATCCAAATGGACGTCGAAATTCCGCATGTACTAATTTTTTTCCGGCAGTGCAGTTTAAAAAATGACCCGTTCTCCAGAACATCATCATCATCTCGTCAAGAAACTGTTTGTCACGCGTATTCGTGCATATCACGGTCGTTATCAACGTACATTATCTCGTGATGCATAGCTACAAGTCAAACTTAATACACAGTTATTTAGGAACTGACACATGCGTATCATTGGATATACAGGGTGGTCCATTGATCGTGACCGGGCCAAATATCTCACGAAATAAGCGTCAAACGGAAAAACTACAAAGAACGAAACTTGTCTAGCTTGAAGGGGGAAACCAGATGGCGCTATGGTTGGCCCACTAAATGGCGCTGCCATAGGTCAAAGCGATATCAACTGCGTTTTTTAAGACAGGAACCCCCATTTTTATTACATATTCGTGTAGTACGTAAAGAAATATGAATGTTTTAGTTGGACCACATTTTTCGCTTTGCGTCAGATGGCGCTGTAATAGTCACAAACGTATAGGTACGTGGTATCACGTAACATTCCGCCAGTGCGGCCGGTATTTGCTTCGTGATACATTCCCCGGGTTAAAATGGACCGTTTACCAATTGCGGAAAAGGTCGATATCGTGTTGATGTATGGCTGTTGTCATCAAAATGTCCAACGGGCAAGTGCTATGTATGCTGCTCCGTATCCTGAACAACATCATCCAAGTGTCCGGACCGTTCGCCAAATAGTTACGTATTTAAGGAAACAGGAAATGTTCAGCCACATGTGAAACGTCATCCACGACCTGCAACAAATGATGATGCCCAATTAGGTGTTTTAGGTGCTGTCGCGGCTAATCCGCACATCAGTAGCAGACAAATTGCGCCAGAATCGGGAATCTCAAAAACTTCGGTGTTAAGAATGCTACATCAACATCGATTGCACCAGGACCATATTTCTATGCACCAAGAATTGCATGGCGACGACTTTGAACGTCGTGTACAGTACTGCCACTGGGCACAAGAGAAATTATGGGACGATGACAGATTTTTTTGCACGCGTTCTATTTAGCGACGAAGCGTCATTCACCAACAGCGGTAACGAAAACCGGCACAATATGCACTATTGTGCAACGTAAAGTCCACGATGGGTGCAACAAATGGAATGTATGGTGGGGCATTATGGGAGGAAGGATAATTGCCCCCATTTTATCGATGCCAATCTAAATTGTGCAATGTATGCTGATTTCCTACGTAATGTTCTACCGATATTACTACAAGATGATTCACTGCATGAGAGAATAGCGATGTACTTCCAGCATGATGGATGTCCGGCACAAAGCTCGCGTGCGGTTGAAGCGGTATTGAATAGCATATTTCATGACAGGTGGATTGGTCGTCGAAGCACCATACCATGGCCCGCACGTTCACCGGATCTGACGTCCCCGGGATTTCTTTCTGTGGGGAAAGTTGAGGGATATTTGCTATCGCGATCCACCGACAACGCCTGACAACATGCGTCAGCGCATTGTCAATGCATGTGCGAACATTACGGAAGGCGAACTACTCGCTGTTGAGATGAATGTCGTTACACGTATTGCCAAGTGCATTGAGGTTGACGGACATCATTTTGAGCATTTATTGCATTAATGTGGTATTTACAGGTAATCACGCTGTTACAGTATGCGTTCTCAGAAATGACAAGTTCACAAAGGTACATGTATCACACCGGAACAACCGAAATAAAATGTTCAAACGAACCTGCGTTCTGTATTTTAATTTAAAAAACCCAGCTGTTACCAACTGTTCGTCTAAAATTGTGAGCCATATGTTTGTGACTATTAGATCGCCATGTGTCACAAAACGAAAAAAGTGGTCCAACCAAAACATTCATATTTCTTTACGTACTACACGAATATTTAATAAAAATGGGGGTTCCTATTTAAAAAAAAAAAAAAACGCAGTTGATATCCGTTTGACCTATGGCAGCACCATCTAGCGGTCAAACCATAGCGCCGTCTGGTTTCCCCCTTCAAGCTAGACATGTTTCGTTCTTTGTTGTTTTTTTCGTTTGACGTTCATTTCGTTATATATATATATTCCATTCAACATCACCCATATATATAGGTAATGTTGAATGGATTATGGTTGTGGACATGTAGTCGAAGTGGTCACTGTCACTTCCTAGCAGTGAACAGGACGTTCTGTCTCTTTCGCATCAGTGCAGTTTCAAGGGAAAAAAATTCGAGGTTGTTCTTTAACGTTCTCAATCTCTCGTGAATATTCTCGAATGTTAACGAACGCTATACGTACAATGCAACTTGGGAACGGCAGTTATAGCATTGATCCGCACTTCGGCAAAATCATCTTAACCGGTGAGTTGTGTACATTATAAAGACAGAGGAATAAAAGAGTATATCGGCTTGTGGAGGGAAACTACGGAAACACAGCATGATCGTGTAGGCGCATAATTTTACCAACAAAAAAGAAAGTCGTTCAACAAACAAATCAGCGAATACAGAATAGAGTTCCAGAGGAAGTAAAAATATATTGATGCAATGATGAACCAAGACAAAATACTAAACTTCCCAACAGAATTCTTGTATTCGCTCGATTTTCCCCCTACGCCTTCGTAAAAGAACGTGTAAACAAGATAACAGAAGTGGTAATAACCTAAAAACTTAAAGGCTAATCAGTATTCATACCATGGATTCCGCTCATTTCAACTAACAATTTGGCTTTAATAGTCTCCAATTTCCAGAAAGACCATCGTACAGTGTGATTATCAATACAGCACGTGGGCAAACATTACAGTGTTATGGAGTGAACTTAAAAGAACCGTGTTTCTTGCACGGACAACATTGTTTTCCTTGTTGGACATCCACAAAACCTATATGTCTTCTAACCCGAAAGCTAAATTCCAAATGTAGCTTTGAATAAGTTAAATACTACACATACGATGTGATTCACTGCAGTTTTTCCAGTTCAGAAAACAAAGGAAGAAAACAAGCGACGTATGTCCTTTTCAGCTAGTAGGATTGTCACTTGAATACGAAAACCAGACACCAAGTATGGTATAAATAGCTAATTTAAATCCAATCATTACCAGTTTAGAATATTTTTAAAGTCCACCCTCAGGTGGTCGTTACAAGCTTTCTTGCTGAGGTCTCGCTTTGTGGTCGTTATTTGTTTGCTGCTATAATATAAACAATTTTAGTGTTTAAAATTTTTATACATATGGAAAAGTTTTGAATTTGATGAATCGTACGGAAAACGTTCTTAAAGCTGATTAATATATAATTGGGCAAAATCTTACGTGATGTATGGTCCTGAGCGACGCATTCGTCAAAAATTTGTATTGTATATTTCTACGAGGGCATGCAGAAAGGTAATAGATCATAATTTTTTATTCTGTTCTCAGTATCAGTTGAGGTATTCCATGTCATGCATGGCACTCGATCGACTTTTCCGCTTTACTGATGCAAATTGCAACCACACGCCGCTAGATGGTTCCGAATTGTACCGTGTAACATGGCTGTGTGTAACCTATGTTGGTGCGTGAGAAAACTAAAAGTGCGACTTCGAAGAATTCGTCCTCACTTGGAGCACTCTCCGCTTCAGCATGACAACACCACGCCACACACAAGTGCTGCGACATCTGCAACAATCCGACACCTTGGGTTCACTTTCATCGATGGCCCTCTTTACAGTTCCTTGGCCCATCCGATTTTCTTCATCTGTTTCCAAACCTTAAAGAATACCTTCGAGGGCTTCGCTTTGATAGTCATGAAGCCGCGCAAGCAGAGCTGAGGTTGTGGCTATTCTACAGTGACGATATCAAAAAACTGGTCTCCCTTTGGGAAAACTCTGTTCGTCGCCAAGGTGATGACGTTGAAAATTACATATGAGGGCATGAAAAATAAAGACGTAGAACTTTTGTTTTATTAAGAAGGACCTCGTAAATTTCGTTGTGTCGCGCATGCACAATGAACATGTGTACTACATAGTTCACTAATTATCCGTTGACTGCAGTTATCCGTTTAAGAGCTTATTAAACCGACTAAGTTTCTGCTATTGAGCGGCTTAGAGATACATATGGGATTGTCTGTCTGATGTGTAAGTTTTGTAAGCATAAGTAAGGACACTTGTTCCTCATATTACAGAAGCTGATTCGCCCAGATCGCATGAAAATACACAATGATTACTAGTTTCACTGAAATTAAATTGCCGTCTTCAGATCATTTGTATAGAAAAAATTTCCTATCAAATGTCAACAAGGACACAAGATGAATGGACTTTATAAGCGCTGAAACTTCCCCTTCAAAAATTAAGAATGACTGTGCTGGTAAACTTCTACGTTATTTCATTTTCAAACATCTGAGCAAAACTGAACGTACTCAGACAGTTCCCTCTTTACTTATTCTGATCATAACTAAACTGACACACAATATTTTTTTAGCGCAACGCAATCTAACTTTCAATAATCCCTACAAAAGAATGGCCCTGAATAACAATAACCTGTACCTTTCATGAATGACTTAACCTCACAAAAATCTTCGTTACTCAAACTACTGCAATACAGCGACCGACAATACTGCCAGCTAAATAAAAGATTCTAACTACTGAAGGCACTAATTACTGATAGGAATAGTTAGCAAATGAAAGATTTTGATAGAGAACAAACAATGTATTTACCTTAATAATGTTCAAAAGTCATTATATATATATATATATATATATATATATATATATATATATATATATATATCAGTTCATGACATCCAGTCTTACAAATTTCCTTTTTCTGGCGGTCACACGTCCAGATCGTCCGCTCTCAAAACTCTGGCATCACTCTCACCTCATCCACCACTGCTGGCGGCTCACCTCCAACTGCCCAACGCTACACGCTGTTCACATCCAACTGTCCAACACTACACAAGCAAATATCCAACAATGAGTCCAACCAGACACAGACTGCACACAGTACAGTCAGCGATTTTCATACAGAGCACTACGTGGCGTTACCAACATAAAAACCTAAACAGCCTACTTAAAGCGTCTTATGTATTTCATTTGTTGACTATTGCGCACTGTTCACACAGCTGTTCCCTTATTGTGTGGCGGGACATGGTGTCCAATTAGTGTGAAGAGTCGACAAAGTGGACTGTCCCTGTAAAAACTTTTTTCTATACAGATCATCTGAAGATAGCGATTTAATTTCACTGAAAATAGTAACCAATGTGTATTTTTATGCGATGTTGGCGCATAAACTTCTGTAATAAGAACAACCGTGTTCAGATTCTGAGATCGTCTCCAATACAGCTGGCAATGTCAGGTAATCATCAAAATACGTAAGTAGTTTAAGGAGGCATGTGAGGAAAACGATACAATCACATCCACATATTCAACGACAGTACCTTGGCAGCTAACGCCACTCTAAGCGTCAAGACCTGCAAAATCAAGGTCGGAATTATTTAGTTCCCACGCATGTCATTAAACTGTGTAGTTATCCGCTCAGAAGTACTTACCGACTAAATGCAAACTGCAATGACTCATCGTTGCAAATAACAATACGTCGTTCCCACGGGTGGCAACGCGTTCTTTGTGTGTCTGTAACAATGGGAGATCTCCGGCACCAAACCTGTTATTAGTTTGTCAGGTGACAAGTAATATTCCGCTACCCGTCATCCCCCAGCTACCATGAACCGGTTAAATCTTGTTGATCTAAAAAATGAACCGGCTTATTCAGAGGTCACAGCAAATATCCCACGGGATACAGTCTGAAATGAACATAATTTAGCAGTAAAAATTCGAAGCTATAATAACATTAACATTCAACAACAAGGATATGAGTGATTGAAAATGAATTTTATACTGTAGACTATGCACATTTGAATACATAAATAGCTAAAGTTACAGAAAAGTATGAAACGTCTGACCGAGAATTCAGTCTAATGCGAAGCTGGTAGCCCCACGATCGGTTCTCTAAGCGTCATAGAATGAAATCAAAGAGGTTCTAGATACGTTCCTGGGGAATGGAAATCCCGCGGCTTGTATGCGGTATGACTGTAGGAACAAATTGGCAAGTATTTCCGAGATATAGTCTAAATTCCATGATGCACACTCCGCTCCAAAGCACACCATTTGAGTCTAATAATTTGACCATTTTCGGGCATACAAAGACTGACATTAACTGGGCTTCACTGGCCCATAGATGGTTTCATACACAGCTGATAACGTTGTAAATACGCCAGAATAAACTATGGGGTAATTATTTATGATACATATCCTTTCACCAATGTGTAATGTGACCCAAAATCCATAGAACGGGGAAAACGACTCTCTAAAAGCACGTTTTAAGAAGAACGAACAATGCTATCAGCCACATTTGAGCTCATTTACATGGTGGAGTTACTGCTAATGAAGCATTATATGAAAAACGGCTGCACAGATATCCAGACAGATCTTGACAAGACTTCAAAGTAGAGCAAAAGTTGGCAACTAACTTCAGATATTCAAAAATTTTAAATTGTGGGCTTCACAAAAAACAAGAACAGCAGTATCGTATGCCTACAACATGAATAAGTTACAAATGAAATCAAACAATTCATAGAAGCATCTGAGTATAACAATTTATTGGACAGTCCTCTAGTTGTAGGTAAAATAGATGGCATACTTCGTTTCATTCGTCGGATACAGAGAAAATGGCCAGTCTACAAAGCAGAGCGCTTACAAAACATTCAGGGGACCCATGCTTCAGTCTTGACAAAGTATGTGGCGCCCCAACAGAGGACATTTATCATATATCGGTCGAAATTATGACGACAGCTATCAGTGGACACCAATATGGGCTCTATCCATCCTTCGCCTTTATGACGGCTTGGACTTAGCTGGGGACGCTATCGTTGAGGTGTCTCAACGTCTGTGGAGAAACAGCAGCCTATTATTGCTCAAGAGCCGAAACCTTACGGTCTGGACGCTAGTACTATTTTTTAACTGATCCCAAAGGTGATCCACAGAGCTGAGATCGGGACGTGGGTAGGCCATTCTACTTCAAGAATGTTACTGTCCACAAACCATTAGCTGACCGATGGTGCTTTATGACAGGTACGCTGTTATAGTGACACAATCATCGTCTCCAAAATTCATCAGTACACAATCCTATAAAATTCGTTCATAACCTTCCGCATTTAGCGTTTGCTTAAGCCAAGTAGGAGGACCCCTCCTAACGACGAAAAACACCCTCACTCGGTAACACCACCTCATCCGCACGTAACTGTAACGATATCTATTCACCAAATACAAAGGCTTCCATACGATTGGCACAGGCTGTAGCTAGATCCACCACTCCAAATCACTCGCTTCCAGTCATCCTCTGTCCAGTGACGTCACTCTTTAGACCACATCAACTGTCGCTTAGCACTGACTTCAGAGATACTGGTATGTGGCCTATGAAGAGCTGTACTAGCTGGACCGCTGGCAGAAATTTCTAACCTACTAGTGATTACTTCCGCCGATCTCATGCAATTTTCTACAACCACCCACTACAACGCACGACGGTCCCTGTTAGTCAGTACATAAGGTCCGCCTGACCTTGCCTTAGCTGTGATCGTTCCCTCACAATCACATCAGCAACAGTTGACTTACGCTGCTCTGGAAGTGCTGAAGTATCCTTGATGGATCTGTTACACAGGTGACATCCGACATATTCGAAGTCACTGAGCTCTCCTGATCAATCTTTTTATGCTGGCAAGTCTACCTCTCGTGACCCCTGTTGGTCAGTTCCACATTACATGGTGAAGTTACTTTCGTTGAGATTGTGTACAATGAAGGGTAGCACGAATGGTCAAACATTTCTTTGATCCACAGGAGAGTGTCTCGGAAATTCTGGAAGAACTGAACTCATAGAGGATAGGCATCAAATATCCCTCGAAAGTTTGCTTAAAAGTTTCAAGAATCAGTATTAATTGAGGGATAGGAATACACTTCAGCTTCCCAAGTGAGAAAATGTGACTGGTACAGATCTGTACTGTGATCCAATGGCACATTTGTTTATTGTAAATGCTCTCAGTGTCACCATGTCTGGTGGTATGTGAGTACTTCGAGCTGTTTCAGTAACAAGTGTTAAGAGGTAAGGCTGTTACACCTTGAGACACCTAGAGAAGTAAATTTGTGAAGTAGTTTTTTACTGTCGTATGCTTCTTGAAACTTTATAATATTCTAAATAATCTGCCGTTTTGGATGTGATTCAAGATAATTGTCTTGCAATAAACAAGGGGCTGCACAGCACATACAAGAAATTTTCGCAACAGTCTTAATTTCAACATGGATGTGATGAGCAATCCCTGGGAGGTTTTCTGACAGCTTATTGATGAATGGAAAAAAAACTGCTATCGTTCTATCAATCGTGAGACTGAAAAGATACATAACAGTGATAACGCCAGCGGAAAGACACTGACGAAACGGGAGCAAGGACTGCAAGAGAGAGGGGGGACACAATATCTAAGACTGTGATGTGGGACAAGAGGACAACAGAGCTTCCTATCTATAAAAACAAAAAATAAAATTATTACATAACGATAACTTAGATTACAGCTCAAGAAAATTCTCCGTTGTGATGGAGGTAAGTTTACAACAGCTGTTCGCTTTGGTACTCGGCTACGACATCTATACTCCGACACGTTTCTTTGTCTCTTAGAGGTAGGTACCCAGGAGTGGAATCGATGTTTGGAAACTACCTTGAATCCACTAGAGCCTTTATATTAGCAATGAATTCAAATGTAGTAGCTTACTAGTTATTTGGATGGTATACTAAATGAAAGCTGTGGATTCGAACACCATCACAAGCAATCCATTTTTACTTAAACGACTGTGGTACGCGTTTTAATTCAGTCAATCGGTTTCAAAATAATTTTTCTTTCATTTCTAATCCTTTTCCTCATCATTGTAATCATAGTACTAACTTTGTTATTTGACCTCATTGCTTATTTCATTTTATTCATTTTATCATTTGTTAGATTTGCACAAGTGATTTTAATTATTTTAATGTGTTTACTTCGATTGAATTTGTTTTGTTTCCCCATTTTATACCTTAGTTCCTATTTTGCAGTCGCTATTTCTACTACTCATCTTGGAAGAATTTCGCTTTATTTATAATATCTTCTTTCGATTATATTTTAGTCTGCATTATTTAGTCCTTGGTATGACAAGAATTTATGTTGCAAATGTTTGAATGACAATTACCATAAAAAATGTACATTCTTTAACGTATAAAATAAATGTTTGACACCATTGTACAACCAATATAAATACACTATTTCATGTTCTTTTTAACTTATAGTTCGATATTTTCAAACGTTTAAATATTACGACAGACAAATAAAAATATTTAAAATCACGTGGACAAAGATTATAAATGAAAAAGAATAAAACAAATTTTAAAAAACTGTGAACAAAAAAGTTAATATGGTGTTTAAAATGATACAGCAGAGGACTGAAAACGTGAAAAAATATTTGAACTGATGAACTGAATAAAATTAATGATTCCAGTCATTTCAATAAAGGTAAAAAAAAAATGTAGATGGCACCCATCAGAATTCTATCACGCAACCTTCATTCAGCATACCATCCAAGTAACTTAACCGCTAGGCTACAGCTCCACTTTGCAGTCGTTACTTTTGAAAATTCTAATGAATCTCAAGAAATACCATCCAAATAACTTAACCGCTAGGCTACAGCGTCACTTTGAAGTCATTGTTACATTTCAAAATTCTAGTGAATCACAAGAAATTCTGAAAGTGTTTTTTTTTTTTTTTTTCATTTCTTCCAAACGTGGTCTTACCAGGGTTAATGGTTGCAGCGTGTGATATCTGCTTCCGTAACCTACACCACTGTATACTGTACGTTGTTTGAAAGAAGTCGATCCCACCCAGTAGACATATTTTCAGTCTAAAAGAGTTCAGGTTTCGTCTGTATTGACATCGCTATAGATTGGATATTACCAGCGGACTTCAAAAACTGAATTTTTAACCGACATTATATTCGCCGTTGACTGTAGAAATTATTTATTTCAGTAATGCAATTTCAGGTTTTGAGCCATTTTAAAGTGATAATGCAAAAGATTTTCCTGCGGCACAACGGCCCAGAGGCCGAAATTCCAATAGTGAAATAAATAATTTCTACCATCAAAGGCGAATATGATGTCCTTTAAGGAATTCTCAGTGACTACAAAATGCGTCAAAGATGAGTTAAATCAAAAATTGAGTTACGTATTATTATTGCATGCCAAGTAACTTTCTTTGAGTCTTCCTGTCAGACTGCTGCAATACACTTCAAAGCGACGAAGATACATTACATTATTTTTCAACATAATAGCCAAGTCTCTGTAAACAGTGCTCGAATCGTTCTACCAATCGTTCAGTTCCTCAATGACAGAAATCCGCTCCTTGGTCGCAGAGCAATTCGAGAACCGCTGTCTCAACATACTCATGGCTGAAAGATCTCTTTCCTCCACGAGTTCTTTCAGCCTGCCGAAAAGATGGAGAGGGCATGGCGCAAGCTCTGGACTTTCCGATCAGCCTCACCCACTTCTGTGCTGCCTTGGTCAAGCTGTTGGCGCGCGTACCTATCCGACCTCCCACGAGCCGGCCGGCCACACACAGCTGTGTTGGGACGTGCGGACACTCTCATTCGCGGTGATGGACGGAAAACAGTCAAGCTCCCTGCCGCTCGGTTGTCGGCAGTACTGACACACTCGTCCACCAGTTTGGGTAATCCTCACAGCCTAACAAGAGCAAACGAAAGAGCATCTGTGCGGAATTGCTTCCGCGTTACGAGACTGTGACAATTATTTGTCGAACTTCGTCACAGACGAAGAAACATGGATTCATCACTTCTAACTAGAAACAAAACGGCAATCCATGGCGTGGCGCTATATTATTTCTCCTCCGAAGAACAATTTCAGCAGGTAATGTTAATGGGACTCAGAGGGGTTACTCTATTTGATGTCCTCAATTGCGGTGCAACAATCAAGACTGGAGTGTATTGTGCTTCACTCGGCTGTTCTTCCTCATCCAGCATACAGCCAGGACACCGCACCTTCCGATCTGTTTGGCCCAAAGGAGGATGCACTCCGTAGAATGCAGTTCGTTGATGACGGGGAGGTTATCGATGCAGCAAGACGTTGGCTCTTTCTGGTACCATGCGGGCATACAGGCCATCCCAATAAGGTGGCGTAAGGCCGTCGCATTGAACGAAGATTATGTTGGAAAACAGTAGCCAAAAGTTTGAGGAATAATGTGGTTTATAGGAATCCTGAATAAAAAAAAAAACCAACCAGCTGTCAGAAAAAAAAGTGTTGCATTACTTATTCAACGTCCGTCATATTTCGGTGTAGCAGTGCTGCCTTTGCTTTGATGAAGCGCGCTCACAGCGGTCTGTGGCTGCGCCGCGTGCCGTACATGTGGCGGTACACGTCACGCTGGTTTCTGCGGCGCCGAATTCCTGCATGCGGTCCGCGCGACCCGATTCCTACGCTACGCCTCCACACTGCACCGCGCGACAAACCGTTTGTCGATTCAAGCCGCGGTTGCAACTCTCGAGCACATCGAAACGCACTACGGTGCACTCTTTATACAGAGCGGAGAAGCGCACACTACACTAGAAAATCCTTACAGTATTGGCTGGTCCGTCGGTCCTGGACGTCTTCACATCACCTCATTGTCTTCTAAAGCAAACATAAGTCGATAGAAACAGAACTTTAAGTCAAGTAGTATGAGACGGGAAAGGGAGAAAACATGCCAAGACATGCTACCACTCTAAATAGCCATTTGAATGCAACTCGTAACTTTCGTATCAGGTCATGTGACATGTCAGACAAGTAATGAATTACACGAGAGAAACTATGGTGTTCCTTATTTCAGCATAGCTTTATGCAGTCTCGATTTATGAGTGACGTTTCTGGCTAGAAGGTGCAGTGAAACTTGAGGGCGTTCATACAAGCCGAACACATTGCCATCGTCCTGATAATTGCAGAAAGGAGCATCCTTGTTATCCGGAAGGGCGTGTTTTTTAGGGAATTGACTAGTTTGAACCTGGGACCTGTTGCTAGTAAGGAGATGTCAGACCACACATGCATGACATGTAGAATTCAGAAGAGTTCAGTGAGACTAGCGATGATATAACCAAATACTTAATGATTTCAGCGTCAGCTCCACTGCACTCCCTGTAAAGGAATCTTAATACTAACTATAGTGGAAGGGGTTCAAGGCTTTTCTATTTTTAGTTAGCTGGTAAAATAACGTCGAAAAAACAGTTAAGTTTACCATTGGAAATTTTATTCTACTCACAAAACATTGTTTATAAATTGCACTATTGATCAACAAAAATGTGAACGAATATTCCCTGAATGGGTTTCCAAGTTCTACAATGGATCGAAGGATGACCTATGCCATATCACATCTATAATCTAGGTTTAAATTAAGTTTCACAAAAGAGAAAACTATCAAAATGGTCTACAGTGACCCTCAATTATCTTTAATTACTTATCTAACTTGTCGTAAATTACAGTGGCCGATGTGGCTTCTCAATAACTATATAACAGAAAAATCATCGCGTTTCACATTTTTACTTCAAGTGGCAAATGTGAACACCATGAACTTTAATTGACGATCGACACTAGTATTACGCAAAAAGGGGGTGTAACAGATGAGACTTCTGCAGTTCTGAGTGAAGCTTTATGCGCTGTTATGCGGCATCGCATGCGTTCATTACCTTGTCGGTGTTCATCAGGGGGCGGCGGCCGGCGCAGCTCCGTCCAGCTCGCCCTCTCGGAAGCAACTCTCTCCTAACTTCTCCTTACTACAATTTACCGAAGTTGGTTTAAAAAAAAACTATCTGGCTGTGTTTTCATGTGACCAATCAGGGTCTCAATGTTAACCTTAAGCTCTGCCTACAAAAATTCTGTCTATCCAATGAGAAACGTTATACTTTTCGTGGTGAGGCAATGTTTTTAAAGTTTGCAACGTAACAGAGACGCGAAAAAGTCTCACGCTAAAACTTGCAGCTGGTGTGGTCCTTTTAGCGTTATCGTAAGATCTATACTGTTCTTCTGGAGGGCTCTATCTTTTAACATGGGCTGGGGGGTGGTCCTGATGTAACAGAGACGCGAAAAAGTCGCACGCTAAAACTTGCGGGTGGTGTGGCCCTTTTTGTGTTATTGTAAGATCTATACTGTTCTTCTGGAGGGCTCTAGCTTTTAACATGGGCTGGGGGGTGGTCCTAACGTAACAGAGACGCGAAAAAGTCTCACGCTAAAAACTTGCGGGTGGTGTGGTCGTAGTGGTTAGATGGCGACGTGGGTGTCCGTCCCTTATCGTAGGGCCTTCTCGCTTAACACGGTTCTGCTCTCGGCTTCTGTTCTCGTTTCTCCCCTCGGAACTGCGTCTGTCTCAAGGTGAGAAGGTATGACATGCTTTTAGGCATTCTTGTGTTAGTCTGTAGTATTCCATTTGCTCACTCGTTACTCGTATTACTTTGGTTTATTTAATGTCACGATATATTCGGAGCTGTGTGACATACTACTGGATTTGCTTATCATTTCAGGGTTTTCATGGAAGGTGTTGGATTTGCCTGACACTTTACAAAGGGATAATGAAAAAAGAAGCAGAATAGAAACAGTGTGTTGTGTACATAGTTCCATGTAGTCAGCGCATACACAACTTTCCCAATAGAGCGCTCCCCGCTAAGCACAACAGCGCAGGCGCAGCGCTCGTCTGTCTCCGCACTACGAGATGGCGCTGTCTTAGAGACGGACCAAATTCTGCTTCCGCCAATCCGCGTATTAATATGTAACGCAGCCAATGTGATTGCTGCTAACGTAGAACCTTTTCTCCTCGCGGATCACACTCGCACAGTGATACCTGAATGCTCGAGGTATTATAACGAGTGCACAGACCTCCGATTAGTCAGTCTACATTTGTCTGCATTAGTCTGCGTTAGTCTGCATTAGCCTGCATTAGTCTACAGTCAAGCTTCAGTCTGCACCTAATAAGATTATCATATTCCTGTACATAGCCATGAAGAGAAATGTATAGACACTTTGTCAAGTATCAGAGATATGTGAGAATAAGATTAACGTACAAGACAAAAGGAACTTCAGATTGTTAATTGTAAACAGCATCCAGAATCAAGTTACGCAATGTCTATATTTTTTATTATTTTAATAAATGTGTGTGAAAATTAATCAAGTTCTGTTTAAAGTTGGTCACCGTCAATTTCTATCGTCTGACCTAACGGCAGAAAATAAACACGCGACAATAAGACCACGAGACATATTAATGACACTCGCCTACTTTGCTAGAGCGACAAGTCAAATAATCTGATGGTGTGTGTACCGAAGGTCTTACAGTACGCACACCACACACTGAGTGGTCTAAGTTCTAGATGTCTTACATCGAACGTAATTGGACAGCCGCGGCATTGTGGTTGTGTGCTTCTGGTATTCAAATCTCACAAAATTATAAACTGTCCGTCTGGTCATTGACGTATGTGTTCGCGGCATTCACATACGTGTCTGTGTCGTGGTGTAGCCTCCGTTTGCAATAGCGAGGTTTAAGGGAGGGACCTCCAGATGTTCTACGCAAGTACCACATGTTATGACAACTGGTTCAGTTTTGGTTGTTTTTTACTTTTGAGCCCCTCTGTTGTAACAGATTTCACATCCGTTTATTTATTGTTTTCATTTCTGTGAGAGGTCTATACGGCATCTCACTTGCTCTCACTATTCGTCACATTTACTCGCGACGGTAATACATTTCTACCACATGACTCATATTCTTTAACCAATGTAGAGCATGACAACCGCCAAGACTACCAGAAGGAGAACAGACACGTAACTGATTGGACGGAAGGTTCATAATTTTGGGAAAAAAAATTTGGGCACAAGGGAGATTTGAATACGGATCGCCCACTTTGCAGTCTAACACTGTGACCACACAACCACGACAGTGCAGCTGGCGAATATCACATATCTTGAACTTTGGGCGTTCACTCTTCCTATTTTGCTTCCTTTTTCACGATTCAGTACATCTTCTTCCTGTTTTCATGTTTGATATATGTTCAGTTTTATGACGGGCTGTCCACTGGGCCATTTTACTGCCAAATTTGAGTGGGTACGATGGGGAGTTTCCTTTGTGAGCAATGTACGACCACACGCAAGTGTGTGATTGGCAAGATGAATATTGGACCAACAGAACTCAGTACGCTATACTGGACTGCAAAGATTGCACAGGAACGGAAGTAACATCGGCTGTGCTCAAAGGAAGCGTAATAGGACCTCTTAACGATCTCAACATACACAAACGATTTATCAGACATGATAGTCAATACCAGTATATTTTTCGCTGACTATGATGTTGCCTACAGGATAGTATCATCGTTTTGCGACCGTAAGAAATTGAAGAAAGACTTGGACAAAATTTCCACTTGGTGGAATGAATGAACAATTCTCTTTAAATAATGCCAAAAACAAAGAGGAAGAGTTTTATAGTCTCTAAAAACAGGATTACTGGTGAAATTCTTCATCATATCGCCTTGTATGAGCGCTGTATACTCGCATTAAACTCGCCAGCGAGTCCTGTGGTGTCATCTCCGAACACGTCATCTCCGTGTGGCCGTAGACTCTATTCGTCACACTCCGCTGCTGCCCAGTCGTCACCTGAGTCTGTTGTCGGCTACAAGCGTGCTCGACTCAGTACGCGAATTCGCAAGTGCACTGAGGCGCCAAAGAAACTGGTATAGGCATGCGCATTCAACTACAGAGATATGTAAACAGGCAGAATATGACGCTGTGGTCCGCAGCGCCTATATAAGACAAGTGTCTGGTGTAGTTGTTAGATCGGTTACTGCTGCTACAATGGCAATCATCGATATGGGCTTTCGGAGTCGAAGGCCCACTCATGTATCCTTGATGACTGCATGATACAAAACTTTATTTTATTTATTTATGCATTTATTTTACCTGGCAAGATTAGGGCCTTCAGGCCCTCTCTTACACCTAACCAGGCATACTCAGATTCAACAAATTTCAGTTTCTACAGAACATTAAGGGCATATAACATGTTATACAGTATTAATGTTAAAGAAAAAATAGAGATTATAAAAGTAGTACAATGATAATTGTAACAATCAAAAAATAATTATAGCAATCAAGAATAATAATAATAATAATAATAATGACTATGTATATGAAAGTAAACATATTTTTCTTTTATGAATGTCAGTCCTATTGCTAGTTGGGAATTTTCTCGTTATATTCTTGCAGCTTGTGAGTTATTCTCATCAAGCAGAGACATAAGACGATAGAATGGGGTGAAAGAGATATAGAAGAGGTAGATAGGTTAGAGGAAGAGAAATAGAATGGTAAAATTCGAAGCTATGATGGAGAGGAGAAAGAAAAAGATGAGAGGGGCACAACAATGGTGGCTATACCGTCCCTAATATGTAAGTCTTGAGTTCCTCTTGAATGTTGAGTGGTTCTGAATAAGACGCAGATCACAGGGGAGCGCGTTCCATAGTCGTATAGCTGAGATGGAGAATGACACGGAGAAAGATTTTGTGTTATGTAAAGGTACAGCCAAGATGCTAGACGTATCCGATCTGGTATTGCGGTTGTGGAATGATGATAGGTGTTTAATGTGAGAAGATAAGTATTGGGGGCACCAGTGGCTAAGAAATCGATGAAGTAAGCACATCGTGTGGAGATCGCGTGCCTTATGTGGGTGTATCCAACCTAGCTGGGAGTATGAAGGACTGATATGATCATACAACCGTATATTGCATACGTATCTAACGCAAGCATTCATCACTAGCTCGAGGCATCTCGAATTTTCACTATTTGTGCCGTGTTGAACTACATCACAGTAGTAAAGATTAGGCAAGACTAGTGTTTGGACTAATTTTTGTTTAACATGGATTGGAAATATTTTTCTAAATTTTTGAATTGCATGTAGGGAGGAGAGCGATTTCCGACAAGCTGTGACTGTTTGTTCTTCCCAGTTCAGGTGTTCGTCCAAGATTATTCCAAGGTCTTTTACTGTTTTTTGGTATGGTAGTTGGGTACCATTGAGGAGTATTTGAGGGACTGTTTCGCGAAAGTACCGACTGATTAACTTTGGATGAGATATAAGTATGACCTGGGATATCTTGGGGTTTAGTTTCAGACCTAGGTTCTGTGCCCATCGAGAAACAGAGCAAAGATCTGCGTTCATACTCGCTACTGCGTCAGCAATGTTCTTGGGGCTTACACTTATGTACAGTTGGATGTCGTCGGCATATAGATGGTAGTTGCAGGAGTGAATCACTGGAGAAATATCATTAATGTACAGTGAGAAGAGTAATGGACCAAGGACGGAGCCTTGGGGAACTCCAGAGCGCACGTTTTTCCATGATGACTTTTCCGACCCACAAATGACTTGTTGACTTCTGTTTTTGAGGTAGCTGTCGAACCAGTGTATTGCGCTGTTTGAGAAATTCAGCTGCTTCATTTTAATTAGTAATATATCAAAGTCAACTGTATCAAAAGCCTTGCTAAAGTCAAGCAGTGTTAGGATGGTAGCTTCACGTCTGTCCATAGCATGTTTAATGTCATCAGTTACTTTGATTAATGCAGTTGCTGTACTATGGTGCTTTCGAAAGCCTGACTGATATTTGTCGTGGATGTTATGAGTTTTGAGGTAATCCGTCAGCTGTTCATGGACGATGTATTCTAGGGCTTTAGATATTGCAGGTAGTATGCTGATCGGCCTGTAGTCACCTGGCGACTTAGGGTTGTCAGTCATGGGTATAGGTTGAATTAAACTTTGCTTCCACTCAGTAGGATATGTACTACTGACAAGAGACAGGTTGAAGATGTCTGTGATAACGGGAGTAATAGTGTTTACGACGTTCTTAATCATGCCAATGCTCACTCCATCATTTCCTACTGCCTCTGAAGATATTCTCATAATTGCCTTGTGTACTGTGCCGGTAGTGACATGTTTTAGGAAAAACTTGTCTCTCGAGAGATTGATATCTTGGGGCTGGTAATTTGTCGTTGCGTGGCAGTTTACAGATGTTGAGAAGAAATCGTTTAATTCTTCTGCAGACGCTTGATAAACAGCGTCAGATCTTCGCTTCCCTATACCGAAACTACGCAGCTTTTTCCACAGTGCAGCAGGTTTTGATATGCCGCATACGACAGAGCGGGCATGTCTGATTTTGGCATTCCTCACGCTTTGCTTGGTTCTATTTCGGAGTTTCCAATAAGCTTCGTACGCCTCGGGAGTTGGGTTACACTTGAAGGCCCTATGTGCAGCATCACGTTTATTCATTAACTGGCGTAATGCAGTGGTGAGCCACGGAGCGGGAGCTCTCTTTACCTTGACAGTGCGTTGAGGAGCATGTTTATCATACAGTGCAATAATTTTGCGACATAATTCCCGAATTTTTCCGCCTAAAGTCGGTTCATTGCTTATATCATGCCAAGGGATGTCTGAGCAATCCTTTTGAAGAGCGTCATGGTTAACATTTTTTAGGTTTCTGTAGGTTACCAGGTGAGATTTTTCTTTGGTAGTATGTACTGAGTAATTTAAGAACATCACGTTATGAGCAGAGAGTCCTGGAGCGGATGTCTGATTGGCGCGAATTATTTTATCTGGTCGCTTTGTTGCTATTATATCTATGAGTGAATGGCTGTGTGGCGTGTGATGAGTTGGGTCCATCATTGGAGTGGAACAGTCTCCTTAGTTTTTCTGCAGAGGGAGATTTTAACTGTAAGTCGATGTTTGTGTCGCCCATAATGATTATGTGTTCATACAGTGTCACGAGCGAGGACAGGGCAGACTGAAAGGAGGACATAGCACCGACGTTTGGAAGTTTATAGATTACTCCAATTAGCAGTTTCTGATTTGATGTATTTATTTCGAAAAACAAGAACTCTGCTTCTCCTTCGCCCTTTGCATCCGATGTGCATAGTATAGTAGGTCTCAGATCAGAGCGAACATAGGCACCCACACCACCCCCGCGTCGTGTTTCACGATCTGCCCTTAGGAGAGAGTAACCAGTGATTCGAATAGCGTCGGAAGAAATGTTTGGTTTCAACCAAGTTTCAGAGACGAGGATAATATGGAACAGCGACTGGCAGAACAGGTCACAGAACTCGTCGAAGTGAGCCGTTAGCGACTGAGCGTTCGCGTGGGCCACAAAGAGCCCGCCGCCGGAACTTTACGCCTCGCCTCGACCCGTCAACACTGACATTAGACTATTGACGACTGGAAACATGTTGCCTGGTCGGGCGAGTCTCGTTTCAAATTGTATCGAGCAGATGAACTTGTACGGCTATTGAGACAACCTCATGAATCCATGGACCCTGCATGTCAGCGGGAGATTTTTCAAGCTGGTGGAGGCTCTGTAATGGGTGTGGCATGTTGGAGAGACATGGGTCCCGTGATTCGTCTAGGTACAGCTCTGACAGGTAACACTTAGGGAAGCATCCTGTTAATTCAAAAATTGAGTTACACGTTATTATCGCATGCCAAGTAACTTCCATTGAGTCTCCTTGTTAGAATGCTGCAATACACTTCAAAGTGACGGAGATTTGTTACGCTATTTTTCAAAATAACCGCCAAGTCTCTGTAAACACCATTGTCCATTGCCGATTGTGCATCCGACGGATTTGGGTAACTCCAGCAGGACAATGCGACACCCTACACGTCCAGAGTTGCTCCAGAGTGGTTCCAGCAACACTCTTCTGAGTTTAAACACTTCGCTGGCCCATAAACTCCCAGATAAGAACACTATTGATCATATTTGGGATGCCTTGGAACGTACTCTCACAGATTTATGGACAGCCCTGCAAGATTCATGATGTCAGTTCCCTCCAGCACTACTTCAGCCATTAGTCGAGTCCATGCCACGTCGTGTTGCGCGACTTCTGCGTTCTCACGGGGGCCCTACACGATATTAGGTATGTGTACCAGTTTCTTTCGCTCTTCAGTGTATAACCGCGGACTCGCGGCATTCCCGGCACGCACGTAACCGTTCCGAAAGAAATTTCAGCCATTAAAGTGTAAATTATTGTTCATTTATTTCACAAAATCACGAGGCATTCTCAACTGCAAGCTGAAATGTCACAAAATGACAGCAGCAACCATTCGAACCTCTGAACGCGACGATTATTGTATACCAATATAATGACTGTCCAGTGAGCAGTGAATATTACTCTATTTATACATACATGTGAGTAGATTAAAGTTTTTCGGAGACTGGTGTAAATTTATGTTAATATCTCATATCTATTCAGAGAATGTCTAATAATTAATTGACATACCGTGTACACACTTTCGAGACTTTACAGAGTCTGTAAGGATACTATCAGAAAACATTACTCGAGGATGAAGTGCAATCTCTAAAATCGTGATTCATTATTAAAATAAATTACAGAAATGAATGATAAACTACACAAGTCGCTGTCAGCCGATAAACGCAAGTTGCCGCGACCAAATGAATACAGAAAGGCACGCGTTTTTGTCACAGAGAGATAACAGTGATTTTGCCCAGTTTTTGTTTGACGCAGCACACACCTTTTCTCGCGGAGGAGGTAGAAGAAACAAGAATACAATCATTTTGTAAGCATAGACCGAAATTTTTATGTTTTTCGTCCGAAGCGTGGACTGTAGCATGAAACTTAGCAACTGGGCTCATCTTCTGCACTAGCCCCACACTCCTGCTTGCTTCGGTAATAGAGAACGAGTCGAGAAGTATGAAACGACCGGATAGCCACAGTTGTCAGACGCGTCACAGTCGCATAACTACAGCTGAACGAAGGAAGCCCTTTAGCATTCATGTAACAGCGGCGCCTTGATTTGTGAAGTACGCAACCTGCAATATTAGACTTGTACTCGCTCCGTTTCTTGATGGGCAGTGGCGGCTCGTGAGTATACATTCTGGGTGTTCAAAGAGAATGTGAAATTAATAGCATCTACTGTATAACAGTTATGCTTATCAATCTGCTGTATAACGGTTATTCTTATCAACGTATTTGTACGAAATAGAGCAAAAACGAAATAATGTATAAGCTCTCCGTTACGCATTTTTGTGTAACTAGGAATTTTCATGTTTTTTTTATTTTTTTGGACAAATGTACAGGACTCTAACACACTTATTCGTTACCGAATTAATCTCCGAACTGAAAATCAGACATTCTTACATTGCATCCACACAACAACTTACACTTGTTATACACTTCTTTCTTAAATGTTCGCTTATAGTCTCGCTTGTTTGATTTCGTCACTTTCTCTGTCTACCGACCTGGTCTAGGAGCCCTAGCTCCTTTGCAGATAACTTTCCCTGGTAGCTTTTTTTTCTGTTAGCACTTGAAACAGATTCAACAGACTTCAAGTTGACACTGCACATGAAAGTCGATTCCTGCACTAGTAAACAACCAACTCAAATGTTCAACTGTGTGTGAAATCTTATGGGACTTAACTGCTAAGGTCTTCAGTCCCTAAGCTTACACACTACTTAACCTAAATTATCCTAAGGACAAACACAGACACCCATGCCCGAGGGAGAACTCGAACCTCCGCCGGGATCAGCCGCACAGTCCATGACTGCAGCTAATCCCGCGCGGCAAACAACCAACTCCAAACACGGACTGCCGTTTGTGTAAATGATTAAAGTTGTGTAGTAGTGTCTACCAACTTAACATCTGTGGTCATCAGTCCCCTAGAACTTAGAACTACTTAAACCTAACTAACCTAAGCACATCACATACATCCATGACCGAGGCAGGATTCGAACCTGCGACCGTAGTAGTCAAGCCGTTCCGGACTGAAGCGCTTAGAACCGCACGGCCACCGCGGCGGGTCCAACATGGTCACTTGACTAGAGTATGAATGAGGAATTGAGAACCATAAGACCAAAAGCATAACGTTGCCGATCCCACATATGAGTGAATATTAGAGAAACCAGCGAGACAGCTTTTCGTGAATGTTCATATATATAATGTGGGTCTACACCATACATAAACCTGATCCACCATAAGATCAATGGATGTCAGAAGCGTGAAAAAATGTTTCAATCTCACAATTTTTTCCTTTATTGTGATTTCATTCCCGTGCCCCATATGGGCAAGGGAGGGCTGGCAGCAGCACAATCCGCCATTCTTCAGCCAAGTGACATGACATCTAATAAAAGGAGAAAATTATACATATGAAGGCGATAAAGGGGGGGACACATAAACAGAGTAAGGGGAGACAATGGAGGGGAAATATACACTGACACGGAGACGTTCATGGGGGGACAATTAAAAAAGTCTACATAAAGTTAAAAAACATAGTTGGCGATTCGTAGAGCACAAAAAAGACGCTGAAGTCACATGCACAGGTTAAAAGTCTGCCGCAGTATTAAAACACTACACCTTAAAACCACTTAAAGACATGAAGCACACACTACAAAGAACAAAAACTGCCAGGAGGGACCTGCCGAGGGAAAGGCCTGTAAGGATGGAAACGTGCGGACACTCTCATTCGCGGTGATGGACGGAAAACAATCGAGCACCTTGCCGCTCAACTCAACAAAGCTTTTACGGTTTGTAATGTACGTTATAATGGCGCATCCGCATTGGCGAAAAAGTTGATGTTTTGAAGTCCAGTCTCCCCCCCATTACTTTGTTTTTCATTTAGACATTTGAATAGCCGGCCGGTGTGGCCGTGCGGTTCTAGGAGCTTCAGTCTGGAACCGCGTGACCGCTACGGTCGCAGGTTCGAATCCTGCCTCGGGCATGGATGTGTGTGATGTCCTTAGGTTTAAGTAGTTCTAAGTTCTCGCGACTGATGACCACAGATGTTACGTCCCATAGCGCTCAGAGCCATTTGAACCATTTTTGAGACATTTGAATAATAGCAAAACAAATAGCATCGTTAATATCAAATTCAATCACGTATGATGAAGTGGTATTCCAAAGACACATTTGTCAGAAATAAGCTAGAAATCCTCTATATCAAAGTGTGTTCAGCCTTTTTTTTGATCTGAGCAGTTCTGCGCCTTCCTCATTATTGTACATATTTACAATAATGCTACAACAATGAAGTACAGACGGTTTCAAATATAACATCATTATATGTGAAACGGTTGCAACTTGAAAGTAAAAAAAAAATATACCAAATATAAATAGAAAACAGAAAAACAACACAAGATATTTTACATTTCATAAAACTAAAAGAAAAATATATAAAATAATATATACAGAAGAAATATTTATTAAAAAATTCATCATGACAGTTGGCATTGAAGCGGACCGCATAGGGTGCGCATACAGCGATATAGAGATATTTCTAGGTTATTTCTGACAAATGCGTCTTAGGAATGCCGGATCATCATACATTACTATTAGTATTAGATAAGGCAAACAGAAGACGCAGATTCTTCCAACAGTTCTAGGTGTGCCTATTCTACTGTTTCAGTATTTGCAGTCCTTATCAGGCAGGCATGTCAACAGACATCGAATGAATTCATAACCACGCATCTAGGATTGTAACATATTGGTATAGCCTATATGAAAGTGTAACACAAGTGCCCGAAGAACTTATATGGTAATCCTTGGGAGAAAGACGACATAGTTCCTGTGTCGCTCCTGTGGATAAAATTGTAGAAACCGTACTGGAAGAAGACTGTGTAAGTATCATGCTAACACCTTCGTATAATACGTGTAAGGATCATGAGAATAAGAAATCAGAGAACAGGGTACGCACATGTCCAGTCATTTTTCCCTCTCTTAATCCGCCAATGGACAGGGAAAATAACTGATGCTACTGGTGCCTTGTACTCTTAGCCATGCATTGTACAGTGGGTTGTGGATCATCTAGGATGGTCAGAAACAGTCTGAAAAGGTGTTGCAGGGCAGATTGTACTGCGAAATAATTGTTAAGAAAAAAATATTCGATACCTTCGCCGTCTCCGAGTTAATTAGCATTGAAGTTAGCCAATCAGGCCTTAGCGTGCACAAATTTAACTGACCGTCCACAAACAACTTAGTTTCAATTGTTCTCATAGCTTACGAGTGCTGATGAACAAGGACTGAGACTGACTTTTTTTCACAGGTGTTTGTTACTCCATTTCATATTTACATGATACTTTTCAAAGTACTCCCCTCCCACTCGAACTCGCTTTTTATAGCATTTCTGTCATCGAACACATGGTGCAAGCCATTCAGTGTCAGGTCCTTGAGAACCGCATGAATTTTCTTGAGCACTGCTTCAGAGTTCTCAAATCGAATGCTCCGAAGCTTGTCCTTTAGTTACAAGGCGGATGCCGTATTCAGGTAATGCTGAAATGAGCCAGGAAATGCATGACATGATGTGTGGCGTTAGGCCGCGCATTATCGTGACGAAGTCGCCAACAAATCCGAGAAACTTCTGGTCGCTTCCTTGTATCCAATCTGACGTGCATTATTATGCTGTAATTTCAGCGGAAATTCATGTTGATAAATTATTCCATGACACCATTATTTTCGCCTTTTTTGGTGTTGGCTCGTTTCCCGACAGGATCATAATGTTCCAGACATGACTCACCGCCGATGAAGATCGATTCCAAAACCGATAAAGATCGATTCCAGAAACGCATCCTCTCCATCAGCAAAGAGACGCAGCACCTCACCGTTCGTACAGCCTTTTGCTTGAGTCAACAGATTTGGCACGCAAAGGCACAAACATGGGTCTTATGGAGATGATCATACATAACCGTAAAGATACTGCCATATGAAATGTTCAGCCCTTCATTAAGGTTATGCAATTTTATTCGCCGATCTTCACCGACAATCACAGCAGCTGTGTTGTTGTTGACTTCAGTCAAAGTAGAAGCAGAAACACTAGGTCCACTTTACTCAAGGCTTTTGAAACTTCCTGGCAAATTAAAACTGTGTGCCGGACAGAGACTCGAACTCGAGACCTTTTCCTTTCGCGGGCAAGTGCTCTACCAGTCTTGCAATGTTCGCAGGAGAAATTCTGTGAACTTTGCAAGGTATTGCTGCTCTCGCGTCACGTCCACTGTTTGGTATGCGAAATACAAAGAGCGTCTACAAAATAGAGCACTACTACCACCCTAACGATACGAGAGTGCTGCCGTCTATAAACATTATCCATTATACATAAAACACAACCATTTCCAGTGTTCGTGGTACAGATGGGAAAGTATCACGGAAGCGACAGGAAAAAAATCTCTCTCACTCTTTGTTGATCAGCTCCCAGAGACGATAGTGCAGTAGACTGTTCAGCCCTTGACTCGGGTACGGTCCTTTCAACCGTCCCACGTGTAATTCTTGCATCGCTCTCTTGTTCGGATTTAGGAAACGAAGAACACGTTTGGCGACACCGTCTCTGGCGGGCCGCTTGAGATTGCGCGCGCAATGGCCCGATTGGCTGACTTCAATGCTCATTACCTCGGAAACGACGCAACGTATTGATTTTTTTCTCACAATTATTTGTCAGCACAACCTACCCTGCAACATACTTACAAGCTTTTCAAGCTGTTTCTGAACACCTGTATATATAGGTGTGGACGTAGGTGATGATGTCACCTATTCGAAGACTTATCTGATACAGCTCTCGATTCTAGTCTAACCTGTATAAACCTTTTCATCCTCATCAGCTTCAAACTGCGTCCCATAATCAAGCGATGGCCCGCTCTGCAATTTACCCCTGCCCACAGACACAACACACACACACACACACACACACGCACACACACACACACACACACACACACACACACACACACACACTACCGTCCGTTATCTTGTCAACCTATCCATTCTTTCAGTCAAGCTCTGACATGATCTTCCTTTCTCTGCAGTTAGATTCGGCATCCTTCTTCTATAATTGCGCTCTAAACACCACGTTTCAAAAATTGTTACTCTCCTTTTGCATATACAATTTATCACCTACGTTTACCTTCTTTATTAGGCTGCGCTCCGAACAAATAGTTTAAGAAAAGGTTTCCTAGCAATTATATTTCATCATCATCAGTTATCTGCTATATTAGCAGGTCCTTTGGCTCTCCATTTTCTGCGATCCATTGCTTCCTTCTTAAGGCTGCTGTATGTTGTACCATCCATCATGTCATCCAGTATCTGGAATCTCTTCCTTCCTCGCTTCCTTTTCCCTTCTACATAACGTTCTAAAACTGTTTTTATCAGTCTGTCATTCTTTCTTAATATATGCCCAATCCAATTTCTTTTTCTTCTCTTTATTACATCTAGTAACTGTCTTTTCTCTCCCACTCTTTTTATTTGTGTGTTAACGTATTTTTCTTTTGCAGTGAAACTATTAGGAGACTGTATTTCAGAACCTTTATACTGCTATAGTCATCAACTACTTTGCAGCCCAAATAAACAAATATTTTCAGTATCTAATCTGCTAAACTAATTCGGCTGCACTGAACTGTCTTTCCGTTAGTTTTATTTATGTTACCTTGTAATCGCTTTTTCAAGTACCTATCCATTCAATTTAGGGGTTCTTGCAATTTCTTTGTCATGTCTCAGAATTACAATGTCTCTGGCAAGTCTTAAAGTTTTTATTTCACGCCCTGAACTTAAAGGTTCCTTCTTGTCCTTTACTGCCTTTTCAGTGATGATCGAATAATACGAAGCTCGAAACAATGTTTTAATTTATCACTGGCTCTTGCCCATTCCTCCCAATTCAATTTCGTAACAGCAGTACCGTATACAGTGACAAAGGAAGCACTGTGTCGTAATCTACAACTCGTATAATGGCGCCGACGTTTCCCACCACACATGCGCATTCAAGCTCTAATCCATGTCGAGAACGTCGAGAATCCCTTCCAAATTCCATCTTGCTTACGGCGGGAATCTGAGAACAAATACTCCAGTATTACGCAGCGGCGTTTCATCTTATCAGCAAGAAGGCTGCTTAATTATCTGTAAAACTGTTCTACTCGTCTGTGCACCACTTTGTCAAGGTACCCGACCTGTTAACCGACTTTACTACTTTTCCTTGTAATTAACACATTATACCAGTCCGCACTAGGGAGTCCAGTAACTACACTCTTTTTTTGTTTTCTGTCCTGAGAGGCCAACAGATTTTAGCACACTCATAATGATTTCCCTGTTTCTGAGTCGTACGACAAATGTACGCTAAATTCTGCATCGAGCATACACAACCTTTCGAATACAATCACAAACAATTAACATCTGTTCAATCTGATGAAGCAGGGTTACAATAGTCACAGTATTTGTCTCAGTAAACGATACTGTTTATGATGTACGACAGTGGTTTAGGGGACCTCGAGACGAATAATTTGATACGAGATAACTGTCGTCCGTCTAGCCAGGAAACAACAACAAATTGTCCTACAAAGGCCACCTAAGCAACAGCTTGCGAGCCGCGCTGAATTTTTTATATCATATGCATGTGCAAGACTCAACTTGATGACTATTGCATATGCTGTTATTTATACACTCCTGGAAATTGAAATAAGAACACCGTGAATTCATTGTCCCAGGAAGGGGAAACTTTATTGACACATTCCTGGGGTCAGATACATCACATGATCACACTGACAGAACCACAGGCACATAGACGCAGGCAACAGAGCATGCACAATGTCGGCACTAGTACAGTGTATATCCACCTTTCGCAGCAATGCAGGCTGCTATTCTCCCATGGAGACGATCGTAGAGATGCTGTGGAACGGCTTGCCATGCCATTTCCACCTGGCGCCTCAGTTGGACCAGCGTTCGTGCTGGACGTGCAGACCGCGTGAGACGACGCTTCATCCAGTCCCAAACATGCTCAATGGGGGACAGATCCGGAGATCTTGCTGGCCAGGGTAGTTGACTTACACCTTCTAGAGCACGTTGGGTGGCACGGGATACATGCGGACGTGCATTGTCCTGTTGGAACAGCAAGTTCCCTTGCCGGTCTAGGAATGGTAGAACGATGGGTTCGATGACGGTTTGGATGTACCGTGCACTATTCAGTGTCCCCTCGACGATCACCAGTGGTGTACGGCCAGTGTAGGAGATCGCTCCCCACACCACGATGCCGGGTGTTGGCCCTGTGTGCCTCGGTCGTATGCAGTCATGATTGTGGCGCTCACCTGCACGGCGCCAAACACGCATACGACCATCATTGGCACCAAGGCAGAAGCGACTCTCATCGCTGAAGACGACACGTCTCCATTCGTCCCTCCATTCACGCCTGCCGCGACACCACTGGAGGCGGGCTGCACGATGTTGGGGCGTGAGCGGAAGACGGCCTAACGGTGTGCGGGACCGTAGCCCAGCTTCATGGAGACGGTTGCGAATGGTCCTCGCCGATACCCCAGGAGCTACAGTGTCCCTAATTTGCTGGGAAGTGGCGGTGCGGTCCCCTAAGGCACTGCGTACGGTCTTGGCGTGCATCCGTGCGTCGCTGCGGTCCGGTCCCAGGTCGACGGGCACGTGCACCTTCCGCCGACCACTGGCGACAACATCGATGTACTGTGGGGACCTCACGCCCCACGTGTTGAGCAATTCGCCGGTACGTCCACCCGGCCTCCCGCATGCCCACTATACGCCCTCGCTCAAAGTCCGTCAACTGCACATACGGTTCACGTCCACGCTGTCGCGGCATGCTACCAGTGTTAAAGACTGCGATGGAGCTCCGTATGCCACGGCAAACTGGCTGACACTGACGGCGGCGGTGCACAAATGCTGCGCAGCTAGCGCCATTCGACGGCCAACACCGCGGTTCCTGGTGTGTCCGCTGTGCCGTGCGTGTGATCATTGCTTGTACAGCCCTCTCGCAGTGTCCGGAGCAAGTATGGTGGGTCTGACACACCGGTGTCAATGTGTTCTTTTTTCCATTTCCAGGAGTGTATGTATTTGACGATGCTACTATGGCTACAGTACATTAGGACATATTTTTATAAAACAGATCAGAAGATGGTCATTATAGAACGATATCGGCAGTCTGATGACAAAAAATTTGTGACCAGCGTCGTAAAGTAAGGATATTGTTTTCCCGGATTCACAGACCACAGACGTCTTACATTAAACTGTTCGTCTCGACTTATCCCACACCACTGTGGTACGTTGTAAACCGTTATATTTTACATGTTGTAGGCGGCTGATAATGACCTCCCCTGACCTCAACATAGTTACAAAAAAATGGTTCAAATGCCTCTGAGCACTATACAACTTAACTTCTGAGGTCATCAGTCCCCTAGAACTTAGAACTACTTAAACCTAACTAACCTAAGGACATCACACACATCCATGCCCGAGGCAGGATTCGAACCTGCGACCGTAGCGGTCGCTCGGCTCCAGACTGTAGCGCCTAGAACCGCACGGCGACTCCGGACGGCAACATAGTTACAAGAATGCTTAGCACGAAGCACTAGGTGAAACGCCCAAGTGTCCTATCTTTTTGCTAAAGCACCTACTTTTCTACTAATATATATAATACTCTGCTTAAAACATCAAGTTTAATGCAATTACCACAATCAGCTGTGCATGCAGGTTACCATTAGTTGTTATTTGGTCGGTAGAAATAGTCTGCAGTGGATACCTCTGCCTCTGAACGAACAATTTCACATATTCCACATTCCTGAAAGCTCTCCTGCGCTATAGAATTTCCAAAACAATGTGTGAATGAATGAATACCGTGTTTCACGAAATCTAAGGCGCTACGGCGTACAAGATGCACCTTAATTTTTAAGCAGTTTTTCTAATAACATTTTCACCATTTTTATTATTAGATTGCAAAGCCACACCACAAAAGATTCTTAGTTTATAAAACCGAATTGACTTTTAAAATCCCTGAAAATCATCATCTGAACTTCCTCGTCTTCGTGATCGTTGATACTTCGTATATAAGATCGTCTTCATAGCCATCGAGAGCGTTGTTTATGCAGCACTTCTCGAAAGATTTATCGGTAATGTCTTCTCTCACTCTAGACCACGACTGTTCCATTCACTGACACACTTGTTTGTAGGTCGTTTTAAAGCCCCCTTCAGTATGAATTCATGTTGGTTTTCATCCATCATCCATTTGTTCCATTCTTCTCACACATACACTTGAAATGATTTACTTACCGAGACAAGAAGTTGCAGTTGTGAAGTAAGACCTGACCTCCCGGAGCAAATACAAGCTTTGTATTTTCCTGTCTCAGTTTCTCTTTCACAGCATTTTTCAAATGACTACTAAACTAATCTAACACAAGAAGATTTCTTCAGTAAAGCGCATTCCTGCTCTCCCACACTCTGTTGCTCCATAATTTCATACCAGCCTCGTTCATCCAACCCTGTTATGTGCGGAAACAACAACACCTGGCGGTATTTCAGAAGGTTTTGGCATTGTTTCGCGCTTGAAACTGATCATTGGGTTAAGTTTAGTGCCGTTAGTACAATAAGAAATGACAACAGCCTAGTGCATTTTTTCAGGTCGACTTATTTTTATAGTTACAGTTTTAACACCCTTCATGACAACAGTTCTGTTGCTCGGCACATCAAATGTCAGAGGAATTTCGTCCATTTCGCTATTTGACTTAGTTCGACACCGGTTTTCTTTAGATGCTGAATGATAAAGCAATGGAAAGATAATATTTTCTCTTCATACTCTTGTGGCATTTTCTGAGATATTTTGGTTTTGTTTGCTTGCTAAGTGTCCGCAGCTCGTGGTCGTGCGGTAGCGTTCTCGCTTCCCACGCCCGGGTTCCCGGGTTCGATTCCCGGCGGGGTCAGGGATTTTCTCTGCCTCGTGATTACTGGGTGTTGTGTGCTGTCCTTAGGTTAGTTAGGTTTAAGTAGTTCTAAGTTCTAGGGGACTGATGACCATAGATGTTAAGTCCCATAGTGCTCAAAGCCATTTGAACCATTTTTTTTTTTGCTTGCTAAGTCCATGACGCTTCATAAACCTGCAGCACCAATCAACATCTGTTAAGTCCCACTGTAGCGCTTGCTTACGATCGTGTATTTCAATCATTTTTGTATTGATTCTAATGTCATTTCGTCGGAGTCCTTGAAACCATTTCAATACACTATCTTCTAGTTTTGGCCATTTTGCATTCAGTCCTCTACTTGCACATTCAATCTCCTTTCCTCCAGTTCTTCCTTACTAACCGGCCACCGCGAATGGTGTTTTCCTGGTTGTGGAGGGCCGAAAGGCCGTTTAGCTGCTCTGTTTCTATGTTCTTCTGCATATGATCTTACTTTCAATTTATAGCCCACATCATGTGAATATCTTTTATTTTTTTCACTACCAAACTAGCTACTAACAAAGATATTGTACTGTTGCCGATAACACAAATCACTTTCAGTTCAAGTCCACTTGCACCGTAGACTGCAGTGACGCGTCATAGGCTAGACAGTGTTCTGGGCTTGTGATGGCGGGTCGGGAGGGAGACAGATAGTGTTAGCAAGCGTGAGAATCTCCGCAGCTCATGTTCGTCGTATCGGTGCGCTGCTGCTGCGTATTAAATGCAGTGTTGTCACGTAGGTTTCCCGCGGCATCGAATACATTGCCATTTTTAAGGCTAGCGGGAATTGTAAATCAAACACTGGACATTTTTATGTTAATTTTTGAGGCAATTTTTCGAAGAAAAAAGTAGTAGTCCGTAAAATACGGTAATGAATTAATGAAAACGAGCCTTAACGGAAGACCCGTACAAATTTGGGACATGCTTAATGAGTGGGGGCCGCAGCTTGTCAAATAGTGTGTGAAGTTTTCATTGACGGTGTTTTAGAGTTGGGATTCGAAGTCCCCACAGACCTACTGACGAAATATGACGAAGTAACAAATACAGAGAACGAAATAAAAGAGAAAAAAAGTGGTTTTCACCACTACCTCTAGATCGGGCGGCTCTGCGTTCGATACCAGGCAGGGTCAGAAGTTTTCTTCGCTCGGGGACTAAGTTTTTGTATTGTCCTCATCATTTACTCTCATTTTCGTCGAAACACAAGTTGCCGAAATGGCGACAAATATGACTCGCACCACACTGCCGAAAAACCGCAGGTGGGATCGTCCCAGCCAATAATGCCATACCATCATTTCATTCTGTACTGTACCCGCATTAGTGAACTGATATTCAGATCCAAGTCTAATCATCCTGCTTTAAGTATTCCAGGATTTTCCTAAAGCTTTGAAAGTGGTATGGTTACGTCAATACGACAAAACCGCTTTCTTTCCCGACACGTTTCCAAATGAAGTAGTTCATCGTCTCTAATGATTTTATTGCTACCGTACTGTTGCAAATTTGGGATGTCAGCTGTTAAACCTTCTATTATGGAGAACAGTGAGAATTCCCATACTGTTTAGAATCCACTCAGCTGCGTCAGTTTTTTTTTCTCGCCACCGATATCGAAGCAACTAAGCGGTCTAATGATGTCACTGTCGACGAAAACTGACGCAGTAGACCTCCGTTTTAACATTCCAGTAATCCTGGAATGCAGAGTAAGGATCATCTCTGAGAATTTCAGGGAGACAATTATTGAACTATATGAAATAAAATCGTCATAACACTTATGAACAGTTTGCGTTAGGACGTTCAAACTGTACGGTTAGCCGCGGGGCATGATGCTAATTAGTATGGGTCTTGTTGTTTGGTTTATCGACGAAGTCCACTTTCATTTTGAAGAGTTCGTCAATAAGCAAAACTGGCGCATTTGGGGGTCTGAGAATCCGCATTTCCCGACCCTCAACGGATGACTGTGTCGTGTGCAACGACCAGTCACGAAATAATCGGTAGGATTATTCCTTCCTTGATGGAACGGTGACTACCGAACGGTACGTGAAGGTTTTGGAAGATGATTTCCTCCCCGTCATCCAAAGTGACCCTGATTTCGACAAGACGTAGTTCATGCAAAACGGAGCTCGACCCCATCGAAGCACAAGAGTGATGTTCTGGAGGAGCAATTTGGTACCGCATTCTACCTCTGGAGTACCCAGAGGCCACTGGCATGGGCCTCGGTTGGCCGCCGTATTCACAGGATCTGAACATGTGCGACTCCTTTTTACGGGACTATATTAAAGACAAGGTGTACAGCAATAACTCCAATACCATTACTGAGCTGTAAACAGCCATTCAGGAGATCACTGACAGTATCCATATTCCGACACTTCAGCGGTTCATGCCGAATTTCGCTATTCGTCCCTCCTCGTTGCCAATGATGGCAAGCGTATCGAACATGTCATAACCTAGATCCGAATATCTGCAGTGACGTTTACATGTTGAATAAAGTGTGTGCACGCCATAGTTCGTAAGTAATGTACGTTTTTTTCATATAGTTCAATAATTGTGACCCCGTATATTACCAAGAAATAGTATATTTTTCCTGTCACCAGCGACGATTACTTGTCGTTCATTCTCTTTATATTCACGTCATTTGCTACATGCCAGCACTATCCTCTTGACATAACCACTGTCTTTGCTAGTAATGGATTTCTTTAAAAATATTGCGACTGGAATCGGTGTTCGTTCGTAATTTCCTGATATAATAACAGAAGAAAACGAATGGTTTCTCTTCAAACTGACGACATTATTCTCATTCCAAAACGCATTCAGCTTACAAGGACTTATCTTTTTTCTTCATCAACGATGCAGAGGATGAAACCTCTGTTGCCGGCCGGGGTGACCGAGTGGCTCTAGGCGCTACGATCTGGAACCGCGTGACCGCTGCGGTTGCAGTTTCGAATCCTGCCTCGGGCATGGATGTGTGTGATGTCCTTAGGTTAGTTAGGTTTAAGTAGTTCTAAGTTCTAGGGGACTGATGACCACAGATGTTAAATCCCATAGTGCTCAGAGCCATTTTTGAAACTTCTGTTTATTCTTTTCGGTCGGTACAAAGTTACATAAAGCCTCAGTAGGAAACTCGATATAGACCTATCTTAGATACTTATATCGATCATTTCAATAAAGATTTGTTTCTATTTTACGAAGGTGTAGTTCAAAAGTATGTGGTATAACGGGATCACTACTCTTGCCCATTACTGATAACAGAGTTTCATAGTTTTTCTTCTGTTATTGCACTGGAACTGTCGTATAACTTTTAATAACTTCTACAAGTTTCCGACGATATTTTGTGTTAGCGGTTCATAATTTTCTTATTTATTTCCACTTTTTCAAATATGTTCCGTATCCACATATGTTTCATAGATCTGTTGTTCTCTCTTTTATATGTATCCTGCTTTACGAAGATTACGTGGATGATAATCGTCCACTGTCAAAAGTACTTTGCTTTTTGTGTTGGTTTGTTTTTTGAAGTTTGCTGTTGTTTTTACTTTCTTTTTATGGGACGAAGTACGTTTCGTTGTAAGGAATGTGCTCCACTTTGTGGCATTCGTGGTAACACTGTAACTGATACTGACGCTCCTTAACTTTGTCGTACTAGTGGGAACGTAGAAGACACGACAAAGAAGTAACTTTCGTAATATTTTACGAGTCTGCTCCGACTGGTCCTCAAATGTCATCCACACTCAAAGTGTGTGATAATCTTACGTCAACGAAGACATATGACTGGAAGAAAACTGAAGTAATACTTGTAGGAGCAGTTACTCACTTAACAAAGGGACATTCAAGAGTCGGACAGTAAAAGGAACAAATTATGGAAGACAAGAGTTATTCTCCTGTGAGAACAGTTTCCCAAGAATATACCTCTAATAGCAATTCACAGAACACAATCCAACATCAAACGTGTTTTCCTCTAAACTAGTGCACCGATAAGATAACGACTGGATGAGTAATTGCACAACAAACAGCACTTCCAGAAACAGCGAGTGGAAGCAGGCGTTAGTGGTTACTTAGAGGCATTCCTTCTGCACAAAAGAAGTGCCTTCGGTTAGGATAAGCCGGTAACAGTTTGTTAACGTCCGGAGCCGCTACTGCCTAGTTCGCATAATGTTTTTCATGCACAAGGAAACATCAAAATACATGATGCCCTAGAAATCATCATATCACTCTCTTGACTACGTACGATTTAAATGGATTGTTAAGGCCATACCGTGTAAAGAAAATATGCTTGACCGGAAGAATGGTGTTTTCAGTACAGGATGTGTCAAAGACAGATCGCGTAGTGGACGTAACTGGACTCTCTTCAGAGCTATGATGATAACATTGACGGTCTTCTGAAAAACGAATCATGGACTCTCTTCAGAGAAGTCCATACTCAGAGGATCGCATGGACATCGAGTACAATGCATGAACACATATAAAAAGTTTGAAATGAAGGGATTTAGACATATATTTGTGAATAAATTATCTGGCAACGGTGGGCGATTTTTAACCAGTCATGCTTTGTTGTGTCGCAAACGGCGAAAGGAAGGCAACCAAAACCGATACATGTGACAATAAGGTTTATATACATAACTATCACAGAATTTCTCACTAAGCTACCTGCCATCTAAACGAAATCCAGAAATCAAACGCATCATCAAGATAGGCCTCATAAGGCCCAACGGTTCCGACCGACCGCCTTGTCATCCTCTACCGATAAAAGTCACTGGATGCACGAGGACAGCATACCACTCTCCCAGTCGCTGGCAGTTGCCGTGGCCAAAGCAGCTACGTATCAATCAAATAGCTTCTCAATACTGGCCTCACAAGTGCTGAATGCACCCCCTCCCCCTTGCCAACAGCGCTTGGCAGACTGGGTGGCGATCCATCCAAGTAAGTAATAGCTAAGCCCAACAGCCCTTAACTTTGGTGATCTGGCACGAACTGATGTTACCACTGTGGCAAGGCTGTTGGCCGAGGAATTAAAGCAAACAGTAAAATTAGTGAGTCTTCAAATAATGAAATGAACTCTGAAAAATAAAATAAATGTGAAACAGTTCTAGCTTTATATGTATCTGTCGTTGCATATTGTCCATATATAACAGGATATATATATATATATATATATATATATATATATATATATATATGTGTGTGTGTGTGTGTGTGTGTGTGTGTGTGTGTGTGTGTGTGTGTGTGTGTGTGAGTGGGGATGTTTCTAGGTACCTCTCGATCGATATCAGTCAAATCTGGTAGACATACTGCTTGGTGTATGAGAATCAGCACTCCTCCAATAGGTGTGGAGATACGAGCAAAAAACAGTTTTCCTGCACTTGACTGTAGGCTGCCGTCCACAACAAGTGTGTTGTGCAGGTAGTATCAGCATGTCATGCAGAGCCTACATGTGTGGATTGGCATGACTCAGCAGATTTTTGGGAGGGAGGAGCTTATGACAAAGAGGGGATGATGAGGTAGACAGAGGAAGGTGTTGAGGAGGAAGATGGACAGAGAGAGGAGGGAGGAGGGGATGGACAAAGAAGGGATGCACAGATAGAGTGGAGAGGAGGAAATGGACAGACAATGTAGGAAGACGATATGTACAGACAGAGTGTGGAGGAGGAGGGTCTTGGTATAGGAATGGACAGGGTGAGGGATGAGGAGAGGATGGACAGAGATAAAGGGAGGATGAGACGTGCAGAGAGAGGGGACGAGGAGATGGTCAGTGAAATACCAGTACACATGTCGTATGCGTACACGAGTGAAGCCGCAGGGAAAAGGCTGCTTCTCAATAACTGTGAGAAGTCTTATTCATACCAGCTACGCTACACGGTATCACAGAACAATCGTTCCCAAATTACTTATATGTGCTTATCAAAAAGATGGTAACGCCTATTTTGCGATAAATAGAATCCTTAATAGTTGGAAATAATCTCTACATGCTCACTGTGACTTGTTAGATACTGTAATGTAATGCATTAATGCAAGTCCAACGCTCTTGAGTGCATACCCTCTCTTGCCTCCAAGAGAATCAAATTGCTTAAGCATTGTTATTTGAAATAGTAGTATCGAATGCTGCCGATGAATCAAAAGTATCAAGAGATATCGTGTCGCAGGCGACGATGGTACATAGTACACGACTCCGAAGGAGACATCGTCAGCGAAAGGGAAATGGACGAAAAAAAACTCTTCAATGGTCGCAGTCACCGTTGATCATTATCAGGGATGCACTATTATGGGTAGATATTGCCGTATCCGTGCAAAATGGAGGTAATATGGGAACATAATATGATGCATCAAATTCTGTTTCGTTTACATCAAGAAGTCCTGTTTGTGTGTGATGAACCCGCAAACATGTGTATGCGTGTTGATGGTTCTGCGGGCTCGTTGCGGCTCTCTCGTTAAGGGGACAGATTCAGAAAATACGATTTATATGCTGAACAGGTTAAGAATAAGATACAAGATGGTTTTTGAACTCACAAAGAGGCGCTTTCGTAAAATTTATTCGACCAACAACTTCAGACAGTGAGACTAAAGTGTACTTAAAGGATGACAGCATTAACAATTGTCTCTCATCATGTGGTGCTTTAAGTATTTTTGGCTCTGAGCACTATGGGACTTAACTTCTGAGGTCATCAGTCACCTAGAACTTAGAACTACTTATACCTAACTAACCTAAGGACATCACACACATCCATGCCCGAGGCAGGACTCGAACCTGCGACCATAGCGGTCACGCGGTTCCAAACTGAAGCGCCTAGAACCGCACGGCCACACCGACCGGCGTGCTTTAAGTACAAGTGAACATGAAACATTGAAATGTGATCTTCCTGCTGTCCCACATTCAGAGAGGGCTAGTGGCACGCATTGTGATCACAAATTCGGACCCAGGCACTTGGCCTGTACAGAAAGACCCCTTTAAAAATTTGGGAATCCCTTAAATGGGGCCGACAGCTGTGGCCCAGCGGTTCTAGGTGCTTCAGTCTGGAACCGCGCGACCGCTACCGTCGCAGGTTCGAATCCTGCCTCGGGCATGGATGTGTGTGACGTCCTTAAGTTAGTTAGGTTTAAGTAGTTCTAAGTTCTATGGGGCTGGTGACCTCATATGTTAAGTCCCATTGTGCTCAGAGCCAATTGAACCTAAATTGGGAACAGAAGAAAATTTTCAACACATTTCTACTAATAACTTTAACATATGGAGAAAAAAGGGTTCATAAATTATATTGATCAAATTGACGTTGAACTACTGGAAATCTACCAAGCTTTTTGCTTTTGTTTGAAGTTTTTGGATCTCCTTCAAACAAGCTGTCAAGTGATGAATTGTGTGATTGCGTTCATTTAGGAAATCGGCTCCAACAGTATGAACAATCATTTAACCACACAAAATGTACAGAAAATGGATAGATTGTGAGATACGTTTGAAACAAAAAATTATATTGATCAAATTGACCTTGAACTACTGGAAAAAGAGAACATTGGTGCCTGGCCCTAAAAAGAACTATAGTCACAATCAAGTACCTAGTGCTACGTGTATTGCCTTAAGGGGAACCAGCGACAAGCTCTATCAAGAATGGTAATTTTCTTGGTTTGATCGAAATACTAGTAGAACTTGACCCCGTTTTGCAGGAACATTTAATGCGAGTAAAGAAATTTACGACCATTATCTTGATAAAATCATCCCAATGAACTCATATATTTGCTTGCCAACAAAGTAGAAAACGGCATTGTTAATTTTGTAAAAGAAAGTAAGTATCTTTTGTCATACTTGATTGTACTCGTGATACTAACCACAATGCACAAACGACACTGATCGTTAGGTTTGTAAATTAATCAGAAGAGACAGTGACTGTAGGAGAACACTTCCTCTACTCTCTGAACATCACTTCAACAACAGGAGAAAGTTTGACTGAAACCCTCTGGTCGAAATTAGATCAATTGGAACTCGATATTCATGACTGCAGAGGCCAAAGCTACGATAATGACGCAAATAAGAAAGGCTATCGAAGTGGTGTTCAAGCCAGAATCCTAAAGTGCAATCCAAAAGCATTTTATACGCCATGTGCCAGCTACAGTCTTAATCTTGTGTTATCAGATGCGGCAAAATCTACAGCCAAAGCACGATTTTTGGAGTAATTCAAAGAATATACACTGTTTTCAATGCATCCACTCAGAGATGGGAAATCGTATTGAACAGGGTACCAACTTAAACAGTGGAAAAGCTTTCAGTTACTCGATGGCAAAGTAGGGCAGAGAGTGCGAAAGCAGTAAGGTACCGGACAAGAGAAGTTTGAGATGCCCTTCTTGAGGTAAGGAGCAGCACTGTTGAATCGAAAACAAAGAGCGGAACACATTAGTTTATTGTAGGCGTTGTCGTATAGCATGACATTCTCCTTGCCATTAACGCAGCAATTAAGGCACTTCAGGCAGAAAACATGGACGTGAAAGTAGCAACCAAACCCTCGAAAGTCAAGTGAAGTTTATTGAGTATTTTCGTGAAGAACGTTTTGTTAATGCGCAGATAACAGCGGAAGAGATAGCCGAAAGTTTACAGATTGAGCCAAACATTGCAGAGAGGAGAATTCTCAAGAAGGTGAAGCAATTTGATTGTGAAGGGGACGACATGGTTTGCACAGCTCAACCTTCAGAGGAGAAATACAAAATCGATTTTTTCTACCCTGTCGTTGACAGGGTCAAAAAGGTTGAAAGAAAGGTACGGCCAATTGACCAAGTATTCCGAAATATTTGGCCTTTTGTTTTCTCCAGAAGGTTTAAAATACCGGGTGATCAAAAAGTCAGTATAAATTTGAAAACTGAATAAATCACGGAATAATGTAGATAGAGAGGTGCAAATTGATACACATGCTTGTAATGACATGGGGTTTTATTAGAACTAAAAAAATACAAAAGTTCAAAAAATGTCCGACAGATGGCGCTTCATGTGATCAGAATAGCAATAATTAGCATAAGACAAAGCAAAGATGATGTTCTTTACATGAAATGCTCAATATGTCCACCATCATTCGTCAACAATAGCTGTAGTCGAGGAATAATGTTGTGAACAGCACTGTAAAGCATGTCCGGAGTTTATGATGAGGCATTGGCGTCGGATGTTATCTTTCAGCATCCCTAGAGATGTCGGCCGATCACGATACACTTGCGACTTCAGGTAACCCCAAAGCCAATAATCGCACGGACTGAGGTCTGGGGACCTGGGAGGCCAAGCATGACGAAAGTGGCGGCTGAGCACACGATCATCACCAAACGAGGCGCGCAAGAGATCTTTCACGCTTCTAGCAATATGGGGTGGAGCGCCATCCTGCATAAACATCGTACGTTCCAGCAGGTGTTTATCAGCCAGGCTGGGGATGATGCGATTCTGTAACATATCGGCGTACCTCTCACCCGTCACGGTAGCAGTTTTGCTGTCCAGCGCCATCTGTCGGACATTTTGTGAACTTTGTTTCTTTTTTTTTTTTTGTTCTAATACAACTAATACAACCCCATGTCATTCCAAGCATGTGTGTCAATTTTTACCTCTCTATCTACATTATTCCGTGGTTTATTAAGTTTTCAAATTTATACTGACTTTTTGATCACCCTGTACATATAGGATGAAGAATAGAAAATGGTAAATAAAGACCCTGAGAAAGAACTAAATGTAAACATAACTGGTGAATGTTCGAAAGACATTGTTGCATAAGATCTTTTGACAGAAATTAGTGTCCAGAGAAATGGTGCCCAAGGCTGTGAAAATTTCTGCGTTAATATTGAAATACTTTAATGAGATTGGAAACCCAGTTCCCAACATTTATATTGCCTACAGAATTTTGCTAACCGTGCCAGTGACCGTCGTTTCCACTGAAAGGAGCTTTTCACGTTTAAAGCTTATCAAGAATTAATTCAGAAGCAGCATCTCGTAAGAACTCCTGTCATCACTTACCGTGCTGTCTGTGGAACACGACGTGATATCAGAATTGAATTTAGAAGATATTCACCAGCTGCGACATAGTGGCGTATACGAACAGTGATCCAATACTGTCAAATGTTTTTTTTTTTTATTCCAGTCTCTGATCACAATATCAATTCTTTTGACGATGATCGGTCTCAGTCCGTGATGATCATCCTCAGATCTTTTCTACACCATGTCTTAAAGTGGTAAGGCCATAATGGCATCGTCAAAATGTAGTGACGATGTTGTGCTGACTATATTCATATGTTTTGACTATGTCATTATGGCCTTACCACTTTAGGACATGGTGAAGAAAAGATCTGAGGATGCTCATCACGGACTGAAACCGGTCATAGTCAAAAGAATTGATATTGTGATCACAGACTGGAATAAAAAACATTAGAAGATATTAGTGATTAATTTTATCGTCAAAAGGCAAAGAAAAGACGTTTTGTGTAAAGTGTGTTAAGCAGTAAACCATTAGTGTTTACAACCTACGACTCATAATTTGTTGTAAATACAGAGCACAGTCAAGTGAGTCAAGTGATGAAAGCTTTTAAGTGTATATCCCAGCCAGCACTTATGAACCTTATTTGATTTCAAATTTCATCAAATTGGAAGGATTCCCATAGCTAAGTTAGCTTTTATTATTAACATTTTGGTAATTACCATACCGGTTAAGATTCCTTTTCCGATTAATCATTTTCCTATCACAACAGTAGCTCTGCTGCAGTAACAGTTTTTGACATATTGGTAGTATGTCAATGACGAAATTCAGAATTCTTCCTAACGTGACGAAGATGTATAACTACGCTGTACGCTGGAGGAGGGGCGCGAACGGTGGGGGTTTGGGGAGGGGGGGGGTGTATGCGAGAGCTCTGCGTGTAAGTTTTGCACATGACCCCGTGCCAGCTAAGGCCGGCCTGGGACCTGGTAGGCTGTACATACGTGTAATATAAGCAGCGAAAGTAAGTTACACGGGTTGTCCCACGCTAATATTGTTCTTGTGCCACAAGAGCGGTGCATTATCAGAAGAGAGCACACGTTCTAGGTGTCCTGAAGACAAAGTTTTACTGCGGTACAGGTAACAGCAGCATCACAGCGGGCGATTGAAATAGCACGGCAAGTGGAAACGTACTCGAAAGCTAAAGTAGGCGGGATAGTACGGTTCTTGTAGATAACATGTCTAAAATGCACGCAGTTTCAGTGTGAAACTCTGGCGGTATATGGACCAAATGCAACGTCGCGACCAGCCGTAGTGAAACGGTAGCAACAATTTGACGAAGACCTTAAACATGTTCCTTAGGCTGCTCAACTGCAGTTCTTACATCATGCGATTTCCATTCTTTCCAACGGTGATAACATTCGCACAGGGTTTCTCGAATGTCTCCATGACGAAGAAGCAGATTTATTTTGCCGAGGAACTGAACGATTAGGATTAACTTCCGAGAGTTGTTCACAGAGACTTGGTGCCATGTATCTGTGTCACTTTGAAGTTTAGTGCAACGCTCAATGAAAGTTACGTGCCCTTCCATAATAACGTGTAACTCACTTTTTGAAGTCCAATGCAGCAAACCATAGGCAAATCATACGCACATAAACCGCCAGTTTAAACCATATTTGCGGTGCGTCATGCCCAACGAACATAATGAAAATCTCAAATCTTTTTTTGAATGTCAAAGATATTACGTGTTTGGGGGTGGGGATTTGGGGGGGGAGGGGGGTATGGAGCGGTGTGTGTGTGTGTGTGTGTGTGTGTGTGTGTGTGTGTGTGTGTGTGGGTGGGTGGGTGGGTGGGTGGGCGGGTGAATAGGTAGATGAGTGGGTGGGTTTGTTGGGTAACACTCTCATTGTATTTCGTTGGTGTTTTTTCTCACACACTCTCTACGCATGATCTGCATAAAATTCTGATTACTTGACATTACACATGTGGGCAGCATTTGACTTAAACATTTACGTTCAACTGTGGCCGGTCTTAGACCAGAAACGTCAGTGGTGATTTTCTCTCCCACCATGGCTGATGGAACTGCGTAACACGACAAATGCCACGAAATTCTTATGGAAACAATTTATCGTGTGATGTGATTTCGTTCTACAATGAATCATAGTACGAAACTCAAAAAATGACTCCATGCTGTATTAATGAACCTCGTTAAGATGATTCTGTAACACAGGTAGTGAGTGATATACATCTGGTGACATGAACAATGCTCTCTCTCTCTCTCTCTCTGTGTGTGTGTGTGTGTGTGTGTTTTCTGAAGTAGTCGATGGTTGGTTGGCAGATTTGGTGGAGGGGACCAAACAGTTAGGTCATCGGTCTCATCGGATTAGGGAAGGACAAGGAGGGAAGTCAGCCGTGTCCTTTGAAAGGAACCATTCTGGCATTTGTCTGAAGAGATTTAGGGAAAATACCGAAAACCTAAATAGGACGCCCGGACGCGGATTTAAACCGTCGTCCTCCCGAATGCGAGCCCAATGTGCTAATCACAGCGCCACTTTGCTCGGTGAAGAAGTATAGAGAAGGCCTTTTTTATTTGTAAAGTCGCAAGCCACTTGAAGTCAACCCTTGCCATTTCTATTTGTGGAAGCATAAGAAATATAGCCTCCTTTAACTGCCTAACCCAGATATTTCTGATGATATGTGACATCCATTTACTGAAATACTGCGCAATGTTAACTTCAGTATATGGCCTGTTGCCAATGCACGTGGCAAATATCAGTCGTGTAACGTGAAGCTGCACATGTCAAATGACGACAATCTTCTACTTTCTTCGATCCTCTGATTCATCGAACGTTTCTGTGTTTTATAAAATTAATCAGAAATAGAATTAAAAATGTGCTCGCTTTTCTGTTTAGAGGCTCTTGAAAAATCGAGTGGAACCGCCAATTAACAGATGCGATAAATAAGTCGATATTGCTTGCGAAACGTGTTCAGCAGGCATCGTAGCCTACTCGAATGAGGTCAAGTTCTGCGCGACTGTGTTGTTGCAGAACAGCGGGTATCGCTTTCACCTCAGTATCAAAAGTGTCCTGCAATGATGGGAATCCTGTTAGAAGCGAACCCAGTACGTCGCTTGATCTCCAAGATTTTTCCTTAGTCGTCTCCTTAATGCGAATGCTAGGATGATAAAAGGAAGGAATTAAATTTATCGGTGAAACAATGCGCAATCACCGCTCGTAAATGTCGTTTTTTCTTTCTTACGATCGTTTTGTTTGGTACACAGTCCGATGTTCAAAACCCTCAATGACAGTAAAGTGAAGTTCAGGGACTGTAGAGTACTTTATGACACTTGCAGAAATCATATGGGGTAATGAAAGCATAAGACAAAGCTCGTGAGCAGGTGGATAGTGCAGTACGTAACACGAGCTTGTCTCTTTTAATTCCCAGAGCAAGTATAAATTCTGAATGCAGCAGATACTAGCGCTAGGATTTGATCGAAAATAGTCCATCCTTCTGAAAGAACGGAAATGTTTATAAGTGGTAAATGAAACGGACAGACTGCTTAGAATTGGGATTAAATATAATAATAATAATCAGAAATATGAAATGGTGAGGTGTAACATATAGGACAACAATTACTTGGACAGTCGACCCTTTGAAGAATTTATCCTTTATAGGAAGCAAGGTTACACAAGTTGGTCGAAGGCATTAAGACGCTAAAAAGAAGATCGCAGCAGATTGTAATACAAAAAGAAATCTAATACAGTCAACAGTTGACTAAAGTCATTCAGTTCTTTTTTTCCTAATCATTGGACTGAATTAATGCCAGCATTACAGGAAGTCAAGTATGAAGTATTAATCACAAAACGCCAGACGAGAAGTACCTGGAAGTTTTTGAAACGTGGTGATGACAAAAATTAATCTATCAGATACAGTGAGACATGAAGAGATACTAGGAGACGAAATAGCCGAGTCTATAGAGAATTCTTATGAAAAAATACGACAGTTAGGTGCATCTTATCCCTATGCTGGTTCCTCTACTGAAAATGGAAGGTAAAATTGTTGGGTGAGATAATGGTTAAAACATATAACAACAGTTACTTAGGACGCTGTGTTTTTTCAAAATAAACATAAAAAATAGCACCTTATGGAAATGAATGGAGAACGGTATGAAATCAGAGGAGAAAATGATTTGGGTAGGGTAAATTTCTTTTACTTCCATCAATAAGAAGTGATCGTCTTCAGATCAGCAGGACAACGTGGGAAACATAGGAAAGAATGTCTGACTTACGACAGATTCAATAGTCTCTGTAAACTGAAGCTGCATATCAGCAGCGAGTTAATGAATACTGAATTTTTATTTCCCATGTTTTGTGCATATCTGAAGATGGTCGTTGCTGGCGGACACCTGTAGTCTAAGTACCACAAGTTTTGTGATCATTCACGGATATAAAAGAAGTTTATTCTACAGTTACTGGATCACTGTTTTAATCTGCTAACAAGTTGCAGCTTGTGAAGATGATTTAGGATTTGGAATCCTGTGAAGAACATAGTAACAAGAATGTGTATATGTACAATTAGAGCCGGCTGGAGTGGCCGAGCGGTTCTAGGCGCTACAGTCTGGAACCGCGTGACCGCTACGGTCGCAGATTCGAATGCTGCCTCGGGAATGGATGTGTGTGATGTCCTTAGGTTAGTTAGGTTTAGGTAGTTCTAAGTTCTAGGGGACTGATGGCCTCAGAAGTTAAGTCCCATAGTGCTCAGAGCCATTTTTTTGTACAGTTAGAAACTAAGAATCTAATCTTTACCTAGGTTCTCAGGCAAAGGGAAAAAAAGATACAAAATTCATATATTGCCGTTATTTTCCGCTCTTCCATTATTATTCCGCCCGAAGCAAAATGTGGTACCTTGGAGAAATTTGTCGAGTTATTATTCAGTATTACTAAAATTTAACAACTTAAGTTATAATAGTGGTGGTTTTTTCGTAATCGCAGCTGATAGAGTGGTCGATTGTTTCCCTCATTAGTGCACCTTTTTCAAACATACTCCACCACTTTTTCTGTTATACTACAGACAAGAAAAGAAAAAAATTATGTGAACACTACAGTGCTTTGCTAGGCATGGTCCTTATAAGAGATGGTATTCTGTTGTCTTCGAGATTTGAACTGAGTTAATCTTGCCAGTTATAGGGAGCCCTATAATTTAATGTGTAAATTGCATTTTTCTAACAAGCATTACCAGAACTGAAACGCTCGAAAATTAACGGATAAAAATCGTTGGACTACCGGGTATGAAAGCCGCAACCTTTGGCTCTGTGGTATCTCCGAACCACTGACCGAATGGTGAAACATTAAAAACAGTAAGGGCGGAGGAATGATCAAACTCGCAGTGTAGCCAAGACTTAGCCTCCTTTTAAGTCCCGAAGTATCATATTATATGATACCTCCAGGTTTTATTTTTCTCGGGCGTGTATACAGCTGAGTCTTTTGTGGTCTGTGGCACCGTATATTCGTACAAAAGATATCGCACTTGCTACAGCTCACCTGTTCGTCCTTCTTCCGAGTGCTACAGGGTGTGAGCACTGACTGGAAGCTTCGGATTCTTCTCCCACACATCTCTCGGCGAAAGAAGGATATATTTGTTTCTAGTTGCATTGGACTCCACACGATTTTAATATCGTATTAAATATGTACAAACATTACTAAGTTAATAGCAAACTATAAATTAGTGTTATAACGTATTTATAAGCTTTAAACTTTTGAGAATCATATCTGACATCTCGGGACTCAAATGCCGACATTATCTACCTCAGTGAAATTGTGGTTAAATACACTCCTGGAAATGGAAAAAAGAACACATTGACACCAGTGTGTCAGACCCACCATACTTGCTCCGGACACTGCGAGAGGGCTGTACAAGCAATGATCACACGCACAGCACAGCGGACACACCAGGAACCGCGGTGTTGGCCGTCGAATGGCGCTAGCTGCGCAGCATTTGTGCACCGCCGCCGCCATTGTCAGCCAGTTTGCCGTGGCATACGGAGCTCCATCGCAGTCTTTAACACTGGTAGCATGCCGCGACAGCGTGGACGTGAACCGTATGTGCAGTTGACGGACTTTGAGCGAGGGCGTATAGTGGGCATGCGGGAGGCCGGGTGGACGTACCGCCGAATTGCTCAACACGTGGGGCGTGAGGTCTCCACAGTACATCGATGTTGTCGCCAGTGGTCGGCGGAAGGTGCACGTGCCCGTCGACCTGGGACCGGACCGCAGCGACGCACGGATGCACGCCAAGACCGTAGGATCCTACGCAGTGCCGTAGGGGACCGCACCGCCACTTCCCAGCAAATTAGGGACACTGTTGCTCCTGGGGTATCGGCGAGGACCATTCGCAACCGTCTCCATGAAGCTGGGCTACGGTCCCGCACACCGTTAGGCCGTCTTCCGCTCACGCCCCAACATCGTGCAGCCCGCCTCCAGTGGTGTCGCGACAGGCGTGAATGGAGGGACGAATGGAGACGTGTCGTCTTCAGCGATGAGAGTCGCTTCTGCCTTGGTGCGAATGATGGTCGTATGCGTGTTTGGCGCCGTGCAGGTGAGCGCCACAATCAGGACTGCATACGACCGAGGCACACAGGGCCAACACCCGGCATCATGGTGTGGGAAGCGATCTCCTACACTGGCCGTACACCACTGGTGATCGTCGAGGGGACACTGAATAGTGCACGGTACATCCAAACCGTCATCGAACCCATCGTTCTACCATTCCTAGACCGGCAAGGGAACTTGCTGTTCCAACAGGACAATGCACGTCCGCATGTATCCCGTGCCACCCAACGTGCTCTAGAAGGTGTAAGTCAACTACCCTGGCCAGCAAGATCTCTGGATCTGTCCCCCATTGAGCATGTTTGGGACTGGATGAAGCGTCGTCTCACGCGGTCTGCACGTCCAGCACGAACGCTGGTCCAACTGAGGCGCCAGGTGGAAATGGCATGGCAAGCCGTTCCACAGGACTACATCCAGCATCTCTACGATCGTCTCCATGGGAGAATAGCAGCCTGCATTGCTGCGAAAGGTGGATATACACTGTACTAGTGCCGACATTGTGCATGCTCTGTTGCCTGTGTCTATGTGCCTGTGGTTCTGTCAGTGTGATCATGTGATGTATCTGACCCCAGGAATGTGTCAATAAAGTTTCCCCTTCCTGGGACAATGAATTCACGGTGTTCTACCAAAGTTGGTAGGCCTGTTTCTACATCTGAAAGATGTCTGTTGAGAGTACGCACCAGTCACATAAGAGTGGCGCTAGTAAGGATGGAAATGAAGTTTCCTTTAAATACTCGCTGTAACGGTCGTGAGCGTTGGTTACCCTCGAGACTGAACGTGATGAGCTGGTATTAGTCAAGAATGCCTTTAAGGCGACAAAGGCGCCATTGTCAACATTTCACTGAGTTGAACTAGGTCGTGTAATATGGCTGCGAGAAACTAGATGTCCCTTTTGCGATATTGCGGAAAGACTTGGCAGGAATGTAGCCACTGTACATGATCGCTGGCAGCGGTGGTCACGAGAACAAGCAGTCGTACGAAGACTGGGATCCGGACAGTCAGGTGCCACTGCCGAGAGGAAAGACCGATGTGTTCGGCTTATGGCTGTGGTGCATCGTACTGTGTCTATATCAGCAACTGGGGCAGCAGTTGGCACCACAGTGACACAACTAACTGATAGAAATCGGTAACTTTATGAACAGGTCCGAATCACGCGCCTATGGAGTGCATTCCACTCACTCAAAACCACCGCCATTTGCGACTTCAGTGGTGTCTTTCGATGGTGGTGTAAGGTCTGTTGTGTTTTCTGATGAAAGCTCGTTCTGCCTCGGTGCCAGTAATGGCCGTGTGTTGGTTAGGAGGAGGACAGTTGAGAGCCTGCAACCAAACTGGTGCGTGCTCAGCGCACTGGACCTCCTACACCTGGAGTTATGGCCTGGCATACAATTTCGTATGACCCACGCACGCTGACTTCAAAATTGTACATCTGGTAATTCGACTTGTTGTACTGCCATTCATGAACAGCGTTCTAGGAGGCGTTTTCCCACAGGATAATACTCGCCCCCCCCCCACACACACACAAACACAAACACAAACACAAACACAAACACACACACACACACACACACACACATACACATACACATACACACACACACACACACACACACACACACACACACACACACACACACACACATATATATATATATATATATATATATATATATATATATATATATATGTACAGGGTGTTTCAAAAATGACCGGTATATTTGAAACGGCAATGAAAACTAAACGAGCAGCGATAGACATACACCGTTTGTTGCACTATGCTTGGGACAACAGTACATTTTCAGGCGAACAAACTTTTGAAATTACAGAAGTCAGTAGTTACAATTTTCAACAACAGATGGCGCTGCAAGTGATGTGAAAGATATAGAAGACAACGCAGTCTGTGGGTGCGCCATTCTGTACGTCGTCTTTCTGCTGTAAGCGTGTGCTGTTCACAACGTGCAAGTGTGCTGTGGACAACATGGTTTATTCCTTAGAACAGAGGATTTTTCTGGTGTTGGAATTCCACCGCCTAGAACACAGTGTTGTTGCAACAAGACGAAGTTTTCAACGGAGTTTTAATGTAACCAAAGGACCGAAAAGCGATACAATAAAGGATCTGTTTGAAAAATTGCAACGGACTGGGAACGTGACGGATGAACGTGCTGGAAAGGTAGGGCGACCGCGTATGGCAACCACAGAGGGCAACGCGCAGCTAGTGCAGCAAGTGACTCAACAGCGGCCTCGGGTTTCTGTTCGCCGTGTTGCAGCTGCGGTCCAAATGACGACAACGTCCACGTATCGTCTCATGCGCCAGAGTTTACACCTCTATCCATACAAAATTCAAACGCGGCAACCCCTCAGCGCCGCTACCATTGCTGCACGAGAGACATTCGCTAACGATATAGTGCACAGGATTGATGACGGCGATATGCATGTGGGCAGCATTTGGTTTACTGACGAAGCTTATTTTTACCTGGACGGCTTCGTCAATAAACAGAACTGGCGCATATGGGAAACCGAAAAGCCCCATGTTGCAGTCCCATCGTCCCTGCATCCTCAAAAAGTACTGGTCTGGGCCGCCATTTCTTCCAAAGGAATCATTGGCCCATTTTTCAGATCCGAAACGATTACTGCAGCACGCTATCTGGACATTCTTTGTGAATTTGTGGCGGTACAAACTGCCTTAGACGACACTGCGAACACCTCGTGGTTTATGCAAGATGGTGCCCGGCCACATCGCACGGCCGACGTCTTTAATTTCCTGAATGAATATTTCGATGATCGTGTGATTGCTTTGGGCTATCCGAAACATACAGGAGGCGGCGTGGATTGGCCTCCCTATTCGCCAGACATGAACCCCTGTGACTTCTTTCTGTGGGGACACTTGAAAGACCAGGTGTACCGCCAGAATCCAGAAACAATTGAACAGCTGAAGCAGTACATCTCATCTGCATGTGAAGCCATTCCGCCAGACACGTTGTCAAAGGTTTCGGGTAATTTCATTCAGAGACTACGCCATATTATTGCTACGCATGGTGGATATGTGGAAAATATCGTACTATAGAGTTTCCCAGACCGCAGCACCATCTGTTGTTGACAATTGTAACTACTGTAATTTCGAAAGTTTGTCTGCCTGAAAATGTACTGTTGTCCCAAGCATATTGCAACAAACGGTGTATTTCTATCGCTGCTCGTTTAGTTTGTATTGCCGTTTCAAATATACCGGTCATTTTTGAAACACCCTGTATATTGGCCATGACATCTTGGTAGATAATTGTTGCAGTGTGTGTGTGTTTATGGGTTGCATTTTTTCATATGACTTGTTAAGCCAATGGCAGCACGGCATCTCTTGCCGCAATTGTCACAAGTGTATCTGGCTGCTGAGGCAGGAGCAGTGGTAGCATTGCGAAGCGTTTTCTGCCTTAATCTGTCTAACAAGCCTTCATCATGCTTCGACATTCCAGATGATATATCATCACGCCACTCTGGTCTCATGCTAGCCCGTGCCTCCCATCTGTTTGTGTCGATTCCAAAGCTCTCCATATCTCGTTTACAGGAGTCCTTGAACCTCAATACAGGACGTCCTACAGGTCTTTTGGCTATAGAGATCTCTCCAAGCATCACCTCACGTGGTCATCTGTCAGGATCCATACGGTGGACGTTTCCCAGCCAGCGGAGTCGTCTCTGCTTCAAATTAGCTGAAATACTGTTGCAGTTAGTTTTAGCCCACATAACCGCTGTTGTAACCCAACATGTTCTACAGAGTGTCGACATGTTGCGTTATCCTGCTTAATTACCAAATCTGTCTCCAATCGAGAACAAGTGGGACATGATCGGACGACAACTCCCGCATCATCCACGAACAGCATTAAGAGTCCCTGTATTGACCGTCCAAAAGCAACAGGCACGGAACTCCATCCACAAACTGACATCCGCCACCTCTACAACACAATGCATGCATGTTTACGTGCTTGGGTTCAACACTCTCGGGGTTACACTTATTATTAACGTATTCACACTGCAATTCACATTTTCAGTGCTTTATCTCACGCTTACCCTAACATGTGATGTTGCAATGTTAATCACTTAAATATGTTACCTAGACAAATATAATCCCGAAATTTCGTTACTCAGTTAGTTATGTTTTGGTGTTGCGATTTCTTTTCAGCAGTGTATCTTTTCTAATTACATTTCTTTTCGCACGCTTTAATAACGTATTAACACAGTACAGACACTTCTCAGTGAACAGCAAAGTATAAATTTAGCGTTATAACAGATTTATAAGCTTAAGCTGGAGTTTTAAATTCATATACGATACCGTGAGACTCAGTGCCGACATTGCCTACATAACTGGAATTGGGGTTATTTACTTTTTTTTTTTTTCACTTGATTCCCAGATTTGACTGATGAAGAGAACGACGAATTTGACAGCAAAATTCATGATGAGTCTCACAGAGTTTGATAAACTTGATGTCGCAACGATATGAAAGTGAAGGCAGAAGAATACACTATGCTTCTTGCTCAGATTCGAGAAAGAAACAACTTCTGGAGGCATACAAACGAGTGAGAAGAAGTGTGTTAAAACCAATATGGGACGTGTAACCTCTTTGAGAGGATCGTGGGAAACTATGGTATAAGAGCCTGGACCCACAAATGGATAGTCAGATTCATCAGTTTATAAATATTGTAGCTGCTGGTGCATTTTTAGAATACAGGAAGACTGCAATGAAATATGGTATTACGGAGATACATACAATGCCATGCTATCTGTTCAAGTTTCATGTTGTATAAAAGTTCATACATTTTGAAGTTTGCAGATGGAATCTGTGGGGAAAGAGTGTGACGATGAAGATTTTTCTCACGAAGGAAAAAGACCAAGAAAGTCTGTTGCGCAACCATTACTGGAGTTATGGCAAGGAAGTAGCGTCATTTGCCTGAAATCCTGAAATGATGAACCATGTTGGTAAGTCAAAAAAATGCTGGGTAAAAGGCTGCAGGGGGCTCACATTTGTGTGGAGAGAACAGTCCAAAGTGTTTTTTTACTTCTCTAGCGAAAAAAACTGTTTTAACACAGTCCACAAAAAATGAAATAAAATTACGACTTAATTCTGATACATATAGTAATATAAAAAAAACCAACAACACTTTGAAAACTTTTATTCTGGTAATCTTGTTTAAATATTTGAATTGCTTACTTACTACTGTGGAAAGTTTTATTACCAAGTTTGTACTTTGACCGTGGTTGTGATCTACAGTAAGTATGAGGTTTATGTATAATGTCTGTGATCAGTGAGATTGTAATAAAGCAACATGAAACTAAATGTTGTGTGTATAATTGTCCTGGTTATGTTTGCAGATATCATACATGATACTAAGTACAAAAAAATCACTACGATTTCAAATAAATTTTCGAAGATCATTCATTGTTAACTAGAATTAACAGGAAGCAACTGACAAAAAAGTAGCTCACTTGAACTTGAAATCTGCGCACGGGACTAAAGAGGTTACGAGCGTGGTTTCATAAGTCTGCTAAATTACCATCAAAGAATGGAACATTTTTGTTGCGTCTTCATGATTGGTAAGCTAGATTATTCTAAGTTTCGTGTGAAGAATTTCAACAGGGTACAGTGTACTGTTCTTTCTTCGCAGCTGTCTGAAGTCGTCAGAGTGTCGACTGCGATTGAAAATGGAGAAAACCGAATTCCATGATGTTATTAAATTTTTCATTTGAAGGGTTGAACTGCCGCACAAATGAAAACAAAATCATGTGAAGTTCACGTGCACTCTGAACCATCATTGGAGACCATTTATTTTTGGATTAATGAATTTAAATATGGTCGGACAAGTACCGAAGACGAAGCGCGCTCCGGCCATCCGACTGAGATCACCACAAAGGAAACCACTCACAAAATCCGTCATATGCTAATGCAAGACGGCCGAATAAAAATTTATGCGATAGCTCAGACCTCAGGCATCTCAACTGAACTACAAGCTTAATATCCTGCATGGAGAACTTGGCTGAGAAGAAGCTGTGTGCGAGGTGGGTGCCGCAATTGCTCACAGTCGACCGAAAGCGCATCCGGTAGAACATTTTAAGACAATGTTTGGCGATTTGTAATAGTAATCCGTCAATTTGTGACTGTTGATGAAACTTGGATCCATAATTACACACCAGAGTCAAGACGACAGCCAAAACAATGGACAAAAACTGGTGAAAGTGCAATGAAGAAGGCAAACACTATTAAATCAGCTGATAATGTGATGGCTACTGTCTTTTTGGGATCCCCAAGGAATAATCATCATAGATTACTCGGAAAAAACAATAACTGGACCCTATTATACATAACTGCTGGGCCATTTGAAACTTGCGATGGCTGAAAAAAAAAGACCGAGGCTGAACGCAAAGAACCGCTCCTTCACGAGGATAATGCACCACAAGCAGCGAGAACAATGGTGAAAGTGCAAATATCCACCCTCTTCTCCAGACTTTGCCCCGAGTGATTTTTTCCTGTTCCCCCAACCTGAAACTTTGGCTTGCTGGGAAGATAATTTCATCAAATGAGGAAGAAATAATTGCAGTCAACGAGTATTTTGCTGAGTTTGGCAGAACCTATTTTCCTGAGGGGGTGAAAAGGTAGAGAATCTCTGGACCAAGTGTGAATCTCTCAAAGGAGACTATGTCTAGAAGTAAGGTATGTTGTTAGAAACTAACATTTGTTCTTGATTTTTACCAGACTTATCAAACAACCGTCGTAACGCACGCTATATTAACGTGAGTACGTATCAACAGATGAGACTAGAACAGGACGTGCGTAATAGATGAGAGAAGAGACTTCGTCACCTGTGTCCCGTGCACCGACGTTTTTTGGCAAGTTTTGAGAACGGCTGGATGTTTGCCAATTGCCACACTTACTGGAGATACTCATGACTGCGATATCTATGTTAATATATTGTTGCAAGTTTCAACAAGGTGTGACTACATGAAGCCGTAAAAACAGCCTGTACTGCCGTGACGGGATGAGGTGGTGCCGTGGTTGTTTGGGAATACAATTCTACAAATTGCAGGGATAGTTGATATAAAAAACCACGCCAGACTGTCTTTTTAATCCTCGTCGAACCCGTAAATGTTTTCGTCACTGATGTCCTTTTACTCGACGAGAAGTTAATCCTTAAACTTCCTTTTTCTTGCATTATAATTTTGTTTCCGTATAATTTTCTGAGCTTGAGTGCCTATCAATGCCTTATGTTTAACATTTTGGGATTCTTCCCTTATTCGTGATATTTAGTTTTGTTCCACGAATTCCAAACGAAAGAAATTACATTGTGTAAAGTAACCTCTACCAACAGGTACCACCGAAAACTTCATATTGAAATTTATGGAAGAAAATCTACTTACACAAGTAGAGTCCTATTAGAATTCGATGGCCGTCCGTCCCTAACATCTTTTGCCAGATTTTTAATGCCGCTAGCTTTTTTAGTGTCTACCACCGAAATCGAAACATCCGCATTTGGAGCCTCGTCAACGGATGCTTTCATTTTGCTAATGACGCCCATCCACCACTAAAGCTATCGCACCTTGCTGGGTAGCATCTATCAGCAGTTGTGATCTGCGAGGACTATAATGGTAAAGAGAAATGAAATTTTACTATCTGATGACAATAAGCAACCTGAAGCGTCAATACGAACATAGCAGATTGCTTTGTAAGTGCCTACAGTTTCGACAGTTGTCATCAGATCTATGAATTATCTGTAGTGTTGGAAAAGCGAAAGAACCGTTAATTGGTCTTGAGAACGTCGAACGTCAAACGAAGTGCCGCTAACGCTTTCGCATTCGCGAATGGAAAACGAGTGTTGTTCAGGATTCGTTACATTCTTAAACAATACGGTCCAATCTGCAACTGTTATTTTCCATTTCGCAAGTAATTTGAGGAAAGCGATTGTGAACGATCGTTATCTATTAACTGCTGACTGAAAGGGAAATAGTGTAATCAGCAGCGGTTGATGGATAGATAAGAGATCGACAGCTCTTGCGTTGTATACTCGTGGAAGACGCAATACAGCGGCCGTACCTGAAGTGTTTGCAGTTGCGAGGTGTGAAAGCGATAGCCGTTGGTGAGGTAAAAGCGAGCCAATCGCTGCTGTCGGCGAGATAACAGTACCTTACCCACGACTTCCAGATACATGCCACAAAATAATCTCAGTTTTATCATAGTTAGCCTTGCGCTACTGTAGCTCTAATCGGCACAGTTCCGGTTAATTGTGATTTTATGGACCTAAAGCACCTTCTCTCCTCGTAGGTCAGCCAGTACCATGATTATTCAAAACATAATTGTGTACAAAAGGTAGAGACCGAGCGAGGTGGCGCAGTGGTTAGCACACTGGACTCGCATTCGGGAGGACGACGGTTCAATCCCGTCTCCAGCCATCCTGATTTAGGTTTTCGGTGATTTCCCTAAATCGTTTCAGGCAAATGCCGGGATGGTTCCTTTGAAAGGGCACGGCCGCTTTCCTTCCCAATCCTTCCCTAACCCGAGCTTGCGCTCCGTCTCTAATAACCTCGTTGTCGACGGAACGTTAAACACTAACCACCACCACCACCACAAAAGGTAGAAACCCGTAGTGCGTTGAGGATGTAGTTCGGACAGGAAGGAATTCTCTGATGTTATAGAGCTGCTTTACAATCGTTCGGGCTACTGGGAATGTGACCCTGGATGTTATTTCAGCATTCTCGGTGACCAAGTCCTGCCTCTTCTACATTCCTCATGACGAGTATACTGTGAACACTTCTGTCTTTCAGGATGACAACAGCCGTGTTCTCGCTTTTTCTCCTTTTTTGACGAACACTCAAACCTCCATCGGCCCGCCAAGTCGCCCTTTTTTAACCCCATTTTTTTTTCTTCTAGTGAAAAAATATGAGTATTGGCTTTTGAGGTTACTAGACCATATTGAATTGCAACTATGAAAAAAAAAGTCGTATTTTCCAAAACATAAGAAAAAAATGGTCTGGCGCATCTCTGGAACTCCATGCATGTAATGTACAATTTCTAGCAATTCAGTGCTGCTTTATTGCCACTTTACTGTGCAACATAACTGGTCATGCTGTCCAATGGCACACGATCTATATCATTACTCCTTTGTTCATGCAGTTTGGACATTTTGAAACAGTTCCCGTCTTTATTCACTCACAAATTAACCAATGTTGGACACATACATCAGTGGGGGGATCGACGGCGACGCAAAATTCCACAGTGTAGGGTTAGGTAGATCCTTTGTTCAGTGTGTATAAGAACACAAACTGTTTAAAATGTTCCATACTACATGAGTAAAACAGTACTGATGTGGATCGCGTGCCTTTGGGCAGCATGAGGAATTTTTTTCTTATATTTTGGAAAATGAAGGGTTTTTGTTTTTCAAAATTGATTGGCAATATGCTCCAGTAATCTCAAAAGCCAATATAAATATTTTTTTTTTCATTAGAGAAAAAAAATTCATGCAGAAAATACAACGCAGCTCTCCGGTTTGGCTTGTATATAGCCAGCTATGCAGTAGTGCATAGGTCCTATAGGATATGTCTGAGTAAGGAACACCAAGTGAAACGAAGCAATCAACATTCCCCGCCGTTTGGAAGCCCTATGGGTTGTAACCATCATTAAATGGTTGCAACTGGATATGACTTACGTGAAGAAGGTTGTGAGCTCTCTTCCTTGCGGAATTGTTGCCAGTAGCAAGGCGATTTTAGTGTTATGTCTCCCAAATTAACTAACTTTCTTGTAATCCAGCGATTAACTCTACGGTGCTTAATACGCTAACGAATAGGGGTAGATGCTGTTGTGACTGGGGACTCGGAAAAATGTCGATAGTATTTGGTATCGAGTATTTTATTTGATGTCGATATATTTTCTTGGGCACTTTTCAAATCATACCGTTACTCAAATCAGTACTTTATGACACTAGTAACGATTTATTACATTTTTACTGTTCACCCAAAATTTTGTCCGCGTAGCTCAGCTCCAGCGCTTTTGGCAACTGATTGCGTCAGTATCAATAGGCGTGCGAGCGACAGCGACTGTACGAAAACATTTGCGGTACATCAACTTTGCCGGCCGGAGTGGCCGAGCGGTTCTAGGCGCTTCAGTCTGGAACCGCGCGACCGATGCGGTCGCAGGTTCGAATCCTGCCTCGGGCATGGATGTGTGTGATGTCCTTAGGTTAGTTAGGTTTAAGTAGTTCTAAGTTCTAGGGGACTGAAGGCGTCAGAAGTTAAGTCCCATAGTGCTCAGAGCCATTTGAACCATTTGAACATAAACTTTGCCAACGTTGACTACGCAGTTCGTTCACTTGGAATGCCGTAGGTTAGACTTACGGAGGAGGAATGGGAAGCTTAGTTTTAAATATTTACTTTCGGATACGTTTATGCTGTTTTTCTGGACATCTGTCGTGTACTTTCATATTTCAAGTTCCAGATTTCAAAAACTGTAATCTGTGATTAAAATAAAATGTCGCTTAGTTTAACACTTGTATTATTCTACTTAAAACTTGTTAAAATAGACGCTCTCTATTATAGATATATTTTGAAAACTCAGATGGAAAGCTTGGAGCCAACAAAATTTCCTGTTTTTATCAAAGACAAGTTACTTTAAGGTATGCATACTTTTATTTCGATTCTTTTGTGATTTCGATACTTGGCATACGATAAAGCATCGATACTTTTCGTTCGGTACCATGTCCCAAGCTGCGGCAGGTGCACGGCAGGTCTTCGAAATGGGTTCCCGGAAACCGAATGACGTCCTCCCACTTTATACGGCAGTGGGCTCCGCCGTCAGAGGCGGACACTGGAGGCAGCGAGAGCGCTACAGCTGAGGCCGCGAGTATGAAAGTTGCCAGCTACTGCCACCGGCCGGTTTCTCCTTTCGCTTCGCCGCCGCTAACGCAAGTCAGCGCGGCTAGGAACTTGTGTTGTGGCCAGGGATCTACAAATACCCACCGTCTATCCATATAACAATATTCATCATCAACAAAATCATTGACATCGTAATTCTGTCAGAGACAGCAAAGGCCTTGGAAGAGCAGTTGAACGGAATGGATAGTGTCCTGAAAACAGGATATAAGATGAACATCAACAAAAGCAAAACGAGGATAATGGAATGTAGTCGAATAAAGTCAGGTGATGCTGAGGGAATTAGATTAGGAAATGAGACATTTAAAAGTAGTAAAGGAGTTTTGCTATTTGGGGAGCAAGATAACTGATGATGGTCGAAGTAGAGAGGATATAAAATGTAGACTGGCAATGGCAAGGAAAGCGTTTCTGAGGAAGAAAAATTTGTTAACATCGAGTATAGATTTAAATGTCAGGAAGTCGTTTCTGAAAGTATTTGTATGGAGTGTAGCCATGTATGGAAGTGAAACATGGACGATAAATAGTTCAGATAAGAAGAGAATAGAAGCTTTCGAAATGTGGTGCTACAGAAGAATGCTGAATATTAGATGGGTAGATCACATAACTAATGAGGAGGTATTGAATAGGATTGGGGAGAAGAGAAGTTTATGGCACAAGCTGACTAGAAGAAAGGATCGGTTGGTAGGGCATGTTCTGAGGCATGAAGGGATCACCAATTTAGTATTGGAGGGCCGAGTGGAGGGTAAAAATCGTAGAGGGAGACCAAGAGAGGAATACACTAAGCAAATTCAGAAGGATGTAGGTTGCAGTATTTACTGGGAGATGAAGAATTTTGCACAGGATAGAGTAGCGTGGAGAGCTGCATCATACCAGTCTCAGGACTGAAGACCACAACAACAACAACAAACAAAATCATCATCATTATCAACTTATGAGCCATCAGTCTTTTGGCTGATTCGACGCAGTCCTGTGCCAACCTCTTCATCTCACCCTACGTCCTCAATTATTTGTTAGATGTACACTAGACTCTTGCTAAACCGGCCATTCCTCGCACATATGGGTGCGACATTAGCGGAAGTGCCGGATTGTTGAGTGTCTTAAAATTCAGAATAAACATATAGAGATTATACTTTATCAAATCAAAAGATACATTCATTATTACAGAATACATAGTCCTTGAGTGTGTACATGCATATTAGTATCACTCGACATTCACTGTTAAACATGTCCCAAAGTTTTAGTTGTCACCATGATGATACGCGACGGTAGTATGCTTTATCACACAACGGCTTTACAAGCATTTCACAGGTCCGGCCATGTTTCTGATTGTTGCATAATGTACTCCGGGAAGGCGTCTCCAGCTTCAGCAGCTGCAGTTTGAGATATCCTCATGTTCTCTCCTCTTGTGTTCTTTATCAGTTTCATCGTAACTTTCCTGTGGGCTTATGATTACCTCTGTTCTGCTGAAGTTTGGTCATAAATAATTGTTCGTTCAACACTGTTGTTAGCAATAATGGTTTTCTGCGAAGAACCTCAGTTCAGTTTATATCTAATTTCGGGTTCCTGCTTGAGGTCTAGCATAACGTGTTTCCCTTTAGAAGCCATGATAATGATCCGTAATGTAAGCGTCATTTCAGCTTGAACGACTAGAAGCTAGAAGTGTGCCGGATTACTGAGAGGTCGGATTACTCATGGCCGTATAAGCGAGAGTTTAGTGTATTCCAGTCTCTGTCTTCCTCTGAGTCTTGACGCTCTAAATCTCCCTCTACTACCCATGGTAGTTATTCCCTGATGTCTTGACACATGTCCTATCACAGTGCTGTGCTCCTAACGTACATTCTCTTAAATTTCTTCCTACCGTTATGCCCGATATTTTGTCTGTTTTCCACGCATTCTTTTCTTCGTCGGTTCGACGAAGGAGCTCCCCATTCCTTATTAGTTCGTCTATTATTCATCATTCCTCTATAGCACCAGTCTCAAACCATTCGCCTTCTTCTTTTCCGGTTTTCCCGCTGTCCACGATTCAGTAGTGCACAATGCTCTGCTCCGAACGTACATTCTCTTAAATTTCTCTCTGACGTTTCGGCCAGGAATGCTTACTTTGCCTGTGCTAATCTGTTTTTTATGTCCTCCTTCCTTCCTCCGTCACGTATTACTTTCCTTCCAAGGTAGCATAATTCCAAAACTTCTTTTATTTCGTAGTCATCAGATTTATAAATTTATAGCAAATATCATTTCTGCTACTCTTCATTACTTTCGTCTTTTCCGGTTTACTCTCACTGTACTCGTTACTTTACTCCCAATCCATATTTTGTACTCATTATACTATTAATTTCATTCAACCGATTCTGCGATTCCTCCTCAGCAACGTCAACAGCGAACGTGTGTGAAATCTTATGGGACTTAACGGTTAAGGTCATCAGTCCCTAAGCTTACACACTACTTAACCTAAATTATCCTAAAGACAAACACACACACACCCATGCCTGAGGGAGGACTCGAACCTCCGCCGGGACCAGCCGCACAGTCCATGACTGCAGCGTCTTTGTCCGCCCGGCTAATCCCGCGCGGCAGCCAATCGTATCACTGATATCATGTTAGATATAGTCGAAAATTTTGTCTGAGTCGACAAATGCATACACTATATATTACCATGGTTTACTGTCTTTAGCAATACGCTTCCACGGTGGTTCTGCATTTTCTTTAACGTCAAATGGTTCAAATGGCTATGAGCACTATGGGACTTAACTGCTGAGGTCACCAGTCCCCTAGAACTTAGAACTACTTAAACCTAACTAACCTAAGGACAGCACACATATCCATGCCCGAGGAAGGATTCGAACCTGCGACCGTAGCGATCGCGCGGCTCCGGACTGTAGCGGCTAGAACCGCTCGGCCACTCTGGCCGGCCTTTAATGTCATTTAGCCACTTTCCATTACATCAACGTGTCTATATTTTCTTATCTCTTGGAATGTATGGGTTCAGGATGACCACACTCAACGCCACGTTAGATCTCAGCGTCCCAGTGTGCATAGCACCCGAGAGGCAAATCATATTACTTACTCGGCCATGCAGGATCTCACATTCAAGGTACGTACCTTGAGTCACGAAATGGGTCAGTTTGCAGTTAGGGAAATATCCACATCTACAATGTGACAACGCCTGGAGCATCACGGATCTTCAGCACGGCGACCATTGTTGCGGCTTCCCTTGACGTGCCAACAGGAAGAGGAGCAGCGACAGTGGTGCATCCAACAACGACATTGGAGATACGAGTGACGCGATATCGTTTTTTCAGACGAGTCTTGGTTTTGCACTTATCTCCTTATGTGGAGGCTCCAAGGAGCTAGTATGATGGTATAGCTGCCATTTCGTTCACAATAAGATCACATCGTGTTCGCACATCCATTAATTTGGACAGAAAGCGGTAAATATTTCATATGTTAAGGCCGGTGACTCTTCGAGGTCTCCTTAATGTTATCTTTCAACAGGATGTCCTCATCTACCTCGATACAGAGATGTGCCAATTGCTCAGTACATAAAACTAAAAATTCTTCGTTGTTAGAATTTCATACAGTGCTTACCATTATAATTTTAATACCATGAACATGGCAGATGACAATTTTCAAACTGGCGTTAAGTATTCTACATTCCTTGGGTATGCAAATGATCATCATCTCAGTGTAACTGCAGAAATTAGACAGGAGTAATGCCGTCTACATTCCGTATGTAAGGAAAGATTAGGCAGCGGGTTTATCATTCAGAACTCTCATTTGAATGATACAGGGTGTGGAAAGAAATATGGCAACACCAAAAACAGAACACGGTGTAGGAAAACAGTTGGCACTCAAAACAGCTTCCAACCGTCTCGGAATGGATAAATATGGGTTTTCGAGGGAATCTCATTCCATTTCTTTTGTAAAACAACGGCAAGTTCAGGTAGCAGTGAAGAATGTAGAGGGCAATCACGCACCCTTCTCTCAAAAGCAGACCACAAGTTAAAGCTCAATGATATTAAGATCTGATGACTGCAGTGATCAGGTGAAATGCAACAGTTCGTCCTGGAGGATGCGCGCTGTGTGAACAGGGGCTCCGTCGTCTTGGAACACAGCATTACAATTGAGGAACAAACAGTGTACCACGGGATGGACATGACCATCCAGAATGGTCACATTAACATTGTTACCAATGCGACTTTGCAGAGCAAGGGACATGAAATAATATGGTATGGCTTCTCAAATCATCACCTGACCCCGTCATGTTTCACTCTTTGGACGTAAACTCCGCCAGAAGTTGGAAACAGTGTGCAACAAGACTCACCCGACCGTTCTTCTGTTGCGCCACAGTCCAGGTTATATGGTTTAGACATCACATTTACGTCTTAGGACCATTTGCAACGCTGATGATTGGTTTTGGAATTCAAGCTGCTCCTGCAGTTCCCTGATGATGGAGCTCCCTTCATGTTGTTATTGTGCTGAAAGAGTTCGCGAGTGGGACACACAATTCTGCAGTGATTTTTGAACTGTTCTTACCACGACGACACCTGCAACGTATAAATGACACAGGACAGATGCAATTCAGGGGCTCAGAAAGGCCGTACTCAACGTCATACAAGATCTCCAAGGCTTCACTAGACTAGCGCCCGAGAGGATAGACATATTTTTTGTTCGTCACGCAGGGTCGTACAGCCTTGTCAGGAAATGCGCTTGTTTGTGACAAGTATCTACACAGAGAGTGTGGTGACTGTCAGCAGGGGGACCATTGTTGCGGCTTAACTTTATGTAGCAGCAGAGTAGTGGCACCAGGTCGCTTTTTAGACGAGTCCCGCTTTTACATGCAGCACCAAGATGAACGTATCCGCGCGTGGAGGATCCGAAGAGACAAAATTATGTAGCCATATTGCATTAGTCATCTTCAAATGGTCTCAACACCTGGCGTGATGATGTGGGAGGCCACTTTATTCATAGCACTGACGTGTTAAGGTTGATGACTGTGCCATAAATCTGATACGATTTTATGTTTCAACAAGATAACTGAAGACCGTAAGATGCCACGCTGTCCCAACCTACCACGATACAAATGGTGTTTGACGGTTCAAAAATGGTTCAAATGGCTCTAAGCACTATAGGACTTAACATCTGATCATCTGATGTCATCAGTCCCCTAGACTTAGAACTACTTAAATCTAACTAACCTAAGGACATCACACACATCCATGCCTGAGACAGGATTCTAACCTGCGACCGTAGCAGAGCGCGGTTCTGGACTGAAATGCCCAGAACCGCTCGGCCACAGCAACCGGCTCTTTGACAGTTACCCTGGCCAGTACGTTCTGCGCATGTGTCACTCATTAGAAATATCTGGTCATCGGTTGCTGAGAAACAAGCACACCATCACTCACGAGCCATCAGTTCGACTCAGTGTTCAGTCGGGTTAAAGCCGTTATTGCTGCCAAAGATGGCAGCCCTGTGAAATTCGTTTCTCGCTCCGTATTCCCCCAAGTCACTTACAAATTTAATCACACGTTCTTCCTACTATAATGTATCTGAACAATAAGAAAAGTCTCATTACTTCCTATTCTTGCCAGTGTTGCAGTTTTAAGGGCTATCGTTGTAATAACCATTTCCTTGGTGCATCTGCAGTCTTTTCGCTTGGCTACAGTTCCATCCCCCTTCATTTCATTTTCCTTATCTTGATAACTACGTCCTCCACTCGATCATTTTGCTTGTTTTCCCGGCTGTCTTAGTAATTTACAATATGGATCCTTGAATGGAAGTTTTCCAGTCCTCAGTTTTTGAACGGTTTTCCCATTTAAAGTATATATCTACTTGTCATATATCAGAAGTAGTAATAAACATTCAAACTTTACATTTCCGACATATCTGAAGCTTAATTTTGAAAATCCTCCGTAGTTTACCAAAAGCAATCCAGGACATTTTAACTCTTCTGTTTATTAATTTTGTGGACAATCCAGGCATCTGTCCCAAATATACATAATCATCAACTACCTCAGTGGCTTCATTATTACATAATTGCTATTGTTTTCTTACTGATTAAGCATTATTTCACCTAGCCTAAATTCAGGCATGCCTTTAAACTTGCTCCATTAACCTCCTCCATGTACTGTAATTTATCTTAGCTAGAGGCAGACAGTACAATGTCAAATGGAGATGGTTAAGGAACGTTCCATTAACACAAATTTCTTGTTCATTTCCCGAGAGAAGAGTATTATTGCCTGGAAACGTGTACTGGGTTGTTTTGAACCACAAAGTGCAAGTAATTTTTCCTCCCCAAGTCAACATACGTAAAATAAGTGCGATCTGTTTCACCGAATACCCAAACAAATATAAAAAATTACAATCGTGATATATTGAGCAGTTTTTGGCTCTCAACTGCTGTACAGCAGTAAAGAAACAGAAAACGTGAGCTGGATTTCTCCCACAACGAAAAACTTGCGGTCTTGCGTTGTCGACTGCTGGGCGTCGCCAGATTGCACCACGGCATTTAGAAACTGTCAACTCACGTTAACCTCATTCACGTGATTTCCTGTTACGGGAGATGGCCTGGTGGACCTGCAGTAATAACGAGCAAAGATTAGTGTGCGTTAAAGCACCTGTGCCGTGGAAACGTGACGTATGTAAAGACGTCCCAGTTAAAGGGGACGAGGGAGGTGGGGGGTGCGTCTAGTAAGCTATGACTAGGAGAAAGATAATGGAGTGTCAGTATGATGTCTCTCTTCAAATACAATAGAGGAGCTTTAATGTCAAGCCAAAGTTTTCGAAGTCCAGAAACGTTTAATACGCATTATTTGTAGTGTGAACCTTCCTGCAGAGGCCTGTTTAAAGAACTAGGTATATCAACTACCCACTATATCTATGCCTTAATTAAATTTGTCTTTAAAAACTTTTATCTTTCTCAAACCAACAGCTCAGTTCACGAAATCAACACTAGAAGTAAGAAAAATCTTCACAAAGATTTAAAGCCACTTGTTTTAGTCCAGAAAGGTGTCCATTGTTCAGGAACACACATTTTCAGTAACTTGACAGCAGCCATAAAAAGTATAACTGTCAATAATGTTCAGGTTAAGACCGGCCAAAAAGATTGATTTGTGTCCAACTCCTTCTAGCGCACTGATGAATTTCTTGCGAGAACCGAATAATGTATAATCTGACTTTTGTACAAATGCACTACAGTAATGGATCACTGTAAGTAAGTGTTGCAAAATAACTTTTTCTGTTTGATGATACACGCCTATAATAACCTGAGAATTGTCGTAAGTGTACTGCAAATGTAAATGTTTTGTGACAAGTTAAACTATAACATGTTTAAGAGTGCGTGACTTATTCAACATTCAAGGGGACTGTTTCGCTTGGGATCTATAGAAGTTTTTTTGCAAGTATTTATTGTCTATTTTTGTTTTCTGGCATGATCTCCTCACTATGGCGCTATTGGAACGAAAAGTACATATAATCTAATCTAATGTAATCGAAACAGTGGTGCTCTAGCAGTCTTGGTGCAATGTGATCTACATCTACATCTACATTTATACTCCGCAAGCCACCCAACGGCGTGTGGCGGAGGGCACTTTACGTGCCACTGTCATTATCTCCCTTTCCTGTTCCAGTCGCGTATGGTTCGCGGGAAGAACGACTGTCTGAAAGCCTCTGTGCGCGCTCTAATCTCTCTAATTTTACATTCGTGATCTCCTCGGGAGGTATAAGTAGGGGGAAGCAATATATTCGATACCTCATCCAGAAACGCACCCTCTCGAAACCTGGCGAGCAAGCTACACCGCGATGCAGAGCGCCTCTCTTGCAGAGTCTGCCACTTGAGTTTGTTAAACATCTCCGTAACGCTATCACGGTTACCAAATAACCCTGTGACGAAACGCGCCGCTCTTCTTTGGATCTTCTCTATCTCCTCCGTCAACCCGATCTGGTACGGATCCCACACTGATGAGCAATACTCAAGTATAGGTCGAACGAGTGTTTTGTAAGCCACCTCCTTTGTTGATGGACTACATTTTCTAAGGACTCTCCCAATGAATCTCAACCTGGTACCCGCCTTACCAACAATTAATTTTATATGATCATTCCACTTCAAATCGTTCCGCACGCATACTCCCAGATATTTTACAGAAGTAACTGCTACCAGTGTTTGTTCCGCTATCATATAATCATACAATAAAGGATCCTTCTTTCTATGTATTCGCAATACATTACATTTGTCTATGTTAAGGGTCAGTTGCCACTCCCTGCACCAAGTGCCTATCCGCTGCAGATCTTCCTGCATTTCGCTACAATTTTCTAATGCTGCAACTTCTCTGTATACTACAGCATCATCCGCGAAAAGCCGCATGGAACTTCCGACACTATCTACTAGGTCATTTATATATATTGTGAAAAGCAATGGTCCCATAACACTCCCCTGTGGCACGCCAGAGGTTACTTTAACGTCTGTAGATGTCTCTCCATTGAGAACAACATGCTGTGTTCTGTTTGCTAAAAACTCTTCAATCCAGCCACACAGCTGGTCTGATATTCCGTAGGCTCTTACTTTGTTTATCAGACGACAGTGCGGAACTGTATCGAACGCCTTCCGGAAGTCAAGGAAAATGGCATCTACCTGGGAGCCTGTATCTAATATTTTCTGGGTTTCATGAACAAATAATGCGAGTTGGGTTTCACACGATCGCTGTTTCCGGAATCCATGTTGATTCCTACATAGTAGATTCTGAGTTTCCAAAAACGACATGATACTCGAGCAAAAGACATGTTCTAAAATTCTACAACAGATCGACGTCAGAGAGATAGGTCTATAGTTTTGCGCATCTGCTCGACGACCCTTCTTGAAGACTGGGACTACCTGTGCTCTTTTCCAATCATTTGGAACCTTCTGTTCCTCTAGAGACTTGCGGTACACGGCTGTTAGAAGGGGGGCAAGTTCTTTCGCGTACTCTGTGTAGAATCGAATTGGTATCCCGTCAGGTCCAGTGGACTTTCCTCTGTTGAGTGATTCCAGTTGCTTTTCTATTCCTTGGACACTTATTTCAATGTCAGCCATTTTTTCGTTGGTGCGAGGATTTAGAGAAGGAACTGCAGTGCGGTCTTCCTCTGTGAAACAGCTTTGGAAAAAGGTGTTTAGTATTTCAGCTTTACGCTTGTCATCCTCTGTTTCAATGCCATCATCATCCCAGAGTGTCTGGACATGATGTTTCGAGCCACTTACTGATTTAACGTAAGACCAGAACTTCCTAGGATTTTCTGTCAAGTCGGTACCTAGTATTTTACTTTCGAATTCACTGAACGCTTCACGCATAGCCCTCCTTACGCTAACTTTGACATCGTTTAGCTTCTGTTTGTCTGAGAGGTTTTGGCTGCGTTTAAACTTGGAGTGAAGCTCTCTTTGCTTTCGCAGTAGTTTCCTAACTTTGTTGTTGTACCACGGTGGGTTTTTCCCGTCCCTCACAGTTTTGCTCGGCACGTACCTGTCTAAAACGCATTTAACGGTTGCCTTGAACTTTTTCCATAAACACTCAACATTGTCAGTGTCGGAACAGAAATTTTCGTTTTGATCTGTTAGGTAGTCTGAAATCTGCCTTCTATTACTCTTGCTAAACAGATAAACCTTCCTCCCTTTTTTTATATTCCTATTAACTTCCATATTCAGGGATGCTGCAACGGCCTTATGATCACTGATTCCCTGTTCTGCACTTACAGAGTCGAAAAGTTCGGGTCTGTTTGTTATCAGTAGGTCCAAGATGTTATCTCCACGAGTCGGTTCTCTGTTTAATTGCTCGAGGTAATTTTCGGATAGTGCACTCAGTATAATGTCACTCGATGCTCTGTCCCTACCACCCGTCCTAAACATCTGAGTGTCCCAGTCTATATCTGGTAAATTGAAATCTCCACCTAAGACCATAACATGCTGAGAAAATTTATGTGAAATGTATTCCAAATTTTCTCTCAGTTGTTCTGCCACTAATGCTGCTGAGTCGGGGGGTCGGTAAAAGGAGCCAATTATTAACCTTGCTCGGTTGTTGAGTGTAACCTCCACCCATAATAATTCACAGGAACTATCCACTTCTACTTCACTACAGGATAAACTACTACTAACAGCGACGAACACTCCGCCACCGGTTGCATGCAATCTATCCTTTCTAAACACCGTCTGTGCCTTTGTAAAAATTTCGGCAGAATTTATCTCTGGCTTCAGCCAGCTTTCTGTACCTATAACGATTTCAGCTTCGGTGCTTTCTATCAGCGCTTGAAGTTCCGGTACTTTACCAACGCAGCTTCGACAGTTTACAATTACAATACCGATTGCTGCTTGGTCCCCGCAAACGGACTGATGTAGAATCAGAACCACAGTATCCGTTTGCAATTTTCTCATGCGTAAAGCATCGTCAAAGGTGAAACAGTCATTAAAAACATCAACAGACTGGCCACGGAGGAAATCGCTTCTGGCGTTTATTACTGGCATCACTTCCAGTCCATAACCTCATTTCCAGCAGTTGCCTGCTGGAGAAGTTTTTTGATCTCCTCTTGGAGCACGCAGATGAGGCACTTCAGCTGGTGGAGACACGTCTGTGCTCCGTAACGAACATCTCAGAGAGGACTCATTGGACTAGACAGATCTCATAACATACTGGTATGTATTTGAAGCCGAACATCTTCGTTGGCCTGATGACTCAGATGATAGTGAAATATTATACTTCCTTATTGGAGAGCACTTTCTAACTTTCACCCATCTGCGACTTGCCCTACATAGCACCTGTCCCCCCTTCTTTGCCGCTCTGCCATTTTTCCATGGGTTGTAAGACGTGTACTAGAAATTACTAATGAACTGTACATTGTTTGTTAAGGAATATTGTTTGTTTTCTCATTTATGCATGAACTAAGCCTCTGACTATAAAAGGCTGTATAAACTGTTTGAACAATATTAATCGGTTATTAAAATAGTAGATGAGTTTTGCTATTTGAGTAGCAAAATAACTGTGATGGCCGAAGTAGAAGGATATAAAATGTAGACTGCACATGGCAAGAAAAGCGTTTCTGAGAAAGAGAATTTTTTTTTTTTACATCAAATATAGATTTAGGTGTTAGGAAGTCGTTTCTGAAGGTATTTGTCTGGAGTGTAGCCATGTATGTACGTGAAACATGGACGATAAACAGTTTAGATAAAAAGAGAATAAAAGCTTTCGAAAACGGGTATTGGAAGAGTGCTGACGACTAGATGTGTCGACCACGTAACTAATGAGTAACTAGTGAATAGATCTGAGGAGATAATAAACTTGTGCACAAGTGGACCAAAAGAGGGGATCGGCTGATAAGACACATCCTGAGTCATCAAGGTATCACCATTTTACCATTCGAGGGAAGCGTGGGCGTTCAAAATCGTAGAGGGAGACAAAGAGATGAATACGGCAAACATATTCAGAAAGATGTAGGTTGCAGTAATTATTCGGGCCTGAAGGGGCTTACACAGAATAGAGTACCATGGAGAGCCGCGTCAAACCAGTCTTCGGACTGAAGACCACAACAATAACAACAACAACATAATTCTCCTATTTCATTAGATTCAGTGCGCTTAACAAAATGGTTCAAATGGCTCTAAGCACTATGGGACTTAACATCTGAGGTAATCAGTCCCCTAGTCTTAGAACTACTTAAACCTAATGACACCACACACATCCATACCCGAGGCAGGATTCGAACCTGTGACCGCAGCAGCAGCGCGGTTCCGGAATGAAGCGCCTAGGATCGCTCGGCCACAGCGGTCGGCTGCGCTTAACAGTTTTCTGATAGTTCTGGGAGATTTTCTATTATTATTATTATTATTATTTCTTCCCTTGCTCAGACGTTATGTCTGGTTAAAAATGGAAAGTGACGCGGACCTTGATCAAGCGTGACTTCCTTTTAACTGTACGGTACATGTTACATTGCATTTAGGAACTTTCGAGTAATTGAACATGTATCAATAATTACAGATTTCTGTAGTTGTATATATACGTTTGGATGTAGCTGTGTTGCGTTGATGTACTGGTGGATATTGTGTGGTATGACTCCTGTAGTTGATAGTATAATGTCAACTTTATTCTGATGCCACATGTCCTTTACTTCTTCAGCCAGTTGGATGTATTTTTCAATTTTTTCTCCTGTTTTCTTCTGTACATTTGTTGTATTGGGTATGGACATTTCGATTAGTTGTGTTAATTTCTTAATATTATTGGTGAGTATGATGTCAGGTTTGTTATTTGGTGTTGTTTTATTTGTTAAAATGGTTCTGTTCCAGTATAATTTGTATTCGTCATTCTCCACTACATTTTGTGGTGCATACTTGTATGTGGGAACGTGTTGTTTTATTAGTTTATGTTGTATGGCAAGTTGTTGATGTATTATTTTTGCTACATTGTCATGTCTTCTGGGGTATTCTGTATTTGCTAGTATTGTGCATCCGGTTGTGATGTGATCTACTGTTTCTATTTGTTGTTTGCAAAGTCTGCATTTATCTGTTGCGGTATTGGGATCTTTAATAATATGCTTGCTGTAATATCTGGTGTTTATTGTTTGATCCTGTATTGCAATCATGAATCCTTCCGTCTCACTGTATGTATTGCCTTTTCTTAGCCATGTGTTGGATGCGTCTTGATCGATGTGTGACTGTGTTACATAATACGGGTGCTTGCCATGTAGTGTTTTCTTTTTCCAATTTACTTTCTTTGTATCTGTTGATGTTATGTGATCTAAAGGGTTGTAGAAGTGGTTATGAAATTGCAATGGTGTAGCCGATGTATTTATATGAGCGATCACTTTTTGTATTTTGCTAGTTTCTGCTCGTTCTATAAAGAATTTTCTTAAATTGTCTACCTGTCCATAATGTATGTTTTTTATGTCGATAAATCCCCTTCCTCCTTCCTTTCTGCTTAATGTGAATCTGTCTGTTGCTGAATGTATGTGATGTATTCTATATTTGTGGCATTGTGGTCGTGTAAGTGTATTGAGTGCTTCTAGTTCTGTGTTACTCCATTTCACTACTCTAAATGAATAGGTCAATATTGGTATAGCATAAGTATTTATAGCTTTTGTCTTGTTTCTTGCTGTCAATTCTGTTTTCAGTATTTTTGTTAGTCTTTGTCTATATTTTTCTTTTAGTTCTTCTTTAATATTTGTATTATCTATTCGTATTTTGTCTGTATCCTAGATATTTATAGTCATCTGTTTTTTCCATCGCTTCTATGCAGTCGCTGTTGTTATCCAATATGTAATCTTCTTGTTTAGTGTGTTTTCCCTTGACTATGCTATTTTTCTTAATTTTTTTTTGTTCCAAAAGCCATATTTATATCATTTCTGAATACTTCTGTTATCTTTATTAATTGGTTGAGTTACTGATTTGTTGCTGCCAGTAGTTTTAGATCATCCATGTATAGCGAATGTGTGATTTTGTGTTGATATGTTCCAGTAATCATCAGTCTTCTGATGGCTTGTTGCGGCCCACCACGAATTCCTCTCCAGTGTACATAATATGAGAAGTGCGTTATTGGTGTATTGAAATATTTTCATGGCCATTGTCGAAGTTGTTACTGATAGATTAAGAAGTAAGAGTAGGAACAGGCTGGACAGCCTTGATCGGCCATTACTTCATTTAACCGTTACCTTACACCTGTTGTACAAACAAATACTCTCACGGGACAAACAGCTTTCAGAAATTGTGGTTTTTACTGGGGAAAGAATTGTTAAAGGATGCACGTTGCTTATTCACAGCTGTACGGCACTGAATCATGAAATGTTTGAGAAAATTGAGAACAGGCGAGGAAAAGAATATCCGGGAAATATAAGAAGGCAAATTGTGATAATACATGTGTTAAGGCATCAAGGAATAACTTTCATAGTACTACGTGGAGGGAAAAAAAAGTTTAGGGGAAGAAAGACAGAGGTTGTAATAAATAGTTTACTGTAGAGCCTACTCTGAGATGAAAGGCTTGGCGTAGGAAATGAAGCCGTGGCGGGCCGCATCGAACCAGTCAAAAGGCTGATGAGAAAAACAAAAAGTAATTTAGTGTCCACAGTGTTTGGACTGAACTACGGCATCCGTTTTACTTTCTGAGGATCGCCGGTGACGACCGAAGCAGGTCATTTCGTTTTGAAATCAGTGTGGTTGTGCTGGAAAATACATTATTTTAAAAAAAGTCACGGTGCGTCTTCATAGCAACTGGAATATCGTTCTTTCCTAAAATATAAAGAGTACCATCTGCGTGTAAGTACAGCTTACGGACCACTTCATCATTGTACTCGTACCAGGAGACTAGTAGCGCTTAGCCAAACGTAACGGAGGTGCGTCTTCGCAACAGACTGGGTAGCATGTACAAAAAAAGATGACCAATGAGAATCACTTAGCTAAATGAGGCCTGATTTTGTGCACATTGATTTCCTGGCACTTTTTTGAACCGAAGTTGGCTTCGTTCCCTATCCATCCAGTCTTACAAATAACCCGGTAAGAGATAAAGTGGAGGTGCATTTGGTGACAGGGATACTCAGATGTTTCAGACCAGTCAGTCCCCAGTAACTTACTTACACCTACTCTGGGGGCAGGATTTTTCAACGTGTTTTGCTTCGATGGTGCATCTACAAAGCGCTACTCTCACCGAGCTCCGTAATTTAACCACAGGGTTGTTTTAGGCCTATCTGTAATATTGTCTCTATGTCATCCGGTTGTAAGACGAACGTGGTATGAATTTTATAATTCTGTGTTATGTATCACTTGCTTTTTCTATTGCTGGGATTTTGTTTCACAAGGTCTTCAGAAAGATTACCTCGGTTTGTGAGTTATGATATTTTTGCAACACTTGTCTCAGAATTATTGAGTGACTTCCAGTTAATATAAAGAAGAATTTGTACTTCTTGCAGGCGATAGTAGTGACATAATAAATCCTATCAAGGGGAAAACAACAGAAGAAGTTGTTAATTGCTTTGCAAAGAATTATTAAGTGTTCTCTGAATAGGGACTCTCCATTAATTGTGAGAAAAGACAGTATTTTCAGTTCTGTACAACAAATTGAGTCATACCAACAATTATTGACAAATTTTTCGGTGTACATATTGATGAAAACTTGCATTGTACCTGCACAAACAAATATGTTCAGCTACTTTTGCTCGAAATAATTTTCTGCGGTAACTTATCACTTAGAAAGAATCCTTCAAAAAAAAAAAAAATATATATATATATATATATATATATATATATATATATATATATAACAAACCTACAAAATATAGCACTCCATATGTCATTCGAAAAGACTGTGACAATTGTAGCAGATTCGTTAGTAATCAACCACATAATATTAAATAACAGGAAAGTAAAAATAGTGAAACGATTTAAATGCCTAGGAGAAATTTTAACATACAACTTGGACGAGAAATCTGCTTGGCAAGTAAGAACTAACAAAATGATATAAGCTCAGAAGTTAACGTGGTCTAGATACAATAAAAATGTGTGTCAATCAAAATGAAATTTAAACGTTACAAGACAGTGTTTCAGCCACAGGTGACATACGGAAGTGAAACTCTTTTCAAAGTATATAAATCCTAAAAACTGGCTTCATCCACATCAATTCGATAAAAATTTGTACAGCTGATTTAAGAAGCATGTAACTAAATGACGATACTGGAACCAAACGAATTCACATACATTACCATAGTAGTGCTGAAACAGAGTCATCCACTTTAATGACACTATATTTGCAATCAAGTTGGACAATGCTGCATGCATCTCGTATCCTGGAGAAGCTCTTACGAAGCATCTTGATAATACTAATCTTGTTTTCTCAGTTATGCCTTTGCTTAGTATATTTTCTTTTATAAATAAATCCGTCTACATCAATAAATTAAATGTGTGTATTTATTATGACGTTTTAGCATCTGCCATCATTAGATATCTACAATTAAGACGAAAGGAACATTAAAGAGTGAGGAAGTTTCTTATACAACATCGAGCACCAAACATTTATAAAGTTACAAAATATTTTAAAAGGTGCATTTACCAAAAACTTTGAACTTGCGAAACAAGGTTCAGTGTCAATATTAAAATCTGTACACAAGGTTCAGTGTATAGCTTTTAATACACAATTCACAAACACGAAACTGCTTGTAATCGTCGTTCACACGACGCCGATACAGTCTTAATTTGCCAATCGTGACGTGTAAGTAATTATCTTGAATAAGAAATCTAAGTTGAAGTAAAAACTAATTTTTGTTGATTACTTTACTCCTCGTACTATTACACCCTTTTATGTTCCACAAAAGTTCGCACTAGAGGGACGCCATCGGTGCCGTTTCGTTCCACGTGTTGGAACGGCAGTACATTACAGACAAATCGCGTTGTCTCGATACATCTCCAACGTCATGGCATTTGAAAATTAATGGTAGGTAGTCTTGATCGCTTGTATGGCGAAATTTATTTGATAGAGAAATAGACTCGTTTGGTACAGTTTCTGGTATAGAGGATGGGGAACATCCGTTGACAATTATACTCAAGTAGCTGTAACTAATTATAGTCCTTTCTATTACACATAGCATTTTAGAGTATTATATTTCACTCATCATGTGAGATCAAATAAGAGGGTCATAAATATATTGTGTCAACGTCATTATGGATAATCTTTGATAATGTTCAGGGGTAGAAAAATAAGGCAAAATAGTTGCAGTATGTGAATCGAGACCTGCTACACATTTCCCACACATGACGTTATACGATACATTTATTTTAACTAACCACCTGACGAGTAAGGTATAAAGTTGCAAGTCAAGTAGTGCAGTCGTAAATATAACGACAGCATACAGATGTATTCGTACTTCAACTTCTGTTTAAATGACCCAGTGAATAGCGTCGAATGCTCATGAGACTGTTCTCAGGATGATGCTGTTGTATAGGATGATTACAATTAAACTTACACTGCTTGAGAGGTCCCCCATGAAGAATGAGTGGCTGTTGGACAATAAAACATCGTGGAAGCATATGTAAGGATATGCAGAAGAGGAATAACGAAAAAAGCGCTGAAAGAAACACTTTTTAATTTTAACATTTGCTAATTGCGTGCCACGTTTACGTTCCAGGCTACAAACGTTGCTCAATGTGATGACTATCTGCATCTACGACAGCATGGAATTCTAATAGGGATTGCTCTACTACTGGCCGAATCAACTCAGCTGGGATGTTGGCTGCCTCCCTCGCTATGCCCATCTTCAATCTGCAACGCCTGTTAGTGTCCCGTCGATAAACCTTGTCCACCACAGCAAGAAATCACACAGGTTCAAATCTGACGTTCTTGATGACCACGCAATTTGGAACGATCGGCCAATGACCCGGTTTTCTCCAAATGTGTTACGAAGTAACCGAGTGATCTCACGTGCAATGTGAGGTAGCGATCCATCGTGCATCAAAACAGTTGTCTAAAGCACCTCCCTCCCGCAGAACAAGGCTTACACGTTGGCGAACCAGATCACAGCGACGTGTGCGGTTCACGTTGAATGTCCTTGGCGTCCGAGTTCCTCCTACGTCACAGTATCAGTACCGACGCCTAATGGCAGGTCGTGACACAAGAAAATTGTAGGGAAATGCAGGAAGATCTATAGCGGATCGACCCCTGGAGTAGACACAGGCCGTTGACACTCATCGCCTAAATAGGCAGAAAGGTATCGTTACTGTATGATTACGGGGTTTCCGAGCAAATCCCTGTAAGCAGTAACGTCCCTTAAACGTTCAAGAGCATGCGTACGCGGCTATTTACAGTGCAACGACCACTTGAAACTTATCGTAGAAAAGGCAGGTGTCAAACTGAGATTCACTGGAAGAATCTTCAGGAGGTGGTTTACAAAACCCTCGTTCGACTAACATTTGGCTACTGCTTGTCAATTTATGATTCGTACCAGGCAGGATTGGTAGAGGAAATAGAAAATATCCAAAGAAACGCGGAGTGTTTCTTCGAACTTCGTTTAGTAAGCGTGAAAGTGTCAGGAGGATGCTGATCAGACTCCACTGGCAGGCGCTACAAGAGAGACGTTATGAGAGGAAGTGGTTTACTGTTAAAATTCCGAGAGTGAAGGTTCCCATAATAATCAAGCATCACAGCGTCTCTCCATACGAACATCAAGCGAAAAGATCATGATGGTAAAATTACAAAGCTTCGACCTCGTACAAACAATGATCCTCCTCTACTGTCATACTACCCATGCACTGTTAACTATTGAAACTGAGAAGTATAGAAGTTACAGTGGTGCAACGGTACCCACTGCCACACACTACACACTACACACGTAGATGTAGAACAGTTCATAAGAGTCAAGGTAAACACACACACACACACAGTAACCACACATTTGGATTCCACACGATTACAGGCGGAAGGACACGAATTCTGTTCTTTGCGGAGTAACGGCACTATTCAGAGATCGTGAAGCTGCGCAACGAAGAGTGTACCTATACAGAAACAAGGAATATGTTTTTTTTTTCATTTACGTGGTTTAGTCAATGTCCAATACAACCGAACAAAAACTTGATGCTACATACACCAAGATTATTTTAAAGTTGTTATCAACATCAATAATTAAACACTCTAAGATATAAAGCTAAAAACATAATTTTCCTCTGGTGCTGTTAGAGTCCCGTTTGTTCAAACTTCATTTTTCAGTGTATCCACTTTTATACATGTACCATTGCATTTTTTGTTTAAAATTTTCCTTCGCGAGACACCATTCTTGAATTCTAAAAAGTATCAAAAAAGTCTCATTCTCCTAATTGCAGGTTTTTGTCTCTGTGCTCAAGCCTTCTACTTGTGCTTTTTTTATGTTCATTGAGTCCAGGTGATTTTATTAATATGTATGTTTTTGTTTTAGGCTTTTTGAAGAAAACTGCAACAAGAATAGCGGAACAGACCGCTCACGAACTCTTGGCCAGGTGAAATACGTGTGACTTTTCACTGTGCAAGGCCACAGTCTCCAACGCTCTGTTTTGAGTAACGGTTCATTTCTCGCGCCAAGTGAAGGACCCCATCCCACCCACAATAACAAATCGGAGCACAGAATCCGTATAACTATTTTTATAACGGTCCAAACGTTGCTAAGAAATTCATTTTTGCATTAGTGCTGGCAGCATTCTAGAAACTCGAGACTTATCTCGAAGAAAGATTTCTCATAATTAATGCTTCATGTAAAAATTTTCCATGTCCTTTCGTCTGTTATAGCTACTGAACCAGCTATTTCACAGAACTGTAATCGTCAATACAATACTGTACACTTTCTCGACTTTTTTGTCTCTAATTGTAGGTTGGACCTTTCTGATTCAAGCTGCCTATTTGTTAAGCTGAAAGTGAATGGGGAGGCTCCTTACAATCCTCCACCAATATTGAATGAGTAAGTACTGACCGTATAAACAGTCCAACAAAAAGAGTTTTATGATGCTACGGCAGTCGAGTTTGTCTGTTTGAATGAAACACGCAGACCGATTATTTTAAAAGCCTAAATATACAAAACTGTTCAACAAATTCACTTGCCACTGATTTAAAGTAATTGTGCAACGTTTACCGTCTAGAGAACCACTATGATGATGGTTCAAATGGCTCTGAGCACTATGGGACTCAACTGCTGTGGTCATAAGTCCCCTAGAACTTAGAACTACTTAAACCTAACTAACCTAAGTACAGCACACAACACCCAGCCATCACGAGGCAGAGAAAATCCCTGACCCCGCCGGGAATCGAACCCGGGAACCCGGGCGTGGGAAGCGAGAACGCTACCGCACGACCACGAGATGCGGGCACTATGATGATGTTCTTTATGTAGTAATGGTTTTGTTGGGCCCCACGAACTGAAACTAATTAACGTTAATTACAGTTTACAAAGTTGATATATTTTTATTCTATTATTACAATGTAATTAATAGCAAATAGAAGATTGAGTACTTTAGATGCAGAAATGTAACTGGAGTGCCATATTGTTATTGTATTTCAACATAACACTCTCTTCACGAAGAAAGCTAGAGCGTCTGCTGTTACATTTAATAAAACTTATTCTGCAACAAACTCTTTCCACCACATAGATTGATTAAAAAAGAAAACATTAATACATCTATTGTCTTAATAATTATCTCAGAAACATTTTCCTGGGTTTCACTTTGGGTCAAGCACAACATTGGTATGTGGAGTTTAACTGCAGAGCATAATTCATAATGCAGTATTCTTCATACACTCCTGGAAATTGAAATAAGAACACCGTGAATTCATTGTCCCTGGAAGGGGAAACTTTATTGACACATTCCTGGGGTCAGATACATCACATGATCACACTGACAGAACCACAGGCACATAGGCACAGGCAACAGAGCATGCACAATGTCGACACTAGTACAGTGTATATCCACTTTTCGCAGCAATGCAGGCTGCTATTCTCCCATGGAGACGATCGTAGAGATGCTGGATGTAGTCCTGTGGAACGGCTTGCCATGCCATTTCCACCTGGCGCCTCAGTTGGACCAGCGTTCGTGCTGGACGTGCAGACCGCGTGAGACGACGCTTCATCCAGTCCCAAACATGCTCGATGGGAGACAGATTCAGAGATCTTGCTGGCCAGGGTAGTTGACTTACACCTTCTAGAGCACGTTGGGTGGCACGGGATACATGCGGACGTGCATTGTCCTGTTGGAACAGCAAGTTCCCTTGCCGGTCTAGGAATGGTAGAACGATGGGTTCGATGACGGTTTGGATGTACCGTGCACTATTCAGTGTCCCCTCGACGATCACCAGTGGTGTACGGCCAGTGTAGGAGATCGCTCCCCACACCATGATGCCGGGTGTTGGCCCTGTGTGCCTCGGTCGTATGCAGTCCTGATTGCGGCGCTCACCTGCACGGCGCCAAACACGCATACGACCATCATTGGCACTAAGGCAGAAGCGACTCTCATCGCTGAAGACGACACGTCTCCATTCGTCCCTCCATTCACGCCTGTCGCGACACCACTGGAGGCGGGCTGCACGATGTTGGGGCGTGAGCGGAAGACGGCCTAACGGTGTGCGGGACCGTAGCCCAGCTTCATGGAGACGGTTGCGAATGGTCCTCGCCGATACCCCAGGAGCAACAGTGTCCCTAATTTGCTGGGAAGTGGCGGTGCGGTCCCCTACGGCACTGCGTAGGATCCTACGGTCTTGGCGTGCATCCGTGCGTCGCTGCGGTCCGGTCCCAGGTCGACGGGCACGTGCACCTTCCGCCGACCACTGGCGACAACATCGATGTACTGTGGAGACCTCACGCCCCACGTGTTGAGCAATTCGGCGGTACGTCCACCCGGCCTCCCGCATGCCCACTATACGCCCTCGCTCAAAGTCCGTCAACTGCACATACAGTTCACGTCCACGCTGTCGCGGCATGCTACCAGTGTTAAAGACTGCGATGGAGCTCCGTATGCCACGGCAAACTGGCTGACACTGACGGCGGCGGTGCACAAATGCTGCGCAGCTAGCGCCATTCGACGGCCAACACCGCGGTTCCTGGTGTGTCCGCTGTGCCGTGCGTGTGATCATTGCTTGTACAGCCCTCTCGCAGTGTCCGGAGCAAGTATGGTGGGTCTGACACACCGGTGTCAATGTGTTCTTTTTTCCATTTCGATGAGTGTATATGGCAGTGAGACGATGCCGTGAGATTCGTGGCACTGCACGCATCGGTTTGCAGCATTGCTTTGTGACATGTGAAGAGACAGTGGCTGAATTCCAAGACTGCGGCATTGGCTGGGCGATACGTCCAACATTAGCAGCAACGGCTCCCAGTGCATCATTGCACTCGTGAAGATAATTTGTTATCAACTTTCTTTGCTGTTGTATAACACCTTATTTTCCTGTGGAAAACGATATTCATACCTACCAAGAACATTCCTCTCGAAAATCATTTCTGTGTGATCGTATGTTGTTGTTAGTTTCTCCGACCCTTGCCAAGCCCGCCTCCGTAGCCGAAGTCGCTAGCACACACCTGTGCGGGGGCACTCGAGTTAGAGGTAAGCCAGTTTGTATCCTGCTGGTGGAAAATTTTTGCTTTCAGTGTCTGGCCGGCAAGCGGAGAAGAGTTGGTGGCGTGAAGTTCCTGATCACCAGACTCTGCGCCAGTGTCCTGCATTAAGTACCATACCTCTTCGCAGTGTGTCATGGAGTAAGGTCATGTGACACTCTTGATGATGATCCGCGCGACGGCGGCCCCCCTGGTGTTATTCGAGAGGGATAGGCTATGTGCTGGCGCCAGATTCCTCCCTCTCCCCTCGCTCCATCCGTAACAACACAAACCTAACACTACACAGTACAGGCACCCACCACAGTCATCCATGCGGCGTAGGTACACACTTGACACTTCGTAGCAGGTCGGATGAAAGCAATGGGAAACTACTTCAATGCGAGATGCTTTTAATAATTTCCACGACGAAATTCTGTCTCGAAATCTGGCAGAAAACCCGAAGAGATTCTGGTCATACAAAAGCACATCAGTGGCAAGACTTAATCAGTACCTTCACTGTGCGATAACTACGATGAAGTCACTGATGACAGTGCCACTACAGCAGAGTTATTACACACGGTTTTCCGAAACTCCGTCAACAAAGAAGACGACTTAAATATTCCTGAATTCCAATAAGAACAACTGCCAAGATGAGAAACATAGAAGTAGATATCCTTGTACTATAGAAACAGATTGTATACCAGTCAGGTTCCTCTCAGAGTATGTTGATAAAATAGCTCCATATTTAGCAGTTATATACAACCACTCGCTCACAGAAATATCCGTACCTAAAGACTACAAAATTACTCAAGTCACAACAGTACCCAAAAAGGGAAGTAGGAGTAATCCGTTGAATTACAGGCCTATATCACAAACGTCGATTTGCAGTAGAGTTTTGGAGCATACACTGCATTCGAACATTATGAAGTACCTCGAAGAAAACGACTTATTGGCACATAGTCAGCACGGTTTCAGAAAATATCGTTCTTGTGAAACACAACTAGCTCTTTATACTCATGAAGTAGTGAGTGCTATCGACAGGGGTGTCAAATTGATTCCATATTTTTAGATTTCCAGAAGGCTTTCGACACCGTTCCTCACAAGCATTTTCTAACAAAACTGCGTGCCTACTGAGTATCGCCTGAGTTGTGCGACTGGATTCGTGATTTCCTGTCAGAAACGTCACAGTTCGTAGTAATAGACGGAAAGTCATCGAGTAAAACAGAAGTAATATCCGGCGTTCACCAAGGAAGTGTTATAGGCCCTCTATTGTTCCTGATCTATATTAACGACATAGGAGACAATCTGAGTTGCTGTCTTAGATTGTTTGCAGATGATGCTGTAATTTACCGTCTTGTAAAGCCATCAGATGATCAAAACGACTTGCAAAATGATTTAGATAAGATATCTGTATGGTGCGAAAAGTGGCAATTGGCCCTGTATGAAGAAAAGTGTGAAGTTATTCACATGAGTACTAAAAGAAATCAGCTAAATTTCGATTACGCGATAAGGCACACAAATCTGAAGGCTGTAAATTCAACTAAATACTTAGAGATTACAATTACAAATAACCTAAATTGGAACGATCACATAGATAATATTGTGGTTAGAACAAACCAAAGACTGCGATTCATTGGGAGAACACTTAGAAGGTGCAACAGGTCTACTAAAGAGACTGTTTACACCACGCTTGTCCGCCCTATTCTGTAGTATTGTTGTGCGGTGTGGGATACGTGATGGATGACATTGAAAAAGTACAAAGAAGGGCAGCTCGGTTTGTATTATCGCGAAATAGGGGAGACAGTGTCACAGACATGATACGTGAATTGGAGTGGCAATCATGAAAACAAAGGCGTTTTTCGTTGCGACGGGAGCTTCTCATGAAATTTCAGTCACCAGTTTTCTCCTCCGATTGGGAAAACATTCTGTTGGCTCCCACCTACATAGGGGGAAATGATCATCACGATAAAATAAGAGAAATCAGGGCTCGCACAGAAAAATTTAAGTGCTCGTTTTTCCCGCGTACCGTTCGAGAGTGGAACGGTAGAGAGACAGCTTGAAAGTGGTTCATTGAACCCCCTGCCAGGCACTTTACTGCGAATAGCAGAGTAATCACGTAGTTGTAGATGTAGATGTACTTTCACTGGACGCTGCGAAGAGCGGCGATGCAGGATTCTTGCATCTTCTTCGCTACGCTCATGCCATGACTATTGGCCTACTCCGACTTGATATTTGCCAGGCTCCGCGTCCTGTCTGTGTCGTCAGTTCGTCACTTCCCTTCGACTGTTACCTCCACTGTGCGAATCCCTCCGTCGATGCAGAACAACAAACGCTGGCTGGACGTCCGGGCACACGGCCTCCGACAAGAAAGTTCCGAGACAGTTTATTCCTTGCGAATAAGCGACGTCAGCGCAATAACTACTGTGGCAGCTTGACCTAATAGATGTAAACATCAGATGTGCATTTAACTAGTTAGTCGTGAGCGCGCAGTGTTAAATAGTGGACTTGCGACCGTATTGCGCCAGTGTTGTGTCAGAAATCGCAATGGAGCAACATCTGCGAATCAACTATTCAAGACGCGACCTCTCACTTTTTCTTGGCATTATTGATTAATGCCGTGCTTCCGAGTTGTTGTTTGCACTTTATGCACAATATTTCGCAGGTGCTGCGAGTTTTGCTGTTGTGTGTACTCGCTGTCTGGATTCCAAACGCCACTAATTGTTCAAGATATTCTCCAGAATGTTTTGTAGAAGAGAAAAATGAGTGTAAAGTTTGTGCCGCACACCTTGACTCCAGAACAAACGTGACAAAGTGGCGTCGCCTGCCGCGAATTAACTGCAAAACGCAGAAAATTATTTTCCAGAATGAATTTTCACAGCTGAGGAGACTTGGTGTTTTCAGTACGACCCTACTACAAAACGACAAAGCGCAGAAATTCTCATGAAGCTCAGTGCTTTGATGACCATTCAAGCAAATGTGACACGCGACTTGAATTGCTCTGAGCACTGTGGGACTTAACATCTATGGTCATCAGTCCCCTAGAACTTAGAACTACTTAAACCTAACTAACCTAAGGACGTCACACAACACCCAGTCATCACGAGGCAGAGAAAATCCCTGACCCCGCCGGGAATCGAACCCGGGAACCCGGGCGTGGGAAGCGAGAACGCTACCGCACGACCGCGAGCTGCGGACGCGACTTGAACAACGTCCCAAAGAAGGGCATTTCTGACCTGTGAAAGTTCTGTGCCTTGTACTCAATGGGGAGGAGGGAGGCAAGGTGGCTACGTACAACATCTAAGCATGGAGACGTTGAGCTTCTCTTTCTCTTTTGTTTATTAATACACTCCCGAAACTTTCTGGACTGACGGGCTGCACAAATTAGTTGAGAAGTGGGTCTGTCCGTGGTTAGATTGTAGGCAGGCCGAAGTGTCCGTACGGTTCTAGCCGCTGCAGTCTGGAACCGCGAGACCGCTACGGTCCCAGGTTCGAATCCTGCCTCGGGCATGGATGTGTGTGATGTCCTTAGGTTAGTTAGGTTTAACTGGTTCTAAGTTCTAGGGGACTAATGACCTCAAAAGTTGAGTCCCACAGTGCTCAGAGCCATTTGAACCATTTTTGAGTTATATTGTACAACGACGAGCCCATGCTCGTGTTTTTCGTGTGTCCAGTCGGCTCATAGCTCCCTCGTCCAGAATCATTCCAGTAGCGAAAACGAACTTACATTTATACTAACAACGGTTTTGTGCCACGCCAATAAATTTTCTACCATACTGGCGGGCGGTTTCCTCGCCTCTCTACTCGTGCCCGTCGTAAAGAACGTGAGCCTGCATTCCAGGAACTTTCACTGCAACCGGCGAGCGCTACGAACACGTGATGAGAAACCGCAGGCGTGCGGCGCAGGTGCTGGCCGGCTGTAGCGGTCGCCTGCAGACCGGTTTGTAGGTCAGGTTCGCCGGCGCTGGCACCGACAGGGAAACCACCGGGAATGGTGCGTCCCTGCTGTGACGCAACAGCAGCGCCTCACAGGGCCATCGCCCTCTGCCTTCTCAGCGGACACCATGCATTGCGGGTCGCTGCTCTCAGAAAAACTGACCTCACCTAGTGACCTGGAAAAATTTCTTCTTTACTTCTTTTGATGCTCAATACGAGGATATTTCGCAATGCCGCTGGCAATGGACACACACCGTGACTTACATTATATGATCATAGTATATGGGACTGACCACTAGATGTCACGAGGGGCAGAACTGCCAATATAAAAAGGGGTGGGGGGGGGATACTGGCCCGCATCTCGTGGTCGTGCGGTAGCGTTCTCGCTTCCCACGCCCGGGTTCCCGGGATCGATTCCCGGCGGGGTCAGGGATTTTCTCTGCCTCGTGATGGCTGGGTGTTGTGTGCTGTCCTTAGGTTAGTTAGGTTTAAGTAGTTCTAAGTTCTAGGGGACTTCTGACCACAGCAGTTGAGTCCCATAGTGCTCAGAGCCATTTGAACCATTTTTGGGGGATACTGCTCAAGCCTATCCCACTTTTCTATGGTGGCCCTCCTCAGATCACTCATTTTGTGAGGAGGGTTCGCCGGCCGCGGTGGCCGTGCGGTTCTAGGCGCTCCAGTCCGTAGCCGCGCTGCTGCTACGGTCGCAGGTTCGAATCCTGCCTCGGGCATGGGTGTGTGTGATGTCAAAAATGGTTCTGAGCACTATGGGACTTAACACCTGTGGTCATCAGTCCCCTAGAACTTAGAACTACTTAAACCTAACTAACCTAAGAACATCACACACATCTGTGCCAGAGACAGGATTCGAACCTGCGACCGCAGCAGTCGCGCGGTTCCGGACTGAGCGCCTAGAACCGCTAGACCACCGCGGCCGGCTGTGTGATGTCCTTAGGTTAGTTAGGTTTAAGTAGTTCTAAGTTCTAGGGGACTGATGACCACAGCAGTTGAGTCCCATAGTGCTCAGAGCCATTTGAGGAGGGTTCCAGTGACACAGCACTGTAACTTTCAACTGGTCCCAGGTATACTCAATCTGGTAGATGTTAGCAGATATCGCAGGCTACTCCATTCGGTCGATGCCTGCTTCCTGGAGGAAGGTGTGCAGGTACCACACAGCCCTGTATTACCCACGATAGCTAACAGACGCGTCCGACATCCGCACATGACACCGACTCAAAGCAGGATTCATGGGACTGCATACCTTAGACATGCTGTGGCTCGTGGCAGCCCTCACTCGCTTCCACGACAACCATCAGGCGTCAGACAAAATCTGAACTCATTGGTGAAGAGAATTCGACAATACTGATTGTACCATTGCCAACTTCCTTCGCGCGCCACGGTGCTGCAGATTTGTACGTTGACCTTGCAGGAACGGCTGTGTACTGTCCGTATCGACACTCCGCACCCATGTGTCTCACCTCGTTCAGAATAACAAAGTGTTGTCAGTTGAGCACGGAAGGGAGGATATTGTCGGTTCGCCGTAACGCTCAAGCGCAGTTGGTTCTGGCAGCAGCAGCTGTGCAGTTCCACACTGAGTAAGTTCACACGTTCCCCGTTAACGTGCAGTTTTGAGTTCGCTGTCCGCAGTTCGTGGTGTGATAATTAGTGTCGCTGCAGTATGGTCCAGGGTTCAATGACTGGCTCGGTCGGGGATTTTCTTCGCTCACATTCATAACGAAGTCGCGAAAGTCGCCGAAGTGGCGTCAAGTATACACTACTGGCCATTAAAATTGCTACACCACGAAGAAATGCAGATGATAAACGGGTATCAATTGGACAAATGTATTATACTAGAACTGACGTGTGATTACATTTTCACGCAGTTTGGGTGGATAGATCCTGAGAAATCAGTACCCAGAACAGCCACCTTTGGCTGTAATAACGGCCTGGGCATTGAGTCAAACAGAGCTTGGATGGCGTGTACAGGTACAGCTGCCCATGCACCTTCAACACGATACCACAGTTCATCAAGAGTAATGACTGGCGTATTGTGACGAGACAGTTGCTCGGCCATCATTGACGTTGTCAATTGGTGAGAGATCTGGAGACTGTGCTCACCAGGGCAGCAGTCGAACATTTTCCGTATCCAAACAGACCCGTACAGGACCTGCAACATGTGGTCATGCATTATCCTGCTGAAATGTAGGGTTTCGCAGGGATCGAATGCAGGGTGGAGCCACGGGTCGTAACACATCTGAAATGTAGCGTCCACTGTTCAAAGTGCCGTCAATTCGAACAAGAGGTGACCGATACGTGTAGCCAATGGCACCCCGTACCATCACGCCGGGTGATACGCCAGTATGGCGATGACGAATACACGCTTCAAATGTGCGTTCACCGCGATCTCGCCAAACACGGATGCGACCATCATGATGCTGTAAACAGAACCCGGATTCATCCGAAAAAATTACGTTTTGCCATTCGTGCACCCAGGTTGCGTTGAGTACACCATCGCAGGCGCTCCTGTTTGTGATGCAGGTCAAGGGTAACCGCAGTCATGGTCTGCGAGCTGATAGTCCATGCTGCTGCAAACGTCGTCGAACTGTTCGTGCAGATGGTTGTTGTCTTGCAAACGTACCCATCTGGCGACTCAGGGATCGAGACGAGGCTGCATGATCCGTTACAGCCATGCGGATAAGATGCCTGTCATGTCGACTGCTAGTGATACGAGGCCGTTGGGATCCAGTACGGAGTTCCGTATTACCCTCCTGAACCCATCGATTCCATATTCTGCTAACAGTCATTGGATCTCGGCCAACGCGAGCAGCAGTGTCGCGATACGATAAACCGCAATCGCGATTGGCTGCAATCCGACCTTTATGAAAGGCGGAAACGAGATGGTACGCATTTCCCCTCCTTACACGAGGCATCACAACAACGTTTGACCAGCAACGCCCGTCAACTGCTGTTTGTGTATGAGAAATCGGTTGGGAACTTTCCTCATGTCAGCACGTTGTGTCGCCACCGGCGCCAACCTTGTGTGAATGCTCTGAAAAGCCAATCATTCGCATATCACAGCATCTTCTTCCTGTCGGTTAAATTCTGCGTCTGTAGCACGTCATCTTCGTGGTGTAGCAATTTTAATAGCCAGTGGTGTACATACCAACAACAGTTTTCCATCCTCCCTTTATTTTGAAATTCGTGGGCCATAAAACAATCTGGCTCTCAGGCATGTGTATATACTCATTTTCCACGTGGCCCGATCAGAAAATAAAACATTAAAAAAGAGACTTTTTGTATTAAAAATCGTTTGCTTCCTATGGAAATTTTTCACAGCTCTCTTGATCAACGTCAGTTCGTGATGGGATGTTGCCCTTCTCGAATGCAGGCTTGAGTCCGCTGTGATCCAACATAGATTAATGAATCCTGGTCCAAATTGTCGCACTCTTCAGTGGCGGTTCTGCGTAAGTAGTCGGTATCGACGTCCAAGAGCAGCTCGTTTCAATCAATTTCATACATGTTAGGTTGGGTTCATGTCTAGGGAACAGACCACTCCGTCGTGGTGATCCTGTCATGCCGAAGGAACATGTTCACGAGAACAGTACGAGGAGCACGCGCGTTATGATCCGTCAAGGCGATATTCCCATGAAAATGTTGGCGATACGATCCCGCTATTGGTGAGCGGTGAGATTGCCCTCAACAATCACGAGATGTGTACGCTGGTCCCAGACAACTCCATACCAGAACATCGCTCCACCATCATGGTACAAACAGATCCGAATTTCGCTCGTAAACGACACCCGACACCAATCCTACGGTGCCCATTCTTCACGATTTCTTGCACATCTGTAACAGAATCCAGTGGCGTACGATGTGGTGCTCATCATGATCATTGGGAATAGAGATCCGCATCATGCAGTCGTCTCTCAACAGTCTGATGCAATATATAACGTCCATTCTACTCTTCGAATGAGGAGTTCAGTTCGGCAGGTGACACACCACTGTTCCTCGGAATCAGAAGTCGTAGATATCGATAATCACGTGCACCTATCGAGCGTGGACGGCCTGTTCACTGTAAGACTGCAATACCCTTTGTCGATGGGAACCGATTCCAAGTCCGCACCACATCATTTTGAATCCGGTGCATACGTCGAGTAGCTTCCCTGGTTGACAACCTTCTGCGCGTCACGTGATCATGCGGATCCGATCATTAGTCGCGATGTTACTTCGTGGCATTATGGATGTCCAACTTACTGTTTTACAGACGTCTCTAATGCGTCCCTACTGGTGCTTTGGCGACAATCCGATTGTTACAGCAGCAGTTACAACAGAAAACACCTACATGACACATCGGGGTGATTCAAAACTTTTGTTGAGGTATGTAGGAAGAGTCGCACTATGCGACCAGACAACACCAGATGCAATCTCCCAGCCAATAATGCCACATGCTCATTTCATTTCACTGAATTCACTTTGCAGGATCCTAATAGTCTTATTACTTTCCTCGGCAATTTTACAGTTGAATTCAAATAGTGCGTAAAAGAGACATACCGAATTGAGAAACAAAGAACAAATTACAACAATTGAGTTTCAGAAGGCGTCATCCGCAGCTGACTGGTAACTGGTAGTTGCAGCAACAGAGCGCTACGACAATTGCGCGCAATACTGAAGGTGTGAGCAAACTCGTGGTCTGATTGGTTGTTGTTATGGTAACTGCCCTGTGTCGTCTCTTCGTTATTCTGAGCCAGCTTAACTAGTCATAAGTTGTAGGTAGCGGTATCTGCTTATATTTCTGACGGCGGCCAACCACTAGTCAATGCTTGCTTTCTCACGATAGTGGCTGAATGTTCGAATAACGAGGCTGCGGTGTAACTGTGGTGTACGCCAGCCCGGCGAGCAACTTTCATATACTGACAATTATTCTTACCATAAAATAATTATGCCCACGCAGTGTATGCTTCAAACGACTGTGTGAGACGTGTTAACAAACTGAAGAGTGTATACAAGCCTTCAAGATTGGAGAAACAGACGCTGTGCGTAGCGATTTCCTGTAGTCAAGGGAAAATACTGTGGGACGTTTTCGATGAAAAAAAAATTTAATTCATGAAGACGATGCAAAGCTGTTTTTGAGCTGTTTATAATGTACAGGATGAAGAAACAATGAGTGATTGTCGCTTTGCTTTCCTGCCCAGTCAAAAGACAAGATCTACTAATGAATCCTTTCTAAGATGAAACATGTTTTACTCTTCAGCAGTGGCAATGTGCTACGATGTTACAAAACAGATTATGTTTCCTTATGTCGTCATAAGAGGTGCGACTTAATATTGTTGTGATATTAACTTTACCTAAAGCAATAAGCTCAAGTACATTGTTAATATGTTCTGGTTTACGACGTCCACTATGCTTGTTTATTAATGCATGACCATATCTAGATCTTTCACTCACCCTGTATCTTACGCATCACTGTTTCCGAATAACAAGTATGGAAAGCAGGAAACTGCATTGCGAATATCACAGTCTAAGATCAAATCCTTTTGATACTATTCCCCGCTAAATTTCCTCTTATACTCGCTTTTTTTACAACCACCTATAGCCTTTGGATGTGCAAGGGTACCAATCGTAACTAAATTGCCTATACTAATTATACATATATAAATTGAATTGTTTAAATATATTTAAAGTTTATAATTAATACTTTAACATTGTGAGGAATAAAATAAAATGAAAAAAGGTAGCTACGAGAATCGAACCCAAACTAAGGAATTACAAGTTGCTGTATTTGACCATTGCGCCACGGCATTAATATGTCATGTATTACTCAAAAATCCATCACACTCTATTTGTAAATCCTTACAGAGCGTTTCACTTTGTCCTACAGCCCTCTCAAGCGAACTATTCTAGGAACCTGAAATGGGTATTTACCTGCTCCGACTCACATAGTCTGAACCGAATCGATGAGCCCCATCCCACGCTCTCCTCTTGTTACATTTAAACACGCAGTAGGTCTACCGGACTTTTTAACTCTTAACTTTCTCCTCCCGTGCTCTATTGGAAAAGGGGTCTCTTTAGCAGGCCATCCACAGAATTCGCTATGTTGCTTGCACAATACTTTACAGCACTTTCAGAGAAAAATACGAACCTGGTGCTGTGTTGTTGTTGTGGTCTTCAGTCCTGAGACTGGTTTGATGCAGCTGTCCATGCTACTCTATCCTGTGCAAGCTTCTTCATCTCGCAGTACCTACTGCAACCTACATCCTTCTGAATCTGCTTAGTGCATTCATCTCTTGGTCTCCCTCCACGATTTTTACCCTCCGCGCTGCCCTCCAGTACTAAATTGGTGATCCCTTGATGCCTCAGAACATATCCTACCAACCGATCCCTTCTTCTAGTTAAGTTGTGCCACAAACTCCTCTTCTCCCCAATTCTATTCAACACCTCCTCATTAGTTATGTGATCTACCCATCTAATCTTCAGCATTCTCCTGTAGCACCACATTTCGAAAGCTTCTATTCTCTTTTTGTCTAAACTATTTATTGTCCATGTTTCACTTCCATACATTGCTACACTCCATACAAATACTTTCAGAAACGACTTCCTGACACTTAAATCTATACGCGATGTTAACAAATTCCTCTTCTTCAGAGACGCTTTCCTTGCCATTGCCAGTCTACATTTTATATCCTCTCTACTTCGACCATCATCACTTATTTTGCTCCCCAAGTAGCAAAACTCCTTTACTACTTTAAGTGTCTCATTTCCTAATCTAATTGCCTCAGCATCACCCGACTTATTTCGACTACATTCCATTATCCTCGTTTTGCTTTTGTCGATGTTCGTCTTATATCTTCCTTTGAAGACACTGTCCATTCCGTTCAACTGCTCTTCCAAGTCCCTTGCTGTCTCCGACAGCATTACAATTTCATCGGCAAACCTCAAAGTTTTTATTTATTCTCCATGGATTTTAATACCTACTCCGAATTTGTCTTTTGTTTCCTTTACTGCTTGCTCAATATACAGATTGAATAACATCGGGGAGAGGCTACAACCCTGTCTCACTCCCTTCCCACTCACTGCTACCCTTTCATGTCCCTCGACTCTTATAACTGCCATCTGGTTTCTGTACAAATTGTAAATAGCCTTTCGTTCCCTGTATTTTACCTCTGCCGTCTTCAGAATTTGAAAGAGAGTATTCCAGTCAACATTGTCAAAAGCTTTCTCTAAGTCTACAAATGCTAGAAACGTAGGTTTGCCTTTCCTTCATCTATTTTCTAAGATAAGTCGTAGAGTCAGTATTGCCTCACGTGTTCCAATGTTTCTACGGAATCCAAACTGATCTCGCCCGAGGTCAGCTTCTACCAGTTTTTCCATTCCTCTGTAAAGAATTCGCGTTAGTATTTTCAGCCGTGCCTTATTAAACTGATAGTTCGGTAATTTTCACATCTGTCAACACCTGCTTTCTTTGGGATTGGAATTATTACATTCTATGCGGACCTGGTGCTGTGAACACCGTAGAAACCGCAGTGTCAGCTGGATGGCGTCACGTCAGTGTGTGCGCAGTCGAAAACTAACTGCTGCGTCACTTCTCTGAGTTGATTGTAGTGAAGCCGACCATCATTTTAGCACTATAGATTAGTTTCTAGTTATCGTGGAGAGAGCACTGCAAAACACGTTCTCGTCCTTTTTACTTGCATACCAGAATGCAGTCGAAGAGAAATGGTGTAATCCTAGTGCGATTACCAGTTCGCATTCGAAAAGGATTGGCATAATTTTAATCCGATATTTACAGTGTGACTTGATCACCGGCTATCACTGCTCTTTAGTGAAGTACACACTGCTGTGAAAGACCGACTGGATAACACGATGCGCCCAAACTGCAGTTCGAACAGGGACTGTTGATCGTGCTCAGGGACAAGTTCAGTCCTGCAACTTGCCAAAACTACTTTTCTGTACCTCCAAACCTCCACAGTAGCGTCCACGAGGATGTGGGTAACAAGCTCTCCACTACACTCAATCGCCAGAAGAGCTAATCTTACGGTGTAGTGGGAGAGACTGCGATTGTGATATTTGCAATACAGAGAGCAATGATGGCACTTTGATGTTTCAATCGGCCATGAAAAAGAAACGATCTCAAATGGAGATGCGTGCACTCTGATCCCTGTTCTGGACGTAATTTAAACTTGTCAACGTATATTTATGATCTTACGGGAAGTGTCAACGCGGAAAAGGAGACTGGATCTTTATCTTGACGAGCGCTGAAGAAATTGCCGTTTAAGTGAAATATGGAAGTTCGTTAGTGCTGAAATATGCGTTTAAACTAAAGGAACATAACATAACTTTTCTGGCGATTCAACTTGAGTTTTAGTATCTTTACAGATAGTGCAGCTCAAGAGTTTCTGTAGAAACACAGGAGAGATAACGCTTATTGAAACTGAAAAGCAGGTGCACAAGCAGACAAAGCAAATGGCTTTCAAAGCAACTGTGTCTCGGTTAAAAATTCAGAACGAGTTGCGCTCCCTGCAGACATTAAGAGCACTAGAGAGGAGCAAGACCCCATATGGGACACGGGTGGAGAACGAAATTGCTTATGATTTCGTCGAGGAAACCAGTCCTTTATTCACATTATGCAATACAAGGAAACTGCGTAAAGCCTTGTGACGAGTTTTTCGTAGTGTATTTTTTTCTTCCTTTCTTTTTCTATAGTTACTGTTATCTGTGTTCGTGAATTGTATGTATGTATGAATGTCCTCTGTTGGTGGGTGCTATGTCCAGAGAGATTAACACCTGTGTAAAATCAAAGGAATGGACAAGTGAAGAATAGTGAGTGTGGGAGAGAGAGAGAGAGAGAGGGAGGGAGAGAGAGAGAGAGAGAGAGAGAAAGAAAGAAAGAGAGGTTAGAGATGGAGCCTTTATATATATAGAATGTGTGAAAATGATGATCTGAACGACTCGAAGTCTAAGAGTTGATGAAAAAGTTGTATAAAGGTGGAGTAAAGAACGCGTGGTGATTGATGTTGTTGAGAGTCTGCACTCATGTTAGAGATGTAAATGACGGAAGAACATGGGTTTTTACTGAATTACGTTTCGCGTACCTACAGTGATAAAGTGCATTGCAATCAAATATGACTGAAAATCGGCAATTGTGAATAAATTGAAAACACCTAGTCATTTCGTCATGTGCAGTTCCAAATTTATTTGTACAATTCAGCAAAGCTGATCAGGACCGTTCGTCACCAAAAGTGTCAGTAACCATTGTGACGTATGTTTACATATAATCAGAAAGGCACCACGCCATCTTAGCAAAATCAGCGAAGGACTGCTGCATCATTCGTCGCTTTCATGCGTCACAAGGTAGGACACACTTCTTTGCGCGTCCTTTTGCGCATGGAAAAGCATTGACAGCATACTGGACAAAACAAACAGTGACACGTGTACGTGTAAGAACAAAAATGTTATGTACCACTCTGAAGGTATTTATTTAGAAGCAAACTCGCAGGCGAAATCAAAAAATGGTTCAAATGGCTCTGAGCACTATGCGACTTAACTTCTGAGGTCATCAGTCGCCTAGAACTTAGAACTAATTAAACCTAACTAACCTAAGGACATCACACACATCCATGCCCGAGGCAGGATTCGAACCTGCGACCGTAGCGGTCACGCGGTTCCAGACTGAAGCGCCTAGAACCGCACGGCCACACAGGCCGGCGCAGGCGAAATCAATTGGACAGTTGCTAGAGCACATGTGTCTGGTAAGTAATAATCGTAACTAATTCCTGCCGCCGGCCGCGGTGGTCTAGCGGTTCTGGCGCTGCAGTCCGGAATCGCGGCGCTGCTACGGTCGCAGGTTCGAATCCTGCCTCGGGCATGGGTGTGTGTGACGTCCTTAGGTTAGTTAGGTTTAAGTAGTTCTAAGTTCTAGGGGACTTATGACCTAAGATGTTGAGTCCCATAGTGCTCAGAGCCATTTGAACCATTTGAATTCCTGCCACGATGCTTTGTTGCTAGCAATATGTTAAGAGATAAGTATTTTGGAACTAGTAATAATGCGATATTACGATTCTATTAAGGAGAAACTATCATATTTTATACGTGTCGGATGTTGTGCACATGCATGAACCTTATGTGAGCGTAATGAACGCTATTTTGCCTCCACTGCCGTTAAGAAGCGTGAGAATTTTAGTAAGGAAGTAAAATAAAATAAAGTAAAAGAATATCGAACAGTCATAACCTAAACCAAGATGAGTCGCCAGGTATCTGTCTACCACTTCTCCTGGATATTAGTCCGTTGTCACAAGCACTGCACCATCTTCTTTGGTAATGACTTATACAGATTATAACGTGAGGAACCGAAAGGAGAGCCTATTACTAGTTGGAAAAGCCCAACCACGTGCGCTGTGTACCTTAAATGTACACCATATGAGCGGAAGTGAATTGCTACTTCGACTACAGCCGCCAAGAGCGGACGATTTTTCTTCTTATTGAGATATGGCCACCGGCGTAACTAAGTACCATCAGAATGTTTCGTATGTAACGACCCACTGGCGCCGTGACGGCGCGTTCAACAGGATACAAGAAAGACGGATGTGGAAAACACCTCAGGACTTCGGAAAGTGCCGGATGATATTTATACCGTTTTGTTTCGCCGTCTATGAGTCTTATCAAGTGCGTGCCCGGAAACAAGATGTTGCGGTATCGAATGCCGGCCGGACCACGGAAATTTTCATTCTGCATTCAATCTACCCTTCATCTCGCAATGATATCAGGACTCACCGGGAACGACGTCTCGTTCAAATCCTACTTTAAACTCCAAATCCCCTTTCCCCGGTCGGTTAAATGGTGTGAAGTGACGCCCAATTTGAAAGACCTGCGCTCTGCCATTGAGCCACACGCATTTATTATTATACAGGCTATGGAAGAAGGAACGGCGAAGAACAAGTCCAGAGCAAAAATGAACCAGTGATAAATTACTTATGTTGTTGTGTAAATGAGGAGCTGCTTGAATAAGGCAGCCGGCCGGCGTGGCCGAGTGGTTCTAGGCGCTTCATTCTGGAACCGCGAGCCGGTACGGTCGCAGGTTCGAATCCTGCCTCGGGCATGGGTGTGTGTGCTGTCCTTAGGTTAGTTAGGTTTAAGTAGTTCTAAGTTTTAGGGGACTGATGACCTCAAATGTTAAGTCCCAAAGTGCTCAGAGCCAATTGAACCATTTTTTGAATAAGGCAGCGGCGCTATCGTCAGGATTCATCTGCGTGCTATAACGGCTGGAGGATTTGGGAACTTGTTGATCGCACGTCCCACGATCATAGCTCGTTCCTCGTTTTGCGAGTAGTGTTTACGTTCAAGCTTTGTTGTTGTTGTTGTTGTTGTTGTTGTTGTTGTTGGTCTTCAGCCCGAAGACTGGTTTGCTGCAGCTCTCCATGCTAGTGTATCCTGTAAAAGCCTCTTCATCTCCGAGTAACTACTGCAACTTACATTCTTCTGAATCTTCATACTGTATTCATCTCTTGCTCTCTCTCTCTACGATTTTTGCTCCTCACACTTCCTTCCAGCACTAAACCGGTGATCCTTTAATGTCTCAGAATGTGTCTTGTCAACCGATCCCTTCTTCTAGTTAGCTTGTCCCACAAATTTCTTTTCTCCCCTGTTCTATTCAGTACCTCCTCGATAGCCATGTGAACTACCAAATTTTCAGCATTCCTCTGTAGCAGCACATTTCAAAAGCTGCTATTTTCTTCTTGTCTGAACTGTTCATTGTCCATGTTTCACTTCCATACGTGGCTACACTCCGTACAAAAACTTTTAGATGAAGACTTTCTAATACTTCAATATGTATTCGATGTTAACAAATTTCTCTTCTTCAGATATGCTTTTCTTGCCATTCCCATTCCACATTTTATGTCCTGTCTAGTTCGGCGATCATAAATTATTTTACTGCAAAAATAACAAAACTCATGTGCTACTTTAACTGCCTCGTTTCCTAATCTACACTCATTCTCATAAACTAAGAATAATGCTGATACATGGTGAAACAACGCTAGCCGGCCGGTGCGGCCGTGCGGTTAAAGGCGCTTCAGTCTGGAACCGCATGACCGCTCCGGTCGCAGGTTCGAATCCTGCCTCGGGCATGGATGTGTGTGATGTCCTTAGTTTAGTTAGGTTTAAGTAGTTCTAAGTTCTAGGGGACTGATGACCTCAGTTGTTAAGTCCCATAGTGCTCAGAGCCATTTGAACCATTATTTGAAACAACGCTCTGGTGGGGGGTTTGCGGGTTCAAATCACCTCGGGGTATGACCATGCGGTGCATTTGACCTGCGGTCGTCGCAAGGTGGCGCTGGCAGCAGTCCATATACGCAGAGGTGTGTTGGTGCATGTCAGAGTACGGTGCAGTGAGTAAGTGTGCAGACGTTTTCAGACGTGCTAATGGTGACTGTGTGTTGAAAATGGCTCAAAGAACACGTATTGATGACGTTATGAGGGGTAGAATACTAGGGCGACTGGAAGATGGTCAAACACAGCAGGTCGTAGCACGGGCCCTTCCGTCTGCCACAAAGTGTGATCTCAAGATTATAGCAACGATTCCAACAGACAGGAAACGTGTCCAGGCGCTACAGTACGGGACGTCCTCAGTGTACAACACCACAAGAAGCTCAACATCAGTGCCCGCAGACGGCCACGGAGTACTGCAGGTAGCCTTGCACGGGACCTTACCGCAGCCACTGGAAAAGTTGTCTCCAGACACACAGTCTACAGACGACTGAACAGACATGGTTTATTCGCCCGGAAAGCTGCAAGGTGCATTCTACAGACCCCTTGTCACAGAAGAGCCCGTAAAGCCTGGTGTCAAGAACACAGTACATGGTCATTGGAACAATGGTCCCAGGTTATGTACACGGTCGAGTCCAGGTATAGTCTGAACAGTGATTCTCGCCGGGTTTTCATCTGCTGTGAACCAGGAACCAAATATCAACTCCTTAATGTCCTTGAAAGGGACGTGTATGAAGGTCGTGGTTTGATGGTGTGTGTGTGTGTGGGGGGGGGGGGAGGGATTATGATTGGTGCACGTACACCCCTGCGTGTCTTTGACAGAGGAACTGTAACAGATCAGGTGTATCGGGATGTCATTTTGCACCAGTATGTCCACCTTTTCAGGGGTGCAGTGGGTCCCACCTTCCTCGGATGAAAATGCACGGGCCCACCGAGCTGCCATCGGGGAGGAGTACCTTGAAACAGAAGATATCAGGCGAATGGAGTGGCCTGCCTGTTCTCCAGACCTAAACCCCATCGAGCACATCTGGGATTATCTAGGTCGACGTATCGCTGCACGTCTTCAAACCCCTACAACACTTCAGGAGCTCCGACAGGCACTGGTGCAAGAATGAGAGGCTATACCCCAGCAGCTGCTCGACCACCTGATGCAGAGTATGCCAACCCGTTGTGCGGCCTGTGTACGTGTGCATGGTGATCATATCCCATATTGATGTCGGGGTACATGCGCAGGAAACAGTGGCGTTTTGTAGCACATGTGTTTCGGGACGGTTTTCTGAACTTACCACCAATACCGTGGACTTACAGATCTGTGTCGTGTGTGTTCCCTATGTGCCTAAGCTATTAGCGCGTTTTGTGTAGTGCCACGTTGTGTGGCACCACATTCAGCAATTATCCTTAATTTTTGAGCACGAGTGTATATTCGATGTTAACAAATTTCTCTTCTTCAGATATGCTTTTCATGCCATTCCCATTCCACATTTTATACCCTGTCTAATTCTTTCATCATCAATTGTTTTACTGCCCAAATAACAAAACTCATCTTCTACTTTAATTGCCTCGTTTTCTAATCTAATTCCCTCAGGTTCATCTGATTTAATTCGAGTACATTCCATTACCATTGTTTCACTTTTGTTGGTGTTCATCCCAAATCCATCTCTCAAGACCCTCTCCATTCTGTTCAGCTGCTCTTACAAGTCCTGTCTGCGACAGAATTACCACGACATCGGGAAAACCTCGAAGTTTTTATTTCTTCTCCCTGAACTTTAATTCTCGATTACTTTTGTATATGACAGATGAAAGCCTTTCCTGAAGGTGCTAATCCCACTACATCGCGACAGTTTGTGCACGTTGTAAGTAACGAAGAGGAGTCATTGGCAACTTGAAAGACAGAGTTGCTCCGCAAGGCACGATCGGATAATTCAGTCGGGTGCGAAAAGCACGTATCCAGTTTGGAGTCCCAGACTGGCGCACAGTTTTAACGCGTTACAATGATCAACAAGTACGTGCTGTCGTTATACAGGATGACTCAGGAGGAAAGATACTTGCTTTGAGGGTTGATAGTAGTAGTCACTCTGAACAAAAAAACTTCGAATGTCCTTTTCGTAATCGTGTCCTAGATACAGATGTTTGAAAATCGTGGGCGTCAGTCATATGTCCTCCGTCAGCACTCACTCGCATGCGAATACAACTAAAGCGATATTAGGCTACGTAGTGTCTTAAGTAACTACACTCCTGGAAATTGAAATAAGAACACCGTGAATTCATTGTCCCAGGAAGGGGAAACTTTATTGACACATTCCTGGGGTCAGATACATCACATGATCACACTGACAGAACCACAGGCACATAGACACAGGCAACAGAGCATGCACAATGTCGGCACTAGTACAGTGTATATCCACCTTTCGCAGCAATGCAGGCTGCTATTCTCCCATGGAGACGATCGTAGAGATGCTGGATGTAGTCCTGTGGAACGGCTTGCCATGCCATTTCCACCTGGCGCCTCAGTTGGACCAGCGTTCGTACTGGACGTGCAGACCGCATGAGACGACGCTTCATCCAGTCCCAAACATGCTCAAATGGGGGACAGATCCGGAGATCTTGCTGGCCAGGGTAGTTGACTTACACCTTCTAGAGCACGTTGGGTGGCACGGGATACATGCGGACGTGCATTGTCCTGTTGGAACAGCAAGTTCCCTTGCCGGTCTAGGAATGGTAGAACGATGGGTTCGATGACGGTTTGGATGTACCGTGCACTATTCAGTGTCCCCTCGACGATCACCAGTGGTGTACGGCCAGTGTAGGAGATCGCTCCCCACACCATGATGCCGGGTGTTGGCCCTGTGTGCCTCGGTCGTATGCAGTCCTGATTGTGGCGCTCACCTGCACGGCGCCAAACACGCATACGACCATCATTGGCACCAAGGCAGAAGCGACTCTCATCGCTGAAGACGACACGTCTCCATTCGTCCCTCCATTCACGCCTGTCGCGACACCACTGGAGGCGGGCTGCACGATGTTGGGGCGTGAGCGGAAGACGGCCTAACGGTGTGCGGGACCGTAGCCCAGCTTCATGGAGACGGTTGCGAATGGTCCTCGCCGATACCCCAGGAGCAACAGTGTCCCTAATTTGCTGGGAAGTGGCGGTGCGGTCCCCTACGGCACTGCGTAGGATCCTACGGTCTTGGCGTGCATCCATGCGTCGCTGCGGTCCGGTCCCAGGTCGACGGGCACGTGCACCTTCCGCCGACCACTGGCGACAACATCGATGTACTGTGGAGACCTCACGCCCCACGTGTTGAGCAATTCGGCGGTACGTCCACCCGGCCTCCCGCATGCCCACTATACGCCCTCGCTCAAAGTCCGTCAACTGCACATACGGTTCACGTCCACGCTGTCGCGGCATGCTACCAGTGTTAAAGACTGCGATGGAGGTCCGTATGCCACGGCAAACTGGCTGACACTGACGGCGGCGGTGCACAAATGCTGCGCAGCTAGCGCCATTCGACGGCCAACACCGCGGTTCCTGGTGTGTCCGCTGTGCCGTTCGTGTGATCATTGCTTGTACAGCCCTCTCGCAGTGTCCGGAGCAAGTATGGTGGGTCTGACACACCGGTGTCAATGTGTTCTTTTTTCCATTTCCAGGAGTGTATTTCAGTACGCACTTCGCTTGCATACCAGCACAGAATATGTTTTAGATAACCCTTTTAATGCTGTACGGTATTTCGATTTCCTTCAAAATGTGTTACCTAAATACTTGGAGGATATTCTTTCGGCGACACGACCTCGTTCGTACTTTAAGCACGAGCTCCTATACATTCCGTACGGCCACTGACACCAGCACCTCACGGAAAAGTATCGTGTGTGTGTGCGTGTGTTGGATCGGCCACCGCGGAGTCATTTCTTGGGCACAGAGGTCACCCGATCTTACTCTACTAGATTACTGTTTGTGTGGTTGGCTTAAGAACGAAGTCTACTGGCGATAGATTGGACTCAAAGGAGGAACTTCTAGCTCGAATTTTACATGCGCGTACTCAAGTAAAGGATCGTACGAATGAGCTGAGATCAGCAACCCAGCAGCTGTTTACAAGAGCTGCAAAATGCGTGGCAGCTGTCTGTGTACCTTTTGAACTTCTTTGCTGAGGAAATGAACACAATTAAACGAAACTTTATATCACAATGTTTTATTTACTACCAGATGCATTTGTCCTGCTCCCCATTGTTTCCATTAGTTTCCTCGCAAACTGTTGAGAACAGAAAATATGTTCATATGACGTTTTTTTTGTTCCGAATCACTAATATTGTCACCCCTCAAAGAATGTAAGCTTCTTCCTGACTCACCCTGTATAACTTACAGACGGGCTTCCAGAAATTAGTCACTTGTCCTAATGGTGACAGAGCCAGCTAAACATGACTCATAAGGATCCCATGCAGCCGGACTCCATTGTCTTTGACAGATCTCTGGACGTCCTCGTTCGAAGCGCATCACTGAACAAGGTGCCTGAGCGGAAAGACATTGCGCTCGCATTCCTGAGGCCGCCAAATCTAACGCTTGCCCGGTCATCCACATTTAGGTTTCCCATGGCTTCTCTAAAGTTCCTAAGACTAATAATAGACGGATCCTTTGGTTATCACATCATTCTCCAATCCAATACTGTGCTTAGACTCTAATGACGTCGTCGTTGACAGGACGTTGAGTTCTAATCTTCCTACTTTCGAAGCGTATGGGCGAAGTGTCAGCTTCTTGTGATCGCACGAGACAACGTAAAATTGAGCCACGTAAGATTGAGGCTGTATGGCACGTGTATTAAGGTTTTCCATTGTAACGCTGTTAGAGTTCCCTCCACCACATCGCAAAGTACTACAAACACATTTACTAATGTTTGCAGTTCTCCGCCTATCAGATTATTTGTGTTCTCGTGAATGACGTCAGCTAAGGCAGCTTCCATTTGCTTCTTTATTACTTTTCCTTCAGTGTCGAAATTAGAGATAATAATTCAGTAGTAAAAAAGATTATTCGTAACGATAATTTCAGATTTACGACATTCAGTAGCAGTTAATCTAACTTCGATTAGAGGCGCGGTGACGAATTGTTATCCAGGATGCGAGCTATCCGTCTTGATGAGGTGATCAGATCGGCTTATCTCCTATATCGGCTGATCGGTTGTTCTACCTATCACAGGTGATATGTAAGTGTTAGATAGTGATTTTTCTTCATCACTGGGAAATTCCAAGTGACACGTGACAGACAAGAAAATCCTTTTTCATTCTGAGAAACTCTAGTGGCCGTGTTCTGTAGATGCGCCTGAAACACGTAACGACCCTTCTACAGCCTTTTTCATCCAGAGGCATGAAAACGTCCTTTTGCCTGAAAACATCTGTTAATCCGAGAACGTGGCAGCGTTATCACACTTGCGCGACTTTAGAACTACAAAGTCCACCGAGAGAGCAAGTAATTAATCCCAGCAATTTAGCGCCTGCACTGCCGACGTGCTTACTGCTTTCCTCGTTTTTGTCTTCTGCCACTACAGTTAATTCCATCACCACCTATTGACAGATGCAGCGCAGTGATAATAAACTGGACTCGCATTCGGAGTTCAAATCAGGATTCTGTAGACCAAGACTTACTAGAGTTCTCCAAGAAGTCTCGGGATATTTCCGTTGAAAAATACTAGATCTATTTCATTCCCTGTCCTTGTCCTGTCCGAATTTGCGTGCCAGTGAACGTGTCGATGATGGGATATCCATTATGTCGGAATAAAAACCGTCTTGGTTGCGAAGTTATTTAACATAAAAAACGCGTTTCACCAATTTGGTGTATATCAGACTTTGTAAAAGTAGCTGGATATGTATTCCATCCGTCATAAAGCAACATAAAATGGAAAACAGACGCAAAAGTAACTGTATGGATTGTATATCCAATTAATTTTGCGTCTATTTTCCATTTTATATCGTTACTTTTAAACAATCTAATGATGCCCCGAAGGGGGAAATGTATCGTTAAAAATAATATTAAATAACTTCGCAACTGAGCCGTGGCGCGGCTGGCGCCAGTGTTCTCGCACTTACGAGTGGCATCGCTGCCATCGATTATAGGGTCACCATCTTTGCCTTCCGCGATTCAGGCCGGTGGTCGGGTGGTTAACAGAGAGGGAAAAGAGAGCGGAGTGGATATTCGCAGGGTCGGAGGTGGCTTGTTGACATTTACCGTGAGGCCTGTGGTACGACACCTGTACGCTATGGGCAGGGTCAGCGAGAGATCCCGGCAGGGACTTGATGGGACCTCGGGTTTGGTATCGCGGTGGTGCACTGTTGTGTTTTGGGGCTTTTCTGCTGCGAGGGCATGTATAGATTCTTCTTACTGGCCACTGAAATTGAGATGTGTCTATGGCGTGACGGAGGAAATGTGTGATGCTCGCCGCTGTTGCATGTGAAAACGCTTCGTCTGCCTTGTGTCTGTGCAGGAAATTATGTGAAGTAAATAGCTGATACAACGGTGACGTCTTGCTCTCACGAGTTGTTGAATATATTTCGGAATTACTGAATGGTGAAGATATCCCACGTGTAAAGCAAATGAAGCCATTTGCGCCACAATAAGGTACTGTTTTATTCTGCTTAAATCTGTGTCAGTTATACGTGCATTTATATGCCCTTCTATAGTTGCAGAAGTTATAGAAGTGTGTAAACAGAGAGCTATGTGGAAAGGGATGTAAAGTTGAAACCCTTCCAATAAGTGAATACACTCGAACTTTGTATTACTAAAGGTGCCTTTCGATACCAGCACCTACCTTGGGTATTGTTATTCGGAGGTTGTCATGGTACTGTAAGTAATTATTATACACAAAATTGTTTATTCTGATTATACTAAATTGGAGATGTAAGGTCGTTTGTGTGCCGCTGTAAATTACTATTGTCTCCTCTGTGTGGAAGCCTAGCATTCTCAGTGGATTCAATCATTATTCCTGTCATATTTGAGTTTTGTATTCGCGGGTTTGCTTAAGCTGACACTGTTGAGTTGTAAGACCTCAAGTCAAACTGAGTATTCTATGAGCTCAAGACGACATTCTATTACGTGGTGCCTTAGTTTGTTATAGGTTAGAAGTATTTTACGTGTTATTAATATTGTGCTGTTTGCTTTGTCTAAAGAGTAGCTAGTTCTGTGAAGTAGTAGTTTATATTTTATTAATGTGTTACGCGTTGTGCCTTTTCATGTGAATTGTTTTTAAGAAGCTACAAATGACTCTGTGTGTGTTGCAGGTAGCTGAAACTGACGTGTTCACGGGGTTCGCTTCCTGACGGGGTTGATAGTGGCCCTTTTTACTACGGCACATCCGGCTATCCTCCTTCAGTACATTTGTCTCTCTTATATCGTTACTACGTTTGTCTAGTGGAATTAGGGCTTACTGTAATCACCTTATATGTTGAAGTTAAGTATCTCCCTTGCCAGGGCGCAAACCTTCGTGGATATAGTCGAATTCTCATCTGTAAAGATTGGTAGTGTTACTCATTTGTTCTCGTTACATGTATGATTATTTATCTTGTTATATTCAATGTCAGTAAAATGTGTTAGCGAGGTCCGAATTGGGACGTTGTATTCTCCTCTCGTGGAAACAAATTTAAGTGATTCTATTCCTTTTTTAAGTAGCCTTTAGATGCGTACATTTTGCCTGCATGTTTGGTGTTTTTATGGCTTCCACGTTAATTAAAATTACAATAAAGGTAAATTTGGCAACGGAGGGTTTCGCGTATTTATTGGTTGCTACGTGGATCCTAAGTTAAGTGCAGGAACCCTACCAACAACCAAGACAATTTTTATTCCGACATAATTGGAAATCGGTCGCTGTAGCGCCCTGTCATAACCGAAAGGAAAAATTTATTGAGTATCCTAATCTTCTTCCCTTACACTACTTTTTTCAGCTCATAGTGGAGATGGTACAGCAGCCAGTAATACGCAGTGAAGAAACAAACTGTCTTGGTAGCGAGGTTGTAATTATTATTTGTTTATCCATGACGCGTTTCACTTGGTTCAGGCATGTTCCGATTGGCTGATATTAGATGGTTTTAGGCACAGGGGATAGCGAGATGACACGTTTTGTGTGCTCGGTGTCGTATGTGCCTACTACCATCTACAACTAGCCATCTAATGTCAACCAATCTGAAGGCGAAACGCGTCATTGGTAAATAAATAAAAATTACAACCCTCTATCCAAGACTGTTTGTTTCTTCATATTACAATGTAAGCCGGACAAAAAAATGCTCGCACCCTGCAGACACCACATAAATACCGTGTCCATTTCGGCGACAAAGAAAACCCAAAGATTCTTGAGGTATGCCATATCCAGCTGCAGTCTCTCTGTCATTGATGGTTAGATCCTGTAGAGCTACCAAATTGTGGGGATATTGTTTCTACGTTTTCCCGGTTCCAAATAGCACCAGACATTTCCTGCGTGGCCGGCCTGGGTGGCCGAGCGGTTCTAGGCGCTACAGTCTGGAACCGCGCGACGCTACGGTCGCAGGTTCGAATCCTGCTTCGGGCATGGATGTGTGTGATGTCCTTAGGTTAGTTAGGTTTAAGTAATTCTAAGTTCTAGGGGACTGATGACCTCAGAAGTTGAGTCCCATAGTGCTCAGAACCATTTGAACCATTTCCTGCGTGTTTAAGATCGGGTGATTTTGGGGGCAAGCAGAGATGTGAAATGGTTTTTCAGTATTCTTCAAACCAGGAATGTATGCCTTCAGCACAGTCAACACGACTGTTGTCGTCTCGGAAGACGGAAGTGTCCACAGCTTAATCATCAAGTGGATGTAGAAGAAAGACTGGAACTTGACCATGGAGCATGTTGAAATAAAATGTTCGCTTTAAGTAAAACGAGTTCACCCAAGTCATGATACGAAAAACATCCCAGAAACATCACAGTACTACCCCCAGCCTATAATACACTGTCTACAGATAGCGGATTAAACGCCTCATTGGACCGTCGGTGCATCTGATCCAAGCATGATTTGAAAAAAAAAGACGCAAAATTGCGACTCGTCTGACCAAACTATACGGCTCTAGTCAGCTACTGTGCAGCTTGTTTGTCTCATCGAAAATTTGCAGCTTCATGTGGTGAAATGAAACTATATGAGTCCAGAGATCTTTTCAAGTCTCAGACTTCATCATTCATACTGAAGCAACGAATGAAAATTTGTACCGAGGCCGGAATTCGAACAAGTGTCTCTCGCTCACTAGACAGATGTACCAACCAGTGTGCCACCCTGCCACAGTGACTCTGTACAACTGCACGGACCACCCTAGGACGCCTCCACGCTCAATCCAAATTACTTTTCACGCCTTAGTCCATTTTATGTGATGCCTTGAGAAACTCTCCTTTGCGAGGTACCCATGGTAATGACCATTCCACGTAGCTCCCTTCACAAAATTCGATCGGAAACTGGTTGAGGTAGACCTGCAGTCTCTGTCAGCAGCAGCTGCTGTCGAGCTGTCATTGATTAGGCGTAAAACCTGTCTCCGCTCCCTGTCGGTTTTGATATTTTTATGACCACAGTTCTTACGCCATGTTACCTGGCTGCGAGTGGCACAGCAGTCCCTGCAGACACGTTGGACACGAACAAGTTGGGCAGCTTCATTCACGGTGTGATTATGAGCACGTCCAAACATCCTGTTACTACGTCGACCCGTCTTATTGCAATGATTCCACACAACCGACTGGCACATACGCATCACCTCACTGCCATGACTTACGTCAACTGTGGAAGGCCACAGGACCTCCTCGTACCATTTCTAAACTTCTTTTTTTCCTGTGCTAATCTGCGGGTTAATCAGCATAAAAATGTATTTACAACAAAACATATACATACATCATATACAGAGTGTTACAAAAAGGTACGGCCAAACTTTCAGGAAACATTCCTCACACACAAATAAAGAAAAGATGTTATGTAGACATGTGTCCGGAAACGCTTAATTTCCATGTTAGAGCTCATTTTAGTTTCGTCGGTATGTAATGTACTGCGTCGATTCACCGCCAGTTGGCCCAATTCAAGGAAGGTAATGTTGACTTCAGTGCTTGTGTTGACATGCGACGCATTGCTCTACAGTAATAGCATCAAGCACATCAGTACGTAGCATCAACAGGTTAGTGTTCATCACGAACGTGGTTTTGCCGTCAGTGCAATGTTTACAAATGCGGAGTTGGCAGGTGCCCATTTGATGTATGGATTAGCACGGGGCAATAGCCGTGGTGCGGTACATTTGTATCGAGACAGATTTCCAGAACGAAGGTGTCCCGACAGGAAGACGTTCGAAGCAATTGATCGGCGTCTTACGGAGCACGGAACATTCCAGCCTATGACTCGCGACGGGGGAAGACCTAGAACGACGAGGACACCTGCAATGGACGAGGCAATTCTTCGTGCAGTTGACGATAACCCTAATGTCAGCTTCAGAGAAGCTGCTGCTGTACAAGGTAACGTTGACCACGTCACTGTATGGAGAGTGCTAGGGGGAAACAGGTGTTTCCTTACCATGTACAGCGTGTGCAGGCACTATCAGCAGCTGATTGGCCTCCACGGGTACACTTCTGCGAATGGTTCATCCAACAATGTGTCAATCCTCATTTCAGTGCAAATGTTCTCTTTACGGATGAGGCTTCATTCCAACGTGATCAAATTGTAAATTTTCACAATCAACATGTGTGGGCTGACGAGAATCCGCACGCAATTGTGCAATCACGTCATCAACACAGATTTTCTGTGAACGTTTGGGCAGGCATTGTTGGTGATGTCTTGATTGGGCCCCATGTTCTTCCACCTACGCTCAATGGAGCACGTTATCATGATTACATACGGGATACTATACCTGTGCTGCTAGAACATGTGCCTTTACAAGTACGACACAGCATGTGGTTCATGCACGACGGAGCTCCTGCACATTTCAGTCTAAGTGTTCGTACGCTTCTCAACAACAGATTCGGTGACCGATGGATTGGTAGAGGCGGAGCAATTCCATGGCCTCCACGCTCTCCTGACCTCAACCCTCTTGACTTTCATTTATGAGGGCATTTGAAAGCTCATGTCTACGCAACTCCGGTACCAAATGTAGAGACTCTTCGTGCTCGTATTGTGGACGGCTGTGATACAATACGCCATTCTCCAGGGCTGCATAAGCGCATCAGGGATTCCATGCGACGGAGGGTGGATGCATGTATCCTCGCTAACGGAGGACATTTTGAACATTTCCTGTAACAAAGTGTTTGAAGTCACGCTGGTACGTTCTGTTGCTGTGTGTTTCCATTCCATGATTAATGTGATTTGAAGAGAAGTAATAAAATGAGCTCTAACATGGAAAGTAAGCGTTTCCGGACACATGTCCACATAACATATTTTCTTTGTTTGTGTGTGAGGAATGATTCCTGAAAGTTTGGCCGTACCTTTTTGTAACACCCTGTATGAGCAAAATAAAACAACAGTTACAATTAATAGTACGTCCAGTCACTCGTAGCATTGTTAATTGCTTGGCATCTCCGAGGCAAGCTTGACACCAAGTTTTCCGCGTATTAACGTGGAAGAGACATCCGAATACGTTAACTTTTCGTTGACAGATGTTTCAAAGTGAAGATATTTTCTACTTACAACTTCTTTTTGGCGTAAGACCATACACTTTCAATAGCATTAGCGTCATGTGACTGTGAGCGCCAGTCCAGTACCTGCACATCTTTCTCATTTTTCCAATCGCTGCAGAGCAGCTAATCATTGTCGTCCTGCAGTACCCAATCTTCATTTTTGTAGATGAACCAACGTTTGGCAGCCAGTGTGATAAACGTGACGCGTAAGCTACCCTCGTGTCTCTTCTTGTGTATCTCAGTCAAGCGTTCAAAGTAAACTACTTTTTCTGTTGGGTTGTGAAAGAACTAAGGCGATATCTTTTATGATGCATGTGTAATGCCAGTCACTATCTTACTTACAGATTGTATTATTTTGCTCCCAAAGTAGCAGAATTCCTTAACTTCGTCTACTTCGTGATCATCAATTCTGATGCAAAGTTTCTCACCAGTCTCAAATCAGCATTACCTGCGTCTTTCTTCAAAAAATGGTTCAAATGGCTCTGAGCACTATGGGACTCAACATCTTAGGTCATAAGTCCCCTAAAACTTAGAACTACTTAAACCTAACGACATCACACACACCCATGCCCGAGGCAGGACTCGAACCTGCGACCGTAGCAGTCACGCGGTTCCGGACTGCAGCGCCAGATCCGCTAGACCACCGCGGCCGGCCGTCTTTCTTCGGTTTAATCCACAGCTTGTACTCAGATTGCTGAATCCACTCAACATATCCTGCAGTTCCTTCTCATTTTCACTGAGTATACCAATGACATCAGCGACATTGGTATCCTTTAAAAATAAATGTTAACCATAGTCTTTAACTTGTATTCCCGCCATTGCTTCTTCGATGTATGTATTGAACAGTAGGGGGCGAAAGACAGCGTCCCTGCTTCATATCCTTTTTAATCAGAGTACATCGTTCTGCGTCTTCCACTCTTGGTTCTTGTACATGTTGTACGTTATCCGTTTTCACTAGAGCTTACTCCTATTTTCTTGAGAATTTCGAAAGGCTTGCTCCATTAGACAGTAGAATGCTTTTTCTTGGTCGACAAATCCCATGAAGTTGTTTTGATTTTCTGATGCCATGTTTCCATTATAACTCACGTCAGAACTACCTCCATGTGGCCATATCTTTCTCGAAAACCAAACTGATCGTCGTGTAACAGGTCCTCAATTTTCTTTTACATGTTCTTGTATATATTTTTTCAGTAACTTGAGTGCATGACTGTAAAGCTGATTCTGCGATAGTCCTCGCATTTTATCTGATTTGCTATCTTCGGGATTGTGTGGATGATATTTCGCGAAAGTCTGACGGTATGTCTGACAGATTCTACAGTAGAACCTCGATAATCCGACCTTGGATGGTCCGGCTCCCCGCTTAGACCGATCATTCCATGTCTGGTATTTGTCTACGTACACAGGCCGTTGCTATAATACTTATCGATGACTCATCGTCTGCCATTTGGATCACTAGGCTGTTGGCTGTTGCTAGATACGATAGTTCGATCAGTTTTAGTATGAAATAACTTGTTTCTAACTCGATCAACAAGTGTCATTGTGCAAGCATTTCTTATATAAATTAATGACAGTGTTCTGATTACATATTAAATTCTGTAAAACAACATAATGGTACCAACTATACGCCAGCATGTGACGCTGTCTTTACGTTGAGCCCTGTGACGTAAATGAGTGGGTCAGTACAACTGACGTTGGCTGCACAACAGAAGCAGAATTAACTGATGACCAAATCATTGACGCTGTAACTCGAACAACCGGTGAAAGGTGAAACATGACGACAACGAAGACAACCAATCTTGGGCTCGAGTACCACATACAGATCATGAATATTGCTCTGGTATAGCCCTTCAGTACATCCAACAAACCACTCCGCCTCCTCTCAGTAGACTTTTTCTGAATTTGGAAATGGCGGTAAACGCCCCAAAATCAACGTTGTGGTCTGCTATGCGAAAGAACGTTGTAGAGCTTTTTCGCCCTTCTTAAGAACAGAACCATTTTTACTGCGTGATTTCTCTTGTTTTAAACAGTTAAGCGCACGTCAGTTGTGTGTCAGTGCAGTAGTGTAATAAGATATCTACAGTAACAGTATCTCACCATACGAAACAGATGTATTTTAGAGGGCAGACACTATTGTATATTATTCGCCTAAGATTTTTTAGTGCGAAAACGTTTTCTTTTCGTTTTGTTACTGTTTCAACATTTCCAGTTGAACATTAAAATTGTGCTGTACTATATTGTGATGTCATTGGCAATGAAAGTATTCCTCTGGTAATCTGACCTTTCTTGAGTTCCGACCATGCTTTCTGTCCCGTAGGGGACGGATTAGCGAGGCCCTGTTGTACTTGAGTAGTAGTTTGATCGGAATATCCCCCAATCTTTTTAAAAATTCCGAAGGAATGTTATCTACTCCTTCTGCCTTACTTCATCACGTGTCTGTCAAGGCTCTGTTAAACTCAGTCTCTAATACTGGATCCGGTGACGCCTGCGGGCTGGGCATGACACAGAGGCCGGCCGGTACCGCTCCGTCCGCCACGGCCTGTGAACGGATTTTTAGTTTCCTATCTTCCAAAACCATAGCCATTTCTTCCTCAGTCACGTCATAAGGCACGTCCTCCCTATCGTACGATTCAGTGTACTCATTCCACCTCTCCGTTTTCTCCTCTGCGCTTGATAGTGGAATTCCCGTTGCAGTCTTAATGCTGACGCCGTGCCCGTACTTTCAGCGAAGATTTGAATTTTCTATAAGGGGCACTCAAAAAGTTTTCATTCGAAGGCCGTACAGTCCTAATCGGTCTTCTCAATAGGAAAATCGCGATGAGAAATTGAGGCAGTCAACCCACCGACGCAACAAGTTGAAGGGGTTTGCTGGAACACCGTCTCCTGCGGGATGAAGAAGTCCGTAACTCCCTGCTACACATCCTCGTCCGACAGGTCGTCTACCCTTTAAGGCCCTTTTTAAGGAACCGAAAGCGTGGTAATTGCATGAGGGGGAGATCAGGAATATAGGGCGGTTGCTCGAGGGTCTACTATTTCAGTTGGAGTAACTTCTGCTTCACAAGACTTGCGATATGAGGACGTGTGTTATGATGCAGCAGCACCCCTTGGCTCACAATTCCAAAATGATGGTTTTCGACAGACACGCTGTCCCACACACATTCTTCATTCTCCGGTGGGTGTCTACCAGTGTTTGTCCTTCGGTAGCCAAGAACAGAATGACAGCACGTTAGTCCTGTTTGGACACATTTGGTAATATGGTCACCGCAATTCACTTTTCCACATTCACAGCACAGACGTTGGAAAGACACGAATGCCACACTAACCCCTTGTCTACATGTCGGTGCTTCTATACCGGCGTCGACGTCGCTCTACGTTGCATACACGCCGCAGCAACGCTCTCGAACTGAAACTTTTTGATTGTCCCTTACATATGCTGAATCTGTCCTACCGATGCCCATTTATTTTTCGGTTTCGTCACATTTTTCGTGTAACTATTTCGCCTTAGCTTCCCTGGACTTTCCCTTTATTCCATACTTTCTCTCCTTCTTTCGTGGATTATTTGAAGTATTTCTTCTGCCACTGAATGTTTCTTCCCAGTAACCCCCGTTGTACCAATGTTTTGCTGTCTAACATTTGGGACGGCCCTTTATGAAAAAATACATTCCTCTTAAACTGACTTGCCTACTGTGGTATTCATTACCGCAGTATCTGAATCCTAGAGAACTTCAAAAGCATTTCATCGTTCCTCAGTATTTAAGTATCCCATTTTTTTCCACATTGATTATTCCGCACGATTCTCTTAAACTTCAGTCTACTCTTCACCATTTGTAAATTGTGATCCAAGTCTTCCTGGGTACTTTTTCGACGGAGGACATCGAAAAAGTGCAAAGAAGGGCAGCTCGTTTGGTGTTATCGCGCAATAGGGATGAGAGTGTCACTGATATGATACGCGAGTTGGGGTGGCAGTCACCGAAACAAAGGCGGTTTTCTTTGCGGCGAGATCTATTTACGAAATTTCAATCACCAACTTTCTCTTCCGAATGCGAAAATATTTTGTTGATACACACCTACGTAGGGAGAAATGATCATCACAATAAAATATGAGAAATCAGAGCTCGAACGAAAAGATTTAGGTGTTCCTTTTTCCCACGCGCCATTCGAGAGTGGAATGGTAGAGAAATAGTATGAAAATGGTTCTATGAACCCTTTGCCAGGCACTTAAGTGTGAATTGCAGAGTAACCATGTAGATGTAGATGTACGCCTTACAATCCAATATCTGATTCCGAAATCACTGTCTGATCATTATGTAATACAGTTGAAATCTTCCCGCGTCTCCGGGCCTTTCGCAAGTATACCTCCTGCTGTTGTGATTTTTAAGTAGTGTATTTGCTATTAGTAGCTGATGTTTATAGCAGAACGTAATTAGTCTTTCTTCTCTCTCATTTCTACTACCAAGTCCATATTCTCCTGTAAACTCTGTCTTCTATTCCTTACCCTAGCACAGCATTCCAGCCCCCATGACTATAAGAATACCGTTTCCCTCTACATAGTGAATTACCCGTTCAATATCATCGTATATTTTCTCTATTTCTTCATCTGACGTTGGCATGTATGCCTGCACTGCTGCTGGTGACGTTGGTTTGCTGTCGATTCTGATGAGAACATCCCTGTCACTGAACTGTTCTGCACTAACTTCCCATTCATAAAGAATCCTAGTCCCGTTATATCATTTTCTACTGCTACTGATATTACACTATATTCGTCTGACGACGAATCCTTATCCGCTTTCCATTCCACTTCACCGCCTTGAACCCCCCACCCCCACCCCTATCCCCCCACCCCTTCCGGCCCCCCTGGATGTAGAGTGAGTCTTTTCATTTCCCTTTTCAGGTCTTCTAGTTTCCACACCACGTTCAAACTTCTGGCATTCCACTCTCATATTATCCTTTGGCTCATTGTTTAATCTGTTTCTCATGGTTACTTCCCCCCTTACAGTCCTCTCCCGGAAATACGAATGGGGGGCTAATCCAAAACCTTTCGCCAATGGAAATATCATCTTAATACTTTTTCAATTACAGGCCACATATCCTGTGGATACACTACTGGGATAGTTTCTACTGCCTTTTTCATCCTCATGACTTTGATCACTGCTTATTCTCTCGTCTCTTCGGGCAGTTTCCCACACCGAACCTAAGAGATTGCCACGAAATTCAATCCGCTCCTCCGTCCTCTTTCACGAGGCCGTTGGCACAACGAAGGTGACTCCTTGTACCGGAATTGTTCGGTGACCTTTGCTGAAGATTTTTATTCAGAACCTTAGCAGTGACTGGGATCGAATCCGAGACCCAAGGCACATGATTGTTAGTCAATGACTGTAGCCTTAGACCACGTTTATCACACAGAGCTCACCTCTCTCGTAAGCGACCAGTTTACTCCGTTAAGGGCCACCTAGTACCTCGTCTGGTGACCTGTTATTAACATTGCATATATGTTTATAGATATTTTGCATATCATCTAAGATGCTGTCCATTTGCTTCTTATTTATATTTCTGTTACTGTTAATATTGCTGTTATGCTATAAAACTTCAAGGTTCTGTTTATGTTAGAAAAATATCGTTGTTGTTGTTGTTGTGGTCTTCAGTCCTGAGACTGGTTTGATGCAGCTCTCCATGCTACTCTATCCTGTGCAAGCTTCTTCATCTCCCAGTATCTACTGCAACCCACATCCTTCTGAATCTGCTTAGTGTATTCATCTCTTGGTCTCCCCCTACGATTTTTACCCTCCACGCTGCCCTCCAATACTAAATTGGTGATCCCTTGATGCCTCAGAACATGTCCTACCAACCGATCCCTTCTTCTGGTCAAGTTGTGCCACAAACTTCTCTTCTCCCCAATCCTATTCAATACTTCCTCATTAGTTATGTGATCTACCCATCTAATCTTCAGCATTCTTCTGTAGCACCACATTTCGAAAGCTTCTATTCTCTTCTTGTCCAAACTATTTACCGTCCATGTTTCACTTCCATACATGGCTACACTCCATACAAATACTTTCAGAAATGACTTCCTGACACTTAAATCTATACTCGATGTTAACAAATTTCTCTTCTTCAGAAACGCTTTGCTTGCCATTGCCAGTCTACATTTTATATCCTCTCTACATCGACCATCATCATTTATTTTGCTACCTAAATAGCAAAACTCCTTTACCACTTTAAGTGTCTCATTTCCTAATCTAATACCCTCAACATCACCCGACTTAATTCGACTACATTCCATTATCCTCGTTTTGCTTTTGTTGATGTTCATCTTATATCCTCCCTTCAAGACACCATCCATTCCGTTCAACTGCTCTTCCAAGTCCTTTGCTGTCTCTGACAGAATTACAATGTCATCGGCGAACCTCAAAGTTTTTATTTCTTCTCCATGGATTTTAATACCTACTCCGAATTTTTCTTTTGTTTCCTTTACTGCTTGCTCAATATACAGATTGAATAACATCGGGGAGAGGCTACAACCCTGTCTTACTCCCTTCCCAACCACTGCTTCCCTTTCATGTCCCTCGACTCTTATAACTGCAAAATATCGTTCTTGTATTTTATTCTCACTAAGTTTATGTATATAGAACAGTTTTGCTTTTCCTTCTCTCTTGTGCACATCCTGCAATCCGTATCGAGTTCCAGTCTCGTAATCCACAAACTCCACTACTTCTCTTGGTAGCTTCGCCCTGTTGCCGCACCTTCGTTTGTAATTATCCATGCAAGTAAAAGTTGCTCTTTGTCTACGTCTAAGATACCGGACATGAGTTTGCGTGGTGATGAACACACAGTAATGGTATTTACAAGGTCGTGCTATCTGCGTTTACGTTTGCGCTAAAACGCTTGACGCGAGTGCCGGTTCACCTCCTTCAACAATCGATCGTCTTCTTCTTTTTTCCAAACTGCGTCTTACTTCGTGTGCAATGTATCCTGAATGTCAGTAAGACACAGAACACCAATTAAAAAAATGAAATTGTATTGGTACCTCCCTACAAAGCTATTCGACGAGAAATTCCTTCCTTCGACGCTGTTTCCTCAACGAGGTGCAGCAACCGAAATTATTACCAATGAACCGTGTACCCAGTCAAGGCTATGCACTGTAATTTATCTTCTTCTTAGGCTTAAATTGCATGCTAACATCGGTAACCTCGAGCGTTCGTCTGAGCAATCCGCATACGCCTCAGTCTCCCTAATAGCTTGTACCCCTCTGCTACCATATCAAGTTGGATAGAGACTTTTTAGAGACTTATGAGGCGTTCTTCGAAGAAGAAGAACGTAGAGAGTTACCCATAGAAGGTTAATATCCGGTTAGAGTTTCAATCCACTACAGATTAATTCATTCTGGAATCAAATACGATCCGAGAGCTTTACCAATATGGGTCACATATTTCATAGCTGGGCAGGTTCGTAACATATGGCCATTTACTGTACTGAATTATCCTCTCGCTGTATCAACTTTGCATCTTCGACGTTTTGAAGCAGCTTTTTTCATGCTTCAGTATGTTTTTACTGTGTTTTCCTCCCTCATGGCATCATTAGGTAGTTTAAAAGTAGTTTCGGGTTTAAAAGTAGTTTCGGGCGCTGATAACCTTGCTGTTTAGTGCCCTCCGCCATAAATCATCACCAAAAGTTTTTACGACGTCTTGATTCTAGGACTATAAAGAGAGTGAACATGTTAATTGGTACAATCATGAAAGTTTGTGTGAAGTTGGGAAAGCAGCAAACAGAGGTACTGGCTGAACTAAAACTGTGGCGGCAGATCCCGTGTGATACATGTTTGTAGGTAAGAGCACTGTTCCGCAAAGGCAAGGTTTTGCATCTAAGTACCTATCCGGAGTTTCAGGAAGTTGCAAACCCGTAATTAGCTGCTGTGACGACGTCTGCCAATATCAGCAGACCACTAGAGCAAACAGTGGCTGCCGGGGGTTCATGCTGTACTTTCCGGCAAAGACGGCGTGTCGAGAGACGGAAACAGTGTGCAGGTGGCGTAGCTCGCAACACGTTGCACCACGGTGTGACGTCACGCCTCCAAAAGTTGTCCAGCTGTTCTTCCCGCCGACTACAGCGTTACGCCATTTTTCGCTTGCGCTGCATAGGAAATTACTCCGTTGAAGAGTAAATGGAATAAGTGAAAGAAACATTGAGGACAGTAATAAAAGAGCGAGAAGAGCAGATAGAATCGGTAAGGTTCTCTGACAACTTAGGTGTTCTAGCCGAAAGTGAGACGGGTTTAAAACTGTCACACGTAGTTGATAGTCTCACATTGGCTACAATGTGTAACAGAAATACAGATGACGCCTTACCGGCAGACAAACCCTTAGACAGTCAAAACAGGTAAAATGAATGAGGAACCTACCATCTTGTCTACTGAGGCATCTAGGAACAGCTAACTTTCAAAAGAGCAGTAGATGGCAAAAATAGCAAACACTGGAATGTCTAAGATAAGTTATCGAGATTGTCAATGTCAATGAAATTCACGAACAGCGGTGTAACTTAAGATGATATTTTATTTTATTTTATTTTGAAAGCTACTATTTTCTGCATTTCATTATGCAATCCTCAGGTGCCATATGCATCTCTCCAAATAAACGAAGATGTCATATACAGGGTGAAAAGTATTTAAACCGACAAACTCAGGGAGGTTGTAGGGGACATCAAAACAAACATTTTTCCCTAATGTAATTTTTTCTCATGAGGATTATTGAAACCGGTGGTGGCCGTATTACGCTCTTCAGTTGTAAGAGGCCGTATTACGATCTTCAGTTGTTAGAGGGCGTATTACGCTCTTCAGTTGTAGGCAACTGCTGTCCACCAGAGTAGTAGTGCATTGTCTCTGTTTACTAATGGAGCGACACACCTGGAGTGAGTACACTGATATGGTTGGACCAGCTGCACAGCGAGTTTATCGACAACAATATCCTAATCGCCGTATCCCGCATCATACGACCTTTGCTGCTGTGTACCAACGTCTGCGTGAGACCGGGTCATTTAGCAGATCACCTGGACAGGGACGCCGTCGCACGGTAAGAACGCTGCAATTTGAGGGAGCTGTCTTGCAGGATGTGGAACGGGATCCTTCAGTCAGCACTCGTGCAATTGCACGTAACCTGGGGACGAATCAGACGAATGTAAGAACAGTCCTTCGAGAGCAATTGTTACGTCCATTTCACTTACAGCGTGTCCACAACCTGGAACCACCCAGAGCAGTGCCAGAATTACTGGAAGACGTCCCGCTCCCTAAAAGACAATGTATGTGGTTCCAGCATGACGTGGAGCCGGCACATTTCAGTCGTCGTGTGCGTCGATTCCTGACCGACGGTTCCCAGAACCTTGGATTGGCACAGGTGGTCCTGTGCCATGGCCTGCTCGATCCCCAGATATGTTCCCTCTGGACTTTTTTGTTTGGGGAGAGATGCGCAACCTTGTTTACGCAACTCCTGTTGCATCAGAAGAGGATCTGGTTGCCCGTATAGCAGCAGCAGCAGGAACAATTCAGGACACTCCCGGGGTTTTTGCCTGTGTCATACAGAACATGATCCGACGGTCAATGGAGGCATTTTTGAAAATCTACTGTAATTGAAATTGGCTTGTGTTAATGTGTTGTCTCTTGGCCATAAAAATGGAAAAGTTTTTGTTGATTTAATTAATTTGCCGCCAGAGAAATCTTCCTCTGCCGGTTTAAATACTCCTCATAGGAAAAAATGACGTTAGGGAAGAATATTTGTTTTGATGTCCCCTACAACCTCACAGGGTTTGTCAGTTTAAATACTTTTCACCCTTTACACCCATAAGTCACTTTCCGTGTATGATATCTTCGATTATTTGGAGAGATGCATGGGGGGCCTGAAGATGGCATAATGAAATGCTGAAACTGGTAGCCTTCAAAATAAAATAAAATAACATCTTAAGTTATGCGGCGACTAGTGGAAGTCACTCATATTGACAATTACTTGACCAGCCGATGTACCCTGTCCATAAACGACCAACAGAGAGTGGAGTTATCGATATTGTCGCATGCGGAAGGTATTTATTTATAGAAAGTAGCACATGATACCAAGACACGCATCACACTATCAATCTAGTTGCAACAGTGATGAGTCACAGTATAAGCCTGCTTATAAATATGGCGCTGCACCCTCTCTGCCCTGGACGCATGCCCTGGTTTGGTTGTGAAGGGTGTCATAATTCAGTTGGATCCTCTCCGGAGACAAACTGGCCCACCAGTGTATTTACTGCTCCTTGATATTCTAGCTTCTGGCACTGAGGCAGATTTGACACGCGAGGAGGTCCTACACATGTTCCAGTGGGGACAGATCTGGTGTTCTCGCTGCTCTTGGGAGTGCCTCGACATCAGGCAGACAGTTCGCAATGACACGTGCTATGTGTGAACGAGCGTTATCCTGTTGGAAAATGACACCACAATACTGTCGCAAGAAGACACAGGATGTCCGTTTCGTACCGCTGCGCCTGTCAGAGTTCCTTCAGTCGTCACTGCCTGATGTCATACCCAACGGTTTCCCATACCATGTCGTCAGGAGTGACACTGTTGTGTCTCTCCAAAACACTGGAAAAATGGGGTATCTCCCCTACTCAAATGGGACCAATTCTCTAGTCAACGGCACAATCGCCGACGGTGGTCATCCGGAAAAGGGCAGAACCGTACTTCACTGCATCAGCAGTCCATTCTCCCCGGTCACAGTACCACCCCATGCGCAGTCGTTTGCGTTATATTAACAGCAGCCTACGGATGTCACTGTTATTCCTTAGGCCGGCAGCTGTTAGGAACCCAAGGAAATTCTGGTATTACGTAAAATCGGTAAGCGGGTCGAAGGCTTCCATCCAGTCACTCACTGATCAGTCTGGCCTGGCATTTGAGAAATCTTTCACGCAGGAGTATCGTACAAACTTACCGCCGTTTGAGTCTCGTACAGATTCCCGTATGGAGGACATAGTGATAGACATCCCTGGGGTTGTGAAGCAGCTGAATGGGTCGAAAATAAATAACTCGCCAGGTCCTGATGGGATTCCAATTCGGTTTTACAGAGAGTACTCTACTGGATTGGCTCCTTACTTAGCTTACATTTATCGCGAATCTCTTGCCCAACGTAAAGTCCCGAGCGACTGGAAAAAAGCGCAGGTGACGCCTGTTTATAAGAAGGGTAGAAGGACGGATCCTCAAAATTACAGACCAATATCCTTAACATCGGTTTGTTGCAGGATTCTCGAACATATTCTCAGTTCGAATATAATGAATTTTCTTGAGACAGAGAAGTTGCTGTCCATGCATCAGCACGGCTTTAGAAAGCATCACTCCTGCGAAACGCAACTCGCCCTTTTTTCACATGATATCTTGCGCACCATGGATGAAGGGTATCAGTCGGATGGCATATTCCTTGACTTCCGGAAAGCATTTGACTCTGTGCCACACTGCCGACTCCTAACTAAGGTACGAGCATATGGGATTGGTTCCCAAGTATGTGAGTCGCTCGAAGACTTCTTAAGTAATAGAACCCAGTACGTTGTCCTCGATGGTGAGTGTTCATCGGAGGTGAGGGTATCATCTGGAGTGCCCCAGGGAAGTTTGGTAGGTCCGCTGTTGTTTTCTATCTACATAAATGATCCTTTGGATAGGGTTGATAGCAATGTGCGGCTGTTTGCTGATGATGCTGTGGTGTACGGGAAGGTGTCGTCGTTGAGTGACTGTAGGAGGATATAAGATGACTTGGACAGGATTTGTGATTTGTGTAAAGAATGGCAGCTAACTCTAAACATAGATAAATGTAAATTAATGCAGATGAATAGGAAAATGAATCCTGTAATGTTTGAATACTCCATTAGTAGTGTAGCGCTTGACACAGTCACGTCGATTAAATATTTGGGCGTAACATTGCAGAGCGATATGAAGTGGGACAAGCATGTAATGGCAGTTGTGGGAAAGGCGGATAGTCGTCTTTGGTTCATTGGTAGAATTTTGGGAAGATGTGGTTCATCTGTAAAGGAGACCGCTTACAAAACACTAATACGACCTATTCTTGAGTACTGCTCGAGCGTTTGGGATCCCTATCAGGTCGGATTGAGGAAGGACATAGAAGCAATTCAGAGGCGGGCTGGTAGATTTGTTACTGGTAGGTTTGATCATCACGCGAGTGTTACGGAAATGCTTCAGGAACTCGGGTGGGAGTCTCTAGAGGAAAGGAGGCGTTCTTTTCGTGAATCGCTACTGAGGAAATTTAGAGAACCAGCATTTGAGGCTGACTGCAGTACAGTTTTACTGCCGCCAACTTACATTTCGTGGAAAGACCACAAAGATAAGATAAGAGAGTTAGGGCTCGTACAGAGGCATATAGGCAGTCATTTTTCCCTCGTTTGGGAGTGGAACAGGGAGAGAAGATGCTAGTTGTGGTACGAGGTACCCTCTGCGACGCACCGTATGGTGGATTGCTGAGTATGTATGTAGATGTAGGGTCTGGTCAACAGTGCCAGGTTACACAGAATACAGCAGGGAGTCCATCACTTGTTCTCGGACGGCAGGCGCAGATATGAAGGACTTGCAGTGCGCTTGGTACACAGTACGGCGATTCACCCTTGCCCTCATGCAGCCATGCGGTCCAACACTGGGCCACTGCCACACCGTAATGCTCCAAAAGTCTGGCTGTTGCACGATGTGATCAGCTCGCCAAATGGTGACCCACAATGAAGCAGCTTTCAAACTCTTTTTAGCACAGTATGTCCGTGTCCTTCACTGAGGTCCCTCAGCATCCTGACGCTGTTCATGCCCCTTATGTACCCTGCCATCACTGTTAACAACACTAAACACGAACAATATTAATGCATTCTGATGACCAGTCCACATGTCACAGAGTATTGCAACTCCAATCATTTACATACCCGCCGATGATGAATATATGGAGGATGCTATGTTAATACCCGACTGGGTCTTCTGGGTTCTTCCCTTTTTTGCCAGGCAATGTCGTCCGCGGGTACTGAGCAGTAAAACTAAATGACGGTGGCGTCGTGTTGTAATATTTCACAACGTTTCGATCACTGCTACAAGCCTCGCTTGTATACCGAGAATCTTTTTAGTGAAACTTTCAAAAAGATTAATTTTAGATGTCAGCTGTATTTCACACAAACTCGAACCAGCGATTGCTTAGATCCTACATCTTCCCAAATTGATGATTCCTTGTTCCCACGCAATGGATCATATTACCGAGACGAGCTGCCAGTAAACAAAGGCTGTGGATTTCTAGTCTAACTACGGCTGTGTATACTAAGTGCTTACACCGTACTAAGATAGCGTGATACACTTGTTGACAAACATCTTCGGGCAAACAAAGCAATCTACACGGCAGAAGTCATTGTTAGCATGTAACTGTCGACAAAGTCTGCTTATATTTATTTATTTATTTATTTGCTTATTCATAATTTTTCAGTGGACCAGTTTCGGGAATTACCGCTCATCATCTGTCGCTAACTAACAGACTAGTTTTATAACTTTAGTAATAAATTAGAGCAATATAAACTTTGTAAATTCCCAAAATGTACTTACACCGCATACCGTAAAAGGGTATAGAAATGCAACATCGATGTACTTATGGTGCGCGGAGTTCAAATGGTTCAAATGGCTCTGAGCACTATGGGACTTAACTTCTAAGGTCACCAGCCCCCTAGAACTTAGAACTACTTAACCCAAACTAACCTAAGGACATCACACACATCCATGCCCGAGGCAGGATTCGAACCTGCGACAGTAGCGGTTGCGCGGTTCAAGACTGTAGCGCCTAGAACCGCTCGGCCACCCCGGCCGGCCCGCGCGGAGTGACCGCGGGGTTTTAGGCGCCATGTCACGGATTTCGGGGCCTCTCCCACCGGAGTTTCATCCTCGGGAACGGGTGTGGGTGTTGCTCTTAGCATAAGTTAGTTTCAGTAGTGTGTATGTCTAGCGACCGATGACGTCAGCAGTTTGGTCCCTTAGGAATTCACAAACATTTATGTACTTCCTTATTACAACCTATTGGGAAAATACAAAATGGACAAGTAAGTCAAAGATAAATTAGCCCTTAAACAGTCGAAGCAGATAAAACCACTGCAAAATCTAAAATTTTTTTTAAATGCAAAGAAAATCTTGTTCTTAAGTATGGAGAGCTTGTGACAGACGTTGTAAGTCAAGTATGCGGCGTCAAACTAAGTACGTAGCGTAAGATAATTAGTCATGTGACAAGGCAAATTTGTGTATTGGAAGCAGTTAGATGAGGTTACTAAACGATTCTGTCTGAATATCGGACGACCATTTACCTCGCAAGCACGACTTCCTGTATGTTGCTCTAGCAGAGAACCTGCTACAAAGTGATCAGACAGAGAATATTATGGCTCGCATTTAGCAAAGTAAGCATCGTGCAACGAGACACTAATGGTGTCAGTTTCTAGTGCCGCGTCCGTCAATGTAACTGGGGAGAGATTCCGGCTGGCAGTCTCTCATGTTCCACAAGACAGCTAGTGAAATATAAATATGAGTGTAGATGATCGCCTACAACGTCATTGGTACTATACTCCACTGACTACTGTAGTTAACGAATAACGTAAGTGTGAATGAAGAGTAATGTCTCAATCAGTAGCTTTCCAGGAGTGGGAAAAAGAAATCACTCCCCCCTTTCGCCCACACTAACGTGCCACGAGTCTTCGTGCCTTTGGTCTTTCCAAGAAAGTTTCCGTTTTGTTTACTTACTTGTCGATATTTCTCGCACAAGACACGACCAAAAAGTGAACCAAATATGAAATCGTTCTACAGGCGACCATTACACGTATTTTCTCGTATTTTATCACAAATTAAAAGTTGTATATGGCTATGCTGCTGAGCCTGGAACTACCTTAAATGCTAGTTTCTCATTTCTGAAATTATTGGAGAAAAAACCTTTCGGTTATTTGGAGATTTCGTTTGTAGTTAACTCGTAAACCTTGAATATCGCGTCGCCCTTTCGAAATGCAGGAGCGGGAAACTGACGCAGAATCACGGGGCATTGGACAGCTGTGAAAACCTGAGCTATTCTGGCGAAGATCGGGAATTGGTAGTTGTATTCGTCCGCCTACATTCTGCCACGAGATTCATACTAAAAGGAGAAACAATCGTCGCAAAACCTAAATATTTGTTCGATTTTTAGAAGTGAGATGAAAAAGACAGTTACCTATTTCACCATATCATTTTCTGGCCTCTACGAAGATTGTTATTCGGTTATATATGCAGTTGTTTCTGATTTACCTTTCGGAAGCTAGGGTCCTTAATTCAGACTTTTTCATATTTCTGAGACAGTATTAGTTGCAAAAGGATTTGTATTCCTAGTTTCGTCTACTGCTTTATCATGGGTATGCAGATCACACGCGTCCTGCGCGCTAACTTACGAGACAGAGAGCCGTATTAGTGAACGATACTTAAAACTCAAAATATAAAAAAATAGAAAGTAGTATAACGTACGATAGTTCGTAATACTACTGTTGACGTAAGACACATCGTGAGAAGTAAACAATTAGGTCCACTGCAACCAGAGAAGTTGTCGAGATACTCAAAGTTGGTTCAAAATGGTTCAAATGGCGCTGAGCACTATGGGACTTAACTTCTCAGGTCATCAGTCCCCTAGAACGTAGAACTACTTAAACCTAACTAACCGAAACACATCACACACATCCATGCCCAAGGCAGGATTCGAACCTGCGACCGCAGCGGTTACTCATAGCTATTAGAGTATCTTTTTAAATGGAATGCTGAATATACTTATGCGGTGGTACTTATTACATCCCAATTAAACGATAATGTATCTCTTAATTCGAACACTATCTACACTTTCTCCTATTACACTCCTGGAAATTGAAATAAGAACACCGTGAATTCATTGTCCCAGAAAGGGGAAACTTTATTGACACATTCCTGTGGTCGGATACATCACATGATCACACTGACAGAACCACAGGCACATAGACACAGGCAACAGAGCATGCACAATGTCGGCACTAGTACAGTGTATATCCACCTTTCGCAGCAATGCAGGCTGCTATTCTCCCATGGAGACGATCGTAGAGATGCTGGATGTAGCCCTGTGGAACGGCTTGCTTTGCCATTTCCACCTGGCGCCTCAGTTGGACCAGCGTTCGTGCTGGACGTGCAGACCGCGTGAGACGACGCTTCATCCAGTCCCAAACATGCTCAATGGGGGACAGATCCGGAGATCTTGCTGGCCAGGGTAGTTGACTTACACCTTCTAGAGCACGTTGGGTGGCACGGGATACATGCGGACGTGCATTGACCTGTTGGAACAGCAAGTTCCCTTGCCGGTCTAGGAATGGTAGAACGATGGGTTCGATGACGTTTTGGATGTACCGTGCACTATTCAGTGTCCCCTCGACGATCACCAGTGGTGTACGGCCAGTGTAAGAGATCGCTCCCCGCACCATGATGCCGGGTGTTGGCCCTGTGTGCCTCGGTCGTATGCAGTCCTGATTGTGGCGCTCACCTGCACGGCGCCAAACACGCATACGACCATCATTGGCACCAAGGCAGAAGCGACTCTCATCGCTGAAGACGACACGTCTCCATTCGTCCCTCCATTCACGCCTGTCGCGACACCACTGGAGGCGGGCTGCACGATGTTGGGGCGTGAGCGGAAGACGGCCTAACGGTGTGCGGGACCGTAGCCCAGCTTCATGGAGACGGTTGCGAATAGTCCTCGCCGATACCCCAGGAGCAACAGTGTCCCTAATTTGCTGGGAAGTGGCGGTGCGGTCCCCTACGGCACTGCGTAGGATCCTACGGTCTTGACGTGCATCCGTGCGTCGCTGCGGTCCGGTCCCAGGTCGACGGGCACGTGCACCTTCCGCCGACCACTGGCGACAACATCGATGTACTGTGGAGACCTCACGCCCCACGTGTTGAGCAATTCGGCGGTACGTCCACCCGGCCTCCCGCATGCCCACTATACGCCCTCGCTCAAAGTCCGTCAACTGCACATACGGTTCACGTCCACGCTGTCGCGGCATGGTACCAGTGTTAAAGACTGCGATGGAGCTCCGTATGCCACGGCAAACTGGCTGACACTGACGGCGGCTGTGCACAAATGCTGCGCAGCTAGCGCCATTCGACGGCCAACACCGCGGTTCCTGGTGTGTCCGCTGTGCCGTGCGTGTGATCATTGCTTGTACAGCCCTCTCGCAGTGTCCGGAGCAAGTATGGTGGGTCTGACACACCCGTGTCAATGTGTTCTTTTTTCCATTTCCAGGAGTGTATATTCATATTGTCATTGAACGCCTCAGCGCGTACCCTGTTCAGTGACTGGGAACATAAGCTCGTGGACGCACAGTGGTCATCTTGCTGTGGGTGTTATCATGCTGGTAGTGCAATTTGAACGCCTTCACAATATTGGTATTTGCAATGTACCCTTATCGGTCACGTCCCACAATAAGCTATATGATATTACTTGAATAAGGAGTTATAGTACGTGAACATATCTTTATTTAAAATTTTTAACCACTTTTTCATATCTTGGATTTTCACCGATGTGAGTCCCCTGACTGATAACCCTCCCTCTACTTTTTTGCAGATCTGAAATGGTTGTTCAGCAACTGAATCTGTTATTTAACTGCTTGTTTTTATTGCGAACAAAAGGAAACTTAAAGTAAACCACGATTTTTTTTTTCTAAAATGAAAGACTGCACTTGCTTCCAGGAAGAAACACAAGAATTCAACTTCATAGATTTCGCGAAATCAGATGACTCGGTTGATTATAAATTGGTGCAGTACTACACAATACATAGTAGTCACACCCATTAGTTCAACCAGACTTAAACACACAATGAGGTAACAGAGCACTAGCACACAGCAATCCAATTTGGAGAATTATCGCGCCAGAACAGTGATGCGGTCTTGATGTTTTTGCGTAGGCTGTAACTAATACATTACATGTGCACTCCACATGTAAGCTGAGATCTTTCGCAGTTATTTCTGCTTAAAGCACAAGATATTGCGATTAACGACATGGCTGTCGGCCATATTGGATGAAATTAATCTCATCGTCGAGACGAAAGCAACAAAGAAATGCTGTTCCGTGGGACCTGTTTTTAAACATGCAAATGTCTTAGAACTGTTGTCGCACAATGGTTATCAGTAAACACAATGTCTCCATGATGGACGAGGTATGACGTGCTGAGTATTGGCGCCCACACTGAAATAGCAGCCATGTAAAAGACTACTTCCTACGTTTACGTTATTCTTCAGGAATACAGAGCGTCCATTTACTTAACAGGTATAATCACATCTGTCATTTTAATACAAATGATTACAAATTTCCTTGATAATGGAAAGCTACGCTTGTTCTTGACCTGTGTTGTCTTTATTGCCTCAATCGATAATGTCGTTATCAGCTGCAGGTGTTTGTAAGCCTTACGAAGCGATTAATCTAATCAGTGTCGCGATAGTATAAAGCAGTAATTTCTGTAAATGTGAAGCAAGTAGGTATTTCAGAATTTTTCCTACTTTACATATTTCCCAGAAGTGACCCACAGATCAGATTTCAAGTTAACAGAGCTACTAGAGAAAAATGCGAACCGTTTAAAAAAACATCTAAAAATTTTCGAACGTCAACAGACAAATAGAGAATCGCGTAGAGGCATTAAGCTCCAATGACCATGTTTACGAACGGGGGTAGTTAGATGTGATGATCAATGTGAGTTATCTCTGTATATTTAACAATAATGTAATGGTGTAGATTCTAGAAAAATGTAAAACTAATAACTGCCTTTGGGGCTATGCAATTAATCACTCACAACAGGGACTAATCAATTCATAGCACCGAAGCACGGTAATATAAAGTAAAGCAAATTTGTTGCGTTTTTGGATTTGGTCATTGATAATTACTGATAAAGGTTCAGTTTATCTATATACTAAATAAGCAATGTGAATTGTAGGATTCGATTCAATGGCGGAATACTGGGAAATAGCAATTTATTTCCTGATTGGAATAGTGGGGGATATCGAACATATACTACTTCACAAAACTATTAAAATTGCTATGGGTCTTGTTTCTATAGCTTCAACTGTGTAATTACGCTGCTACAATTTTCAACAAAATTGATCATCTCAGAGTTAATGGGTGAGAACTGAGAGTGATGCTAGAAATTTGTATACTTACCTCTTTGAAATTTGATACAGTTTGAGTCCATATAGATCTGAGTACATTTCTTCCCTAACTCAAACCATTTCTGCACCTAGTTTTTCTACAGGCCCGCCATTTCCTGTCTTCCGGTAGAACGCAAGAACCTATCTACAGTAAACGGCTCACCCGCTGCCACTGAGAAGAACGATTTTGAAAAAACTTGGCACAGCACAAGAACTCAGTCCAAGGTCGAACTGCAGTCGCGCACCAATTCCCACGACGAATAGCTCCTTAGCAATACGCGCAGTCTTGGGACTTTTGCGTCGGCTTAGTAAACCCACCATATCTAAGCGACCACCTCACAAAATCCTAAAAAAACCTATTTTTGAGGCGCAGTATACGGATACTAGTAACCGTAACTTGCCCCTCCCCTCCCCTTTTATTTCAATTATGGAACTCCCACGTACAAAACATCGGTTTCACACAAGTTTCACAATAAGTATCGCATAGTGATATAGTTTTGCCGGTACATTCAGTGCTATATGTACGTACATGCAGGTGGTATCTGCAAAATCTATTGAGAATAAAGCTAGTACTAAAGAAATAATAAATTAAAACGCCATGCCTGATGCTGCAGTTATCCCGCATAAACAGCGAAAATATAGTAAGTGATAAACTTTTTTTCTTTTCATTTTCTGTGGGAGACGTAACCGAGAAAAAGTATTTAAAAGGATTGAAACTATGTATAAAGTTGACAGAAATCGCTAAGCCCTCTCATTCTCAAATGCTGGGTGATTAAGAGTCTGGGTAATTTGCGCGCAGTGACTCGTGCTGCCTGAAGATATAATCACAGTTTCTGGCTGTAATATTTGTTTGACTGTGTTAAACCTATAAAAAAGTTAATACCTGTTACTGAGTAGACCACTAAAAAAATTTAAAGTTTTGAAATTCGGTCAACAATTATACGAAATGCTGAAAACCAAATTTTGGTTGCCCCTGGAACTGGGACCGTTACCCAGGTTAGTCGTTTAGTAATATAGGTTCTACAGCCCCCTACCCAATGCTTTAGAATCTACATCTACATCTACATCCATACTCCGCAAGCCACCTGACGGTGTGTGGCGGAGGGTACCTTGAGTACCTCTATCGGTTCTCCCTTCTATTCCAGTCTCGTATTGTTCGTAGAAAGGATTGTCGGTATGCTTCTGTGTGGGCAATTAACAAAAAAATTAGCCGAATAGCTTGCTCAGAGACCTATAAACTACAATCAGCGACGCGGTCTATCAGTGGACGGGATGGTAAGAAACTATGTTTACATACATACTCCGAATGTTATCGTGGAGTTAATGGCGAAAGGTAGGTACATTGTACCAGTATTACCGACATACTGACCTATTTTATCTGCGTGTTGAGCAAGGGAAGAATGACTGTCTGTATGCATCCGTACGTAATCTCATCTGTCTTATGATGCCCACGCGAGACAGACAATGGTGGCAGTATAATGTTCTTCGAATACAGCAGGTTACCCAAATTTACAGGACAAGTAGCACAAATTTAAGGGTTGTCGAATTAAGTAAATAGCTAGGGTTGCAGTTACGAACGACTTAAACTGGAAAGGCCAATCAGAGACAGCTTTTTATGGGCAGAACACTTAGAAGCTGCAAGCAATCCACTACAGAGACTGACCATACAACGCTTGTTCCTCCTCTTCTGGAGTATCCCAGACGGTATTGAGGACATCGAAAAAGTTCAAAGAAGTACAGCTCGTTCCGTATTATCGCGAAAGAGGGAAGAGTGAGTCATTGATACGATAAGAACGTTAGGGTGGCAGACATTAAAACAAGAGTTTCTCGTTGTGGTGAGATCTTTTCTCGAAACATTAATCAGCAACTTTTCTCCCCCGAAAGTCAAAATATTTTGTTGGCTCCCACCTACACTGGGAGAAACCAGCAACGTTACGAAAGAAGAGAAATCAGGTATCGCAAGGAAGCAAGGAAGATTTAGTTGTTCATTTTTTCCACTTGCTTTTCGATAGTTGAACACTACAGAAATAGTGTGAAAAAGGTTCCGTGCACCCGCCGCCATACACTGAAATATGAATGGCAGAATAATCATGTAGGTGCGGATATAGATGCACCCAACAGGATTTTGGGGAGAAATACAACGTCTTTCTTGTAAAATTCCCTTTTAAGATCCCCAAGTATTTCTTTTATACCTTGGTATGGGCTATACCGCGACGAAGAAGAATGAAAAAGGAAATTGAGGAAGTTAGATGACGATCAGATTAGCTTTAGGAAAGATTGCATCAAGAACACAGTTCCGAGGTTGAGCTTGATAATGGAAGCGTGACTTAAGAAACGTCGAGACATGTTCATAGAATTTTTCGATATGGAAAAAGCGTTCGACAACGTAAGATGTTACAAGACGCTCGAAATTCAGAGAAAAATAGAACCTTGGGGAAGATGGACAGTGAACAATATGTATAGGAACCAAGAGAGAGCAATAAGAATGGAAGACCAAGAACGAAATGCTCTCATTAAAAATGGTGTAAGACAAGGATGAAGTCTTAAGCCCCTGCTGTCAATCTATACATCGAAGAACCAATGACAAATATTAAAAAAAAAAAAAAGGGACACATGTAGGATTAAAATTCGGGTGAAAGGATATCAACGATAAATTCGCTATCCTCAGTAAAAGTGAGAAGCAATTGTATGACTTACTGAATGGAATGAACAGTCTAATCAGCACACGCTATGAACCGGGAATAAACCAAAGAAAGACGAAAGTAATGAGTAGCGGAAATGGAATTAATGATAAACTTAAGATCAGAATTGGGACCACGAAGACGTACTGAAGGAATTCTGTTAGCTTGGAAGCAAAATACCAATAAGAGAGGCAGGGTAGCACAAGCGAAGGGGGCATTCCTGGTGAAAAGAAGTCTAATAATATCAAACATCGGTTTTGATTTGAAGAAAAAATTTCTTCCATTACACAGAAGTGAATAATGGTTGTGAGAAAACCTGAAAAGAATATAATCGAAGCGTTTGAAATGTGATGCTAAAGAAAGATATTGAAAATTAGGTGAACTGATTAGAAGTGAGGAGGTTCTCCGAGATTCGACGAGGAGAGGAATATGTCGAGTGCATTGACGATAACAAGGGAAAAGACGAAAGGATATGTGCTAAGACATAAATGCACCACTTACATCACTGTTGAGGGCGCTGTGTAGGGTAAAAACTGTCGGGGAAGAGGTTGGGGTACATCCAGCAAATAGTTGGGTGCAAATGCTACACTGATATGAAGAAGAAGGCACAAGAGTGGAATTCGTGGCGGACCGCATCAAACTAGTCTGAAGAATGATAACTAAAAAAAAATTTCTTCCTATTAAGATCGTAGCAAGGCGTCTTTGAATTCGTTGGTAGCTGGTTGTCATGCCCACTTGATAGGGACTGTTAACACTGGAGCATCATTTGCACGTATTGTGTATGTTCATGAAATGCGCCTATGATACGGTCAGTTGTGAGCGGTCCAGCACTGCCTCCACCACGCTGGACTTCAGGTCTACTCACATCTGGCGAGGACGGCTCTCCATCCAGTCAGCATGTTGGGGGCGAGACGTAGTCAGTCCGTTCCACAGTTCCTGAAGGTGTTGGCGGATGATGTGAATGGTGCGTGTGGTCGTGTACCGCGTCCCGGTGCGTAGCCAGTGGTGTGGCAGGACGGCAGAGGAAGGCAGAATCGGAACGGTGTAGTCTGGTCGCTCGGTTGACTCCGCCGCTACCGCAACCGCTGCCGCTGCCGCCGCCACCTGCGCACGCCGACACTCCAGACACGGGAGGCGGCGGCGCGCCGTCCTCCGCCTTTATATGCAGCCAGTCTGGAGTGGGGGCCCGGCCCGCTAGCGCGGAGGCGCGGCCTTCACGTGGTGCGCTGTGCAGATAGTGCGGGGCAGGTATTCAGCACACCTTGGCGCCACACAACATTGGCCCCAATCAACGTACCATGTCTTCAGCTCAGTCCCAACATACACTGTCTGATCAGAAGTATCCGGACACTTATTAGTGGGCATTATGGTAGTCGATATTCACCCTTCACCTTTAGGACAGCAAGAACCCTGCAAGGGACAATTTCACGAAGGTATCTGCATATCTGCGGAGGCGTGGCAGTCCAGTCTTCCTCAAGGATCGAGACCTGAGAATGTTGTGATTGGACACTGGGGTATTTAGGAAGTCGACATTATAACTCAATCCCCTTAAGTTCAATTGCGTTCTGGTTGGCACTGTGGGCAGGCTCGCCCACATCAGGAATGTTATTGTCGACAGACCATTGTCTCATAGACTCTGCTTTATGGCAGTGTCCATTGTCATGCTGATAAAAACAGTGTTGTTGTGGTCATCAGTCCAAGATACTGGTTTTGATGCAGCTCTCCATGCTGCTCTATCCTGTGAAAGCTTCTTCATCTCCCAGTGTTCACTCTTCACCTTTAGGACGGCTAGAACTGTTAGGGACAAATTCATGATCTGCATATCTGTGGAGGAGTGGCAGTCCAGTCTTCCTCAAGAGTCGAGACCTCAGAATGTTGTGATATTGGACACTGAAGTCTTTAGGAAGTCGACGTTGTAACTCAATCCACTTAAGTTCAATTGCGTTCCAGTTGGGACTGTGGGCAGGCTCGCCCATATCAGGAATGTTATTGTCGACACACCATTGTCTCATAGACGCTGCTTTATGACAGTGTCCATTATCATGCTGATAAAAACAGTGTTGTTGTGGTCATCAGTCTAGATACTGGTTTTGTTGCAGCTCTCCATGCTGCTCTATCCTGTGCAAGGTTCTTCATCTCCCAGTATTCACCCTTCACCTTTAGGACGGCTAGAGCCCTGCTAGGGACAATTTCACGAAGGTATCTGCATATCTGTGGATGAGTGGCAGTCCAGTCTTCCTCAAGAGTCGAGACCTGAGAATGTTGTGATGTTGGACACTGGGGACTTTAAGAAGTCGACGTTGTAACTAAATTCCCTTAAGTTCAATTCCGTTCCGGTTAGAACTGTGGGCAGTGGCATCCTTCTGAATCTGCTTAGTGTATTCATCTCTTGGTCTTCCTCTACGATTTTTACGCTCCACGCTTCCCTCCAGCACTAAACTGGTGACCCCTTGGACATTGTAGTTCCGTCAGAGACAGCAAAGGACTTGGAAGAGCAGTTGAACGGAATGGATGGTGTCTTGAAGGGAGGATATAAGATGAACATCAACAAAAGCAAAACGAGGATAATGGAATGTAGTCGAATTAAGTCGGGTGATGTTGAGGGTATTAGGTTAGGAAATGAGACACTTAAAGTAGTAAAGGAGTTTTGTTATTTGGGGAGCAAACAAACTGATGATGGTCGAAGTAGAGAGGATATAAAATGTAGACTGGCAATGGCGAGGAAAGCGTTTCTGAAGAAGAGAAATTTGTTAACATCGAGTATACATTTAAGTGTCAGGAAGTCATTTCTGAAAGTATTTGTATGGAGTGTAGCCATGTAGGGAAGTGAAACATGGACGGTAAATAGTTTGGACAAGAAGAGAATAGAAGCTTTCGAAATGTGGTTCTACAGAAGAATGCTGAAGATTAGATGGGTAGATCACATAACTAATGAGGAAGTATTGAATAGGATTGGGGAGAAGAGAAGTTTGTGGCACAACTTGACCAGAAGAAGGGATCGGTTGGTAGGACATGTTCTGAGGCATCAAGGGATCACAAATTTAGTATTGGAGGGCAGCGTGGAGGGTAAAAATCGTAGGGGGAGACCAAGAGATGAATACACTAAGCAGATTCAGAAGGATGTAGGTTGCAGTAGGTACTGGGAGATGAAGAAGCTTGCACAGGATAGAGTAGCATGGAGAGCTGCATCAAACCAGTCTCAGGACTGAAGACCACAACAACAACAACAACCTCCTCAATAGTTATGTGATCTACACATCTAATCTTCAGCATTCTTCTGCAGCACCACATTTCGAAAGCTTCTATTCTCTTCCTGTCTAAACTATTTATCGTCCAAGTTTCACTTCCATACATGACTACTAAAACTAAACTCCTCCCGAATAGGCCATGAAGGTCCAACGGTACCGACCAGACGCCGTGTCTTCCTCAGCCAACAGGCGTCACTGGGTGCGGATATGGAGGAGCATGTGGTCAGCACACAGTTCTCCCGGCCGGAGCCGCTACTTCTCAGTCAAGTAGCTCCTCAGTTTGCCTCACAAGGGCTGAGTGCACCTCGCTTGCCAACAGCGCTCGGCAGACCGGATGGTCACCCAGCCAAGTGCTAGCCCAGCCCGACAGCGCTTAACTTCGGTGATCTGACGGAAACCGGTGTTACCACTGCGGCAAGGCCGTTGGCATACATGGCTACACTCCATACAAATACTTTGAGAAAAGGCTTCCTGACATATCTATACTCGACGTTAACAAATTTCTCTTCTTCAGAAACGCTTTCCTTGCCATTACCAGTCTACGCTTTATACCCTCTCTACTTCGACCATCATCAGTTACTTTGCTCCCAAAATAGCAAAACTCATTTACTACTGTAAGTGTGTCATTTCCTAATCTAATTCGCTCAGCATCAACCGATTTAATTCGACTACATTCCATTATCATCCAACAAGCACAATAAAGGGACCACACCATAAACAAAGCAAACAACCCATAACATAAAGTGACCATTCTACACCTCACTGTTGGCGCTCTACATGATGGCAGTTAACATTCTCCAGACATTCGTGAAACTCAAACCCTTCCATCGGATTGCCACGGGATATAATGTCATTCATCACTCAAAATCAATCATGTCCGGTCATCCACTTCCAGTAATGGCGTTCTTTACACCACTTCAAGTTCCACTGGAAATGGAAATTAGCGTTTGGCGTCATTGGCCGGGAGGCCCCTTGCGGGCCTTGGTGCAGGTCTTGTTACATTCGACGCCACATTGGGCGACTTGGGCGCCGGATGGGGATGAAATGATGATGAAGACAGAACAACACCCAGTCCCTGAGCGGAAAAAAATCCCCAACCCAGCTGGGAATCGAACTCGGGCCCGTAGGACGGCAATCCCTCGCGCTGACCACTCAGCTAGTGGAGCGGCCTCAAGTTCCACTTGGCACTGACTGCATAAATACTTATGAGAAGCTGTACCCCATTCCTTTTAACTCCATACACACAGTAATTGAGCCAGCTGGACTACTGGCAGCAGTTTGGAAGTCACTACTCATTCCATCCGCTGATTACAAGTAATTTTTTGCAACCACCATCCTCAGTGCTCGACGGCCCCGTGAGTCGATATACGAAGTCTACCTGGTCTTGGTATAGCTGTGGTTGTTCCTTTGCTTTTTCACTTCGCAGTCACATAACCAGCAGTCGACTAGGGCAGCTTTAGAAGCGTTGAATTGTCGTTCTGGGTTTTTTACTCAGGTAGCACCGGATGACTGGCTCAAATGGCTCTGAGCACTATGCGACCTAACTTCTGAGGTCATCAGTCGCCTAGAACTTAGAACTAATTAAACCTAACTAACCTAAGGAATCACACACATCTATGCCCGAGGCAGGATTCGAACCTGCGACCGTAGCGGTCGCTCGGCTCCAGACTGTAGCACCTAGAACCGCACGGCCACTCCGGCCGGCGCACCGAATGACTGTTCCAACTTCTACATCTACATTTATACTCCGCAAGCCACCCAACGGTGTGTGGCGGAGGGCACTTTACGTGCCACTGTCTTTACCTCCCTTTCCTGTTCCACTCGCGTATGGTTCGCGGGAAGAACGACGGCCGGAAAGCCTCCGTGCGCTCTAATCTCTCTAATTTTACATTCGTGATCTCCTCGGGAGGTATAAGTAGGGGGTAGCAATACATTCGATGCCTCATCCAGAAACGCACTCTCTCGAAACCTGGACAGCAAGCTACACCGCGATGCAGAGTGCCTCTCTTGCAGAGTCTGCCACTTGAGTTTGCTAAACATTTCCGTAACGCTATCACGCTTACCAAATAACCCTGCGACGAAACGCGCCGCTCTTCTTTGGATCATATCTATCTCCTATGTCAACCCGACCTGGTACGGATCCCACACTGATGAGCAATACTCAAGTATAGGCCAGACGAGTGTTTTGTAAGCCAGCTCCTTTGTAGATGGACTACATTTTCTAAGGACTCTCCCAATGAATCTCAACCTGGCACCCGCCTTACCAGCAATTAATTTTATATGATCATTCCACTTCAAATCGTTCCGTACGCATACTTCCAGATATTTTACAGAAGTAACTGCTACCAGTGTTTGTTCCGCTATCATATAATCATACAATAAAGGATCCTTCTTTCTATATATTCGCAATACATTACATTTGTCTATGTTAAGGGTCAGTTGCCACTCCCTGCACCAAGTACCTATCCGCTGCAGATCTTCCTGCATTTCGCTGCAATTTTCTAATGCTGCAACTTCTCTGTATATTACCGCATCATCCGCGAAAAGCCGCATGGAACTTCCGACACTATCTACTAGGTCATTTACATATATTGTGAAAAGCAGTGGTCCCATCACACTCCCCTGTGGTAAGCCAGAGGTTACTTTAACGTCTGTAGACGTCGCTCCATTGGGAACAACATGCTGTGTTCTGTTTGCTAAAATCTCCTCAATCCAGCCACACAGCTGGTCTGATATTCCGTATGCTCTTACTTTGTTTATCAGGCGACAGTGCGGAACTGTATAGAACGCCTTCCGGGGAAAATGGCATCTACCTGGGAGCCTGTATCTAATATTTTCTGGATCTTATGAACAAATAAAGCGAGTTGGGTCTCACACGATCGCTGTTTCCGGAATACATGTTGATTCCTACAGAGTAGATTCTGGGTTTCCAGAAATGGCATGATACGCGAACAAAAAACATAAAATTCTACAACAGATCGATGTCAGAGATATAGGCCTATAGTTTTGCGGATCTGCTCGACGACCCTTCTTGAAAACTGGGACTACCTGTGCTCTTTTCGAATCATTTGGAAAATTCCGTTCCTCTAGAGACTTGCGGTACACGGCTATTAGAAGGGGGCCAAGTTCTTTCGCGTACTCTGTGTGAATTGGTATCCCGTCAGTTCCAGTGTACTTCCCTCTGTTGAGTAATTTCAGTTGCTTTTCTATTCTTTGGACACTTATTTCGCTGTCAGCCATTTTTTCGTTCGTGCGACGATTTAGAGAAGGAAGTGCAGAGCGGTCTTCCTCTGTGAAACAGCTTTGGAAAAAGGTGTTTAGTATTTCAGCTTTACGCGTGTCATCCTCTGTTTCAATTCCATCATCATCCCAGAGTGTCTGGATATGCTGTTTCGATCCACTCACTGATTTAACGTAAGAGCAGAACTTCCTAGGATTTTCTGTCAAGTCGCTGAACTCTCGTCATCGATCCATTATGCCGATACTGCTTTTCTACTGACAACGTGATAACCCGCCTTCTTTTATACTGACGGGTCTGCCTCTCGTGACATTCAGTAGTTAATTCCGCACTACACAGGTATGGTGGGAGACTTTTGATCGGGTATGTACAAAGTTAAAAGGAAATAGTACGAACTACCTCGTCCTTTTTTCTTTAATGTTCATGTAGTCCATTTTACACGAACGAGTTTCTGGTCCACATCCACTAGTCTTCGTGGTTGCGCTTCAAGTACTCGCGTCTGTTTTAGTCGACTGCCGCGTCGTGAGTGGCACATTGACGTTAGTGATCACTTGACCGCACCGGGTGTATAGTTCTGCAGTACGTTGCAGACTGTGCATCAGGAACAATGGAATAAAACTGAACATTTATTATCCTCCCAGTATAATATATAGTGTTCTTACATATAAAAACACAGTTACATTCTTTTACAAGAGATTCTTATTAATTGTCTTCCTACATACGTGAACCAGCGGAAAATGCTCCTGTCGGAGCACAGAGATGGCGAATATCTTCGTCTTTAAAGACTCTCACAGAAAAGCGGTCATTCCGCCTTCCTCATCAAAAGTTTTCGCTAGCGAACATTTCGAATCCTTTTACCTAGTCTCTCTCCCTACATAAGCCTTCATACTCAGCATCTACCTCTCATTGCCACTGTCCATTTATGTCTCTCTCCCACTGTCTACTTTCTCTCCTATTGATTGGCAGCATGTCCCATTGCCACTCTCTGCACCATACCCCAGCAGCTGAAAAATTTTGGAGAATCCAACTTATTGTTTTCATTGTACCCACATGTTTAAAATTTCGGCCCAAAACGCGCTCTCCCCTATAGCCATGTGTTAGTTTGCCAATCTGAGAGGTTCCAGACTTTCAAGTCCCTGTACGGTCCCCAAGTGACCATTCTTACAATACGTACTTTTGGTACCCAAATATCATAGTTTTTCGGGTGTATCTTGATAATGGATAGAGATATTCCAAAACTGAAAAATGGTGCTTCTAGGTGAATGTATAAAAAATGTACAGCTAAAATTTGAGCAGTTTCCTAAAGTTCGTTACTTAGATAATTGCGGCCCACAGAACAAAAACGGCTAAAGGATTTCTGAGGTTTTATGCATAAGTGCGGTAACTTCGAATCTCTGGAGAATTTCACCTGAAGAATACATGGTAAAAGTTTCAGCGATATGCCATGAATATAAATTACAGAAGTGACTATCGGCACGTTTGGCAATTTTCATAACCAAAAATCATCGTTTTTCGGTATTTCCTCAGGAACCGCACACAAAATAATGTGCTTTTATGATCCTAATATCCACCTTAGACCACACCTAATGGAAAAGACCCAAGCGATTTGCTCAATTTGGCTGGACTGAAGGAAGTCTGTAATGTTTATATTTTGACTCTGCACTGTAAGGTAGTTTCAGTGCGCCAGTTATTCCGATAGCTACAAAATGGTCGCTAGGTCATGGGATTTACCAAACATTTGATCTCTTATCAATGTAATCCGTAGAAACCTAGATATAACCGTCTGAAAAACCGCATTTTAACGCGCGGCATTATGGAACGTTTTGCTGCCTTGCACAGACCAACAACTAAGCCATTATCCTTTCCAATTTCACAGTGTATATATCAAAATACTATTTAACAAATAGCATCATATAACTATAGATTGCAGGTGACATCGCAAATGACTTGGAAGAGCAGTTTAACGGAATGGACAGCGTTTTGAAAGAGGTTATAGGCTGATCATCAGCAGAAGTAAAACAAGGATAATGGAATTTAGTTGAATTAAAACAGGCGCTTTTTGGCACGAGACCCTACTACTAAATGAGTTTTGCTATTTAGGCAGTAAAATAACTCACGAAATAGAGACGATATGAAAAGCAGACTGACAATAGCAAGGAAAGCATTTCTGGGGAAAAAAGAGAAAAAATTAACATCGAATATAAGTGTTAGCAAACTTTTTCTGAAGATATTTGTGTGCACTGTAGCCTTGTATGGAAGTGGAACGTGGACGATAAACAGTAAAGATAAAAAGAGCACAGATGCTTTTGAAACGTGGCGCTGCAGACAAACGCTGAAGATTACATGCACGTGTCGGACAACTAATGAGAAGGTACGTAATCTAACAGGAAATTAAAGAAATTTGTGACACAAGTTGACTAAATCATTTGATAGGTTGTCAGAAAACAACAGGAGGTATCAACGAAATGGAATGAGGTGGGCATGGCGGTTTTACATACAATTTTATAACTCTGCGGTTCCACACTGTCCTTTCTTCTAGTTAATGCTTTCCATATCTTCTTTTCCTCGCCGATTCTTTGGAGAACCTCCTCATTTCCCATCTAATCAGCCTACTTCATTTTAAACAATTGTGTTTAATGACACACCTCAAACGCTTTCGTGGTTTTCCTACAATCGATTAAACACTTTCTCAGAAATTTGTCAAATTAATTTTCTTTTATAAACTCCCAATTTCCGACCGTACAAAACTGTGTGGGACATCACCCGAGAGTCCAAGCAAAGTGAAGGATGTTCCTTCGATGGAAAGTGTTGCCTTCGCGCCTATGTTGACAATACAGAATCTGCTTAAGGACGTCATGCGACATTAATTGCTGAGATATTGGTTGCTTACATTGATCAGCCAGAACATTATGACCACTGTCGATGTAAACCCGTCCAAGCGATAGCAGCGTCGCCAGACGAGGAATGACTGCTAGTCAGACACGTGCACGGTGCATTTAGCATCAGTGAGTGTGCGGTCCGTGTGTAGAATTACACTACACTCGTTCGTCCACTGGTAGAATATTGCTGCGCAGTGTGGTATCCTTACCAGGTGGGATTGACGGAGAACATCGAAAGGGTGCAAAAAAGGGCAGCTCGTTTGTATTATCACGTAATAGGGGAGAGAGTGTGGCAGATATGATACGCGAGTTGGGATGGAAGTCATTAAAGCAAAGACGTTTTTCGTCGCGGCGAGATCTATTTACGAAATTTCAGTCACCAACTTTCTCTTCGGAATGCGAAAATATTTTGTCGAGCCCAACCTACATAGGTAGGAATGATCATCAAAATAAAATAAGAGAAATCAGAGCTCGAACAGAAAGGTTTAGGTGATCGTTTTTCCCGCGCGCTGGTCGGGAGTGGAATGGTAAAGAGATAGTATGATTGTGGTTCGATGAACCCTCTGCCAAGCACTTAAATGTGAATTGCAGAGTAATCATGTAGATGCAGATGTAGATGTAGAATGGGGAAGGCGCGCCATCTATCGTAGTTTGACTGAGGCAGATTGTGATGGGTCGGAGGCGCGGCATGAGCATTTCGCAAACTGCACGACTTGCGGGTGTTCCAGGAGTGCTGTCATGAGCGTCTTCAACCACGTCCAGACGTCAGTTGGGCGGCCACCCCACATTAGAGATGACGGACGTCGTACGCAGGGCAGAGTGGTAAAACAGGACAGGCGGCGAACTATGGTGAGCAGAGAACAAGTGTGTCTGAACACACGGTGCATCGAACACTCCTAACGATGGACCTCCGCAGATGACGACCCATGCATGTTCTCGTGTTAACACCACGATATTGAAAACAACGGCCGAAATGACCACGTGACCATCGGCACTGGACGCTGGAGCAGGAGCAGAGAGTTGCATGGTCTGAAGAATTCTGATACCTTCTTCACCGCGAATCCGCCGTCTTCCAGGGGAACAGCTCCTTGACTCCTGTACTGCGGGACGAAGATAAGCTGCCGGCAGCTCCATTATGCTATGGGGAACGTTCACGTGGGCATCCATCGGTCCAGTGGAGCTCGTGCAAGGCACCATCACTGGTTGCAGATGACGTACATCCCTTCATGAAAATCATGTTTCCCGAAGGCATTTTTCAACAAGATAAGGCGCCATTTCATAAGGCCAGGAGTGTGATGGAGCGATTCGAGGAAGAGAGTGGCGAGTTTCAATTGATGTGCTGGCCCCCCAACTAGTCAAACCTGAACCTGCTCGAACGCATCTGGGATGACATTGAACGTGGCGTCAGAACTCATAGCCCCTCCTCGCAATTTACGGGAATTAGGTGACTTGCGTGTGCAGACGTGGTGCCAACTCCCTCCAGCGATAATGCGTCATTGTTTCCATGCCAGCAGTCGTGCCGCCAAAGTTGGACATGCCGGCTATTAGGTAGCTGGTCCTAATGTTCTGGCCTATCAGTGTAGTTACATGTTCCATACGTCATTTGAACGATTATTTTTTGTGGAAATTATGTGGAACGAGACAGTGCACAGGATAAGTATACTTGATTAGTGTTGACATTAATGAACACATTATTTTTCAGTCCTACTCGTGCAACTACAGTTAAAAACTTTCTTTTACAGGTCTATTAACCACACACTTCCTTCCAACATGTTGACGTGCAGTGACTCTGTAAGAGTGCGAGACAGTCATTGGACGAAATTAAAGGACATGGATCGTTTCCTGGAGGAGGAAGAAGTTTGGAAAAGGCAAGGAGATACAGGAAGATACGAGCTGGATTACATCATGGGGAGGAAGATACATTTCGCAATAAGATACTATATTGAAAAAGCGTACCCAGGAGCAAATACAGACTCATATCATACTTTAGTAATGATGAAAAGAAGATAGAATTTTAACAGGATCATTTGGATGAACGCAACCTGTATATCGAAGAAGCAATGAAGGAAATTAAAACAAATTTTAGAAGTACGATTATGATTCTGGGTGCTAAGATACCAGTGATAAAATTTGCTAATGAGATAGCTACCTCTGTGAAATGGCGAGTATTACATGACCTGCTAAATACAATGAACAGTATACTGGACACAGAATGTACATTGTCAGTAAACCAAAGAAAGACAAAAGTATTGAGGAGCAGGAGATATGAGAATAAAGTCAAACTCAACATGAAAATTGAAGACCATGAATTTGACGAAGCTAAAGAATTCCGCTCCGTCGAAAGCAAAATAATACATCGCAGACGAAGCAAGGATGATATAAAAATCAGTCTATTACTAAAAAGACAGGGCTTAATTTGAGGAAGAGAATTCGGTTCAAATGGCTCTGAGCACTATGGGACTTAACATCTATGGTCATCAGTCCCCTAGAACTTAGAACTACTTAAACCTAACTAACCTAAGGACATCACACACATCCATGCCCGAGGCAGGGTTCGAACCTGCGACCGTAGCAGTCGCGCGGCTCCGGACTGAGTGCCTAGAACCGCTAGACCACCGCGGCCGGCGAAGAGAATTCGGATACGTCGATCTTGATTATAGTGTTGTATGAACGTGAATCGTGGACTATTGTAAATCCGGAAACGAAGACAGTGGAAGAGTTTGATATGCGTAAGGGTGCTGAAAGGTAAGCGAACTCATAAGATAAGAAATGAGGAGATTCTCTGCAAGAACAGCGAGGAAAGGAATATATGGAACTCATTAACAAACAGAAAGATACATCTGCTGAGATGTCAGATACATCATGGTACCAGAAGGAGACTTAGAAGGCAACAACTGTACGAGGATAGAGAAATTGAGATACATACAATGAACAATTGAACTAGTTTGATGCAGTTACTACCCTGAGATGAGGAAACTGGCACAGAAGAAGAAAGCGTGGCGGGCTGTATCACACCAGCAAGATGACCGATGTCCTAAAAACAAAGACAAAAAATTACTGATGACGTTGTTCATTGTTTACCTCTTGCACCATAGTGTCTCTGGAGATGATCTTTCTACATATGTGACCGTCGCATGTCCGAAGTTACAAAGAAGACATCGCCGCTACCTTCCTTAGGTCGCAAATCTGTTGGGAGTATCAGCTAGTATACCTAGTATGCGGAGAGCATACAGAGTGCACCAGAAAATTTCATTTAATACACACGACACTGATTACTGAAGTTAGCAAGCGTTAAAGAAAAAAGTGTATCCATGAAACATTCCGAGTAGACCTGTTATTGGCAAAACTTCGTAAACCAAATTAAACCAAAGAAAAGATTTTAGTGAAATAATGAACATAAATTTGGAATAAACACGGTGCAAGGAGTCGATGTACACACTACTTTTTCCCGTAGGACGTGTTTATAAACGGAGAACGTTAGGAGATGCATACCGTACGATCCAGAACGACTCGGAGACCTTCGCGGTCTTATGAGCATAATCAGGTGTAGCTGATAACGTGTGTAAAAGAATTTTAGGTCACCGTGATCATAACAATAGAATTATTGTTACCTGCAGAGCGTAGCGTCTCGCTGAGTGACAACTCTCCAACCTCTCACTCGTGCATCTAAAGACGTTCAATATTGGCTTGATGAGCATGCGGATAAAATAATGTGCGTATTCCTGGGTCCCCATAGTCGTGAACCTCAATACTATTGAGTGGCTCTGACTTAATTAGAAAAACAATTAAGAGCCCATTTAACTTCCTCAAAAAATTGGAAGAGCTTCTTTGCAGATGATGGTATAAAAATCCATCGGCTAACATACGCGATTCATAAGTATTGATCTTGTAAGGATTCAGGCTATTTTGGATGGCGAAGGTCAGAACATAGCAAAAAGAAACTTTCAGACTGCAGATCAATGAAACCACTAGATACATAATTGAGATCGAATGAGGTTTCTGAGTCCCTAGCTCCTCATTTAAAAGTCGTTCGACATATAAAGTTACTAGTTCAGTTAAATAACCTAAGGTTACCTAGGGACTATCTTAGATAACAACATGTATGATGTGAATTTTATTCAGCAGCACTTACATCGATGTGAATGAACTCGTTTTATGCAGAGAGTCCGAATCTGAGAGGATTACCTATATTCGTCCACTGAGTCCATACAGTTCGTTTTAATACCTATAGCGGACTCCGAGAGCTTATTCCCTATGAGTTGACTGTGTTAATTTATGTCGCTATTTCGAACTACTCATGCTTTTGAACGAGTTTATATGGTTGGCAGAAGTTTTGACCCTATGTCTGGGGCCTCCAGAGATGTGTAGCTTTAAATAGACACCCACATTCAGGTGTTCTTTGTTAAAATTATATCCCTGCCTCCCATTACCATTACATGAAGATCTTCACACTGGAACGATGTTTTCCATGCTTATCACGTGCCCAACCATCACTAATCTCTGAATACAAAAGACAATTACGAACCTGGCAGCAGGTGTAGCAAATTGCAACGTTGCACCTTGATCTTGAAGATTACTTCTCCCCCCCCCCCCCCCCCACAGATAAAGAACTACTGAGAATAAGCGAACTAATAAAAACAACAACGTTTTATCTCAAGGACATCGATGACGAACCCTCTTTGGTTGAACTATACGCATCACTTCGCAAATAATCCCATTGAGAAAATTTAACTTAAAAACAAAAAACATGTATGTGCTACATAAATATTATATCAGGTGATAAGTGTTTCCTGTGAGTGTAAATTGGTAAGCTTGGTAAAAACATAATAATAACAGATTTTGCAAAATTAAAAACTAATTGCATAACTGAATCTATGTTGAGCTCAATGCATTTGAAATTGAGAGCATCCAATTTCTAAGGGGGTGAGAGATTGTCTATGAAACTCAAACTCAATTAGGCAGTAGGACCCGCAGAATTATAACACTCGAGAGCTACATTCGGCAGCAATTAGCAGTAGAGCAGCTGACGAGATTGTGGTCAAACCTCCCGAAACAGGTTAGAGGCTTGAAAAGATGCTGCTGATCCAATAGTTTTAGTCAAGATCCGCCCAAACGCTTAAGGGCTATGAAGAAAGTGGAAAAAGTATGCAGATAATCCAAATGTTCAGGAACATCTGACAATACATACAAAATGGGAGTTATGGGTGTTAGTAATCAGAGAGTTAAAGGTATTTCAGCTAGTTAGTAGTTTAGTTATGGGAGGGAAATATCAGACCTAGTACAAAACTTCCTGTATATCAAGTAACTCTTAGGTTGGTGCATAAGTGCATAGCGTTTTTTTTTTTTCATGTTGATTTTCATCTACATCTACATCATAACTCTGCAATTCACATTTAAGTGCTTGGCAGAGGGTTCATCGAACCGCAATCATACTATCTCTCTACCATTCCACTCCCGAACAGCGCGCGGGAAAAACGAACACATAAACTTTTCTGTTCGAGCTCTGATTTCTCTTATTTTATTTTGATGATCATTCCTACCTATGTAGGTTGGGCTCAACAAAATATTTTCGCATTCGGAAGAGAAAGTTGGTGACTGAAATTTCGTAAATAGATCTCGCCGCGACGAAAAACGTCTTTGCTTTAATGACTTCCATCCCAACTCGCGTTTCATATCTGCCACACTCTCTCCCGTATTACGTGATAATACAAAACGAGCTGCCCTTTTTTGCACCCTTTCGATGTCCACCGTCAATCCCATCTGGTAAGGATCCCACACCGTGCAGCAATATTCTGACAGAGGACGAACGAGTGTAGTGTAAGCTGTCTCTTTAGTGGACTTGTCGCATCTTCTAAGTGTCCTGCCAATGAAACGCAACCTTTGGCTCGCCTTCCCCACAATATTATCTATGTGGTCTTTCCAACTGAAGTTGTTCGTAATTTTTACACCTAGGTACTTAGTTGAATTGACAGCCATGAGAATTATACTATTTATCGAGTAATCGTATTCCAACGGATTTCTTTTGGAACTCATGTGGATCACCTCACACTTTTCGTTATTTAGCGTCAACTGCCACCTGCCACACCATACAGCAATCTTTTCTAAATCGCTTTGCAACTGATACTGGTCTTCGGATGACCTTACTAGACGGTAAATGACAGCATCATCTGCGAACAACCTAAGAGAACTGCTCAGTTTGTCACCCAGGTCATTTATATAGATCAGGAACAGCAGAGGTCCCAGGACGCTTCCCTGGGGAACACCTCATATCACTTCAGTTTTACTCGATGATTTGCCGTCTATTACTACGAACTGCGACCTTCCTGACAGGAAATCACGAATCCAGTCGCACAACTGAGACGATGCCCCATAGGCCCGCAGCTTGATTAGAAGTCGCTTGTGAGGAACGGTGTCAAAAGCTTTCCGGAAATCTAGAAATACAGAATCAACTTGAGATCCCCTGTCGATAGCGGCCATTACTTCATGCGAATAAAGAGCTAGCTGCGTTGCACAAGAACGATGTTTTCTGAAACCATGCTGATTACGTATCAATAGATCGTTCCCTTCGAGGTGATTCATAATGTTTGAACACAGTACATGCTCCAAAACCCTACTGCAAACCGACGTCAATGATATAGGTCTGTAGTTCGATGGATTACTCTTACTACCCTTCTTAAACACTGGTGCGACCTGCGCAATGTTCCAATCTGTAGGTACAGGTCTATCGGTAAGCGAGCGGTTGTATATGATTGCTAAGTAGGGAGCTATTGTATCAGCGTAATCTGAAAGGAACCTAATCGGTATACAATCTGGATCTGAAGACTTGCCCGTATCAAGCGATTTGAGTTGCTTCGCAACCCCTAAGGTATCTACTTCTAAGAAACTCATGCTAGCAGCCGTTCGTGTTTCAAATTCTGGAATATTCCATTCCTCTTCCCTGGTGAAGGAATTTCGGAAAACTGCGTTCAATAACTCCGCTTTAGCGGCACAGTCGTCGGTAACAGTACCATCGGCACTGCGCAGCGAAGGTATTGACTGCGTCTTGCCGCTTGTGTACTTTACATACGACCAGAATTTCTTCGGATTTTCTACCAAATTTGTGGAACCTATTAAATTTGTGGAACCTATTAAAGGCATCTCGAATTGAAGTCCGTGCCAAATTTCGCGCGTCTGTAAAATTTAGCCAATCTTCGGGATTTCGCGTTCTTCTGAATTTCGCATGATTTTTCCGTTGCCTCTGCAACACCGTTCGGACCTGTTTTGTGTACCATGGAGGATCAGTTCCATCTCTTGCCAATTTATGAGGTATGAAACTCTCAATTGCTGTTGCTACTATATCTTTGAATTTGAGCCACATCTTTTCTACATTTGCATAGTCAGTTTGGAAGGAATGGAGATCGTCTCTTAGGAAGGCTTCTAGTGACACTTTATCCACTTTTTTAAATAAAATTATTTTGTGTTTGTTTCTGGTGGATTTGGAAGAAACGGTATTAAGCCTAGCTACAACGACCTTGTGATCACTAATCCCTGTATCAGTCATGATGCTCTCTATCAGCTCTGGATTGTTTGTGGCTAAGAGGTCAAGCGTGTTTTCGCAACCATTTACAATTCGCGTGGGTTCGTGGACTAACTGCTCGAAATAATTTTCGGAGAAAGCATTTAAGACAATCTCGGAAGATGTTTTCTGCCTACCATCGGTTTTGAACAAGTATTTTTGTCAACATATCGAGGGAAGGTTGAAGTCACCACCAACTATAACCGTATGAGTGGGGTCTTTTTTGGGAACGAGACTCAAATTTTCTCTGAACTGTTCAGCAACTATATCATCGGCGTCTGGGGGTCGGTAGAAGGAGCCAATTATTAACTTAGTTCGGCTGTTAAGTATAATCTCCACCCATACCAATTCGCACGGAGTATCTACTTCGACTTCACTACAAGATAAACCACTACTGACAGACACAAACACTCCACCACCAATTCTGCCTAATCTATCTTTCCTGAACACCGTCTGAGACTTCGTAAAAATTCCTGCAGAACTTATTTCAGGCTTTAGCCAGCTTTCTGTACCTATAAAGATTTCAGCTTCTGTGCTTTCTATTAGCGCTTGAAGCTCAGGGACTTTCCCAGCACAACTACAACAATTTACAACTACAAGTCCGACTGTTCCTTCATCCAAGCACGTCCTGTATTTGCCATGCACCCTTCGAGATTGCAGCCCACCCCGTACTTTCCCGAGGCCTTCTAACCTAAAAAACCGCCCAGTCCACGCCACACAGCCTCCGCTACCCGTGTAACCGCCAGCTGAGTGTAGTGAACTCCTGACCTATTCAGCGGAACCCGAAACCCCACCACCCTATGGCGCAAGTCAAGGAATCTGCAGCCAACACAGTCGCAAAACCGTCTGAGCCTCTGATTCAGACCCTCCTCCCTGCTCTGCGCCAAAGGTCCGCAGTCGGTTCTGTGAACGATGCTGCAGATGGTGAGCTCTGCCTTCATCTCGTAAGCAAGACCGGCAGCCTTCACCAAATCAGATAGCCGCTGGAATCGAGAGAGAATTTCCTCAGATCCAAAGCGACACACGTCATTAGTGCCGACATGTGCCACCACCTGCAGCTGGCTGCACCCTGTGCTCTTCATGGCATCCGGAAGGACCCTTTCCACATCAGGAATGACTCCCCGCGGAATGCACACGGAGTGCACACTGGATTTCTTAGCCGCCATGTCCCTAAGGGGCCCCATTACGCGCCTAACATTGGAGCTCCCAACTACCAATAAGCCCACCCTCTGCGATTGGCTTGACCTTGAAGGCTGAGAATCATCCTCTGAAACAGGGCAGGCAGCTGCATCTGACTCAGCCAGAGACAGTGGCTGAAACCTGTTTGTCAGACGCACTGCGGAGGCTTTCTGATCAGCCTCCGGGGACGTCTTTCGCTGCCTGCCACGCCTTTGGAACGACCTCCCAATGAACCACAGGCGAGCTCGGCCCCACTGCTGGTTGCTACGGGTTTGTTTATCGATTATAAGTTTTTATTTGTGCATCACTGTCGTTATTTGTGTTTACATATTGTCATTTTGTCATATTAAGATAGCGGACGCTAGAAAATGGAGCGCCAAGTGGAGAAATCGGAATATTTACGACATGCTCTTTTGCTTGAGTTTGGCGGAGGGGTAACAGCTGCGGAGGCAGCCAGAAACATTTGCTCCGTGTATGGGGATAATGTCATTGGGCAGAGTCCGGCAAGAAAATGGTTTTCTCCTCTTAAGGAGATTCGTTTTGACATTAGTAACCGTCCACCTTCTGGAAGACCTTCATTGTTTGTTGAGAATCGTTTAAACGCATTAATCCACAACTATCCACGTCAGTGTACTCGACAATTGGCAAATGTAATGAGCTGTGACCATTCCACACTCGTGCGACGTTTGCATGCAATGGAGAAGCCAAAATCACATAGAACAGGGGGTAGCCATATGTGCATCTCTGCCTGCTCGTCATCAATTGGTTCGTGAACAACATCGACCATTCCTATCCTGTACCGTTACTGGCGACCAGAAATGGTGTCTCTATGCTTACATAAGGAAAAGGAAGGAATGGCTGAGCGGCAACTCCCCATACAAGACGTGTGCGCATGCACAGAAGACAGTGTCATGCATCTGATGGAACAGCGACGATGTGGCGTACTGCGAATTGCTTCCCCGAGGTGAAAACATCACTGCTGACATTTATTGTCAACAACTGAGACGTCTTACAGACGCAGTCCAAGAACAACGACCAGGAGGACTGCGTGAAGCGATGCTACTCCACGAAAACGTCCGCCCGCATTTTGCTAGACTGACCAAAATGCACTGTACAGGAGTTGGATTTAGTTTCGCACCAACTTTATTCACCTGATCTGGCGCCCTCTGATTTTCAGCTCTTACGTTATCCATCGAACAGCCTTCATGGAACTTGCGCTCCGAACATGGCTCGACGAATTCTTCGCCTGAAAACCATGTCATTTCTACAGTCGCGGAATCGAAAAGTTACCTCAGCGTTGGCAGAGTGTAGCAAATTGTGAAGGAGAATATATTATTGATGAATAAAGTCTCTGTTGTGTTTATTAAGCTTATGGAGAACGCTAAAAATTTATCCACCAACCTAATAATTTAGTACAAGGTACATCGAAGTCACCTGTGATTTATAGTATTTATGGTAAGAAGATCGTGTAGCGATAAACTGAGAAGGGAGCGTTATACATTTGGACCGGAATCTCAATCAAGCATTTGTTGGTGACATCATGCACAGTGCGAAGAATGCTCCTGCCGCTAATGTGAATCACTCTTTGAGCGACATGAGAAGCTGTTGATGAAACGCTCTGTCCTATTGGTCTACATCTAAATGTTTCCGGTAAGAGGTCACTGACACGACGGATTTCTAGAAGCATTCAGTGTATCCAAAGCAGTATCTGCCCAGTCGCCGAGATTTCCAATGTTTTTCACTTGGGCTTTTCCAGGCTAAATATTTCTTCCGTAATACAGAGCTGCGATGTGACTACTTTTATTTAAATAAAAGTCAACAAATTATGACGTCAGTAAAACAGTGAGAAATTAAACAACCTGGGAATATTAACGAGGAAATGAGATCAGCAGTTGACATCAGCAAAAGAGCTTTTAAACAATTAAGAAACTAAACAATTTGTCAAACATTAAGAGTTATCTGAAGTCATCGAAATTGCATATTAATAATCAAAAGCTTAACATCTAAAAATTTTATTACGTCCGTTAGTGATGTGAGTTCAGAACGAGAAGAAGTTATACAGTCAAAATGCAGCCCCACGACAAGCGAGATAAACCGATTTACACAGATACAGTAGAACCAATTACTAAGACAAAAAACTGCAGTTTGAACAGCACAAAGGGTAAAAATCAAATTATTTATGGACTTTTCATCTAAATGTAATATTTACGTTGTTAAAAAAATTGGATATGGACAACTTAAGACAGTTCTTGAGATACATGAAATATCAGAAGACAAGGAACTGAGTACCGAGAATGCACAACTGTAAAAATATACGTGCATTTAACGTAGTTTTATGATGCAGTGCAAAATCAATATTTGTATCAACTTCAACTATTGGTGACTCCGACGTGATCAGTTGCTTCCTAAATATGCATTAATAAGATTATAGTAAGTGGTCCTAATACACTGTCAGACACAAAAAACGATGCTTCACGAAGGAATTATCTGAACGGGCCGGAAATCAGGGATCACCAATTTAGTATTGGAGGGCAGCGTGGAGGGTAAAAACCGTAGAGGGAGACCAAGAGATGAATACACTAAACAGTTTCAGAAGGATGTAGGTTGCAGGTTGCAGTAGGTACTGGGAGATGAAGATGCTTGCACGGGATAGAGTAGCATGGAAAGCTGCATCAAACCAGTCTTCGGACTGAAGACCACAACAACAACAACAGCTGTGTTGTAAGGATGCCGAGGATGACAATCAAAGAGGTCCTTCTATGAAATCAAGTGGCACCCCAGAACATAACTCTTGGTTTTCGGGCCGTATGGGGGGCGACAGACACGTTGATGTTCCGGCAGTGTACACGCCATCTCCAGACACGTCTTCGCTGGCCATCGGGGCCCAGTTGGAAGTGGGGCTCATCACTGAAGACAATTCTACTCCATTCAATGATATTACAGGCCGAAGACGTGGCTGGAAACCCCCTGGACAGCGGTGGGGTAGCGACCGCTCCCGTCGCAGGTTCGAATTCTGCCTCGGGCATGGTGCATGGGGGCTTTATTAAATAAAAAAAATGCAAATATTTTTTGTAGCTGCTAGTCCGATTACGCAAGTCTCGTAAACGGCTGGCCCTGACTAGTTTTATTACGCTATCTGACTGCATAGAACAACAACAAAGAATGAAATGAAATTTTCGTTAACACAAATAATTAATTAAGTCCCCAGCAACTATAAAACCTACGAAGTCAACAAAGCACAAGTGTAGCTGTTCTGTGTGTGGTAGTATGACTCAACGCACATCTGGCACGGTTCTTCTTCAACAAGACAAGAATTTTTAAATACCAATTATACTGACGTGCTAAAAGAAAATTAGAAATGCTATAATTGCGTAAGGAAAGCAGAATTACACTCTAATACAAGATTCACCTGCCTCGAGATGACTGGGTGTTTGTGTTGTCCTCATCATTACATCATCATCCAGGAAAGTGGCGAAATTGGACTGAGCAAAGGTTGGGAAATTGTACGGGCGCTGATAACCACGCAGTTGAGCGCCCCACAAACCAAACATCATCATCATCATCATCATCTAATACAAGAACACAAGCCAGATGCTTTGTTGACTGAACCTGTAATGATGCATTATTTGAGATACAGAAATATTAAAAAGAAAAAAACAGGGAATTTGTTACCTTCATATATATTGACGAAAAGCATTCAGATCATTACAATATCTCCATTGGAACAACATCTGCTATCTCTCCCATCAAACCACTGCATAAAACATGGAACAACACTCTCCACTATCACATCTCACTCCGACTTCACGACAAGCAGTGTCCACCACAACTTCTCGGCAAGAACTGCCTGCCTCTACTTCTCAATAATCACTGCCAGTGGAGGCGGCGGAACAATACTCTCTGGCGCGATCTCTGGCGCTGTGGCTCAGTGTAGCCACCTTTCAATGGATGTGTGTGCTGTCCTTAGGTTAGTTACGTTTAAGTAGTTCTAAGTTCTAGGGGACTGATGACCACAGATGTTAAGTCCCATAGTGCTCAGAGCCATTTGAACCATTTGACATATGGCCCAGCAACCAGGGGTAATTGTCTGGGATATCATTTCTTTACATGACAGGACGGCCCCTTTGCTTGTCATCTGCGGCACCCTCAGAGTACTCCGTTAGCGAGGATTCATGCATCCACCCTCCGTCGCATGGAATCCCTGATGCGCTGATGCAGCCCTGGAGAATGGAGTATTGTATCACAGCCGTCCACAATACGAGCACCAAGAGTCTCTACATTTGGTACCGGGGTTGCGTAGGCAAGAGCTTTCAAATGCCCCCTTAAGTGAAAGTCAAGAGGGTTGAGGTCAGGAGAGCGTGAAGGCCATGGAATTGGTCCGCCTCTACCAATCCATCCGTTACCGAATCTGTTGTTGAGAAGCGTACGAACACTTCGACTGAAGTGTGCAGGTGCTCCATCGTGCATGAACCACATGTTGTGTCGTACTTGTAAAGGCACATGTTCTAGCAGCACAGGTAGAGTATCCTGTATGAAAACATGATAACGTGCTCCATTGAACGTAGGTGGAAGAACAATGGGGCCCAATCAAGACATCACCAACAATGCCTGCCCAAACGTTCACAGAAAATCTGTGTTGATGACATGATTGCATAATTGCGTGCGGATTCTCGTCAGACCACACATGTTGATTGTGAAAATTTACAATCTGATCAAGTTGGAGTACATACTGACGAAACTAAAATGAGCTCTAACATGGAAATTAAGCGTTTCCGGACACATGTCCACGTAACATCATTTCTTTATTTGTGTGTGAGGAATGTTTCCTGAAAGTTTGGCCGTACCTTTTTGTAACACCCTGTATATAACATGATGAAATCTTCTTGGGTTATCATTCGAGTCGTAGCGTCGTGTTGTCGCGCCGTTGGAGCGAGTTTTCTATTCGTAGTCTTCAGGGGAAGTGTCGGGTTCATGTCCAAATAATTCCTTTATAGCTGCTGGATCGCAAGCTGCTCTGCCAAGGGCCCAACTGGTCAGTCAGTCGCTTGCCTCCAGAAGAGGTCGTGGTCGTTGGCGGAAGCCCTGCCCCCTACTCACCCCCCTCCAGCGGGGCGGCTAGAGGGGGCGGGGTTTGGGGGAGGGGGGGTGGGGTCCGAGAGTCGATTCCTGGAGTCCTGGCGCTGCATGTCTATCCCGCCCACCCCTTCCGCCGCTTTCACATCAGAGTGTTTGTGTCGTGCTTTTGCTAACGCTACATGCGATTGTATCGTCGTGTGCTGCCTTTTTGATTGCAGAACCACAGCACCTTTGTCTGCTGTAAAACAAACATGTGTCGTTCACTGATGCTCTGCTCTGTCCTATAGGCTTGTCGATAAGTGAAAGCTCCTCACATGTTCTGAACATCGCTTGGAGGTGCAAAGTTGCGTCTGGCCGATTTGCTGCCTGCCACACTCGCAACTGATGTTGAAATTCAGGTGCCTCCAGCTGGAGTTGGTTTTTGACTGACCCAAGCATATTCCTGATTTTAGCCATTGAGTGGTAAACTGTATTATGTTGTGCTTCTCCCACTCATGCTCGTATATTAATGATAATGCTGATACATGGTGAAACAACGCTCTGGTAGGCGGTTTGCGGGTTTAAATCACCTCGGGATATGACCGTGCAGGGCATTTGACCTGCGGCCGTCGCACAGTAGTGCTGGCAGCAGTCCACATACGCTGAGGTGCGTGGGTGCATGTCAGAGTGCGGTGCAGTGAGTAAGTGTGCAGACGTTTTCAGACATGATAATGGTGACTGTGTGTTGAAAATGGCTCAAACAACAGCTACTGATAACGTTATGAGGGGTACAATACTAGGGCGACTGGAGACTGGTCAAACACAGCAGGTTGTAGCACAGACCCTCCGTGTGCCACAGTGATCTCAAGATTATGGCAACGATGCCAGCAGACAGGAAACGTGTCCAGGCGCTACAGTATAGGACGCCCACTGTGTACATCACCACAAGAAGAACGATATCTCACCATCAGTGCTTGCATATGGCCACGGAGTACTGCAGGTAGCCCTGCTCAGGACCGTACCGCAACCACTGGAAAAGTTGTCTCCAGACACACCTTCTACAGACGACTGAAGAGACATGGTTTATTCGCCCGGAGACCTGCAAGGTGCATTCCACTGACCCCTGGTCACAGGAGAGCCCGTAAAGCCTGGTGTCAAGAACACAGTACATGGTCTTTGGAACAGTGGTCCCAGGTTATGTTCACAGACGAGACCACGTATAGTCTGAACAGTGATTCTCGCCGGGTTTTCATGTGGCGTGAACCAGGAACTAGGTACCAACCCCTTAATGTCCTTGAAAGGGACCTCTCTAGAGATCGTGGTTTGATGGTGTGGGATGGGATTATGACTGGTGCACGTCCTCCAATGCATGTCTGACAGAGGAATTGTAACAGGTCAGCTGTATCGGGACGTCATATTGCACCAGTGTGTCCGCCTTTTCAGGGGATCAGTGGGTCCCACCTTCTTCCTGATGGATGATAACGCACGGCCCCACCGAGCTGCCATCGTGGAGGAGTTCATTGAAACAGAAGCTATCAGGCGAATAGAGTGGCCTGCCTGTTCTCCAGACCTAAACCCCATCGAGCACTTCTGAGATGCTCTCGGTCGGCGTATCGCTGCACGTCTTCAAACCTCTAGGACATTTCAGGTTCTCCGATAGGCACTGGTGCAAGAATGGGAGGCTATACCCCAGCAGCTCCTCGACCACCTCATCCACAGTATGCCAACCCGTTGTGCGGCCTGTGTACGTGTGCATGGTGATCACATCCCATACTGACGTCGTGGTACATCAGGAAACAGTGGCGTTTTGTAGCACGTGTGTTTCGGGACGGTTTTCTCAGCTTATCACCAATACCGTGGACTTACAGATCTGTATTGTGTGTGCTCCCTATGTGCCTGTGCTATTAGCGCCAGTTTTGTGTAGTGCTACGTTGTGTGGCACCACATTCTGCAATTATCCTTAATTTATGAGCATGAGTGTCACATATCCTGGCGAGCCTGGCATACAGAAGGAACGCCAGGCGCTTGGTTCCTTCTTTTGGATTGCTTTCTTTCTTCTCCTTGCTTGGTTGGAGAGCACGTCTTAGACGTCTCTCCGAGAAGCCTTCCTTGTGTGTCCTGTAACTCGGCAGGCAGACTTTCCATGTCGGATATGGCTGGCGCACTGTGTACCCTGGTGGTGAGCACAGAGGTATGTTCCGTTGGATGGTGATAGCGGTTGGTGTTTGCGTATATGTCTGTGCGTGTCTTCTTCCTGTAGACGAAATACCCCAGTGTGCCGTCACGGCTTTTCTTCAGCAGAATATCTCGAACGGTAGGCATCCGTTGTCTTCGACCTCAATGGTGAAGTGACGTTATCGTGTATGCTGTTAAGGTGCCAAACCACTAAAGTGTCTATCACATATCTGTAAATGGCTTTCGAATCAGGCACGCACTTTAGAGAGCTATTTCCTGAGAGTGTTTCACGTACAGCATAGTTTAGCTATGCCTGGTGCTAGAGGCGATCCCATGGCGACTCCGTCTATCTTTTCATACAACTATCCATCACAATGGATGTAGATGGTGGTGACTAAGTGCCGAAATAGTTTCACAAAATCTCTGTGGAAGTGGGCAACGGCCTTGCCGCCGTGGATACACCGGTTCCCGCGAGATCACCAAAGTTAAGCGCTGTCGGGCGTGGTCGGCACTTGGATGGGTGACCATGCAGGCCGCCAATTTTCGGGGTGCACTCAGCCTCGTGATGCCAATTGAGGAGCTGCTCGACCCAATAGTAGCGGCTTCGGTCAAGAATACCATCATAACGACCGGGAGAGCGGTGAGCTAACTCTACGCCCCTCCTATCCGCATCCTTCACTAAGGATGACACGGCGGTCGGATGGTCCCGGTAGGGCCACTCGTGGCCTGACGACGGAGTGCTCTGTCGAAGTGAATCTCTAGTAGTAACAAGGAATCTTCTAGTGGCACTCGTGTGAAGAGTCATGAAGGGAAGATGACATCTAAGAAACTCGTCGAAACGTTGCGACAACACGATGCTCCGACTCGTCTGTTAACAAGAAGATTTCATCAATTAGGGAACGTAGTTCCTGTAACTAACGATGTTAATGCGTCAGCAGTACTTTACATCTGCATCTACGTCTCCATTCCGAAAGCTACCCTGCGGTATGTGACGTAAGATATTTTCCTGTTCCAGTCACAATTAGTGCGCGGGAAAAACGACTGTTGAGAAGCTTCAGTGCGAACTTGAATTTATTTAATTTTGTCTTCACGATCTTTTCGTGGGATATGGGTCGGAGGAAGCATTACAATGGTAGACTCTTCTAGAAACGTACGCACACGGAATGTTAACAGCAAGCCACACCGTGATCAAAATGCATCTCTTGCAGCGCCTGCCACTAGATTTGGATGAGCATCTCCGTGTTGGTAACACTCCCGTGCTTCCTAAACGAACTTGTGATGAAACGCGCGGCACTTCGCTTGATCTTATCTCTCTGTCAGTCCCATCTGGTAAGCTAGTGATCGAACGAGGGTTTTGTAATCCATCTCCTTCGTGGGCGGATTCCACTTCTTGAATATTCTTCCAATGAATCATTGTCATCTTCCTCTTTTGCGAAGAGTTTTATGTGGAAATTTCACTTTAAATCGCTCCGCAGGCGTACTCCTAGTTATTTGATGAAAAATTATTGTTACCAGTGAGTGTTCGACAATCGTGTAATCTCACAAGCTACGACGTGGTCCCAAATTGAACAATAAATTTCCTTTGCTTCACGTCTATGGTCAGAAATTTTTGTCGTCAAACTGCCGATTCCTGTCTATAAGCCGGCCGGTGTGGCCGTGCGGTTAAAGGCGCTTCAGTCTGGAACCGCGTGACCGCTACGGTCGCAGGTTCGAATCCTGCCTCGGGCATGGATGTGTGGGATGTCCTTAGGTTAGTTAGGTTTAATTAGTTCTAAGTTCTAGGCGACTGATGACCTCAGCAGTTGAGTCGCATAGTGCTCAGAGCCATTTGAACCATTTGAACCTGTCTATAATGACCATCTTCAGGTATGTGGCAAAATATGGGAAAAACACAAATACACACAACGGATTGTCTACAGCTTAAGACAATAAAATAGACAATAATGAAAAGTATTACTGAAACACATGAGCGTTTGTGCACTTTAAATATGAAGAGACATACCTTTTTTTTAAAAAAAAAAAAGGAAAAAAAAACATGACCTAATATACTGGAGTCATTGTGGCATCGTCAAATGCTAAACACAAAATAAGTGCCAGCATCGTCAAGTAAGTATACAAAAGCCATCTTGTAAGCAGCACTACTGTACAAAACAAACTGCCGTATTTATGTTATTATCTATAATATCACCAGTTGAGATTGTGTCAGTTACTGTCTCTCAACTTTTTCCTTTTTAACAATCGAATTTTGTCGTGTTTTATTTCGTTGCATTTTATTACTGCAATGCTTCTACGCCTTATAAGCCAATTGCAGACCTTACTGATAGTATCCCCCTTTATTTTACATCGAACAATTAATCATTGAAAACTGTGTGTACGCCTACGGTAGCGACATCTAGCGATCTTGCGACACACACATTTTGTGGCTACTGTACGGCAGTTTGTTTTGTATAGAAGTGCTGCTGACAGGATGACACTTGTGTATATATATATATGACGATGCTAGCGCTGATTTTGTGTTTATCATTTGAAGATGCCACTACGGCTCCAAAAACAGGTGTGCCTTTTCATATTTACTGCACAAATTTACTGTATGTCAGCAGTACTTTTCATTATGGTCTATTTCATTGTTTTAAGCTGTAGACAATCTGCTAGTGTATTTGTGTTTTTCCCATATTTTGCTCTAGATGTGAAGATGGTCGTTATAGACCGAAACCGGTAGTATGATGACAAAAAAATTTGTGACCATAGACGTGAAGTACAGGAAATTTAATTGTGTAATCGTACAATAAAGGGTCTTCCTGCCTGCTTACGCGCAGGTCAACTGTGAATCCCTGCAGCAAGAGTTGTTCCTCTGCAGGTCTTCCTGCGTTTCGCCACAATTTTGTGACAATTCAAGTTCTGCTTGTGAAGCAGCGTCATCCGCGAACTTATTCATGCAGCTTCCGACGTTATTCATTCCGTCATTTGTCTGCATGTGAATAGTAATGATACTATAATAGTCGCCGCGAATGCAACCAAAGTTAATGTTAGGACTGAAGATTCCTCTCTGTTGACAAATTCGTGTTGTGTCCCATTTGCTAAGGACTCTTTAATCCAGTTAGAAATCTGGCACAATATCCCGTACGCTCGTATTTTGTACATTGTATACAGCGCGAAACTGTTGTAATCGGTTGATAATTTACAGAATTAGACTGTTGTGGCTATTTCTGCCCGTTAATGTGCAACTCGTTCAATATCTCTGAAAACCCATCTTCATGATATGATTTACGGGCAGGATGTGTGAATGACTGAATGACTAAATGTGCGTGGCGAATAGAAGACGCCAGTCGTCGCAGAGAGAAAATTCTTTCCACTTAGCAGGTATCAACCCCACAGAATCTCTCATCCAACAGTTTCACAGAACCATTAGTAACCTTGTCGACCTATACTAACATAACAATTAAAGTTTCCAGCGCCGGCCGGAGTGGCCGAGCGGTTCTAGGCGCTTCAGTCTGGAACCGTGCGACCGCTAGGGTCGCAGGTTCGAATTCTGCCTCGGGCATGGATGTATGTGATGTCCTTAGGTTAGTTAGGTTTAAGTAGTTCTAAGTTCTAGGGGACTGATGACCTCAGAAGTTAAGTCCCATAGTGGTCAGAGCCATTTGAACCAAAGTTTCCAGCAACAATTATTACGTCTGAGAAATTGCAGAGAACGTATTAGAATCTAAATTCAGCATGCGTCTGGGCAGTTATTGTAATAGGAACAGTACCACAAATTGCCTGAAACTGTAAGCTTCCTCTACAATGTAAAACTAAGGTTACCTCTTTACCTCGCTATATCACCAACTGAAGAAGTCACGTATGTCGACTGAAACAAGTTTGTGCAGCTCACTTCGTAACAGGATGCAGTGAACAATGGACTCTTATCGAAACAATCTGAAAGGCAACTCCTCATAAAACACGTTTATTTGTATTAGCTTTAATCCTTTGTAGTGTACATTTTGCTCTTTTCTGATCTGTGTCGCTTTACATTAGCATGAGAGTTACTATAAAGTACTATTGGAAAAGTGGTCGATTCCATGTCATATTTATAGTCCAGTCTTTCGAATGATTTCAGATGCTTTTCATGTCTTAAGTCACTTGCCTTCATATGTGGTTGCGACTTTTGGATATAGGTGATATATATACCGTGCCACCCCGGTTGTTCAAGTGCAAATTATTGGACAATTGATTTCAGACATTGAAACAAGCTGTTCATTCACCTTAATACTGCAGTTCGGATATCCTGATGGTGTTATTGTATTCCAGGTAGCCTAGAGGGCATGGTCGGCGAGGAGAAGGAAGTTGCCGACTGCAGAGGCAGTGGACAGTTTTCCTCCTGACTGGTTACAACACCGAGCCTTGGCCGGTGAGCTTGCGTGAGACCGAGCTGCGAACTTGGATCTGTTATGGCGCTGATTTTCAAGCATCATTGGTTGAATGGAACTGTCTGCCAGAAAGTAAGGCAACCTGGATTTATGAATGTGGGCTGCTTGTGCCGGGAAAACTTTGGATATTAAGCACTTTGTGCATCTAATACTCTCTGGATTGTCAAGTTGGCTAACGAGGCTGATTTGTAATGTTCGGCACATCAGACATTTGTAGTTGTCGTCACCGGAATAGTTGGTTCACCCTCAATATCAAGTGGACAAGGTGCTAAATCAAAAAGTAATAACCGAGCGAGGTGGCGCAGTGGTTAGACACTGGACTCGCATTCGGGAGGACGACGGTTCAATCCCGCGTCCGGCCATCCTGATTTAGGTTTTCCGTGATTTCCCTAAATCGCTCCAGGCAAATGCCGGGATGGTTCCTTTCAAAGGGCACGGCCGACTTCCTTCCCCGTCCTTCCCTAATCCGATGAGACCGATGACCTCGCTGTCTGGTCTCCTTCCCCGAAACAACCAACCAAAAAGTAATACTGCAGTTCGACTATCCTCATAGTGTTACTAGATTCCAGGTCGAATTAATGAGACAGAGCGGATATGGCCGCGAAAGGCTATTGGCTGGGAGTCAGGCATTTCACTGCAAATTTTGAATTGTCATCAATAAGTGGAAGCAGTCTATGGTATCTGGATTTTGAACGTCCTTACAATTGAAATAAATTAATTTTACTATTTGCCCTTTTTTATGTCAGGCGTTTCACTTTCAATTCGATGAAACTTGGCCTTTCGCCAGATTTGGTACTTCTGTTTTATTCCTTATCTTCATATTTTCTTAACGCTGTAGCTGCCTCCTGCGCTATTTATGTAATGTTGCATTTCAACGAAATTGTCTTGCACGTATATTTCTTTTAAAATAGTATACCTTGCTCAGATGTAATTCAATAATAGTGTCTTCCATTTAATTCAGAGCCTTCAGCCGATCTGTCCTTATGTTTTCTTTTAATCTGCTTGCGGATTTGGTAAAATGTGTTGTTACTATCGATGTACTCTGGCTAAAAATTTTATAAGTGTGTTATTCTCTAAATGCAAGAAATCGCCTTCTGCGCAATCTTGCCAAATAGTGGCTGTATATAAAATTGCACTGTCATCTGGTTCCTAATTGCCTTCTGAGAAATCTGTTATGCTGTTTTAGAATTTTCTTCGGTAATTTAGAGAAGTTATGTTATGATCTTCTGTCTAAAAATTTTTTGTAGCTGCGTGTTAAAACGTCTTCTGCGTTTCCTGTTTTCATTTTTTCATTTTCTTCAGTAATTTCAAATAGGTTATCTGTTCATCTTTTGATCCAAAATTTTTGTAACTCTGTGTTGAACAATTACCAATAAAATCCTGTTCGATATTCCTCGCAAATACATGTGTCCCTGGCAGTTTCCGCTTCATTTCTCCCACACCCCCCTTCACAATCACTTTGGAAGACTTACGATCAAATAAGGCACAAGGGATCGATAACATTGTCTCAGAATTTCTGAAAACGTTAGGGAAAGTGGCAATCAAGCCATGTATGTCACATGGAGTTGTCACAATAGATATTTCTCCAATATACCGTCAGACTTTCGGAAAAAGATCAGCCTCACAATTCCGAAGATAGCAAGGACAGATAGGTGTGGGAACTGTCGCACAATCAGCTACACGGCTCATGCATTCAAGTTACCGACAATATTGATATACAGAAGACTGGAACAGAAAATCGACGATCTGTTAGAGGTAATAAGTTTGGCTTTCGGGAAGGTAAAGGCACCAGCGAGGCAGTTCTGACGTTGGTACTCGTAATGGAAGCAAGAGTTAAGAAAAATCAAGACACGTTCATAGGATTTGTCGACTCAGCGTTTGACAAAGTAAAATGGTGTAAGATGATCGAAATTCTGAGTTTGTCTCAGTTTGTCTGAAATAATGTTTACCTAGTGCACAACTGCCATGGTGTCTTCCGCTAGTACGTTTTCCCATTGAAGCTCAGGTATCAACAGCATCGATGTTCTTCCAGAAGTGCATCATACACGCCATGCTGCCTTACAGTGCAGTTATTCACTACCAGTTTCGATCATGAACCATATTCACAGTGGAAAAATATCTATTGTGATAACTTCACATAGCGCACATGCTACTTAAGCAGGGAAGTATACACAACTACTGACCTGAAAGCGTAAGAAAATAGGTACTTAACTGCTTGATTAAGACCGTATTACGGCGTTAAGTAGCATTTTTCTTACGTTGTCATATCAGAAATGGTTTATACTTTCCTGGTTAGATAGCATGTACGCCACATGAAGTTGTCACAACTGATATTTCTCCAATGTGAAGATGCGCCGGCCTCTGTGACCGAGCGGTTCTAGGCGCTTCAGTCTGGAACCGCGCTGCTGCTACGGTCGCAGGTTCGAATCCTGTCTGGGGCATGAATGTGAGTGATGTCCTTAGCTTAGTTAGGTTTAAGTACTTCTAAGTCTAGGGGACTGATGACCTCAGATGTTAAGTCCTATAGTGCTTAGTCATTTGAACCATTTTTGAACCACATGTAGGGCAGTAGTTTCTGTACCCTGTAGTATGGCTGCATAGTGTTTGTTGTACAGCAGTGAACTGGTGAATGTTATTTCTGTTCTGTTGAATTAGTAATAGTCAGTGATGAACCCTGTAGGTAACACGTTGTTTGTCCAAGGCAGGTGACTCTCGCAACAGCAGCTTTTCCTGCATCGAGTCACTCACTTTACTCCTGTGAGACCATCGCACATTAAAAGATCTGTCCTACACAAACTTGCAAAATTCCCATTATCTGGCCCTGATCAAATGAGCAGATACCATGCGTCTCACCCATCCTGCACTTTCCCGCCTATCACACTGATGGGCAGTCAGTATTTTGACGACATCCCACACGTGACTTGCCGAACATTCGATCGTGTGTTATATCTCCTCGACACAACAGCTAACTACCTCAGTTCAGTAGCCCACGATCATATTTGTTACATCATAGAAATTACCTAAAAGAATCAGAAATCAAAACATGAGAACAAAGACTGAAAGACGGCCACTGTAGTATGAGCGTCTTTCGTAAATCGCGCAAGCGCACGCCGCGCGTTAGTCATTTGTCAACTCACAGACGATCTGTCACTAGCCGACTATCTGCGGGAGCGCTATATCTTTGCGGAAACTTTGGCTAGTGCCAGCCAATAATATTGCTGAGCATGTATTTTTCGGATGGCCACCTCATGAAGTTTTAATCACAAAATACGCTTTCACTCGGCGGCACACCTAGCAGAAGTAATTTAGACTCTTACCTTGTGTTTTTGCTATGGGTGCATTCAACTACAAACATTCATTGTAATGGTGAGACTGCAGCATGCTGTGAGCTTTATGGCTGTATTCACGTGATTGTAAATCACGAACGTGTTGGGGTTAGGAAAATAGTGTCTTTTTTGGGCTCATTTTGCATTTGAGGTGGATAATGTTATGCCTTTGTTCTCACTTTGGTCTCATCAGAACGGTATCTGTTTCTGAGTTAACTGTCCGTACATTCATGTTACTCATAAAGATCATTTTTCAGAAATTTGGAAATTAGTTTCTAAGGAACCTTGTGCCATGATGTTCGGCGGCATGTTAAACGGTTTAATCAGGTGTTTGTGCTCATCGACATTTGACTGTGTCTCCATTTATTACTCAAATATTGTATTGGATTCATCATATGTTTGGTCTATCCACTACGTATATCTTACCTCCATATGCGAACACTTAAGAGTGACTTCATATTAAAACCGTGCTCCACTCACTTATATAACTTCCGCGCTGGGCTACGACATACATGTAAGCAGCACTTTCAATTATTAACCGAAAGAAGTTTTCAGCAGTTCCGGTAAGCAACATGAAACACAGTGCTTCGTGACATGCAGCAACAGAGGCAGCATCGTCTTAAATTCTTGCTTCCGCTACGAAAGCTATCAGTTTTCAAGTTATTAGTGTAGGCCACAAATGTCACACACATTTTCCGTGCACAAAGTGAGCCACAAGTCCCATTTCATCACACTTTGAGGCAGTATAGTATCGTGCTGGAAGGCAATGTTACTAAGTTCTAATGCCTATCTCATATGTGTTGAATCCCCGTAACTCCCTCCCTCCCCTCTTTCGTTGCATTTTGCTTACGTTTTTCCATCGCAGAGACTTAAGATTTGTTGTTAATTGGTCGTATTTAGGGTCCGGGAGTATATTTAGGGCAGTAACCAGTTTCGTAATGACACCCAGGTTGTGTGTGACGAGGAGGAAGGGGGAATTTCATGTACGTAAGAGAATTTTATTATAAATTAAAAGATTGTATTCTTAAAACCATTTAATTTGATGCTACACTATCATCCTTCTGTCCATAACTCAGTGCTAAGATAAAACGACACTCCCATAACTAATTCTTGCACGACACTGTTTCTATTCTAAATTTTACATAGCCCCATAGTATCTAAAAATGAGGCAAAAAAGGCTGTATCGAGTGTAGCTCAATAACGCATTATAACGGGTTTATTTTCCTGCCTTATGTAGTTCCGTTTACAAACCAATTTTATCTTAGTGTACAAAATTATTCCAATTATGCTTACTCTGAAAGAAAAAGTCATTATGTCCAGTGCTGAACAAGTTCCATCAAAACCGGAAAAATTCACTGTTTCTGCAAACATACAACACATAAATAATTACATGGATTGTGCACTGCAGTCTGAATAGGTCCATTATGACGAGGATATGCATCTGTATCAAATTTTAACGTCTTTTTAAAATTCGTATACGCTAAACCAATGAATCAGCGTCAGTATCATACAGTTCAAAATGGTTCAAATGGCTCTGATCACTATGGGACTTAACCTCTGAGGTCATCAGTCCCGTAGAACTTAGAGCTACTTAAACCTAACTAACCTAAGGACATCCATGCCCGAGGCAGGATTCGAACCAGCGACCGTAGCGGTCTCGCGGTTCCAGACTGTAGCGCTTAGAACCGCTCGGCCACTCCCGCCGGCCTATCATCTAGTTCATTGTCGTCACCCGAGATGGTCAAGTATACCTCTGATTCAGATTCAGGTGATGAAAATTCGATTCTTACCAGGACCTGCTTTTCGTAATTTTTTGTTGTTTTCCGCTGTTCGTATTTTCTTTAATTTTCCGTTTCTCTCCTTTAATTTCCAACGCCTCTCTGTATGGATTAGATGTCAAAAGTGTGGAGTGTTGCTTTTCTCTGTTTCTGATCCTACATCTTTTCCTATATTTGCAACCGTACAGTTATAATAAAACATAAATATATAATACTGTGAGGTTATATGGAGCACCCAGCTATTGTGGACCATATTACACAAGCCTGCACCGGTTGATTAAATAAGTTACAAAAAGTAAGTATCACATAGAATCTACTAAATTTAGTACATAGCATGGAAATCTAAAAATGTGATCTATATCGAAGCATAAACATGGTGCAACTGGTGAAATAATGAAACGAAATAAAATTATATTAGTAGTTACTTTTGAATACATTATGGGAGTATGCAGTGATCAATGTTGTTACAAGTATTTACTATCAAAGACAGTCTTGATTAAAAGTTATTTTAACTTTACTACTCACCGAAGGAGGTTCTTACTCATTGATCTGAAGATGACCACAGTTGTGGTCAAAACCGGTCACCAGGATAAATAATTTGTGATCAAGACTGTTTTTGATAGTAAATATTTATATTAGTAGTGCTTAAGACGCAGCGTCGGCGAGACGTAAAGTGGTGTTAACCCACATACAGCAATATGGTGCATTTCCCTTATTTTTATCGGACTATAGTTACTATGAAAATTCAGCTAGTGCTTGCACCGTATGATGAGCCTCGTTATTTTTTTCATTCACAAACCTTTTAATTGTCTGTTACAATAAATATCTTAACAGCAGCAAAAGCCTCGTGTCGCCTGTCGCTACTCGCTGGAAAGCTGTCGGAAGCAGTGCCTCCTTCCTGTGAAGCTTTCTGAAGTGCTGCATCGTGTGTGAATCATGCTCAGAGCCCGCATGCAGCCAGATACTCGACTTTGCACTTTCCGCGGCTGTGTTAACGGCGAGTATCACCTCCTACATAACAAGTAACGCATCAGCAGGCAAGTACACGGCCGCGGTGCAGCGACCTTTGTTCATCTCCTGTCGAGGCGACCCTCGCTTGATGCACCTCATGGTCCTCGAAGGGAAAGACGAAAACATTTTGCTTCAAGTGGCGCGTCTCTTCACACTATGTGCCCAAGCATTCTAGAAACTTTCTTGGTGAAGTAGCGCCTCGATTATTTGGTGGGAAGAAAGTTCAAAGTCCCATCTACTTAGTGACCATTATAGACAGAGCGCTAGTTGGGATTGAGCTTAATTGAGGAAAGTGATAGGCTTAGAAATTTGTCTGGAACGATTGAGTGAAGCCAAGGTAAAGGCGGATCTAAATTTCGAGCCATACTCTCCCAATCACCACGAATTCATTGACACAAGCACTACAACACACCGCTCTCCAGTAATTTGTACTTCGTGTGAGTTAACTGAAGCCACAGTTTTTTTCCTGTCTCATAAAATGGCTCTGAGCACTATGGGACTTAACTTCTGAGGTCATCAGTCCCCTAGAACTTAGAACCACTTAAACCCAACTAACCTAAGGACATCACACACGTCCATGCCCGAGGCAGGATTCGAACCTGCGACCGTAGCGGTCGCGCGGTTCCAGACTGTAGCGCCAAGAACCGCTCGGCCACTCGAGCCGGCTCCTGTCTCATAACAATATGTTTCAAGCCTCACAGCCAAAAGCGGAAAACGACGAGACGATCGCTTCAGACGAAGTCCAAGGTTGAAGTGAATAACGGTGTGGGCGTACGTCACCTGTATTCGTTTCGAGGAAGACATTAATAGATTAAGGGAAACTTAAACCTGAATTTCTGGCGGAGGAATGAAACCCCGATCCTCACCAATGGAAGTCTGAATTGCTTCTATCTGATTGCTACAACAGTGACCGGATTGATGGGCGTCAGCACATAGGTAAATTTACGAACCCTATGTGAGTTCCGTGTTTGCTTGCTGTTGGTACACTAAGGAAGACGTTTGTGAGACCTCTTCTCCTGATGACTGGACTGTGTTTGGTAACGCTGTTATCTTGTTACTATTTTATGAAGTTCCCCTCATGTTATGTTGTCCTCTCCGAAGACTCTCTCCAGTGCCATGGAAAAATAACATTATTTCATTAACAAACTCGATACCATAATTCGGCAACTAATATAAACTAAAATTACTTACGTTCGTCAGAAAATCCACCACATTGTCCTCTACAGGGTGGTCCATTGACCGTGACCGGGCCAAATATCTCACGAAATAAGCGTCAAACGATAAAACTACAAAGAACGAAACTTGTCTAGCTTGAGGGGGGGAAACCAGATGGCGCTATGGTTGGTCCGCTAGATGGCGCTGCCATAGGTCAAACGGATATCAGCTGCGTTTTTTAAAATAGGGGCCCCCCATTTTCTATTACATAATCGTGTAGTACGTAAAGAAATATAAATGTTTTGGTTGGACCACTTTTTTCGCTTTGTGATAGATGGCGCTGTAATAGTCACAAACATATGGTTCACAATTTTAGACGAACAGTTGGTAACAGGCAGTTTTTTAAATTAAAATACAGAACGTAGGTACGTTTGAACATTTTATTTCGGTTGTTCCAGTGTGAGACATGTGCCTTTGTGAACTTATCATCTCTGAGAATGCATGCTGTTACAGCGTGATTACCTGTAAATACCACATTAATGCAATAAATGCTCAAAATGATGTCTGTTTACCTCAATGCATTTGGCAATACGTGTAACGACATTCCTCTCAACACCGACGTAGCCGGTCTGTGTGGCCGTGCGGTTCTAGGCGCTTCAGTCTGGAACCCCGTGACAGCTACGGTCGCAGGTTCGAATCCTGCCTCGGGCGTGGATGTGTGTGATGTCCTTAGGTTAGTTAGGTTTAAGTAGTTCTAAGTTCTAGGGGACTGATGACCACAGGTGTTAAGTCCCATAGTGCTCAGAGCCATTTGAACCAACACCGACGTATCTGAGATTCCCGATTCTCGCTCAGTTTGTCTGCTACTGATGTGCGGATTAGCCGCGACAGCAGCAAAAACAACTACTTGGGCATCATCATTTGTTGCAGGTCGTGGTTGACGTTTCACATGTGGCTGAACACTTCCTGTTTCCTTAAATAACGTAACTATCTGTCGAACGGTCCGGACACTTGGATGATGTTGTCCAGGATACCGAGCAGCAAATGGTTCATATGGCTCTGAGCACTATGGGACTTAACATCTATGGTCATCAGTCCCCTAGAACTTAGAACTACTTAAACCTAACTAACCTAAGAACAGCACACAACACCCAGCCATCACGAGGCAGAGAAAATCCCTGACCCCGCCGGGAATCGAACCCGGGAACCCGAGCGTGGGAAGCGAGAACGCTACCGCACGACCACGAGATGCGGGCTACCGAGCAGCACACATAGCACACGCCCGTTTGGCATTTTGATCACAATAGCCACACATCAACACGATATAGACCTTTTCCGCAATTGGTCCATTTTAACACGGGTAATGTACCACGAAGTATATACCATTCGCACTGGCGGAATGTTACGTGATACCACGTACTTATACGTTTGTGACTATTGCGGCGCCATCTATCACAAAGCGAAAAAAGTGGTCCAACTAATTCATATTTATTTACGTACTACACGAATATGTAATAAAAAATGGGGGTTCCTATTTTAAAAAACTTAGTTGATATCCGTTTGACCTATGGAAGCGCCATCTAGCGGGCCAACCATAGCGCCATCTGGTTTCCCCCTTCAAGCTAGACAAGTTTCGTCCTTTGTAGTTTTTTCGTTTGATGCTTATTTCGTGAGATATTTGGCCCGGTCACGATCAATGGACCACCTTGTATAAGTCAACCAAAACTGTTCCTCGATATATGTACTAGTACCGAATGTATTTAGAATGGTGTATCTTAACTGACACACCTTGCATGTAAGGCATACGTAGGACGTTCAAGGAAGACAATGTCCCAGGCTGCTTAATTCATTGAAAACAGTCGCGAATCCCCGATGGTTAGAAATCTCATGATAGTATTGGTTCACCGACTGGAGGACCACCTGAGCCCGGTAGCACAGAAATTGTTCCCCAGCAAAGATATTATGTTTCAAGACAGAACTCCAATGTACACAGCCATATTTGTTCAGTTACGGTTCGAGGAAGACAACTGCAGAAAACTCTGTGATGCTATGCAGATTCTATACAGAATTTTCTGCTAAGATACGCCGACTTCTACATCTACATCTACATACATACTCCGCAATCCACCATACGGTGCGTGGCGGAGGGTACCTCGTACCACAACTAGCATCTTCGCTCCCTGTTCCACTTCCAAACAGAACGAGGGAAAAATGACTGCCTATATGCCTCTGTACGAGCCCTAATCTCTCTTATCTTATCTTTGTGGCCTTTCCGCGAAATATAAGTTGGCGGCAGTAAAATTGTACTGCAGTCAGCCTCAAATGCTCGTTCTCTAAATTTCCTCAGTAGCGATTCACGAAAAGAACGCCTCCTTTCCTCCAGAGACTCCCACCCGAGTTCCTGAAGCATTTTCGTAACACTCGCGTGATGATCAAACCTACCGGTAACAAATCTAGCAGCCCGCCTCTCAATTGCTTCTATGTCCTCCCTCAATCCGACCTGATAGGGATACCAAACGCTCGAGCAGTACTCAAGAATAGGTCGTATTAGTGTTTTATAAGCGGTCTCCTTTACAGACGAACCACCTCTTCCCAAAATTCTACCAATGAACCGAAGACGGCTATCCGCCTTCCCCACAACTGCCATTACATGCTTGTCCCACTTCATATCGCTCTGCAATGTTACGCCCAAATATTTAATCGACTTACTGTGTCAAGCGCTACACTACTAATGGAGTATTCAAACATTACGGGTTTATTTTTCCTATTCATCTGCATTAATTTACATTTATCGATATTTAGAGTTAGCTGCCATTCTTTACACCAATCACAAATCCTGTCCAAGTCATCTCGTATCCTCCTACAGTCACTCAACGACGACACCTTCTCGTACTCCATAGCATCATCAGCAAACAGCCGCACATTGCTACCCACCCTATCCAAAAGATCTTTTATGTAGATAGAAAACAACAGCGGATGTACCACACTTCCCTGGGGCACTCCAGATGATACCCTCACCTCTGATGAACACTCACCATCGACTTCTAACCATGATACACTGCAAATCCCTTTATCAGTAGTTGGTGGAAAGCACAGGTCACATCAGTGTAGAAGAATGGTACGAGAAGTGTCCCACAAAACCACTGTGCAATGTCATTCACATCTACCTGTTGTATACTCTTATCACTCAAACAAAATGGGGCACCTCGACCAGAATGTACCATATGCCAACCAACCTGGAATCGTTAACACTTTGGTCATGCGAAAATCAGCTCTCTCTTATTGCACATGACATCCTGAAAGCGATGGAACCAGACAGTCAGGTAGACCTCCGGAGAGCAATTGACTCAGTACCACAAGAAGTTTATTAATGGAAGTAGGATCATATGAGGTATTAAACAAAAAGAGAGAGTCTTCGACGGTTGTAGACGGGACTTCTGACTCGCCTTAGTGTTTGGAATCATTGCTATTCATATGTTGTACATTAATGATCTTGCAGACAATACAAATTGTAGCCTCAGACTTTTTGCTTAGTATGCGGTTATCTGTCTGAAGGAAACTCTACAAATATTCAGTCCGATCTTGATAAGATTTAAAAGTGGTGCAAAGATTTGCAACTTGCTTTATTGTTCAGAAATGTAAAACTGCGCATTTCACAAAATGAAACAACGTGGTATTCTATGACTAAAATATCAGCGGGTCACAATTAGAATCAGTCAACTCATTCAAAAAATTAGGTGTAACTACTTGCTGGGATATGAAACGGAATGGTCACGTACGCTCAGCCGAAGATAAAGCAGATCACAGACATCGGTTCGTTGGCCGGATGCTGGGAAAATTTGTTTATTCATGTCAAAAGCATAAAACTTCAGCGAACAAGATACATACATACATACATTATACATACATACATACATAATGGCACAAACTACCTGCTAATTTAAAATTTGAAGACAATGGTACATCTTCCAGGACATAGTCTACGTTGGTATTGTTTACTGAACTCCACAGTCGCTTATAAATTAATTCTAAATTGGAATTAGCTATTCACCTGCTGCGTAACACAAAGATAAAATGTAGCTTTTAATTGTGTTTGCTGCTGCTCCCCAGGATGTTCCCGCAATTTTGAGCACATTGACACAAAAGAAACAGACAAAGATGTAAATATAAGCAACTTAAGCAGAGTACTTGGCAATCACTGCAGCTTCAGAGCTTTTGGACATCAAGTCGTCAATGGTACATTTTGCAGGACATAGTCGACATTGGTATAAGTGCTCCGTATTTTGCTGGACTCCACAAAGGTCTGATGATGTGGAAATACTCCCGTTTCTATAGATGGTCTTTCGACTTTGTGATCCATTCATGGCCTATTCACTGCTTCCACATGAGCCATTCTTCGGAGATATGAGCAGCTCCGTTTTCCGATGGCGTCATCCAATGGTGCTCAGACCTAGTCTTCCACATACACAATCGGAAACAAATCGGTTCGCCAGTATTGCCTGCTGCCATGAAACTTTTCCTGGACGTCAGAAATAAGGGGGAAATGGTGACTATATAGTGGGTGTTTGTCGTAGACATATACGTTATATCTTTCTCTGCATATAGCTACTTCTAATTCTCGGAGGGGCAACACAAGCTAAATGATGTGATTTATCGCGCAATGTAGGTTTCAGAAATTCAGCAATGAGTCTGTACGACTCATTAAGAGCAGTATTCTACTGTTCAGCATGGGCAGAATTGTATCAAACAAGGCTAGCTTATTCACCTGCTGTGTAACACACAGATAAAATGTAGCTTTTAATTGGGTTTGCTGCTGCTCCCCTGGATGTTCCTGCATTTTTGAGCAATATGTTGTTTCCTGAAAATACTTTTTGTTTTACATTCAGACTCTTTCCAAAGTGTGTTCTTTGAACAGGTGGAACTAAATCTTAATGCTGATTTGGAGGAGTTAGAAAAAGGCTACTGCGGAAATGCAATCATTGTACAAGGAAGACTGCTTGCAATAGACCCTCCTGACTCAGCCTAGACTATTGCTCGCGGAAGTATTCGGCACCCATACCAAATAAGTCTGACAGGGGATTTTGGGCTTATACAGAGAAGGGCATTAGGAATGGTTCAAGCTATGTTTGACCCACAGAGGGCATCAAGGCAAACTGAAAACTGAATTGAAGGGCGCTTGAAGATAAAAGCCAACTCATACGCCAAAGCTGACTTACGAAGCTTCAAGAACCGATATTAAGTGTTTTACTATTATCGATTTTAAGGATGTGAGGTAGCAATTGTTATATTTTAACAGTACTAATTACTAGCATCCTACCGTGTCTGTCCTACACGCCGCTCAACAACGCATTTCGACAGACTGTTCCCATCATCTGGTTGTGAAACTTAGCTCATAATGTTAAATCATTAAAAGGTTTCCTAACACCTTTAAGGCTTTCATACAAGGAAATAGAATAAAAACACAATGGACAGTAGGTCCTCGTCCTACGCCATAGAAGATTTTAGTGTAAAATGAGGACCCACAGTCCAATGGTTTTGTTTTTTATTCTGTTTCATTATATGAACGCCACAAAGGTTTTAGTGGACTTTTTAGTGTTTTAACCTTATGAGCTAAGTTTCGCAGTCTGCCGATGAGAACATTCTCAATGGAAACGCGTTGTCGAGCGGTGTGTAGGACAAAAACCGTTGAATCCTACCTGTAGCTGAACTGGTCTTTAGGGAGCAGTGGTGCTGAGTTGAGAGACGTGTACGCATTTTAAAAAGCATCTTTATTTCCGAAAAAGCCTTCGAAAGAAAAATAAATCATTTTCCAGAGGTTGAGGTCCAGTCCCACCCACACATCCACCCTCTTGTTCAAGCAGTAGCAACACTATCAACAAGAAAATTTCAAAGCGCAATTACAAGTAAGTCTAAAAAAACCGCTGGCCAAGCTCCAGCGTCAGTTAACATGAATTGGCACTGAAGGTGGCCACACTACTTCTTACGTAAAACTCAATCGTTTAAAAACTAGAACATTAATAGATTTAATTCAAAACATAATGTTGGCAAACTCCCAGCTTCAGTCAGCCTCAAGCTGGCAGTGAAGTTATCGGCATTGGTAGCGTAACTTCAGTTACTATGAAGCAGTCGAAAGTTTTTAATCCCAATACAACCACTATTCCGGATTCAGATCCGGTTACTGTTGCTACCAAGGAACGAGGTGGGCCCAAAGGCTGTCCCACATAAGCAAAATGTAGACAATCTTGAGATACAACTACTCCACAGTTCACTCTGGCCCTCTTGCACATCGGTTTTAACTCGACAGCCGCCGCTTGCCTCTCGAAAGGTCACAAACCTTCGCTAGCTACTCAGAATCGAACTCACGAGTAATGTTTATGCTTCTTGTTAAAACGTTACTTATCCAACAGACAAATTCAGGCGCCCCAGCAACGCCGATGAAATACTCCCCGTCACTGCTCCATCAGGCTGTCTCCGTCCGACCTTCATCACCAAAGAGATGTTTTCAAGTCTCTGGCCGCACACCAAGAAGGCCGTTCCAACCGACGCTGCTCCAGGCTGCGCTCGGTTCAGCACCATCGGCAGTTAGAGGCGGCCCAGGCGTTAGGCTGCGTTCACATTGGTACCGATATGGGTGGGTTCCGCCGACGACCGACATCGGCTGAAGACGGCCGATCTTTTCAAACCACCTATGTCGCCAGTACGTGAGGGGTCACAGTATAGCCGATCCGATCGCCCGAACGTACAGATTTCGAACGACAATCGGTGAAATGAAAACCTGTTTGTCTTGTTCGGTCATAATGGCCGACAGCAGACGATACATGGACATCGAGAAACTGTGAGTTTAGTCAAAGTAGGAGTTTGTGGCAGCTTAAGGATGAAAAATATCATAATCGGAGTATAGTTAGAAATCAATGGATTGAAATCGCAGATTTAGTGGAAACTACAAGTAGGCAAAAATCTCTATCGGAAATTTAAGGTGTTGACTGATCTTTTTGGGCAGAGTTAGCTGGACATTAGCTGCCTACAAATTATTATTACCGTTTACTGAGATTTTATGCCGATAGGGAGGTGATTCTGTCACATAAAGTGGTTAGCAAATGTGGTTTACGGACGTGTTTCCATTTTTCAGTGCTTTAGGTCTTCAGTGTATCTTATTCTAAACTTTGTGTCTCACACATACGCTGAATGACAGTCATTGAAGTTTAAATGTCATATGTCTGCATGCCGGCCGCGGTGGTCTAGCGGTTCTGGCTCTGCAGTCCGGAACCGCGGGACTGCTACGGTCGCAGGTTCGAATCCTGCCTCGGGCATGGATGTGTGTGATGTCCTTAGGTTAGTTAGGTTTAAGTAGTTCTAAGTTCTAGGGGACTTATGACCTAAGATGTTGAGTCCCATAGTGCTCAGAGCCATTTAAGCCAGCCATATGTCTGCACAATTTCAAATAAATTAAGTAAAACCTATTTCGAGAAATTATAGAGGTGTGATTCGAGCTCTATTAAAAAATCCAATACTCACGTTAAAGATGCACCTCTGGCTCAAATAAAATTAGAAGTGACACTTTTGTATTAGACTCCTGGCGATTAAATCCTTCCAATAACGAGGCCTTCAACAGGTGTGTGGTTTGTTGGATGCTTTTGCGATGCGCTAAATACTAATTTAATAGCTAATACTTCCACTTTTGCATCCCAACAACTACGAAATCTTTTAATTTATTCTATACCGAATTTGGAGCTATGCTTGACTCAAGCGCAGTAAAGGACACTGTAATATAGTGGATTTTCTTAGTTAAAAACTACACTCAATCTTAAATAGTACTGCGACTAGAAATCTTGTCACTTGCTTTCTCAAATCCACTGGATAAGTGAAGTTACTATTAGTATAATCTGATTATCTAAATATACTGCCAGTATTGCATTAATTTTCACCATTATGAAAATAAAATGAGCTGCTTTGAAAATACAAATCTACCTTTAATTAATTAATTTATTAATTAATACTTCCTTACACACAAATTTTCTCCATGCATCATATAATAGAAACATCTACTTTCACCATGTAAATCAACCATTATATGCTCATAACCAGACTGGCAAAAATCTTCATACACCAAGTCGCAAATACTGCTACTATAGCATAATAGAACATCCTCTAAACAAGGTTTTGGAAAGATCCTTAGTACGGTTTATCGTTGAAACTACATATTTTCATAATACACGCGTATAAGTACGTAAAACATGAGTTATAGCATGTTAGCTTAATGGTGGTCCCCTCTGGCGCTATTCAGCGGTGAGAGAAGTGAAGGGGCGTCAGAAAGTTACAGCGTTTTAAACTTTCGTGGCACGGCATTTTTTTCCTTCAACTCATATATTCGTAAAAGTTGTCTGATAAATCCAGTAACCGAATACAGAGTATACAGTACTAACAATGTTCTTTTCGAGCTGGATACAGCTCATTTACATGGATTTAGCTTCTTTTTAATAGCAAATGCGGCTTTGCAGCACTAGTCACCAAGCACAGAAGCGGCTTGGTATCCACCCCATACTTCTTACATCATGTATAGAATAGATTGTAAGCTAACCTCCTTGACCCGCCCAAAACTGGCGAATGAGATCGGACGTTCTTAGACAGGGCTGTCGTCCGATGTTACCGGGCGACCTCTGGCGACGGATTCTGACGCCCGTTGTCGCTGCCACTGTGAACGCAGCCTATAAGGCAGCGGCCGTAGTGGCACCGATATCGGTGAATTCCTCCGACGACCAACGTCGACCGAAGACGGCCGATCTTTTCAAACCAGTACGTCACTATGAGCGCTGTCACACTGCAAACAACCTCGTCACCCGAACGTATAGAATTCGGACGAAAATCGGTGAAATTCAGATCAGCTTGTTTTCTTCGGTAGCATCGCCCGTTGTTCTCACGTATGAGCTGTGATAAACTGATGTTTAATCTAAGAAATAATGAATTTGTGGCACCCTGAGAATGTTGGTTTTGTGGTCTACAGTCCAGAGACTGGTTTGATGCAGCTCTCCATGCTACCCTATACTGTGCAAGCTTCATCATCTCCAAATAACTACTGCAACCCACATCCTTCTGAATCTGTTTAGTTTATTCATCTCTTGGTCTCCCTCTACGATTTTCTCGCTCCACGCTTCCCTACAATACTAAATTGGTGATCCCTTGATACCTTAGAACGTGTCCTACCAACCGATCCCTTCTTTTAGTCCGGATGTGCCACAAAGTCCTCTTCTCCCCATTTCTGTTCAGTACCTCCTCAGTAGTTACGTGATCTACCCATCTAAACTTCAGCATTATTCCGTAGCACCACATTTCGAAAGCTTCTGATCTCTTCCTGTCAAAACTATTTATCTTCCATGTTTCACTTCTATACATGGCTACTCTCCATACAAATACTTTGAGAAAAGACTTCAGGACAGATATATCTATACTAGACGTTAACAAATTTCTCTTCTTCAGAAACGCTTTCCTTCCCATTGCAAGTCTACATTTTACATCCTCTCTACTTTGACCATCATCAGTTAGTTTGCTCCCCAAATAACAAAACTCATTTGCTACTTTAAGTGTCTGATTTCCTAATCTAATTCCTTCAGCATCATCTGATTTAATTCGACTACATTCCATTACCCTCGTTTTGCTTTTGTTGATGTACATCTTATATCCTCCTTTCAGGACACTGTCCATTCCGTTCAACTGCTTTTCCAGGTCCTTTGCTGTCTCTGACAGAATTACAATGACATCGACAAACCTCAAGTTTTTATTTCTTCTCCATGGATTTGGTGTTCGCTGTTGTGCAACAATGTTGTCAAGACGCGAGGTAAGTGGAAATTTTGATTACTTCCGTTGCGCATTTAATATAAAGACAAGCTGCATTCAGATCAGTTACAGTTCAGTTCAGATTAGGTTCTGTTTAGTCACAGATTAGCACACGAGCTTAAGTTTTATAACAGACTGTGGGACCTAGTTTTGGTAGGACATAGATTTTTGTAGAGTGGGAGGTAAAGTTGGGATACATTTCAGACAGAGACAGATATAGTGGGGAGTATACACAAGTGGTGAAGTCGGTTGATTGTGCTGTGTAGGGGAAGCCGTCAACGTCGACATCTGTGATGTGCATGATTGAACGTACTTCCTATTGTGCCAAGTGTTTCTACCGGTTCCAGTGACATATAGATCGCTCCAAAGCATCTGTGCGCGCTGCAATTAATCTTATCTTCGTGATAGGAGCGATACGTAGGGGGTAGTAGTATGGTTTTAAGTTACACACTTAATGCTAACAGTAATAATTGGTAGTATGGCGGTACAACCCGCCACCATGTGTGTGGCAATTGAAATTCCCGCGCCTGCTCGCCACGCCTGAAAAAAACGGCTGTGAGCACTATGGGACTTAACATCTGAGGTCATCAGTCCCCTAGACTTAGAACTACTTAAACTTAACTAACCTAAGGACATCACACACATCCATGCCCCAGGCAGGATTAGAACCTGCTACCATAGCAGCTGAGCGGTTCCGGACGGAAGCGCCTAGAACCGCTCGGCCACAACGGCCGGCTCGCCACGTCTGAAGAGCGCACGATGTAACTAAGGCTGCGTTCACAGTGGCAGCGACAACGGTCGTCAGACGTCGTCGCCGAAGGTTGCCCAACATCGGGCAACATCTTGGTCACTGTACGCCCGGTCTCGTTCGTCGATTTTTAACGGGTTCAAGAAGGTTAGGTTAGAATCTATTCTATGTGTGAAGTAAGTTGGATTTTAACCTCCAAGAAGGGGGCGGATACTACGATGCCTCTGTGCTTGGTGACGAGTGGTTGCAGTGTGGCGTTTGCTGTTAAAAAGCTACCGAATGCATATAAATAATCTATATCTGTCTCGAAAACAACGTGGCGAGTACTGCACACGCTACAGCGTAAAGTCAAGCGCCGGCACGCCAGTCAGGAACGAGAGAGCGGAGAGGGCTGTGTAGACGTCAGCCAATTGCACGCTGACCGACCCCTCTCCAGGACGACAACGCGACGGCGTCGGCCTCTATGTGAAGAGAACATAAGCGCCGCTCCCGACTGGCCGCGGCCCAGTCGAAGAGAAGCCTAAAGACTAGCGACTTGCACAGAATCGTCAAAACTCATTGCTTTGCTCGTACACTCTATGTAGCTCAATCTTGGCATTGTTATACTGAAGAACATTGATTATTTTATCTGTCGTCCTTTGGTTGCGACACATCTGTGTAATATTCAAAGTATCTTCACCTACTTTTTTGTGATAAAACTCATTAACACGATTTGTCTGCATTGTTTGTCTAGCGATCCGAGAAAGCAGGTTTCCTAGACACCCCACAATTGACGACTAGGCAGGATTCAACAGTACACTCTGTCACCAGTTATTGGAATTACAAGTTTTATGAATATGAGATGAAGGGGAAGACGCCATGCTAGAAAAGTTAAAAATACATCTATTTCTAAATAAAATTTCAAAACTATATTCAAACTGTGAGATGTGACAACGCGTAATGATAAACAGTGGGATGGGGAGAGTAACTATTCCTATTAAATGATTTTCCAATGCAACGACTGTAAAATGAAGTACATATTCATAAGGCAGAGCAAAACCTCGCGTGAACTTCAAGCGTAACATGCGTCTGAACAATACTATGCTTAACAGAGTGAAAACTGATTTAAAAAGAGTACAACGTTAACAGAGAATTTCTATGAAAATCAAAGAGTTTGATATGTTAATGCATGATTCAGGGAAATGGGGAGGTCTTTCTCAGCTCTGAGCAAGTTAAACGGCTGACAATAATCATTCCTAGCTGCGTAGTGCTGCAGTCTTATCTCAAACTACTTCTATTCAAAAGTAATAACATTATCCAAAATCTATATCCTTTTCGCCTTCCAACACGTACATCATGTACATCCTTGCTGTCCTTTCCAATAAATCTTTCTTCATCTAACAGATACAGTCTCAAGTCAACACAGTACTACTGAATGCGTCCATCACCTGCCACACTTCAACTAAGAATGTATCAGACTGCGCAGAGGCAAAGACTGTGCCACGACTAGACCAAAGAGTGTTTAACAGTAACGTAACTTGCTCTCTCGCTGACGTGCACGTCGATAACATACAAAAACCAAAATGGCGCGACTGCTTATTTGTACGCTCTGGCCTGGATTATGGTCTTCGAATTAAAACATAGTTCTGTCCTCTCTCCGCCATAGCAGCTGCATGATCCAGTTAGCTGACTACACACGAGCGGCTTTTAGTGACGGGCTACCGATGATTCTGCTAAACTAGCAGGTCCCGCCTGTCCGTTAGAGGAGACACGACTTACAATCCGCTGCAGTTCTCGAAAGTGCCGATACCGCCTTCCCATCTCGGCAGAAACGTGCGGATTCTGTGACAGGCCGTGGCCCGTGAGTTTTTCTGTGGTTTCCAGGTGGTAGTAAGTTTTAGTCGCTCCAAGTATTGTGAAGTAGACCACGGGCCTCACTGAAGAGCTTACACAATCGTACCGCGAAATCTGTTAGTAGAAACTGACGCGTGATCAGAACAAGAATGTCGAAAATAGGGTGTACAAAGAGATGGTTAAATCATTAAGCTGTGGAGAAAGTGTGATAAAATGGAAGGTACAAAATTTGAAACATTCACTCATGTTCAGAAAAAGCAGAACACCCTGAACCAGTAGAGGTTGGACATTCACATTCAGAGGGCATGTACAGGGGCATGTACTTCAGTATGTTTTGCAGAAATGATTAGCATCTGAACCATGTCGGCCCGCGGGTTCAAGGTCAATATCGATATCGTGGCGCATCACCAGCCACCGGTAAAATGTGCCTACGGCTCTCCTTGTCGCTGTAAACGGAAGGTAATGGATCAGTGAGACTTAAGCAGACGTGCTGTGGATGCCTCGCAGACGTGCGCGCGAACCGTACCGTCAAAGCAGTCAGTTTGAAAGAGAGTGCGTTATTGGCATGAGAGAATGTGATGCAACGATCCGGGAAATTGTTCCTCATGTGAGAAGTGTTTTGGCAGTGCAACGGGTGTGTGCAGAATGGTTCACGGAAGGCCGTAGAACACGACGAGATGGCTCAGGTCGCACCACTCAGACCACACCCCCAGAAGATCGACACCTCATCCGAATGGCATTGCAGGACAGATCTGCGTTCTCCTCGGCTCTGGCGCAACAGTGGAACAATGTAACACATCGTACACTATCAGGAGTGACAATCTGTCGCCGCTTATTACGGCACGGGTTATGTCCGCGTCGTCCACTTCTCTGCCTACCTTTGACGAATGTCCAGAAACATTGAAAAGGAACTTGTAGTGCCGTTACATAGTTTTCCAATAAATTGCGGTACAGGAGAAGTATAGCCAGAGTGTTTTGACTCTGCAGAAGCGAATTCCGTGTATAACAAACAGAAGATAATGGACCAAGTGGTGTTTATTTACTCATTTCATTTAACGTGTGCCACGTTTCCTACTGTCCTTTCTCTTATGCAACCTTGGACAATATGAATGAGATAGAATGTGACGTAGCAGAAAGCTCTGGTCAGAGGTCGTAGCATTGCATGTGTAGAGTCTTTCTGTGGTAGAATAGTACCAACCCCCTAAACGTGAACAAGTTCAGCAAAGATGGTGGGGAAGTCAGCTCAGAGAGATCGCGAAGGCCCAAGGATTGGCTCTGTTAGGTTGACCAACCATCCCCTCCACCACCTTTTGAACAAAGAATAGTTTGGCGAGATGTCCGGTCGAGCGCTTGTTCGTGGGTCGCGGCGCTGGACAGACATGGAGACGCAGCTCTCGTTTTGGTAATGTCAACAAAGGTATTAGACTGTCAGAAATCTGCTCGGTGATGAAGTCCAGATGTTGAAACCAGGTGCGAGATTACCACTAAACACTATTAGGGAATTTATTTTCATGTTGTTGTTGTTGTGGTCTTCAGTCCTGAGACTGGTTTGATGCAGCTCTCCATGCTACTCTATCCTGTGCAAGCTTCTTCATCTCCCAGTACCTACTGCAACCTACATCCTTCTGAATCTGCTTAGTGCATTCATCTCTTGGTCTCCCTATACGATTTTTACCCTCCACGCTGCCCTCCAATACTAAATTGGTGATCCCTTGATGCCTCAGAACATGTCCTACCAACCGGTTCCTTCTTCTTGTCAAGTTGTGCCACAAACTTCTCTTCTCCCCAATCCTATTCAATACTTCCTCATTAGGTATGTGATCTACCCATTTAATCTTCAGCATTCTTCTGTAGCACCACATTTCGAAAGCTTCTATTCTCTTCTTGTCCAAACTATTTACCGTCCATGTTTCACTTCCATACATGGCTACACTCCATACAAATACTTTCAGAAAGGACTTCCTGACACTTGAATCTATACTCGATGTTAACAAATTTCTCTTCTTCAGAAACGCTTTCCTTGCCATTGCCATTCTACACTTTATATCCTCTCTACTTCGACCATCATCAGTTATTTTGCTCCCCAAATAGCAGAACTCCTTTACTACTTTAAGTGTCTCATTTTCTAATCATCATCCGACTTAATTCGACTACATTCCATTATCCTCGTTTTGCTTTTGTTGATGTTCATCTTATATCCTCTCTTCAAGACACCATCCATTCCGTTCAACTGCTCTTCCAAGTCCTTTGCTGTCTCTGACAGAATTACAATGTCATCGGCGAACCTCAAAGTTTTTATTTCTTCTCCATGGATTTTAATACCTACTCCGAATTTTTCTTTTGTTTCCTTTACTGCTTGCTCAATATACAGATTTAATAACATTGGGAAGAGGCTACAACCCTGTCTTACTCCCTTCCCAACCACTGCTTCCCTTTCATGTCCCTCGACTCTTATAACTGCCATCTGGTTTCTGTACAAATTGTAAATAGCCTTTCGCTCCCTGTATTTTACCCCTGGCACCTTTAGAATTTGAAAGAGAGTATTCCAGTCAACATTGTCAAAGGCTTTCTCTAAGTCTACAAATGCTAGAAACGTAGGTTTGCCTTTCCTTAATCTTTCTTCTAAGATAAGTCGTAAGGACAGTATTGCCTCACGTGTTCCAGTATTTCTACGGAATCCAAACTGATCTTCCCCGAAGTCGGCTTCTACTAGTTTTTCCATTCGTCTGTAAAGTATTCGTGTTAGTATTTTGCAGCTGTGGCATATTAAACTGATTGTTCGGTAATTTTCACATCTGTCAACACCTGCTTTCTTTGGGATTGGAATTATTTTATTCTTCTTGAAGTCTGAGGGTATTTCGCCTGTTTCATACAAATTGCTCACCAGATGGTAGAGTTTTGTCAGGACTGGCTCTCCCAGGGCCATCAGTAGTTCCAATGGAATGTTATCTACTCCGGGGACCTTGTTTCGACTCAGATCTTTCAGTGCTCTGTCAAACTCTTCACGCAGTATCGTATCTCCCATTTCATCTTCATCTACATCCTCTTCCATTTCCATAATATTGTCCTCAAGTGCATCGCCCTTGTATAGACTCTCTATATACTCCTTCCACCTTTCTGCTATCCCTTCTTTGCTTAGAACTGGGTTTCCATCTGAGCTCTTGATGTTCATACAAGTGGTTCTCTTATCTCCAAAGGTCTCTTTAATTTTCCTGTAGGTAGTATCTGTCTTACCCCTAGTGAGATAAGCCTCTACATCCCTACATTTGTCCTCTAGCCATCCCTGCTTAGCCATTTTGCACTTCCTGTCGATCTCAGTTTTGAGACGTTTGTATTCCTTTTTGCCTGCTTCATTTACTGCATTTTTATATTTTCTCCTTTCATCAATTAAATTCAATATTTCTTCTTTTACCCAAGGATTTCTACTAGCCCTCGTCTTTTCACCTACTTTATCCTCTGCTGCCTTCACTACTTCATCTCTCAAAGTTACCCATTCTTGTTCTACTGTATTTCTTTCCCCCATTCCTGTCAATTGTTCCCTTATGCTCTCCCTGAAACTCTCTACAACCTCTGGTTCTTTCAGTTTATCCAGGTCCCATCTCCTTAAATTCCCACCTTTTTGCAGTTTCTTCAGTTTTAATCTACAGGTCATAACCAATAGATTGTGGTCAGAGTCCACATCTGCCCTGGAAATGTCTTACAATTTAAAACCTGGTTCCTAAATCTCTTTCTTACCATTATATAATCTATCTGATACCTTCTAGTATCTCCAGGGTTCTTCCATGTATACAACCTTCTATCATGATTCTTAAACCAAGTGTTAGCTATGATTAAGTTGTGCTCTGTGCAAAATTCTACCAGGCGGCTTCCTCTTTCATTTCTTATCCCCAATCCATATTCACCTACTACGTTTCCTTCTCTCCCTTTTCCTACACTCTAATTCCAGTCACCCATGACTATTAAATTTTTGTCTCCCTTCACTATCTGAATAATTTCTTTTATTTCATCATACATTTATTCAATTTCTTCGTCATCTGCAGAGCTAGTTGGCATATAAACTCGTACTACTGTAGTAGGTGTGGGCTTCGTACCTATCTTGGCCACAATAATGCGTTCACTATGCTGTTTGTAGTAGCTTACCCGCATTCCTATTCTCCTATTCATTATTAAACCTACTCCTGCATTACCCCTATTTTACTTTGTGTTTATAACCCTGTAGTCACCTGACCAGAAGTCTTGTTCCTCCTGCCACCGAACTTCACTAATTCCCACTATATCTAACTTTAACCTATCCATTTCCCTTTTTAAATTTTCTAACCTACCTGCCCGATTAAGGGATCTGACATTCTACGCTCCGATCCGTAGAACGCCAGTTTTCTTTCTCCTGATAACGACATCCTCTTGAGTAGTCCCCGCCCGGAGAACCGAATGGGGGACTATTTCAACTCCGGAATATTTTACCCAAGAGGACGCCATCATCATTTAATCATACAGTAAAGCTGCATACCCTCGGGAAAAATTACGGCCGTAGTTTCCCCTTGCTTTCAGCCGTTCGCAGTACCAGCACAGCAAGGCCGTTTTGGTTATTGTTACAAGGCCAGATCAGTCAATCATCCAGACTGTTGCCCTTGCAACTACTGAAAAGGCTGCTGCCCCTCTTCAGGAACCACACGTTTGTCTGGCCTCTCAACAGATACCCCTCCGTTGTGGTTGTACCTACGGTACGGCTATCTGTATCGCTGAGGCACGCAAACCTCCCCACCAACGGCAAGGTCCATGGTTCATGGGGGTAGGTCTCAGGATCTGTGCACCCAAATTGTGTGCGGCACTATTGCGTTCAAACACGAATCACAGTTGGTGCGTTTCTGCATTTTCAGGGCACTGTCACCAGTGTGACCTAAGTGAAAGACATATTGCGAGCGGTAGCTTCTTGGTGTCACAGGATATCAGCCTTTTGTCCTGGCCCTTCATATCACCAGATTTGTCGCCAGTCGAAACTGTTTGGGATATATCGTGAAACGACGGGTGCAGCTCTGTGACCCACTGCAAACTACCACAGGTGAGCTTCGGAACCAGGTGAGTCCAGCGTGAATGGCTATGCCACAGGACGCCATTCGCGCCTTGTACGCGTCGATGCCATCACTCATGGAACAAGTTATTAGGATCCGTGGCGGACCCTGTGCCTACTAGGCAACAGGACACATGCTGAACCGAGGTCATTGAAATGCTAATTATTTCTCCAGAACACACTAATTTACATGTCCTCTGAATATGAACGTTCTGTCTCTAGTCGTTTTAAGTGTTCTCTGTTTTTCGAACATGAGTGTAGTTTCAGAACAGAACTTCTTCATTTTTTGTCTCATTGCCCGTACTACTTTATAATTACTGAATGTACTTTAAATTCGTCTTTACAATACAAGAAAATGCGTGTTTTTGTCGCTGAATGGGTTTTGTTTTATTTGAAGTTAAAAGTCCTCATTGATCTGTAATAAAACACGTTTACAAATTGGCTTGCTTTCTAGAACTAAAAACAGTTCCTTACAAAAGATGTTCATTTTATTTACATTACCGGCATTTTACGTCCGATTTTCGTTCACATCAGGAAACGCCGTCGGCTTGCTTGTACAGTTCTGCAAAGCAGTGTGGTATTATTCGGAAAATAACAGCGGCAAAGATGCAAGCACACGGCGTTTCCTGAAGTGAGCGACTGTCGGACATGAAGTCTCGTAAGTAAAATCAACACCTTTTGTAACTAACTGTATTTATACGTAGAAAGCAAGCCATATCGTAAATACGTCTCATTACAAACAAATGATGGCGTTTTATTACAACAAAACGGAAACACGTTTAGTGACAAAAATATGCGTTTTCTTACACTTGCAAAACTAGATTTAGAATATCGTCGATAATTTCAGAAAAGAGCTCAAAAAGGTGCAAGCACCTTGAAAATAGCAGAGAAGCGTGGGATTGGAGTGAATTCTATAAATCAGAACTATGGTGAGCGCCAATAAAAACTTGCTTGTAGTTTATTCATTATTGTATTACCTGTAAGTCAATTGCATCCACTATTTTGTAGGAATTACGAATTAATGCACTTTAGAAAGGATCAACAACGATCTCTTTCTAACCTTTACAATTATCAGACCAATGCCTACGATTCTGAACCGGAGCCATACGTCTCATACGTCGCTTTTCTAATTTTTGGTCCATTTTGTCCAATTTTTCTTTCGAATTATATTAGTGCATAGTCTTTTCTTTCTACCATCGCCCATTTTAACTTCCTTTCGTCGATGTAAACAAGTTTCAAAATCCAAAAACCTTTTCCATTAAACTAATGCCGAAAAACGTCGTACGTTCGGCGAGACTTGGACGTATCTACTGAAATCCGTCGCCTGTGGCCTCTGGCCTGTCGAGGATACACCGCAGTCTAGGTGTGCGGATAAATCGCGAAAATCCGCCGATCTGAACCACACACGAAAGAGCCGGTCTTCGGGCAGATCTAAGAGACCACATCCGACGGGCGAGGCCCGCACGTTAACGGGAAACGAGAAACCTGAGTCGGTCAGGCCAGATCCGAAAAAATATCCGCGGAATTGACCGGTCGCAGAAATCCGTTCGTGTGTGGGCAGCTATACACAAAGAACAATATATACCTATATCTGCAGATATTCTGGGTTGAACTTTTTTTTCCATAGACGAATACAAGCGGTAGTAACGGCAGAATGTCCCTTGGCAACATCTGAATAAGAAGATGTGTGTTTAGCACTCTCTGTATTTTGAGATTGTATGGGGTTTTTATTCTTTTCTGTACATCGGTATTTAGGGGCAGATAATATGTGACAATAAATATCGAAGTTTGTATTCTCGCTTTAAACAGCTGTGTTCAAATAAAAGCTTCTCTTGCAAGTATTTTCTGACAGATATTGTCTGATGTTGAGACTCCGCTGAAACTGACAAAGGGACCTTGCATATGGTGCTAACAGGTTTAAGAAATGCCGTTATGAAACAACTGACAACGCACGACAATGCCTGGTGGGGATTAAGGCGATAAGCGTTAAGATTAACTAGAACTGTATGCTATAAGTCGTATTGAGGCAATAGAGATAAGGTACATAACACGGGAAGTAATTAGTTCTTTGTCAATCCGGAGCGGAGAAGCACAACAAAATAGTTGAAATTATACATATGTTAAGGCCAAGTTCTTCATATGCTGCCTTGTCGGCTTTTTTCCCGGGTTGTTCATATCTCTTCTCGTATTCAAGTTTCTCTATCCTTTTTGATTTCTTCGTTGCATGTCATCCTCCACCTGCTTTTCCATTCTGCACGGGTCTTCCTCTTTTTCTCTTGTGTGAAGGTTGCCGACATACTACTTTTTAGGCCACCATCCATTCCCTAAACTCATCACATACAATTCTAAACACCAGTTTTAACCTCTTCGGTGATGTTCGTGGAAGTTTTCATTCGATTCCTGATTTTATTATTTGGGATATTCTCTCGGTTTGAAACTCTACCTCTCCTCAAAAAATCCATCTGGACGGCTTCAAGCCGTCTTCTGTTCTGTTTTGTCATCCACCAGGATTCCGCACCATATAAATTAATGTATGAAATATACGAAATAATTTCCACTGTTTGTCACTTTATACTAATATTTAATTAGTACTACGCATTTCGACAACATGCTGCGATCATCAGGTCCATTACAGTTATATTTACATCACATTAATCTGAAACTTGATAAGGTTCACTTACTGTGTGTGCCTATAAACTAATGCTTTGTATTATTGCTTCATATTACCTTTTTCGTCTTTTTCTTCATTTAGTTTGGACAACAGGATTGAATTCACCTTATTGATTGATTGCTTAGATGGCGTTGCCCTCAGCCTTATCTCTTGTTTATTGGAACACTGATCCGAGATTATAATTGCCAGATATACATACCTTTGACACGCCTTAAAGTTTTTCCGTTTATGACAATGTCGTGTTGTTTGCTTCCTATAGAGAGATATTTTGATTTAGAAAAAATTCTTGTTAGTGCAGCCTTATTGTATGCTTTCAAGATTTCCTTCATCATGTACTCTACATCATAGTCATTTGCAACCAATATTATTCGATCATCGCCGAATAGGGAACTCCAGAGATAGTCGCCATCCATCTAGGCCCTTTCCTACAAACTTTTTCATCCATTCTCTAAAGACTCCGTTCGGATAATATTTATTCGGAGTACATGCTATACAGCACCCTTCTCTGGCCTTTGGTTGTTCCTATTACTCGGGAAATTTCTTTTCCTATTTTAATTCTTGTCTCTAATCCATGCAAATTATTTTAACTGCAGCAAAATACACTGGCGGCAAAAAATTACAACGCCAAGAAATAATTAATGTAGAGTAATGAAATTTCGGGAGTAACATATTTAAGAGATTAATATCGTAAGATCACAGGCTAATGTAAGTGCGAGATAAGCCATTGTAAAAGTGAAACGCTGGTAAATTAATAACTGGTGCAACCGCCAGAATCTTGAATGCACGCTTCCTAACGTGCATGCATTGTGTTATACAGGTGCCGGATGTCAGTTTGTGGGATGAAGTTCCATGTCTGTTGCACTTCATCGGTCAATACAGGTACGGTGGGTGACACTGCAGTTGTCGTCCGATGATGTTCCATATGCGCTCGACTGGATAGCTCGTGATCGATACTCTGTGGAGTATGTTGGGTTGCAACAGTCGTATGAGGGCGAGCGTTATCGTGTTGGAAAACATCTCCTGGAATGCTGTTCATGAATGTCAGCACAAGTCGACTCACCAGACTGACCTACAAGTTTGCAGTCAGAGTGCGTGGAATAACCAGAAAAGTTCTCCTGTTGTCATACGAAATCGCACAACAGACCATAACTCCAGGTGTCCAGTATGTCCCTAAAGTGGCCCACGACTAACCAACACACGGCCATCACTGGCTCCGAGGCAGAACTAGCTCTCATCAGAAAGCACGACAGACCTCCATCCTGTCCTCCAGTGAGCTCTCACTTGACATCACTGAAGTCGCAAATGGCGGTGGTTTATAGTTAGTGGAATACACGTTTCAGGGGGTCTGGCTCGGAGCTGTCATTGAAGTAACCGATTCGTAAAAGTTCGTTGTGTCACTGTGGTGCCAACTGCTGCTCAAATTGCTGCTACAGATGCAGTACGGTCCGCCAGAGCCATACGACGAACACAACACACGCGGTTATGTCACGTGGTCGTCCGGAGCCCAGTCTTCTTGTGACCCTACATTCCTGAGGCCACCGCTACTAGCAATCATGTACATATCTACATTCCTGTCAAGTCTTTCTGCAGTATCGCAGAAGAAACATCCAGCTTCTCGTAGCCCTATTACACGACCTAGTTCAAACTCAGTGAGATGTTGATAATGTCGTCTTTGTCGCCTTGGAGGCAGTCTTGACTAAAACCAACTCGCCACGTCCAGTCTCAAAGATGATTAACGGTTACTACGGTTACGGTGTGTATTTAAAGCAAATCTGATTTGTATCCTCATTGTGGGGCTACTAGCGTCACTGTTAAGCAAGAATCACGAAATTTGAGTAGACATCAGGTTTCAGATACGCCTAGCAACTTCAGTTTGTCACACAACTCCTTCTTTGTGTTGCGATTTTTTTCCATCAACGTATACCTTACTTACTGTGCTCTCTCCGAGGTACCGATACAAATTCGTTCTTGATACGGTGTCATAAGCTCCCTGTAAAACTACGAATATCATATGTGTGTCTCTTCCCATGGCTTTTCTTTTTTCAGTTGCCTCTTTTATATTATGTGCACAGGACCTGCCTAAAGTAATGTCACTCTTTTCTCGTATTATAAATACGGTCTGTCGTCTTCCTAGACTTAACCGTGGAGACTGTTACATGATTGTACACACTGCCTTTCCGTGGCATTTCGTTGCTACTTGCCAATGATTATCAGGCCATTTTAGATAACGCTGTGCTTTATGTACAGCTGCTGTTCCATAATAAGAACGCCGCTTTCTAAGATGTCAGCCTCCTGTCCACACTGCTACCTTTGAATAGACATGTCGTGATGAGTAAGCGGACCTTGTTCAACACTTCCTTTGACTCGTTCAACGTTACCGATGTCTGTGGTCGGGTTAAGAGCAGCAAACCTTTTGATGACCAGCTGCTTCTCCATTCTGACGGAACTAAGTGCTACGCTGCGTAACGGAAGTATAAAATTTTTCTGGATTCAGTTCACGAATTTCATACATCCATCTAATACCAGTTGTGTGATAGCCCGAAATTGATTAAATATCCTATTATCCACATATTTCTTCAGATTTTATCCTTTAATTTCACAGCCTGATAGCGGTCACCTCTACCAATATTAATCCAATGAATAAACAACAGTATGCTTTCATATTCCGACCAAAATAGTGAAATCACCGACACCGTAAACAAGCCCTCGTGAATAAGGTTTTCCATAGTTCTCATTAAGCATGAATCACCCTTTAAACAAGGGCAAGGTCACTGACAGTGTCTTTTCCCCCTTCTTCCCTCGTACCAGGTTGTGCCTCATCTCGAATTACCCCTGCCCCCCCCCCCCCACCCAATCCGACGGGAAGTTAAACCCAACTCTTCCTTTTCCTTCCTTCTCCCATTTTCACAGCTTTTTAAGGGCTATAAATGGTTAATATTATAGTGCTGTATTTCCGAATGCGCAATAATGCTGAATGTGTGGGGGTTAGATTGAGAGGTTGCACACATCAGTTGTTGCTGTTGTGGTCTTCAGTCCTGAGACTGGTTTGATGCAACTCTCCTTGCTACCCTATCCTGTGCAAGCTTCTTCATCTCCCAGTACTTACTGCATCCTACATCCTTCTGAATCTGCTTGGTGTATTCATCTCTTGGTCTCCCTCTATGATTTTTACTATCCACGCTGCCCTCCAATGCTGAATTTGTGATCCCTTGATGCCTCAGAACATGTCCTACCAACCGGTCCCTTCTTCTTGTCAAGTTGTGCCACAAACTCCTCAGTTCTCCCCAATTCTATTCAATACCTCCTCATTAGTTATGTGATCTACCCATATAATCTTCAGCATTCTTCTGTAGCACCACATTTCGAAAGCTTCTATTCTCTTCTTGTCTAAACTATTTATCGTCCATGTTTCACTTCCATACATGGCTACACTCCATACAAATACTTTCAGAAGCTACTTCCTGACACTTAAATCTATACTCGATGTTAACAAATTTCTCTTCTTCAGAAACGCTTTCCTTGCCATTGCCAGTCTACATTTTATATCCTCTCTACTTCGACCATCATCAGTTATTTTGCTCCCCAAATAGCAAAACTCTCATTTCCTAATCTAATTCCCTCAGCACCACCCGACTGAATTCGACTATATTCCATTATCCTCGTTTTGATTTTGTTGATGTTCATCTTATATCCTCCTTTCAAGACACTGTCCATTCCGTTCAACTGCTCTTCCAAGTCCTTTGTTGTCTCTGACAGAATTACAATGTCAAAGTTTTTATTTCTTCTCCATGGATTTTAATACCTACTCCGAATTTTTCTTTTGTTTCCTTTACTTCTTGCTCAATATACAGATTGAATAACATCGGGGAGAGGCTGCAACCCTGTCTCACTCCCTTCCCAACCACTGCTTCCCTTTCATGTCCCTCGACTCTTATAACTGCCATCTGGTTTCTGTACAAATTGTAAATAGCCTTTCGCTCCCTGTTTTTTATCCCTGCCACCTTTAGAATTTGAAAGAGAGTATTCCAGTCAACATCGTCAAAAGCTTTTCTAAGTCTATAAATACTAGAAACGTAGGTTTGCCTTTCCTTGATCTTTCTTCTAAGATAAGTCGTAAGGTCAGTATTGCCTCACGTGTTCCAATATTTCTACTGAATCCAAACTGATCTTCCCCGAGGTCGGCTTCTACTAGCTTTTCCATTCGTCTATAAAGAATTCGTGTTAGTCTTTTGCAGCTGTGACACACATCAGAAACTTTTGAAATGTATTGCGCTGCCTGGAAATATTGTCCAGTCTGTGGGTACTATTGACGATATCCTTGCCAGTCGCTCGTGTGCTACATTCTCTGGATATGTTCTCAATTTGTTGTTCTTACAGTTGTTCTGCCCAATACAAGATGAAAGAGCGTTCTTATTAGAGTGTTTGAAAGTGTATAAATCACTGCCAGCACTGTAGGATACTAGGACAGATGAACACAAAACAGAAACATCAAGAATCAGTCGCATGATTTTTTTGCTCCCAAAATACAGGGAACGGTACCCTACCTCCACGAAGGTAGATGTTTTAAAAAATTTAAGTAACGCAAAGTTACGAATAAAAGTATATGTAGGTATTTATGTGACTGTACATCACCTACCAGAATATATCCTTCAGTGCATATATTCTGCACGACCGTTCCCATAACTGTCTCAGTTACTGAAACTGCGCTTGTGAATTTCAAGGCTTTGGAAGAGCAGCGTGTCGCAAGGTAGCTCAGCGTAACAGATAAGCGCTGGCTTGGTGGAACTGCGTGTCTCATTGTAGTCTTTTTTTGTCAAACTGGTATGGGCGTCTGCAGAAATTTATCCGTGAACAGGAGGAGGGGCGGCAATACTCTGCCACTTTTGTATAAATGAGTAGGTCAGTTTAGAGTAGTGCCATATCATAACTAACTAAATTTTAGAGATGACACCAAAAACCTTATTATATGTCAGGATCTGATTATTGTGCACTAAATATGTTTTAGGTAAGATATTTTGATACTTAAAACCAACAAACATGCACTATACAGCAATTGCTAAAGCCATTGTATTCTGGCTAAACGAGAGGTTTGACAGAATCCCGGGAAATCACTTTTATAAGTGTATGAGAATTTTCTAATGAATGAAAAGTCTATACTCCAGCATTCCAGATTCCAGAGGGTGGGAGGAAGGGAGAAGCGGTAGTGCCCCCCTCTCGATCTCCTTCCCCCTTGCGATAATCTACGTATGATCATAATCATTTCCGTTAACGTATGCAAAGTTGAACCACCAATGCGTGAAACGTTATGCTAATTTTTTTCTTGTCCAACCACAATTCTCCCTGCTAGTTTCCGTGAGTGAATCTCTGACGCTCATTACATCAGCTTTTCACCCTTGCCCTATTCTATTTTTTCCTGCTTACCACAAAGTAGAGCCATTATCACAGCAGCAGTATTTTGATCGTCCAAAATTTCGAACCAGAGTATATTGCACAATAATACTGTACTTTTTTTTGAGCAGTTTATGGCGAGCTTGAATAATATTGCGCAATATTACTGACGGTCTAGGGGACACTTTACGAGCCATAGGAAGGGACTATTGGAAAGTATCTAGACTTCTTGCTAGTATTTTCATCTCGATACCAATACTTTTTAACTTCATACTTTTATTCATATCAGCAAATTATAGTAGGTATTGTTTCGAACGATCCTAGAAATGATCACCGTTTTATTATTCATGCAAAATTTTGGACACATGATGACTCAGTCAGTGCTAACACCTTCATCCGCGCGGGATTAGCCGAGCGGTCTCAGGCGCTGCAGTCATGAACTGTGCGGCTGATCCCGGCGGAGGTTCGAGTCCTCCCTCGGACATGGGTGTGTGTGTTTGTCCTTAGGATAATTTAGGTTAAGTAGAGTGTAAGCTTAGGGACTGATGACCTTAGCAGTTAAGTCCCATAAGATTTCACACACACACAACACCTTCGTCAACTGAACGCGCGGGCCACAACAGGCCAACAACTGAACGACCGGTGTACGTGCAAGCGACTGAGCGGGTGTGCGAAACATTTGCGACGCTCCATCGACCTTGGCAACGTTTCGTTTGCAGTTCGTTCCCTTGTAAAGCCACCAAAGAGCTGTCACGTGACCAGTATGCGACTAGAAGGTAAATGGCTTAAGTAATCCTGACGACGCCGGTCGGTGTGCCCGAGCAGTTCTAGGCGCTGCAGTCTGGAACCGCGCGACCGCTACGGTCGCAGGTTCGGATCTTGCCTCGGGCATGGATGTGTGTGATGTCCTTCGGTTAGTTAGGTTTAAGTAGTTCTAAGTTCTAGGGGACGGATGACCTTAGAAGTTAAGTCCCATAGAGCTCAGAGCCATTTGAACCAATCCTAACGACAGCAGTTTAACGGAGGCAATAAAAGATTAACTAATGAAAAAACAGAATGAAGATCTGCTTGCAGTATCCTGCTCCCTTGACCGAAGATTTAAAAAACATACATTTTCTATATCCCAAAGCTTGTGCTCGGGTAACATCATATAATAATGTGCTTATTAGCAACTAACGATATTGCTGCCGTTGTCACAACCAGCGGCGAATCAGATAAAAACTTCCGTAGTTCTCATAACACATTGGCACACAGCAAACAAAAGGGAGGACATGCATCAGTCGGCTCTTTTCGAACCTGCTTTGGGTGATCGAAAAGATGGAGTCAGTAATCTGGTGTCATCACTATGGGCTGATCCTTCAAAGAGAAGACACGAAGGTTTTATTCCCCGGTTATATAAGCTAGTCAACGAGCACTTCAGAATTCCAGTGATATCAGTCCGTTTGTTTACAAAGGCGTGTAGCACTTTGCCAAAGTCGCATAACTGATTATCAATTAAATAACTGGATAGAACTTTGCTTTTGAGTGATTATACGGAGGAAGATTGGCAAGTGTTTATAAGGTATTCACTTTCTGGGGCTCAAAACAGTTTGCACACAACACAAACTCCGATAACATCCTAATTCCATGGCAATGGTTCTCTACACACAGTTTTGATGATGTTCTGTTTGTTGAGCAATGGCTGCTCGGTGTTCCACAACGTGTTTTCCGAGGCGATGTTTGATAGCACGTGGCACCAAACTCCCTCCCACCATTCTCCTATGTTGATCCAGATACAGTGAAGCAGGTTGAAAGTAATTCCGTAGTACGCGTAAGGTCTATAAAACTCGTTTGCCCCCTCCGACGGCATCTCCTTATCCCTGTTCTGTTACTCATATCTACAAAGGGCGTTCAAAAAGTTTTGGTCAGTTGTCTCTATTTTTTTTTTATTTTTTGCAGGAGGAAAATGAAATTTTTTGTGAACATACTTGGAACATTTAGCTATACATTGAGCCTACTCAATGTAGCTTCCCTCAGCTGTGACGCATCTGGCCCTACGTTCCTGAAATGATGTAAATGCACTTTGGTAAAGTTCTGGGGAATGACTTTTACACCATCGCTTGACACAGGAAATAAGATCTTTCTCACTATCAAATGTTTTACCGCGCAGGTGAGCCTTCAGACGACCGAAGAGGTAAAAATCAGACGGAGCCAAGTCCGGACTGTAGGGAGATGAGGAAGAATTTTCCAACTCATTTCCCTGATTTTCTTCTGCGTCCTAAGGGCTGTATGGGGGTTGGCATTGTCATGGTGTAGTCTGATGGGCTGCCCCTGAAGCTGTGGTCTGTGGGTCTTGATGGCACATGGCAGCTTGTCCAGTGTAACAGTTTTCGATGATTTGATCGATGGTTGCCTTATTCACATCACTCACTGCCGTCGATGGTCTGCCGCATCGTGGATTGAATTGCAGAGAAATCACCTTCTTTAAAGCTCTGAAACCACCGCTGGATACTGCTGCGATCCACTGTGTCCTCCCCATAAACAGGGAGCAACTTTCTGTGAACCGATGTGGCAGAGTCAGCACCGGTCTTGAAGAACTCCATCACCCACCGTTGTCGCAACCTGACATCTACTTCATTGACCATTATGGCTCACCTGTAAATAAAAGAAAATACTTTTATACACCAACTTATAGCTAAATGTTCCAAGTATGTTCACAAAAAATTTCATTCTCCTCCTGCAAAAAATAAAAAAATTAGAGATGACTGTGCTAAACTTTTTGAACGCCCTTTGTACATGTTTCCGAAAGTTAACTGTTTCTTTCAGTTAATGTAGGCTTGCCACATGTTTTAATATTTCAGTAACTCTGATATTGAATTATTGCCTCTTTTTCAGCTCCCGGTACCATTCGTGATTTACCTAAATAGCTCAAGGCAAATGCCGGGATGATTCCCTCGAAAGGTGAAGGCAGCTTTTCTTTTCTATCCTTCCCTAATCCGAATTTTTGCTCTGTCTCTAATGACATCGTTTTCGACGATACGTTAAACACTAACCTCCTCCTCCTAGTACCAATCAGCGTTTTCAGTAACAAGACAAATACAGTTTTAACCACTCGAACACTTGTCGGTTTCCATTCGAATCTAAAGTTGACAAACAGAAGAGAACTTCCCAGAATGAGATTTTCACTCTGCAGCGGAGTGTGCGCTGATATGAAACTTCCTGGCAGATTAAAACTGTGTGCCCGACCGAGACTCGAACTCGGGACCTTTGCCTTTCGCGGGCAAGTGCTCTACCATCTGAGCTACGAAGCACGACTCACATCCGGTCCCCACAGCTTTACTTTTGCCAGAATCTCGTCTCCTACCTTCCAAACTTTACAGAAGCTCTCCTGCGAACCTTGCAGAACTAGCACTCCTGAAAGAAAGGATACTGCGGAGACATGGCTTAGCCACAGCCTGGGGGATGTTTCCAGAATGAGATTTTCACTCTGCAGCGGAGTGTGGGCTGATATGAAACTTCCTGGCAGATTAATTTTGGAAGGTAGGAGACGAGATACTGGCAGAAATAAAGCTGTGAGGACCGGGCGTGAGTCGTGCTTCGGTAGCTCAGATGGTAGAGCACTTGCCCGCGAAAGGCAAAGGTCTCGGGTTCGGGTCTCGGTCTGGCACACAGTTTTAATGTGCCACGAAGTTTCAGAAGAGAACTTTGTTTCTCGCCGTTTATGATGTCTTGAACGCATCATCCTTTTATAATATTGGATCAAGTAAGTCTGCGTACTCGCAATGTAAGAACTGAAATATTTGCTTCAGCTATGTGTAATCATGAAGTACTATAATGTCTGAAGAGATTGCATCAACGTTTCACATAGAGATCCAGAAATAAGACGTTCCAAAATGCTATTCGAAATTTCATGTGCACATATATTCTTATATGAAATGGGAAATGATTGCACAGTAATAAATGGTATCTGAAAATAAGACGTACAGAATGCTGGTCAAAAGTCATGTGTACATATATTCTTCTCTGAAATGACAGATGGTTTAACTACACATGGTACTTTGAAAAAATACATTTCAACATCACGAACATCACCGTATTTCCGACATCGAGTTGATTATAGGTATGTCGCGGAAATAACGCAGCAAATAGGGTGTAGCTGTTTGCAAAACATGAGGAGGCAGAACCCTTTTCTTCACACGACACGCAGATACGCGCGTTATCTAACGTGACGATTATCCACAGAGTCAGTTCCTGAGTAGCTACGTGATCCGCCTGCTTTACTGGTAGCGTGGATTAACCACACGCTTTTCTGTCATGTCATGTCATCAGACCGTATTCTTAAAGCTTACTCAAACATTAAACAGTTCATTCCCTTGTATACATGAGGATATTAAACTGCTCTAGAGAATGTGTGTGAAAGAAATAAACAGCGATGCTGGTTATAAACAGTGGCCAGCGTAGCCAGAGGAAGAAAACGTTTGCGAAAATCTTCACATGCGTGATACAAGGTTAGGAATATTTTTGTTATTATTATGACATCGTCAGTCACAATATTCTGTTCTCGAGGACAACAACAACTTTTTTCGGGCGTTGCACCTACTTTAGTTAATCACCTTAATTTGAAAACGAAATGGAAGCAATAAACTGAAACTGATTTAACGTACAAAACAGTCATTGCAATCCTTGACAATAGAACTGCAGTTCCAAAACGCATTGTATTAATACAATAGAATGAAACATTGTGACTGAAGATGGCGTAGTAGTAACAATCATGGGCAGACCCTGACGATATGTCTGTCTATGAATGCACTATACAAATTTCATCCTCTATCATTAGCGACAATGAACACAATACGAGCGTAAACAATATGCCGCCAAATGTGCGACTGTATTGAAAAGTTGCTAACAGAACTCAGCATGTCATGCTTAACGGAAAGAAATCTCTGGCATTAATTGTTGCTTTTGAAGGATGTGTGATTCGATAGGAAGCCAAGTAAACACAAGTGATAATCAAAATTCTTAATTTGTTACCTTTTTTTGGTAACACTAATTATTGTTCTTAATGACAAAGGAATAAACAATAATCGAAAGGGTAATGAAAGGCATTTATTTCGAAAGTTAAATATTTTGTAAAAAAAACACAGAAACAACCTATAACTGCAGCGTTTTCATTAAAAATGTGTAAATCGCACACATTCACGTTCAAGTTGAAGATGGATTTAACAAATTTAAAAAGCCATTCTGTCAAACTTGCAGTTTATCAATTGTTTTGTATGATATCCTCCTCTGCCGCTGTCATTCTCTTACGCAATGCTTATTCACGTGGTGCGAAACCACTCGAAATAACGCGAAACCTCTAGTCAAAAGCCTTTGTTAACACCTATCTATGACAACATTCCAACCGCAGCCATTAGCGTTACGGTGACTGACGTAGTCCGCACGTAACACTTAGATAGGAACATCGTTTCACAGTGAATTCTAGGGAACACCCGCCTGGGAGGCGGATAGGCAGTTATCTGCCAGTGTGACGAATATCGCTGTTTTCTAACATATATTAAGCCATTGTTGAAGACTGGGAGTTATCTGAATATTTGTAATGAATGAAGCGTTGAAATCCGAAGATTTCAATATTTTATTCATTGTTAGAAAGGAAATCCATCACTCATACTGCGTGCTCCCTTCACCCTCCAAGGTCATTATACACACTTATTCTTTTAGTCTGGATTGAACTGAGCAAAAGAGGGGTGGGGGGAGGTCCCAGACATCCCCCCCCCCATTACCAAACTGAAATTACACACGACCTAATTGCCTTGTAGTAAAAATGAAAGATGTAAGGTGCGATCAAAAAGTTTCCGTTTGACTTGGTCGTAGCAGCATATAGACAACGGAGCGCGACGACGATGCGCGTGCATAAGCACCAATCGTGTCTTTCCGACATGCTTGCGTCAAAGGCGGAAACATGAACTGTGGCGACGTTATCAAATGGTTCAAATGGCTCTGAGCACTATGGGACTCAACATCTGAGGTCATAAGTCCCCTAGAACTTAGAACTACTTAAACCTAACTAACCTAAGGACACCACACACACCCATGCTTGAGGCTGGATTCGAACCTGCGACCGTAGCAGTCCCGCGGTTCCGGACTGCAGCGCCAGAACCGCACGGCCACCGCGGCCGGCGGCGATGTTATCAGCAAACAATACCAACGTAATGTTACTCTTTTCTTGGCTGCTGAATGACTAACACTGGTTGACGACATCCATCGAAGTATGAATAATTTGTATGGGGCAGCATGTCTGTCGAAAATGGGGACAAGGGATGATGTTGTTTCATGATAACACACGTCCTCACATCGCAAGTGTTGTAACACAAAGTTTCACCACCTCAAGTGGGAGACACTCGAGCACCTGCCCTGTACATCGGATCTCTCCACGTGCCATCACCACCCTTCGGTCCCTTAAAAAAGCCCTTGAAGGGTCCACGATTCCTGTCGGAAAGGGATGCGCGGCAGGCAGTTACGGACTTCTTGAGGCAACACGATGTTCTATCGAAAGGGTGTCCTCCACATGGTTTGTTTATGGGATGATTGTCCAATGCTCATGGCGATTTTGCCAGAGTGTCATACTGATTTTGGACTGTACAGCCTTCGAACGGAACCTTTTTGATTGCCCCTTATACCCTACTGGCCATTAAAATTTCTACACCAAGAAGAAATGCAGATGATAAACGGGTATTCATTGGACAAATATATTATACTAGAACTGACATGTGATTACATTTTCATGCAATTTGGGTGCATAGATCCTGAGAAATCAGTACCCAGAACAACCACCTCAGGACGTAATATCGGCCTTGATACGCCTGGGCTTCGAGTCGAACAGAGCTTGGATGGCATGTACAGGTACAGCTGCCCATGCAGCTTCAACACGATACCACAGTTCATCAACAGTAGTGACTGGCGTATTGTGACGAGCCAGTTGCTCGGCCACCATTGACCAGACATTTTCAGTTGGTGAGAGATCTGGAGAATGTGCTGGCCAGGGCAGCCGTCGAACATTTTCTGTATCCAGAAAGGCCCGTACAGAACCTGCAACATGCGGTCGTGCATTATCCTGCTGAAATGTAGGGTTTCGCAGAGATCGAATGAAGGGTAGAGACACGGGTCGTAACACTTCTGAAATGTAACGTCCACTGTTCAAAGTGCCGTCAATGCGAACAAGAGGTGACCGAGACGTGTAACCAATGGCACCCCATACCATCACGCCAGGTGATACGCCAGTACGGCGATGACGAATACACGCTTCCAATGTGCGTTCACCGCGATGTCGCCAAACACGGATGCGACCATCATGATGCTATAACGGAACCTGGATTCATCCAAAAAAATGACGTTTTGCCATTCATGCACCCAGGTTCGTCGTTGAGTACACCATCGCAGGTGCTCCTGTCTGTGATGCAGCGTCAAGGGTAACCGCAGCCATGGTCTCCGAGCTGATAGTCCATGCTGCTGCAAACATCGTCGAACTATTCGTGCAGTTGGTTGTTGTCTTGCAAACGTTCCTATCTGTTGACTCAGGGATCGAGACGTGGCTGCACGACCCGTTACAGCCATGTAGATAAGATGCCTGTCATCTCGACTTCTAGTGATACGAGGCCGTTTGATCCAGCACGGCGTTCCGTATTACCCTCCTAAACCCACCGATTCCATATTCTGCTAACAGTCATTGGATCCCGACCAACGCGAGCAGCAATGACGCGATACGATAAACTACAATCGCGATAAGCTACAATTCGACCTTTATCAAAGTCGGAAACGTGATGGTACGCATTTCTCCTCCTCACACGAGGCATCACAACAACATTTCACCAGGTCACGCCTGTCAACTGCTGTTTGTGTATGAGAAATCGGTTGGAAACTTTCGTCATGTCAGCACGTTGTAGTTGTCGCCACCGGCGCCATCCTTGTGTGAATGCTCTGAAAATCTAATCATTTGCACAGCAAAGCATCTGTTTCCTGTCGGTGAAATTTCGCGTCTGTAGCTCGTCTTCTTCGTGGCGTAGCAATTTTAATGGCCTATAGTGTATTTCGATTTTCAATCATACGACGAAAAAGAGCACGCACTATCGATAGTTAAAAAGTTTTTCGTCGGTATTAACTATCGATATGTTAAGACAGCACTATAGGCTGTTGCCTATCCGTACTTTGGCCTAAACCAAGTATTGTACATTGTTGGCCTTAGTTGAGTTCAATTGTTTTGATATAGTAATCAGTTCAGTTCTTACTTACAGCTGAATTTATGTAAGTTTATTGTTTTTGCGCGGTGTGCTATTCTGATGGTTTCCAATTGTGGATTAGTTTGTAAGAAGAAAATGAGAAACACTGTTCTGATTTGCCCACTAGCGTTATGATAACTTAAAGATACGTATATACTTCTACAATAGCCTAATTATCTATCTGTAGCAGTTTAATGTTAGTGTTGGAGTCGTTATTTGGAGACTGATAGAACACTGTAGTTGCAATATTTTAGATTTCACAATGCAGTGGAGCGGTAAACATAATTACAAATAACATTAAATAAAAACTGAAGCATAAAACCACTTTTGAATTTGCCTGTGTCGCCCAAAAATTGCATTAATCAACAAAAATATCGCCCAAATGGCGACGGTTGTATTTCTCTAGAACTTGCTTAAAATTCTAATATTATTAGCCCGAACGGCAAGATATGTCCCAATCTGGTCACCCTGGCGACACTCAGTTGTGAAAAGTGGTTCCAATATGGAAAGATGGGAACGGGTACGTGATGAGGTACATTCTATGATTCGTTCTTTTTTAAAATACTTTTTTCAGTGGGCTAACTGAACTCGTCCCAGCAGACTACGTCCTGAATCACCATCTTTCATCCAGAATCTATTTACGCTCTTGCAATATTTTAGTAACTGAACACACGAAGTAACTGTACACTTAAATCTTAAAATATGTACTATCAAATGACAAAACATGCACAATTAAAAGAGGTCATGGAATATCAGTATTACACCTTTTGTTGTATGTATTTTATTTTATTTGAAAACAATGTACAAGAACAAGTTTTTCCAAATTTTCCATCGACTTGGGATAACTCTGCGCCTTGAAGCGTTGAACTATCAGTCTATAGATTTGGAAAGCGAGGTGGTTTGAATCCCTCCACTGACAGTCTTGAAAACTGTTTTCTGTGGTTTTCCATTTTCAGTTTAGGCAAATGCGGGAGCTGGTCCCTTGCCATAGCCAATTCGTTCCGAATTTCAATCTTTCTTGAGAGATTTCAGTTCCCTTAAAGGTGCAGCCTCTCTGCCTCAATGAACAGAGCTGCATCGAAGGCGAACCAAACATCTCTTCGCAGACTTCCAGCACTAAAAGCCACATTTACAATGGGAGGTGGCTTGCGATCGTCATTTTGTATTATGTGACTAAAGATGGCTCGCTTATGAGACTGCGACAGGCCATGTCTCCAATTTTTATTACGAGAATGATGTTTACTGTGAAATGTCTTCTTGTAATTTCTTGGAAGAGTGACTCCAGTGGTTACAACTCTAAAGTATTTGCCCCGTTATACACTCTAAGACCAAAAAAAAGACAACCCACCACGAAGATATCCGAATTGAAACGCCCTGCTTAACCCACACGACAGAACAGATAGAATAAATTGTGGAAAGGGGCCAAAATATATGGCTGTCAGCTACACTCGGACATACAACTCTATTATTTGATCGAACATTACATGAGCCCAAAAACATTTTTAAACACACAGTTTTAATATTTGGGACTTAATTTCCGGCTGAAAGCCACTTTAATTTAAAAACGGCTGAAGGCCAGTCTCTTAAAACGAAAGTATAATCAGAAATTTAAAAGGCAAGCCTTATCTTAAAACAGTTCTTTAGTTAGGCTGAAGTAAACAAGTTGAATTCGAATCGGCTGAAGGCCGAACACTTAAAACACCAAAACAGCCCTTTTTTTTTAAAAAAAATGCCAATGTCCTTACGTGAAACATTTCTTTAATTTAGACTGAAGGCCTTAAGAACAGCCGAGCGGTTCTAGGCGCTTCAGTCTGGAACAGCGCGACCGCTACGGTCGCAGGTTCGAATCCTGCCTCGGGCATGGATGTGTGTGATGTCCTTAGGTTAGTTAGGTTTAAGTAGTTCTAAGTTCTAGGGGGACTGATGACCTTAGATGTTAAGTCCCATAGTGCTCAGAGCCATTTGAACCATTTGAACCTTAAGAACAAACAACTGAAACTCAAACCGGCTGAAGGCCGAAGACTTAAAAATTCAATAAGTTGAAGAGAACAAGTTAAATTCAAACCGGCTGAAGGCCAAATACACAAAAAATTCAAAAAACGCAAAACCGGCTAGAAGCCATGCAAGTACCAACAACAAGAACAAATTTTAAAAAATAAGGCAGTCCATACAAAGGCCCCCAGATGTTCGAGGGTCGGCCTGTAATTCAAACACTAACGCTCGCTTAGGTGAGACAGGCATTCGGCACAACCATCCTCAATACGACGGCAACCCAACCGACAGACCGTCAACAGGCCAGTGCTCAAGGTGAGTTCCGCTCCACACTTGCACCAAGGTTCCGCTCAGCACTTGCACCAAAATTCCAGCGATGCTGACAGCAGAGATTGTGGAACGCATCGCAGACAACCCATAAGGGGTGAATGACCCGAAAACTCAAGTCGTTTAATCAAACGACCGACTAACTTAGAGGCAGTTTTTTTTTCTTTATTGTTATTTTAAAACCTGTACAGCCATAGAATACACAATGAGAAAAAACAGTGAGAAGACACATGAGTTACAGAACGGTTGGCAATAAAACAGTAAACACATAAAGACAAACACGGAGCCGTTCACACTCGACGATAATCCACACTGCAAGCTTTTGATACGACGCACAAACACTGAAAATGACGATGGCACTGGTGAACGATGGAGTGTGACGGTGAACACTGAACACTAAACACGACGGCACACACGAGACGCTGATGGCGGTGATCTCCGGCGCGCGAATGTCCACTTAGCGTGTGCGAGTCCGGGGACCTGCCAAGAGGGGAACAAGGGTGAGGTGGTGGAGAGGGGAGAACAAGGATGCCAATGGCTGAGGATATGGGGGCAGGAGGAGAGGGACAGGGGAGGGGACGCCCGGGGGAGGAGTGGGGAGAAATGGAGGAGGGAGGGAAGAGGGAGAGAAGGGAGGGAGGGTGCCCAGAGGAGCAAACACAGGAGGAGGGTGGGAGGATTAAAGTTGGTAGGAGGGGTAGATGGAGGGGAGGAGGGCATCATCACGGAGAGGGAGCTGGCGGAAGCCACCTTGGGAGAGGGTGAGGAGGGTGGAGAGATGGAGACCGGGTGGGATGTGGGAATACAGGCGCGGCAGCGGGCGGGGATGGGAGAGGATCGGGGAGACTAGCGGGTGAGGAGGATCGAGTTTACGGGAGGTGTACAGGATCCGTATCCTTTCAAGGAAAAGGAGGAGGTGGGGGTTTAGAGGCAGTACGCTGTCAACACTTAAATAAAGTTGTCAGTGAAAATCACATAAACTACACACAGCCCCACGAACATCTGGACGAGGACCAGACGATGGTCTCGGCAGTGACTGTGCAATAACGAGGGCGAACCACGAGTCGGCGCACACAGCCAACGCATAAGCTATCGCCTGCCAAATACACGTCGTCTAACAAGACGACCGACCGACGGTCAACCAAAGTCGTCCCCACTCAAAACATGTGTGTCGGCAATCGTCGGGCAAGTGATGGCTATCCGCACCTTCCTGACGCTGCATGCCCCACTGGTGCTACGTCGCTACTACGCCAACCGACCAACTGATACACAACAGCACGGAAACAGCACTAAAATAACTTGACAGTAGACATCACCAGCTACACACAATATCACAAACACTTGGACGAAGAACGCGGCTAATGGTAAAAGCAGTGACTATGCAGTGACGAGGACGAACCACGAGTTGAGACACACACATCTCCAACCCATAAACGATCGGCGAGCAATCACGTCGTCCAGTAAGACGACCAACCGGCGATCAACCAAGACCGTCCCTATTGGAAACATGTGTGCCGGCAACGTCGGGCGAGTCATGGCCACCAGAACCTCACTGGCGCTCCAACCCGACCGACTCTTGCCGCGTCCCAACCGTCCGACTGCCAGGTCCGAAATCCACTCCTGGCGCTTTGCAACTCACTGCCAAATACGAACTGCCTCCCAACACACGACAACCGGGAAGTCATGGCAGTCCAGCAATGATAATACGGCGGGGCATATCGATAAGCGCTGCCGCTGCCCCTGCCGCTCACGGGCAGACAAGGCAGCAACTCAGTAACAACAGTAATTGAATTAACAAAACGAGGTGGCAATACAGTAAAACAGAATGTAAAAGAGAGAGATGGCACGAACACGAGCCACGCACGGCTCACGAATGGAACAGAAACCAGTAGATGTGATGAACATGTACAGACAAACAACTGATTATAGTTTCAGAGAAGCTGGATGATCTATTCAAGACGAAGAGCTTCACAAACTGAGCCAGTCAATGACGTGTTGGTTCATCTCTGGCTCATATGCAAGCAGTTATTCGGCTTGGCACTGATAGAGTTGCTGGATGTCCTCGCGATGGATATCGTGCCAGATCGTGTCCAGCACTCTAAACATTCTCTATTGGGGAGAGATCGGGTGACCTTGGTCAAGGTAGGGTTTGACAAGCATGAAAACAAGCAGTAGTGCGGGCGGGAATTACCTTGCTGGAATGTAAACGCAGGATAGCTTCACATGAACGGCAACAAAACGGGGCGTAGAATATCATCGACACATCGCTGTTCTGTTAGGGTTCCGCGGATGACAGCCAAATGGGTCCTGCTATGAGAAGAAATGGTACCCCACAGCATCACTTCTGGTTGTCTGATACTGTGGTGGACGACAGGTTGGTACCCCACGGCCGTCTGGGGCGTCTCCAGACACGCCTTTGCTGTTCATCGAGGCTCAGTTCGAAATGGGACTCACAATTCTATTCCAGTTAATGATATTCCAGGCCAAAGAGGTGTCCGGAGACGTCCCGGGCAGCAGCTGGATACCAACCTACCATCCGCTTTACGAGCCAAAAACCAGGAGTGATGGTCTGGGGTGCCATTTCTTTTCATAATAGCGCCCCTTTGATTGTCATCTTTGCAGCACAACGGTACGTCGATATTCTGCGCCTCCTTTTGTTGCTCCTCATGGAAAGCCATCCTGGGCATGCATTTCAGCAAGATAATGCCTGCCCGCACAAGGCAAGAGTTTCTACTGCTTGCCTCCATGCTTGCCAAACCCTATATTGGCTAAGGAGGTCACCAGACATCTTCCCAATTGAGAACGTTTGGAGCACTGGACAGAATTTGGCACGATATCCTTCAGGAGGAGATCCAACAATTCTGTCAATCAATGCCGAGCTGAATAACTGCTTGCATAAGGGCCAGAGGTGGACCAAAGCGTTATTACTTTGTTCCATTTGTGAAACTCTTTCTCTTGAATAAAGTAACCAATTTTTCTGAAATTTTAATCATTTATTTTTCTGAACGTGTACATCAAGTGTAATGATTTCTGTCCCATTCATTTAATTTCTTTGTGATGTGCCTTCTTTTTTTAATATGGAGTGTATTAACGGCAACTTATGTTGCGCATCGTAGTGGAGTTCATTAGCATCAGAGACAGTATAACCACATTATCATGGATATGAGGGTAATCCCAAAAGTAAGGTCTCTTGTTCTTTTATAAGTGGATAGACTTGTTTATTTCTAAAATGGTTTACATCAGTTTACAGCTTGAACATTTAGCTATTTTTCGACATAATCACCATTTCTGTCGATGCATTTTTGTAGACGCTGTGGCAGTTTTTGTATGCTCATGTCATATCAGCTCACCGCCATGCTGTTCAGAAAGTTATGGACCTCTTCTTTCACCTCGTTGACGGAGCTGAATCGCTGGGTCCACAATTAACGCTGACAGGTACTGTGAGACTCTGAAAAAACTCAAACGGGCAATTCAGAACCGGAGAAGAGGAATGTTGAGCAAGGGCGTACACATTCTGCATGACAACGCTCGGCAAACCGTTTCTCTTCTTCAACAGTTTCAGTGGAACATAATCACCCACCCAGGCTATAGTCCCGACTTGGCACCCAGTGACTATCACCTGCTCCCTAGGTTATAAGAACATTTGGCCAGAAAGCGATTTAGCTCCGACGACGAGGTGAAAGAAGAGGTTCATAACTTTCTGAACAGCATGGCGGCGAGCTAGTATGACATGAGCATACACAGCGTGTACAAAAATCCATCGACAGAAATGGTGATTATGTCGAAAAATAGCTAAATGTTCAAGCTGTAAGGTGATGTACATCATTGTATAAATAAACAGGTCTATTTACTTATAAAAAAATAGGAGACCTTACTTTTGGGATTACCCTCATAAATACAAACTCATTTATGAGGTCGCATGCTTTAAAAGTCAAGTAGAAATTAGGGCGTGAATCAGTGTTAAGATCTCAACACTGTAGATCATAGTATTTACATATTCCGTTTTCTTTTATAGATAAATATGGTTGCTACAGTTTCAGACTGACTGTTGAAATACTAATTTTAAAAAATTTCTTGATCAGGTAAGGAAACTGGAAAATTTTGCTGAAAAGAAAGATAATTTAATAAAATTTGATAACTTAATTGAGGAAACTGTAAGATTCCCTTGCTCTGCAATAGTGAAGCTCATATTAGAAGATTGAGCTGTGATTTGTTGGCAAAGAGGCAATATATTATATTCGAATTTTAATTGGTTTGGCAACAGAGTGGAGTTACCATATTGCCAAATAAGGAAATAAGTAACTGCACATATGGATATTTCTTTTAAGAAAAGCTTTTTCTTGCTTAAATTTATAGATCAAATATTGTTTCCACAAGGCCGCCCGAAAGCAAATTATGTACATAAAATTAATAAGTAATAAATGTGTTTCCAGAATAAACAGTTCCCCCTCCCCCTCTCCCTCGCTATCCCTTTGGCAAAATCCTGGCTAAAACCTTGCTAGAGTAATTTTTGGTTGGGAAAATGCAAAAGATCTTGAATTACTTAGCCTTACACTTTCCCAAATTTCTTCATTTGAGTAGGCATCTGTCGCTTTTTGCAATGTAAGAAGGACCGTTTTCTGTATTAAAGAAAGTCCCGGCAAACAAATGCATGAACCTAAACGCGGAGAATTTTAATTATTATTTAGCCGGCGAATGGATTCGAACTACCTCGCCTCCCGATTGCTACCTCAACACGCAGAGCTAGCCCAAGTTGGTGAAGAATTTAGAAAACCTAGTTGTAGTACGTTATTTTAAAATAAAATAAAATGCACCACAACAAACGATTGAATTCTAACATTGCTTGTTTTTCCTTTCATTGCGCATGTTTAGTTCAAAAATGGTTCAAATGGCTCTGAGCACTATGGGACTCAACTGCTGAGGTCATTAGTCCCCTAGAACTTAGAACTAGTTAAACCTAACTAACCTAAGGACATCACACACATCCATGCCCGAGACAGGATTCGAACCTGCGACCGCAGCGGTCTCGCGGTTCCAGACTGCAGCGCCGCGCATGTTTAGTCATTTCACAGTGCATGAATGCATGCACATCTCAAAATTTAATTGTCATGGGCTTGTTGGCTTCTATTATTGTAGTATTGTAGATTTTGGACGAAACGGGGAGGCAAGGATGCAGGGCGCAGTTGACTCAGACGAATTCAAGCAGCCTGCTTAAAAGTCTTTTAGAAGCGAACGAACTATAGAATGTATCGTCATCACATACCCCTTCCTCTCTCCACAAACCTTCCATATCGGAAATCCTGAAGTTCTGGCAGCCGCCAAATAACGACTCTAGTGCTAACATTGAACTGCTATAGATAGGTAATTAGGCTATTAGTGCATATGAATTTTTAATTTATCATAATGGCTAGTGGACAAATCAGAATCGGTTTTCCTCTTTTTCTGTCCAGAATCCTCTTCTGCCTTGTTACAGACTTATCCATAAATAAAAACTATCACAACACCGCACGGCACAGAAACACACATTAAAATCGTCTACAAGTAAGAACTGTACTGTTTAACAAAGCAACAACTGAGCTCAAGCAAAGACTAACAGTAGGCATTGACTAAAATGGAGATGGGCGATAGCCGATAGTTCTATGGATGTGTAGATAGTTAAATCTGTCTTTGGTCTTTCTGGCTATCGATAGTGCGTGTCCATTTTTCATCTCATGATTAAAAATCAAAATCTCTCTCACTACTCGGCAACTAGGTCGTGTGTAATTTCATTTAGGTGATAGGAGGGAGGAGTCCAGAACGCTTGCCCCCCCCCCCCCCTCCTTTTGGCTATGCTTGTCCAGTTGAATTGCGTAGTATTTGAAACCTAACGCACGATACCTAAATCGAGGTGAATTCTGGGATGATTCTTCTAATAGCCAAGAGCGATCTTCTGAGCGAGAAAGGTAGCGCTTTGCCTCGAATGACATTGATCTCGGTGATAACATCAAGCTTTCATATTTCATGTAAGAACCAGCAGTTATCTGCACTACTAGCTGCTCTGATATACGCTTGCAGGTAGGAAAATACGCTGTAATTCGACTGAAAATAGATATTACGACTGTTGCCTGAGTCGGCGTTGCACGTGTTTGTCGCGTGAAAGACTAGTTACAAGGATATGTTCACCTGCTTTGGCTGGCACGTCATTCATGAAAGCTTTATATCGCAACCAACGCGTCGCAGAGACGATAGATATCACCCGCTGTGTGCAATTTCTAACAATTCTAGACGAATTTCATTAACTACCAACATGTTCCTTCGTTACCGATTGTAGATACGTCTGCATGAAACAAAGTTTCGTGATCTTTTGTGTCAGAAGAAGCGAAGCAGTCATCAAGCCAAAGGTTGCAAGGTTCGATCTTCCTGGACGCGAATGGTCGAGACTCTCCCGCACTCGAAGGGAACAAGGGGGATACGGCCATATCTTGAAGAAGCGGTGTTGTGAAAACTGCGTGTGATTGTCATGAGGAATAACAGACGATAGTACAAATTGTGGAGAATTGCCTTATCCTCGCTCTTAATGGTGGTTTGGAAAACATGCCTGTAATTGGACACTGGTGCGATTTGTTTGTCAAACTTAAACACTGACCATTACATTACGTGATGTCAGTTGTTACATTTCAATGGTAGCGGCATGCACTTGCGTTTATTCGACGTGATCAGCGGCGCGTCCAGTCAGTTGTTATTAGGACCTGCTTTAGGGTTTTGGAACATGTTCTATGTTCCAACATAATTAATTACCTCGAGGAAAACGATTTATTGACTAATAGTCAGCACGGTTTCAGTAAATTTTTTCTCGTGAATCGCAACTAGCGCTCTATTCTCACGAAGTAATGAGTGCTATCGGCAGATGTTGTAAAATTGATCCCATATTTTTAGATTTCCAGAAGGCTTTTGACACCGTTCCTCACAAGCGTCTTCTAATCAAACTGCGTGCCTATGGAGTACCGTCTCAGTTGTGCGACCGGATTCGTGAGTTCCCGTCAGGTAGGTCACAGTTCGCACTAATTGGCGGAAAGTCATCGAGTAAAACAGAAGTAATATCTGGCGTTTCCCAAGGAAGTATTATAGGTCCCCTGCTGTTGCTGATCTTCATAAACGACAGAGCAGACAATCTGAGCAGACCTCTTAGATTGTTTACATACGATGCTGTCATTTACCGCCTTTTAAGGTCATCAGATGGTGAAAACCAACTGCAAATAGATTTAGACAAGATATCTGTATGGTGCAAAAATTGGCAATTGATTCTAAATAACGAAAAGTGTAAAGTTACCCATATGATCACTAAAAGAAATCTGCTAAATTTCGGTTACACGATAAATCACACAAATCTAAAGGCTGTAAATTCAACTAAATACTTAGAGACTACAATTACAAATAACTTTAACTGGAACAATCACATAGATAATGTTGTGGGTAAAGCAAACTAAGACTGCAATTTATTGGTAGAACACTTAGAAAATGCAACAGATCGACTGAAGAGACTGGGTACACCATTCTTGTCTGCCCTTTCTTGTCTGCCCTCTTCTGGAGTACTGCTGTGCAGTGTGGGACCCGCATCAGATGGGATTGACGGAGGACATCGTAAAAGTTCAAAGAAGGGCAGCTCGTTTTGTACACACATCAAAAAAAGTTTTGCATCACCCCGGTCCCCAGAACTCTTGAAGATAGACGTTGACTGTGGATATTATATCTCACACACACAGTCCCTTCGACTGTTCAGAGATGTCACTAAACGCGCCCAAAGATGTAAAGAGCCATGCATGAGCAGCGCCTATTAGACGGAGGGGGTCCGACAGCCGCTCAGTTCCAGTCATTCCACCAGGAAGGAGGTACACGGCTCGTGTAGTTAACCATGCCTAGACGGTCAATACCGCGGTTTGATCGCGTCCGTATTGTTACTTTGTGCCAGAATGGGCTCTCAACAAGGGAAGTGTCCAGGCGTCTCGGAGTGAACCAAAGCGATGTTGTTAGCACATGGAGGAGATACAGTTAGACAGGAACTGTCGATGACATGCCTCGCTCAGGCCCCCCAAGGGTACTACTGGAGTGGATGACCGGTACCTATGGATTATGGCTCGGAGGAACCCTGACAGCAACGCCACCATGTTGAATAATGCTTTTCGTGCAGCCACAGGACGTCGTATTACGACTCAAACTGTGCGCAACAGGCTGCATGATGCGCAACTTCACTCCCGACGTCCATGGCGAGCTCCATCTTGGCAACCACGACACCATACAGCGCGGTACAGATGGACCCAACAACATGCCGAATGGACCGCTCAGGATTGGCATCATGTTCTCTTCACCGATGAGTGTCGCATATGCCTTCAACCAGACAACCGTCGGAGACATGTCTGGAGGCAACCCGGTCAGGCTGAACGCCTTAGACACACTGTCCAGGGAGTGCAGCAAGGTGGAGGTTCCCTGCTGTTTTGGGATGGCATTATGTGGGGCCGATGTACGCCGCTGGTGGTCATGGAAGGCATCGTAACGGCTGTACGATACGTGAATGCCATCCTCCGATCGGTACTGCAACCATATCGGCAGCATATTGGCGAGGCAGTGGTCTTCACGGACGACAATTCGCGCCCCCATCGTGCGCATCTTGTGAATGACTTCCTTCAGGACAACATCCCTCGACTAGAGTGGCCAGTATGTTCTCCAGACATGAACCCTATCAAACATGCCTGGAATCGATTGAAAAGAGCCGTTTAGCCGTTTATGGACGACGTGATCCACCAACCATTCTGAGGGCTATACGCCGAATAGCCGTCGAGGAGTGGGACAGTCTGGACCAACAGTGCCTTGATGAACTTGTGGATAGTATGCCACGACGAATACAGGCATGCATCAATGCAAGAGGAGTGCTACTGGGTATTAGAGGTACCGACATGTACAGCAATCTGGACCAGCACCTCTGAAGGTCTCGCTGTATGGTGGTACAACATGCTATGTGTGGTTTTCATGAGCAATAAAAAGTGCGGAAATGATGTTTATGTGGCTCTCTATTCCAATTTTCTGTACAGGTTCCGGAACTCTCGGAACCGAGGTGATGCAAAACTTTTTTTCATGTGTGTATTGTCGCGAAATAGGGGAGAGAGTGCAACGGACATAATGCGTGAATTAGGGTGGCGGTCATTGAAACAAAGGCGTTTCTCGTTGCGCCAGAATTTTCTCGTGAAATTTCAGTCACCGACTTTCTCCTCCGAATGCGAAAATATTCTGTTGGCTCCCACCTACATAGTGAGAACCAATCATCGTGATAAAATAAGACAAATCAGAGCTCGCACAGAAAGATTTAAGTGCTCGGTTTTCCCGCGCGCTGTTAGAGAATGGAACCTTGGAGAAATAGCTTGAAGGTGGTTCGGAAAACCCTTTGGTGGTGGTGGTAAGTTCCTGTGGAACCAAACTGCTGAGGTCATCGGTACCTAGGCTTTCACACTACTTAATCTAACTTAAACTAAGTTACGCCGCGAACCGTGACAAGGCCCCTTAGACCGCATGGATATCCTGCGTGACGCACTTAAATGTGAATTGCAGAGTAATAATGTAAATGTGGGTGTAGATGCGGAATAAGGCAAAGCCGCGATGATTTCTTTGAAATGGACACAGCCGATATCTTTTCTGATTCTTTCGCCACATGAGTTTGCGCTTCGTCTCTAATAACATCATCTTCGAGGGTAGTAAACTCTAATCTCTTTTTTCCTTCTCTCGCTCACTTGGAGATTCGCTGCAATATTCCAGTTTTCCTGCAATACGCCAAGACCCTTAGTCATCCTGCATAAGCCCATTTTTCGTTTTACAGCCCGCGATAGTAAAAATTCTATAGCAGGGACCCGCTTATCTTCCTCTCAGAAACAAATACTTCAGCGCATCTGTAAGACGTTAGGTGTTTGTCAAAGTGACGGGAGTTAATGTCGAAGTTGCATTCGTATCCTTGTCGGACTGTGAGGTGGAGGAGCTGGTGTGACCGAAACCTCAACGCCTGACCTAATGCGCGACTGATCGTGCAGGTAAGAAGAAACACTTAACGATAAATAATAGCGCAGAAATCCCCCACACCACGAATTGAGGGACAGTGCACAGTGGTTACTGTCCGAGACGCTCTGGGAAAAAGCAAACACAGAAAGTATACCAGGAGCAGCGATGCTGCCAGAGCTGTTTTTACTACGTCTGCCTCCACGCTGAGCAAGTTGTATCCTATTTGACCATGTACAGTGGTGGACTAACTTCCTGGGAATGTTCTTATCCCAGATTCTGGTTCACCCTATGACGACTCAGCAGCACACACGCACCCTGAGCTATCATCGAAGAGCTTAAGAAAAGCCATCAAACACAAATAAAACTGAGTAGCGAAAACAAGGTGTCCGTTTTCTGAGACCAAATGTCAATGGAAGGTAATTACTCTGTTGGCTGGTAACGATTTACGCCGTATCTGACGTTGAGAAAGATTAAGAAGCGCCATGTGATAACGCAGTGATGCGTGTATAACGACAGGGATAAGCCACTGTATCTTAAAGTGACCCATAACAATAAAAGTGGATTATATATTCCCTAGTGTCAGCATCAGTATTTTAATTGTTATCGTAAACCTGCATTATGAGAAACCGTCGCTATTTGTCATATATCAGTCAGGATGAGATTGATGGACGACACGTGTTTTAGTCACAGCGCTGTTTTGAGCACAATACAAAATCACAGATCAACTGCTGAGGCTAGTTATCAAATCCCATCAATCACCAGCCAAGTACTGACGCGCATAGTTTTAAATACACCTACCACATTTGTCATGAGTGGACTTGGCTCCTAACAGGCTCAAGCATATGACTGTCCTGACGCGAAGATGTGAGATTGCAAGGTGAAAAATGCAATGACACCAATCGTCACTATAAGCAAGAGATCCGCCTCATGAGGAAAATTCTCACCAGTTAACTGACGAAGAGTGAAAAGACGCAATATAGTCGAAGATGCATGCAGTGTTATTATACGTTCAGTTTCGGTAGAGATCTGGAGATTAGTAACACACTAACATTCCTATAAAAGAAGTGAAGATGCACAAAGAAAGGTTCACGATCCTGTCTGTGCTACATTTGGTGATAACACCAAGGGTGTTCATACCCGGGGGCAAGGGTCCCTCTAGCTCTCAGGGAAACGAAAAAAATAGTGTAGTCAGGTCTCTTTCTTTTAAAAAAATGATTTAAAAGGCAGCATTCGCAGGTTTTTAACAAGGTCGGAACTGGAACTTTTTTATTGCTACTTACAAGTCGCCAATCGTCTTCCAAAATATTACAAATATTTCACACTTAGGTCTAGGAGCGCTCCTCCCCACTCCCAGAAAACTATCATGTGGGCAAACTATTTTACGTTCCGTGCAACCGCAACTGTTGAAAGGCATGATGTTAGGAAGAACTCCGCTCACAGCTGGTGAAATTGTTGCTTATCAAAAGATCATAGGCATACCGGTCGCTCCTAGTCAAAAGTTGCTATTCAGAGAATATCGTCAATATTATGGCGAGCCATAATACTTTTGATAAGGAGCAACGGGTATCCCTATGATCTTTTAACATTGTTTAATGGATGATGCGGCTTAAAGCCTCGAAACAGCTCGTGTTTTCATCTACATCGATACTCTGCAAATCACATTTAAGTGCCTGGCAGAGGGCTCATCGAACCACCTTCACAATTCTCTATTATTCCAAACTCGTATAGAGTGCGGAAAGAATGAACACCTATATCTTTCCGTACGAGCTCTGATTTCCCTTATTTTATCGTGGTGATCGTTCCTCCCTACGTAGGTCGGTGTTAACAAAATATTTTCGCATTCGAGGGGGAAAGTTGGTGATCGGAATTTCGTGAGAAGATTCCGCCGCAACGAAAAACACCTTTCTTTTAATGATTTCCAGCCCAAATCCTGTATCATTTCTGTGACACTCTCTCTCGTATTTCCTGGTAATACAAAACGTGCTGCCTTTCTTTGAACTTTTTCGATGTACTCCGTCAGTCCTATCTGGTAAGGATCTCACGCCGCGCAGCAGTAATCTAAGAGAGGACGGATAAGCGTAGTATAGGCAGTCTCCTTAGTAGGTCTGTTACATTTTCTAAGTGTCCTGCCAATAAAACACAGTCTTTGGTTAGTCTTCCCCACAACATTTTCTATGTGTTCCTTCCAATTTAAGTTGTTCGTAATTGTAATACCTAGATATTTAGTTGAATTTACGGCTTTTAGAGAGGACTGATTTATCGTGCAACAGAAGTTTAACGAGATCCTTTTAGCACTCATGTGGATGACTTGACACTTTTCGTTATTTAGGGTCAACTGCCACTTTTCGCACCATTCCGATATTTCTTCTAAATCATTTTGCAGTTTGTTTTGATCTTCTGATGACTTTATTAGTCGATAAACGACAGCGTCAACTGCAAACAACCGAAGACGGATGCTCAGATTGTCTCCGATATCGTTTATATAGATAAGGAACAGCAAAGGGCCTATAGCACTACCTTGGGAAACGCCAGAAATCACTTTGTCAATTACTACGAACTGTGACCTCTCTGACAGGAAATCGTAAAACCTGTCACATAACTGAGACGATATTCCGTAAGCACGCAATTTCACTACGAGCCTCTTGTGTGGTACAGTGTCAAAAGCCATCTGGAAATCCAGAAATACGGAATCGATCTGTAATCCCTTGTCAATAGCACTCAACACATCATGTGAATAAAGAGCTAGTTGTGTTTCACAGGAACGATGTTATCTAAACCCATGTTGACTGTGTGTCAATAGATCGTTTTCTTCGAGGTAATTCATAATCTTCGAACACAATATATGTTCTAAAATCCTGCTGCATATCGACGTTAGCGATATGGGCCTGTAATTTAGTAGATTACTCCTACTACCTGTCTTGGATATTGGTGTGACCTGTGCAACTTTCCAGTCTTTGGGTACGGATCTTTCGTCGAGCGAACGGTTGTATATGGTTGTTAAGTATGGAGCTAATGCATCAACATACTCCGCAAGGAACCTAATTGGTATACAGTCTGGACCAGAAGACTTGCTTTTATTAAGTGATTTAAATTGCTTCATTACTCCGAGGATATTTACTTCTACGTTACTCATGTGGACAGCTCTTCTCGATTCGAATTCTGGAATATTTACTTAGTCTTCTTTTGTGAAGGCATTTCGGAAGGCTGTGTTTAGTAACTCTGCTTTGGCAGCACTGTCTTCGATAGTATCTCCATTGCTATCGCGCAGAGAAGGCATAGATTGTTTCTTGCCGCTAACATACTTCACATACGACCAGAATCTCTTTGGATTTTCTGCCAGGTTTCGAGACAAAGTTTCGTTGTGGAAACTGTTATAGGCATCTCGCATTGAAGTCCTCGCTAAATTTCGAGCTTCTGTAAAAGATCGCCAATCTTGGGGATTTTGCGTCTATTTAAATTTGGCGTGTTTGTTTCGTTGTTTCTGCAACAGTGTTCTAACCCGTTTTGTGTACCAAGGAGTATCAGCTCCGTCGTTTGTTAATTTATTTGGTATAAATCTCTCAATTGCTGCCGATACTACTTTAGTAAACAATAATTTTACCTGCTGTGAGCCGAGTTGTTCTTAACATCATATGATACGAGCGCCCTTGGATAGCACTCTTCCATTTTTCGATATGCATCCAATTGTAACTAAGATCCATTCAGTCTGGTAAACATACAATACCTACGAATAAAGAGAAACCCTTTCTCTGTCTTCGCTGTACACTTCTGGACCTAAGTCGGCTGTTAATCTTTCATACAGTAGCATTCTGCATTTAAGAAGCTCAAGCACGACCTGCTATTTCATGCACTACCTCCTTTCTTTTTACAACTTTAACTTCACTGAACATCCACAAATGTAACAAATATTTTGATAAACAAGCGTCATTATCATCGAATAATTCACAGCTACAACCTTTAATTACATATTATTTTAGCTTCGAATTACATGCACATGGTTCCGTGATGCATTAATTGCACGGACCACGCACATCCCATGGTTTCGGGACGAACGCGGAAAGGTACCAGGTGTTTAGCTGCAAACAGGAGAATAACCTGATTTCGTCACATATGAATATTAGCACCTGTTATCTTCTAATAATAAACTTATTTAAGCATTGCACTGGTGTTTCACGATTTAAATTTTTCACATTTTTTCCCGATAACCTTTTATGTCAAACTATTATCATAAGCTTTATCGATATATTGTCATAAGCTAAACATATTGGAATCTTGCGAAAATTTGCGCATGTAATATTGTATTTTGGACGACGAGTAACTTTCTCATGTTAATCCCATTAATTACGCCAGATACCGTAGTCTGTCCGTTAATTTAAGTCCTAAAATTATATGAATTTTGGGTGATATGATCGATGTTGTTACGTGTCACTTCGCGTTTGGGAAGTTTCCATCTCTATAGCATAGCGTTAGGGCTTGTATATGGCATATGTCCGTTCTATTGACCAGTCGAACCATGTCGCTTGCTGTGTCCCACATCGCGACAAATTCTGCGCACTCAATTCGAAGTTGGATTGTGTCCTCCGAACGCTGCAGGCAATTTTAACTGAATGGAATAAAGCTTGGAGTAGGTCGCTATTGTCCGCTTACTACTCCTTACCAAGTAGACATGGTATCTTCAGATATTATTTCCATTGCTAAATTTTCCCACCGACTTTCCAGTTGTGCGGTTCCCATTTATTAGGAACTGAAATTCCTTTGACAGCTGTACAATGTGATAAAAGTATCCGGACACCCGACTGAAAATGACTTACAAGTTCGTGGCGGTAATGCTGGAATTCAGTATGGTGTTGTCCCACCCTTAGCCTTGATGACAGCTTCCACTCTCGCAGGCGTGCGTTCAATCAGGTGCTGGAAGGTTTATTGGGGAATGGCGGCCCATTCTTCACAGAGTGCTGCACTGAGTAGAGGTATCGATGTCGGTCGGCGAGGCCTGGCACGAAGTCGGCGTACCAAAACATCCTATAGGTGCTCTGTAGGATTCAGGTCAGGACTCTGTGCAGACCAGTCCATTATAGGGATGTTATTGTCGTGTAACCACTACGCCACAGGCCGCGCATTATGTATAGGTGCTCGATCGTGTTGACAGATGCAATCTCCATCCCCGAATTGCTCTTCAACAGTGGGAAACAAGAAGGTGCTTAAAACATCAATGTAGGCCCTCCGTGAAAAACACGATCACACCATAACATCACCGCCTCCGAATTTTACTGTTGGCACTACATACACTGGCAAATGAAGTTCACTGGGCACTCACCATACCCACACCCTGCCATCGGCTCGCCATATTGTGTACTGATTCGTCACTCCACACAACGTTTTTCCACTGTTCAATCGTCCAATGTTGACGCTCTTTACACCAAACGAGGCGTCGTTTGGCATTTACCGGCGTCATGCGTGGCTTATGAGCACCCGCTCGGCCATTAAATCCTAGTTTTCTCACCTCTCGTCTAACTGTCATAGTACTTGCTGGTCACTGGTCATAGGTTGTGTTCCAAAAATGAACAGCAATAGAGACAGAAGTGATGACACTTTCTGCAAGACCTGACAATCATTTTGCAGGATTTGTTTGACTGATGGGGCTGCTAAGTGCTATACCACCAACTGCACTCCCCTGACTTAAACCCTCGTGAGTTCAGCTCGATTTCTAAACTGAAGGAAAGACTTCACGGCATTCGCTTCAGAACTGCTACAAATTCGTCGGGCAATAGACCGCGCCGCTTGAACTGTCAACACAACTGGCACTGCTAAGAGTATCCTACGACTTCCACATCGCTGGCAACGTGTTATACGCAATGCTGGTGACTACTTTGAAGGTCAGTAAAAATTTTGAAACACGTATCTATTTTGTACGAGCTGTAAATAAATAGTGGCCACTATTAAAGCTCCAACACTAGTATATGGACGTCAACAATAGAGCTTCTAAAACAGATACAAAAGTGTGCGTTGGTACGACTTACGTTAGTAACCGCATAAAAAAAACTGGAAGGCGTACAAAACGAACACAAAGTGCCTGCCTGGGTGAATGAAATGTGGGGCGGCGTAGAGCGTGCGCAAATGGCCGTAGCGGAGCGTCAGCGAAAACAGCGAGACAATTAAATGTCTGTATCGACCATTGTTTTAGCTTCGGAACTTAAATAATTTTCGGGACATTCGTCGTGCCGATCGAGTATGGGTCGGGACGTGTCAATAGACCTCTGAAAATCCGGACGTCCCGCGAAAACCAGGACACCTGGCAACACCAGCAGGCCTTACACAAACAACCGGAAAATACCCTGTCACAGGTAGCTTGTAATTTATATATTCCTTGCCATTTTCGAGACTCTTACTTTTCATGCTAGCATATTCTCCGAAAGTTAGCTTCTAAATTTGTAAAAATATAACCATCGCATCTAACAAAATGTATTTTTTTTCTTTGGCGGGGGAGGGGGGGGGGAGGGGGGGCAGATCATGAACCCCATGACCCTCGTCCCTTTGCATCCATAAGCTGTTGGGAGTGTACCAGTCATTTGCAGGTTCTGTGCACAGCATCCTTGAGTCGCTGCTACGATCTGAACCTGTTCATGCTTTAAACGAAACCAATTATCAGTGGGAAGCAAAGTGTGACATTAGACTGCACTAAACGACAGTCAAATGCTTCTGGTAGCCAAGTCGCTTTTAAAGCTTGATTCCTTAATGCTTCAGTAATGTCATTCCCAGAGCTTCCACATCCTCTTCCACTAGTTGCAGTTGCTTGTTTGGTGCTGTCTCCTGACAAAGCAATTTCTACGCAGCTTAGGTAGAATAACCACATTAGATGGGATTGTCGGCGCACAGAGCATCCCTAAGTGTACACTGAGGAACGAATGTCATGCAGAAGTACACTGAACACCTGTCGATTCTCACAACACAAACACCCGCTGCGACCTTCTCCCGCACTACATTTAGTGTGACGTTTATGATTAATACCATGAAAGACGGTTTTTTTATGTCTCTGAATGGCTTCGATTTAAAAGAAAATATAAAGGAAGCTTGGTTTCGAAGACTTACACAAAGTGAGTACTATTTGCGGAAATACTGAGATCGCGATGATAGCGTGTGAATTACGTTGACGGCTTTTCGGTAGAGCGCAATGAAGAACTTACGCGCCATCTGTTATCTGCCGTGTCTACTATGCCTTCATCGCCTCCCTCGTCAGATGGCTCTCAGTGAATATTATGTTTAACACAGTCAGCAGTGAGCAGTCGTAATGTATGACGTTTGATGCACTGTGAAAATGATATCGTGCTGTTTAAGAACCGTGCAGTGCTTTAGCTTAGCTCGCACTGTTGCGCCTATATGGCTAATGTTTCCAGTTACATAGATTATTTAGATATTTATTTAGATATAATATTAAATAGCTGTATTCACTTACATAAGTTTCAGTACTAGGTGGTTCTTACCCTCACTAGTGCTCTTTCCGATGGTACATGATACGTGTACCAACTTTGATTGAAATCGACCAATGGTTTAGGACATGCGGAACGTACCGTACATACATACATATATACAATTGTTTTTTATAAATGTATACATAGATCTAATCGAGAAATTGACCGACTCTTACAAAATGTTCTTACTTTTCAGTTGGGGAAATTAGTTTGGCAAAAATTTGCATTTATTTATCAACAAAAAGATACAAACATTACTCTTAACCAGATACCAGGTGATTATAGTTAAAGTGCAGCTACCCAGAGATATCTTGTGTGGGCTGTAATAGCAGTACGGTAGTGAAACCTGGTAGGTATTCTAATGCATTAAAATGGAACTGATTTATGCTCAAAAAAAAATTAGTTCCAAATTTTGGTCAACAGGTGCAAATCTGACGCTGTGAGTGTAAGGAAGATGTATAGAAATCTTTCCATATTAATGGTTTAGGAACGAGAAGTGGACAGAAAAGCTCAAAAAAGTTAGAAAAGCGTGTTGATAACACTATTAAGGGCCGCTTGCACAGTTTGTTCAACATAAGCAGCACCGACGTCGATGAGATGTTGTACAGTGCCAGATTTGCACCTGGTCTCCAAAATTGAAATTATTATTGTTTTTTTTTCAGAGTAAATCGGTTCCGCGCTAACGCACTGGAATATCTGCCAACTATCTCTGCCATACGATAATTACAGTCCACGTGGTACTTAAAACTTCACACAAACCATGCAGCTACAGATTGATATTTTGAAAACCTGTGATATCTACTGTCTTTAGACAATGATATCTATTGTCTTTTGAACCTATGTTGACTTAATGAACTATTAATCGACATCATTCACATCCCATTCAGTTTATAAACAATCTGGTTCAGTAAGTTGATAGCGCTTCACAAACGCTGTGAGAGGACACTGTGCTTCAGTTGAAGGGGGCATTTGATGGTTATTAATTCTGGCAATAAAGAGATACGTTTGCACCTGCCGCTGCTGGGTAATAAGGCATTACACTTACAACAGTTCGTACGAGTTTTTTGGGGGGGGGGGGAGTACGGAGTACTTTTAATATTTTAGAAGACCAGTGACAACTTGTAAGTAGTCACAAAGAAGTTCCAGGTCCGATCCTTATAAAAACCTGCGTAATACCGACTTTTAAATCAATTTCTTGAAAGAAAACGCTTGACTGCGCTATATTTATTCCTTTCCATGAGAGCTTAGGGAGGGATCTGAGCATAAAATATCTTTTACATTTACATATACTATGTATAAAAATATCAGTAAAATACGGGAAAATATGGAAAAATATGTAGAAAAAGGTAAAAATAAGGAAAAATAATAATACTAAATGGGAACACAGAATATTCTGTATTTAATCGGAGGAAACAATCGAAATTTGCGGTATAAATGCTGGATGGAAGACGAATGACACCATACAAACATTTAGAAAAAAAGCTTTATACACAGAGAATATTGGGAATTTGTGGTAAGACTTTTAATATAATCGCTAGATGCGTATAGGAAAGGGATAACACATCATATATGTATTTTAATGGCAGAAAGACGGAACATTCCAGAGAGACATGGTGTCAAGACGAAGATGCTATTGTCTTCTAAAAGTGGATCATACTGCATCAGCAATAGTCATGTCGGAAAAAATTTAGCAAGAAAGTGCTGGAAGAAACCTTTAAAATAACTAGCGATACTACCTACCTGTCAATTTTTTCCTGCCAATTTTCGGGCGTGATCCTCCAATTTCCAGCCAGTTTTACAGCGTATCCTACCAGTTTCAGGATTTGGTACCGCTAGATGACGTATGGAATGCATAATCATCTCAGCACCATTCGAAAAAAACCTGGTCAATATTAAGAGAGGGTTACAATTTTAAGGCTAAAACGTAGATTTGGCAGACAATACCAGTATTTATCGTCATGGATGTTATTCCGTAGGGTTAAAAAGACGTCATGTCATTCGACGACAGAAAAGAACCACGATTTTACTGTCAAAACGTACCATTATTGGACAGCACAACCGTCTGTCGATGTGGGAAGTCCACTATAGGATTAAAAACATAATTTTATTCCCTACAGAGTAATAATGATAGGACGTTTAGGCCTGTATTACACAGTTCTAGATCATTAACTTACTGTCAATAAGTGCTTTGCGATGTGAGAATAGTATAGCATTCAGACGGGTTTCAAATCGGTAGTCCTTCCCACAACTCCAGACAAATGCGGACCATCATGGCTGATAATAGCAGCGGGGATATGTAGGGATTGTGTGCCATTACGTAAAGGAAGGCGAAAATCTGTCATGGGGGTCTGGAACGCGATTACAGGGGAAGGAATAGAAGAAAGGATTACGGGAGAATATGGGCTTGGTAATAGGAATGAGAGAAGAGAAAGACTAATTGAGTTCTGCAATAAATTTCAGACGGTAATAGTGAATACTCTGTTCAAGAATCGCAAGAGGAGGATACTTGGAAAAGGCCAGGAGACACAGGAAGATTTCAGTTAGATTATATCATGATCAGAAAGAGATTCAGAAATCAGCTATTGGATTGTAAAGTGTACCCAGGGACAGGTACAGACTCAGATCACAACCTGGAAGCTAGAGCGAAATGGCTTCATGAAAAATTTGGAGAGAAGAAAAAAGAAATGATTGTCTGAAGGACTGGCTCAGTATATAGAAAAGTCAAAACAACTTTCTGTGAAATTAAAAGCAAGAGCGGTAACATTAAGAGAGCAATAGGAATTCCATTGCGAAATTCCGAGGAGAGAGCAGATACCTGGAAAGAGTACATTGAGGGCCTCTATGGCGGCGGGAGGGGCCTCTGATGACATGATAGAAGAAGAAACAGAAGTCGATAGGGAAGAGATATGGGATCCAGTATTAAAATCACAGTTTAGAACTTTAAAAGACGTAAAATCAAATAAGGTAGAAGGGATCGATAGCATTACATCATAATTTCTAAAATCATTAGGGGAAGTGACAACAAAACGTTGGCGTGTAGAATGTATGAGTCTGGCAATATACCGTCTGACTTCCGGAAACAAATCATCCACACAGTTCCGAAGATAGCAAGAGCCGACGAGTGCGAAAATTATCGCACTACCAGTTTAATATCTCATGCATTCAAGTTGCTGACGAGAATAATATACAGAAGAATGAAAAAGGAAATAGAGGATCTGTTAGATGACGATCAGATAAGCTTTAGGAAAGGTAAAGGCTCCAGAGACGCAGTTCTGATAATGGAAGCAAAAATGAAGAAAAACCAGGACACGTTAACAGGATTTATCAACCTGGAAAAAGCGTTCGGCAATGTCAAATGGTGCACGATGTTCAAAATCCTCAGAAAAGTAGGGTTAAGCTATAGGGAAAGAAGGGTAATATACAATAAGATGTTCAAGAGCCGAGACGGAATAATAAGAGTTGAAGACCAAGAACGAAGTGCACAGATTACAAAGATGTAAGACATGGATGTAGTCTTTCACCTCTGCTGTTCAATTTATATATCGAAGAAGCAATGACGTAAAGAAAGAAAGGTTCAAGACTGGTATTATACTTCAATGTGAAAGGATATCAACGTTAAGATTTGATGATCACTATGCTGTCTTCAGTGAAAGTGAAGAAGAATTACAGGATCTGTTGAATGGAATGAACAGTCTCATGAGTGCAGTGAGAATACATAAAAAATGTAAAAATGCGAAACATGTGTTCAGTGGCATTGAGTGAAGAGTAATGCAACACCGCCTTTGTATGGGTCCCGAGGTAGGCGATTTCATACCTGCACATAGGCAAGATTACATACATGCTGAATTTAATGTATTTACAAAACAATCATTTGAAAAATATTGCTATATGGAAACGGTTTTAATGGAAGAAAAACAATAAATTTTTACTTTTTTAAAAGTTGCAGTACATGTATAATTTCCCTATTAAAGAACATGGTTTTAAGCTGTGATTGATAACTGTGGAATGATTGTTCTAGTTTGACCCTGTGGAGGCTTGTCTAAACAGATTAAATGCTAGCAATATGAAAGTTTATATTAAAGCACCAGGAGGAGCATATTTTTCATCCCACTACCGGCAAATAAGGATATTACAGAATTATGATTGAGTTCTACAAGCCATGTTATTTTGTAGGTTTTACGAAAAAGAGGCAGTGTTTAGAAAAGTCTTAAACCACTCCCTATTAAAGATTTCGAGTATAAAAACCTATATGTCGCACTACAGCTGTAACTCGGTTGCTCTATGGTAGTAGAAAAAAATATATATGACACCACTGAGGTAGCAAACAACAGTATAGATACAATTGCTAACGTAGTGTATGCAATCTCTCTTTAGCAGATTTTTTAAATCTTATTCTAAGTATTCCGGTGGTACTATGACATATGGCAATAAACACGAATTTACAGAATACTTCAGATCTGGGAGACATTTAAGATAAGATAGTCATCTTATAAAACAAAAAAATCCCTTATACACATCTTCCTGACTAAATAAAACCATATTATAATCCACTGCATCTCATCTATTCAACGGGAAACTTAATAACAGTATTAGGCATGATAGAATTAAACACATATTCCAACGTGTAAAATTGTCAACTTATTACATTTTTAAGGGTGTCTCATATAATATATATACACACATACATTACTCTGACATAGCAACAATATTAATCATGCATATTGCAATTTAAAACATAATCATAATTCTCTGTTCCACATTAATCCCATTCAGCATGCGATAGAATTGTGCACATAATTGTTGTTTGTATGCTCTGAATTCCATTTATGTTGAATTCAAACCTATGGGGATAGGAGTGCCATCTGATGTTGAACTTCTGATGCACGTGTTTAAACAGTTACCTAATTCAATATCATGATGAACTTTATGTTTCAGTACATCATATATAGTCTATAAAGCTTTTAGAGCGCCTTGGCAACGTATTTCTGATAGCTAACTTCTGCATGAATTGTTACGTACATAACTTACAGTAGGTCTGTGTCATTTGTAACACTAACAATTTAAGGGCGTATCCTGACTGGCATCAAGAGCAGTCAAAATTAATGACATTTAGACTGTAAATCTGTTTGCATGCTTGCCTGCTTAGAGTAGCATTTTAGCTAACATGGATTTTTCTCCAGTATAACTCTGGTCAGGTTATTTTTACATCGATTTCTTAGGCCTACCTTCTAAGGTATTAACTGCTATTAGGCATGAAAACTGCATTGGAGTACCTAAAGTTTGAAGCACTGATTTGATGACTCTGTGTTATGTGTGCATGGAGATATTAAAAGTAGGATAATCGACATAAAAATTGCAATTTCTAGTGCTGCAGAACATAGTTTCTCAGATGTGTTATACTTGGAAAGAATACTGTACCATCTGAGAAGCATCACAGGTGTGGAAAATGATTAATTTACGGTTCTGTTGTGTCGTAAACCTGGCATTGTACATAAACCGAACGACTGTAGTTTTTTACCAGTGTAGACATATATTGTGACGTTAAAAACTCATGATGCAGAACTCTAATAATGCACGTTTTCAACAGTGCCGTCGTCTGTTGGTGACACTGAGAAACTTAAAAAAAAAAACGAGCAATGCGTGTTTTAACAATGCAGTGTGCAATGTGCAGCATGTTTCTCAGCATTTGTGGAATAATATTTAAAGTAAAACTCATCTTCAGCAACTATGTGTTATGTTGGTAACTGGCTCCTTGGTTCTTTTGTTCGTATACATCGAGTATGACGAGTAGACTATCTTTGCCCTTGATGTTCTCTCTTTTAAGTGTGCTACATGTAATGTATTGTATCAGAATATAAGTATTAAAGTATTATACTTATTTTTTTCAATGCCTAACTTTGCTCTGCTAACAGGTTATGGGCCCAGAACGGTAAATCTGGGTAGTGAACTATTTTTGCTGCTTGGGTAGGAAGATAAATAACTGAAGAAGCGTGTTAGGTTATGTGTCCGCATTGTGTGTGATACTTGTTTTGATTTGTGTTTTGTCAACTTCATCAGCACCTGAACTCTCGTTTTTCAGAAGAAATCGGTCACGTATTCTACTGCTTTGAATTCGAGTGTCTGAAAATGGCTTCAAATGTAAGTTTAACAAAAACCACTACTCCAGTGGCAGACAAACTGAGAAACTCATTATAATGCATGAGAAATTATGGGATTATACCATGCAAATGCAGAGAAGGATATAGATGCATAGACTCTTATTCTTTAGCATGTGAATAAATCTCTGTATGCACACGTTGAAAACACGACAAAAGCAAAAGGAGCTTGGGACAATTTGGAAATCCTGCTTGCTGGTAAGAATAAATTCAGTAGGATGAATCTTTGGGATGTTCTGCTGGAGACTACATTATCCAAATGCGAAGAAAATATTCAAAATTAGGTTACTCACATTTTGGATGTAGCCAACAAACTGCAGAGCATGGGCAAACCAGCTGATGATGGACTAATTGCACTGATTATGCTTAGAGGTTTACCAAAAGTTTGTTTACCGTTCCAGATGCGTATAGAGTCCAGAACAATGGACGAAAATTTCACATCAGAAAATATCAAAGCAAAGTTGCTGAATGGTAGTGCGGAAGAATACCTCAAGTTGGACAAAGATGGCAGAGGTAGTACCTTATTTACAAAGAATTATAAGAAATCAAAACAGGGTTTCTCAAAAGACAAGCAAGAAAAGAAGAAAGTGAAGTGTTTCAATTGCTGGAAGTATGGCTACTTTAAGTCTGAATGTCCTCATAAGCAAGAATCGTCAAAGAAAGAATCAACGGGAACAGAAAAGTCATTGTTTTGTGCACTTTGTATGTCAGATTTCAACCAGAATGAGTGGATCATTGATTCCGGAGCATTGTCACACATGACATCAAGAAAGGAATGGCTTAAAGATTTTGAAACAGTAAATAGCAAACAAAAAATTGTGAAGGGTGCTGATAATGTTGAATTAGTGAATGGAGGGAAAGGTGATGTTATTGCCAATTCACCAGATATATCCTCAATAAAGAATGTTATTCTTGCCCCTGGCTTAGCGACTAATTTGTTGACAGTTTCTGCTTTCGTCAAGAAAGGCATAAATGTCGTTTTTGACAAAGATGGATGTAAGATGCTCTAAAGTAGTGAGATACTTTGTCCTGGATCAGAGTCAAATGACATTTATAAACTAAAAAATATTGTACCTTTGTTATCAGATGAGCATGCTCTCACTGTTAAAAATTTTAGTAATCTGGAAGACTTATGGTACCTTAGACTTGGTCATGTTAAAGTTGACACTGGACTTAAGCTATGTTTACAGAGCAGTGGCATAAAGTTGGAGTGTTGTGACTCTGAAACTCTTGACAAGTGCAGACCGTTTGCACTAGGTAAGATGTCAAAATTCCCATTTCCTAAGACTGGAGGGCAACGTGCATCTGAGTTGCTCGGCCTTGTGCATATGGGTTTATGTGGCCCCATGGAGCAAATGTCGCATGGTATGGCTAAGTACATGTATGTACTAATGGATGATTATTCCAGAGGGACATTTTGTTACTTTCTCAAGAGTAAAGATCAAACATTTGAATGTTTCTGTGAGTTTAAAATATGGGTAGGAAATAGAATTGGTGCGAAGATACAATCAATTAGATCTGACTATGGCAGTGAATTTCTCAACTCAAATTTTGATTTATTGCTTAGAGAGAATGGAATAGAGCATCAGGTTAGTGTGGCCTATAGCCCACAACAGAATGGGGTTGTGGAGAGGACCAACAGATCAATTTGTGAGATGGCACAGAGCATGCTATTTGAATCTGGTCTGCCTAAGCAGTATTGGGCAGAGGCATGCAATATAGCTGTTTACATAAAGAGCCATGTTCCACACAGAGCACTTAATTGTAAGACTCCACAGGAATTATGGCCTGGGAAAGTATCTCATTTGAACCATTTAAAGGTGTTTGGTTGTCGAGCTCTTCTCCATATACCAGATCAAAACAAAAGAAAGTGGGATGCCAAAGCTAAAGAACTTGTTTTTGTAGGTTATGGTGAAATGACCAAACGTTACAGACTAATTGATCCACAGAACCCCAAGAAAATACTGAAAGGCAGGTGTGTTGTTTTTCTGAAGAATGAGTGCATGACACAATACCAGGACACCAGCTGTTAATAATGAAGATTACTGTATGTTCTGGTCAAATAAACAGTATACTGAATGGGGAGAGGCAGAGGAAGAGGAAGAAGTCAGCAGTGCTGGAAGTGACAGAGATCAAGACCCACACTACATCCCAGATGCTCAGTCTGTGGCAGACACATAAGGGACTGAGGTGCAGCCGATCGACCCTGATGCGTCAGAAGAGGACCGACCAGTCAGAAGGTTAGCCTGTGTACCCAAACCCATGTCGAGGTGTGTCAAAGAAGAATGGATAAAGGCCATGAGAGAGGAAATTAAGTGTTTCGAGAAGAATGGTGTTTGGGAACTTGTGGATCCAACAAAGAGTAATAAAAGTATCATAGGTAACAAGTGGGTATTTAAGCTGAAAAGGAATGTGCATAGTACAGCACACCACCATGCTAGACTTTTTGCTAAAGGGTTTACACAAAAATTTGGTATTGATTATTGTGAGATGTAGTATTCTTAGAGCTCTCTTTACTTTAGCTGTAAATCTTTAAGATCTATCATTTTGATATTAAGACTGCTCTTCTGTATGGGGGCTTAGAGGAAACTATTCTCATGAAGCAACCAGATGGTTTTGTTTTAAAAGGGAGTGAAGGTAAAGTGTATAAACTAACTACGGCCATTTACAATTTGAAACAATCGGCCAGACAGTGAAATGAAAAGGCAAAATGTACGCTTTTAGACCTATGTTATGTTGCAAATACCGATAAAGATTGTGTGTTCATTAAACGGTCAGGTAAAAATTTTACAATTATTGCTTTGTATGCAGATGATTTTTATGTCTTGTATAATAACAGTGTGATGAAAGACAAGTTGTATAAGGGATGGTCTGAGAATTTTGAAGTTAACAACCTAGGAGAAGCGAAGTCCTGTCTGCATATGTGTATAACCAGAAACTGGGAGGAAGGTAGATTAAAACTTGACCAGAAGGGTTATATTGCATATGTGCTGAAACGCTATGATATTGTCGATTGTGCTCCTGTTAGAACACCAATGGGAGCTGGAATAAGGCTTTGGTGTACGCAGGGTGATAAAGTTCAAGTGCCGTATCAAGAACTTATAGGTTGTTTGCTGTATATCAGCACTAATACACGACCTGACATATCTTATGCACCAAGTGTTTTAAGCCAGTATAATTGTAAGTTTACTAGTGTTCACTGGAAGGCAGAAAAAAGGGTGCTTCGTTATCTCAGGGGTAGTATAGATTATGGCATTGTGTTTGACAAAGGAGATTTTAAGGATCTGAATATAACTGGTTTTGTTGATTCGAATTTTGTAGATGATATAACTACAGGGCTGTCACAATATGGAAGTGTTTTTCTTTTGGGGAAAACATAATTTCATGGGAGAGCAAGAAACTGAAGGATCTAGCAACCTCAACACCGAAGCTGAATATGCAGCTTTGAATTCTGCAGCCAAAGAGACACTTTATTTGAGACAGCTAATAAGTGAATTGTTAAATAATAAGCACCAAAATCCTGTAAACATTTTCCCTGACAACCAGAGTTCTATTAGACTGTCACAAAATCCTGTGTTGCATTCTAGATTAAAACATGTTTGTGCTAAAGGACATTTTATTAGAGAATATGTTAAAAGAAATGAGATTGTTGCTAAGTATTTGCTGTCAAAGGAAATGCCTGCTGATATATTAAATAAACCACTTGCCAGAGAGCAACACTTGTATCTTGTTCACAAACTGAAATTGTCGCCAGATTAAGTGGTAGTGATATGTTGATAATCTGGCTCCTTGGTGCTTTTGTTTGTATATGTCGAGTATGACGAGTAGACTATCTTTGCCCTTGATGTTCTCTCTCTTAAGTATGCTACATGCAATGTGTTGTTATCAGAATATATTATGAACAATCTGTTACTTATCTTCTTCAAGGCCTAATCTTGCTCTGCTAATTCTATGTATTGCTAATTCATTAATTACTTTTATAAGCAAACATTGGTTTCTAATTATTTATAGAGAATATGTTATATAGTCGTTCCAACATTGCATAGTGCGTGGTATATGACTTCGAATGAAATTTACCTACGTGACTGGTGAGTCAGTGCATAAACGAATTTTCGGAAGCCAGTAATGTAAGCATAGTTCATCACTTCCACTGTCACTTAATTAGGAATGGTTGCAAAGAAGGATAATTAACAATTTTACTCATAACAACCATATGTCTGTGATGAAAGACATCAGGAGTTCAACATCTGAACTCTATGTACCCTAGTACCAAATTCAGCACAGATGTGGAAGAGCATGGTGAACTCCCGTTTTTGGACGTCTTAGTCAAGCACAGAACGAATGGCACTATAAGACACGATGCGCACAGGAAAGCCATCAACACTGACTTGTATCTCCACGCTGCCAGCTATCATCAACCTTCACAACGTGAGGGTGTGCTACGGTACACAAGGCCCGCGTATTATTTGATGAAGAAAGCATACCAAGGGAGCTTAACCACCTCAAGCACGTTTTTCAATAAGAACAGATACGACTAGAGACAAATTCGACGTGCTTTCTGGCAGAAAGTACAAGCCCAGGAGACGGAAAAGGACGAGGAGGGAAAGACAATGGGGTGACTGCCCTGCTCCGGCGAAGTATAGAAAAAAATGGCAGCATCCTGGCTCGACATAATTTTAAATACGTTTGCCACCCACCTCCGAATATGGGTGCCCTTGGGGCTCCATAAACCAGATGTTTACCGTATTCCTTGTAAATGCGGTAAGGCGTACATTAGGGAGACTGTACGGACAACCGTCGAAAGATGCACGAACACTGCCCTACAGTGCCCCTGGTTTGCTTTTGCCGGTGTTAATCTTATTACATATTTTCAAGACACTGTCGATATCTTTAAAATGATCTTCCAAGTCCTTTGCCGTCTCTGACATTATTACGATGACATAGGCAAACCTTAGTTTTTTTTGTTTTTTTTTTTTTTTTGTTTTCCCCTCTGAATTTTAATTCGCTTTCCTAAATTTCTCCTTGATTTCCTTCACGCCTTTCAAATTGAATAACGTCGGGGATAGGCTACAACCCTGTCTAACTCCCTTCTCAATCACTGATTCTCTTTCATCCCCCCTGACTCTGATAATTACGGTCTGCTTTCTGTACAAGTTGTAGATAACCTTTTGCATTCTTCTACCTTCAGAGTTTGAAAGAGGATACCGCAGTCAACATTGTCAAGAGCTCTCTCTAAATCTATATATGCTATAAGCCTAGGTTTGCCTTTCCTCAGTCTGCGTTCTGAGGTGAGTCATAGGGTCAGTACTACTTCGCGTGTTCCTAACCTGTCAGTACTTTCTCCTTTGGAATAAGAGTAAATACAGTCATCTTGAAGTATGTAGACTGGCGATGACAACGTAAACCGTGAATGATAGTGCTCAGTATGTTGCCTTAGCGAACCGCGTAGGTGACTTCCCCATTGCGTACACTATCTGACCAGAAGTATCCAGATGTCCCCTGGTAAAGTGGTAATGAGCACTAGACGTCACCAAAGACACCCCCCCCCCCCCCCGCCCATCGACTATAAAAGGAGGTGGAGAGTTGTAACAACAGTCCAGCTAGCACACTGATGGAGCGTAGGGAGTTAAAAAGAATGGGGTACAACGGTCGAACAACTCATCATAGTCCATACATTTCAGTAGTCAATGCTAAATAAAGCTTGAGGTTGTGTAAAGGACGACGCGACTGGTAGTGATTTGGAGTGATGATTGATGAATCATGTTGTAACCCGTGGAAATCCGATGAAAGTGTGTGGGTTTGGCGAATGCCTGGAGAAAGTTAGTGACAATAGTGAAATACGGAGGAGGGGGGAGCTACTGTTGGGGTGTGGTTTTCGTGGTTAGTGTGCACTTCCCTTATTGCGCTTAAGAAAACGCCAAATTTGTAAAGATGCGAGAGCGGTTTGAAAAGTTCTCGGAACGGAACAGAAAAAAAGTACTTATATCATTGAAACTTTTTTTTATTTGTCAATGTAGTCTCCTTATAGATTAATGCACTTGGTCCAACGATGTTCCAGTGCCTTGATCCCATCTCGAAAATGAGTTTCCTCCAGGCCTACAAAATAGTTGTCAACTCCGGCTGTCAATTCTTTGTTTGATGTGAATCTTCGTGCATAAAGAAAAATTTTCAGTTTTGGGAAGAGATTGAAGTCTGACGGAGCCGTATCACGTGAATGAGGCGGGTGTGGCAAACATTTCATACCTTAGTTCGTGTAATTTTCCCATGGCGACGGCATGTGTGTTCGGGTGCGCATTGTCTTGGTGGAACATGACTTTCTTTCTTGCTAAACCTGGCCTTTTTTCGCGTATCTTTTGTCGTAATTTGTCCAGGAGGTTGGCATAGCATTCTCCAGGGGCAGTGGGGAGATAAACTACAAACAGAATCCCCTTCACATCCGAGAACACTATTGCCATGGCCTTTCCCACCAAAGGAATTGTCTTTGCTTTCTTTGGTGGCGGAGAATCAGCAGGTTTCCACTGCTTTGACTGTTGTTTTGTCTCTGGGGTATAGTAGTGCATCCAAGTTTCATCTGTGGTCACAAACCGGCGCAAAAAGTCTTGTTCGTTTCACCTACAACGGGCCAAACATTGTTCCAATATGTCCAGTCTCATGCGTTTTTGATCCAGCGTCAAGAGTCGCCGCACCCATCCTGCAGATATTTTTTTTTCATTTCTAATTCTTCGCTTAAAATGTGATATACCCTTTCAGATGACATCTGGTAAGTGTGCGCAATTTCACGTACTTTCAATTGGCGATCCTCCATGACCATTTTGTGCACTTTTGCAATGATTTCTGGAGTAGTGACACATCTTGGCCGATCACTGCACAGATCATCATCCAAGCTCTCCCGACCAAATTTAAATTCATTTGTCCACTTGGTAACATTATCCCGTCATGCCACAGACCGTCCTGTCTCACAGTGCGATAAATGAATTAACAGCTGTGGCGATTACTTTTTACGGTTTTTCCACATGTCTCCATTCCTTTTGACTGCCCCTTATACTACACTGATGAGCCGAAACGTTTTCACCTCCTGTTTAACGCAATACAGTGAGGTATGTGAGAACAGATGTGTACGCTAAGGTCATGTTATTCCCGTAAATTAAGGGCCACCGGTTTGCGGGCGCAGAACTGTTCCCCATGTTGTCCTCCTCCGGGTTCAAAAAATTCAAATGGCTCTGAGCACTATGGGACTTAACATCTGAAGTCATCAGTCCCCTAGACTTAGAACTACTTAAACCTAACTAACCTAAGTACATCACACACATCCATGCCCGAGGCAGGATTCAAACCTGAGACCGTAGCAGCAGCACGGTTCCGGACCGAAGCGCCTAGAACCACTCGGCCACAAGCGTCGGCCCCTCCGGGTTCAAATAAAGCTAATTTGGTAGCTCCGCAAACCACTGTAGTTTGATTCTGGATTTGTGACACGGACGGTTATCCTGTAGGACATACTATTGCCGTCAGGAAAGACATTAAACACGAAGCGATGCATTTCGTCCGCAGCTATGATGACGTAGTCTGCAGCTGCCATTGTGCCTTCGACCATTGCCACAGGGGCCGTGGAAGCGCAGGTGAATGCCTCCCAAAGCATGGTGCATTGTATGCTTAGAATACCATTCATCTGGATGAAAGCGTATCTGGAAACGACAAAGGCCTTGCGTAACAAAAAAGTTGATTCGTCTGACCTGGCAAAATGTTTCCATTGATCCATGACCGGAACGGAATGAACTTGTGCCCGCTGCAATCATAATTCACGATGTCTTTGGGTCAACGTGGGAACACGTAGGGGTCATCTGCTGCGGATGCCCACATTCAATTACATGCGCTGAAGAGAGCGCTGCGAAACACTTGTGCTTGCGCCGGTACTGTTCGGTCGTCAGATCTGCTACAGATTTCTGCCCATCCTGCTTTACAGATCAGATAAGCCTCCGACCAGCGCGTTCTATCATGACGCGTGGACGTCCAACGCCTTGTCGCCTGCTCTTCGTTTCACCGTCCTTCAACTACTATTCATACGTGCCCACGACCGTAGCACGATAACAGCCGACCCGTGATGCCCAATGTGGTCGTTCTCAAAGTAGCTTATGTCGGTGGAGATCCCGATTTGCACGGCCCATATAGTGGCTAGAATGATTCCGCATTCGTCTCTGCTGCGCTTATACAGTGTGTTCAAAAAAGTGTCTAATACTTTGAGAGTTGGTAGTACTCATAGAAACAAGAAAAATAATTCCAATAAACATGGGTCCGTAAATACATATTTTCTGCGATAAACACTTGTTTACAGGTGTTCAACGTGGCGTCCATTCACGTCAGTCCACCCCTCTGCCCTCCAGCGTAAGGAATGATATCTCCTTTGATGTATACCCGGTTGTTGTACGTATTGTCACGCATTGAAGACGCGACACTGTAGTGTCCACACAACGTTGATTGGCGTGGCGTAGATCAACTCCTTCAAGTGACCCCATAACTAAAAGTCTAGGGGATTGAGGTCTGGGGAACGAGCAGGCCAAGGTGTGCCCTCTTCCCCCCCCTCCACCCTCTTCCCCCCCCCCACCTCCAACCCTCAACCCCTGCCCGTCCAGTCAATACAGCGGTCCTAAAATGCCTGTGTCAGATTTTGGCGCACATTGTGACAGAAGTGCCCTGGTGCGCCATCACGCATGAATCTCAATCGATCAGGCCAAGGTGTGCCCCCTTCCCCCCCCCCCACCTCCAACCCTCCACCCCTGCCCCGTCCAATCAATACAGCGGTCCTAAAATGCCTGTGTCAGATTTTGGCGCACATTGTGACAGAAGTGCCCTTGTGCGCCATCACGCATGAATCTCAATCGAGCAGGCCAAGGTGTGCCCCCTTCCCCCCCCCCACCTCCAACCCTCAACCCCTGCCCCGTCCAATCAATACAGTGGTCCTAAAATGCCTGTGTCAGATTTTGGCGCACATTGTGACAGAAGTGCCCTGGTGCGCCATCACGCATGAATCTCAGTCGAGCAGGCCAAGGTGTGCCCCCTCCCCCCCCCCCCACCTCCAACCCTCCACCCCTGCCCCGTCCAATCAATACAGCGGTCCTAAAATGCCTGTGTCAGATTTTGGCGCACATTGTGACAGAAGTGCCCTGGTGCGCCATCACACATGAATTTCAATTGTATTTATGGATTCTTCCTTCGCTTCTTGGTAGAACAATTCCGTATTGAGAGTAGAATAACACTTAGGCAGTTTCTTGTTCTGTTGATTTTTTTATTCGTATGAACTAGTTTTTGACTTATTAGGCCGTCTTCAGATAACTACTGGCTATTGTTTACAAGGAGCTTGAGTTCTTACGAAACAAACATTCTGGACTAAGATACAACACACTTACATACGAGCTTTATTTATGGTATTGTCTTTGGAATTGTCAAACGGTTCGTTTGACTTTTTGTTCTGTAAAACTGTTCTTTAACATATTAAATAACATTTTATGGTTTGTCAGTACCACGCATGACAACAATTAGAGTTATTTAGAATACACATTATTACAAAATTACTATTTTTGTTATTTGTTGTGAACAGCTGCACTGGACACTGATTGTTGGCTGTACAACAGCGATGTTTTCTTTGGGGGTTACATTTTGTCATTAGAAAAAAATTTGACATTAATGTATTAATAAATACCAAATGCTGGCCGGTGTGGCCGTGCGGTCTAGGCGCTTCAGTCTGGAACCGCGTGACCACTACGGTCGCAGGTTCGAATCCTGCCTCGGGCATGGATGTGTGTGATGTCCTTAGGTTAGTTAGGTTTAAGTAGTTCTAAGTTCTAGGGGACTGATGACCACAGATGTTAAGTCCCATAGTGCTCAGAGCCAAATACCAAATATTAAATTGTTACAGTTGTCTTACAGTTAGGAATGTAAACACATACGGGATATTACATTATATTGGGGAATGAATTTTGTTTACTATTGCGACACTTTGTGGTTAGTAGCAGGTTTACTGTATTGTGTAAAGTTTAAGAGTGGTGATGTGCTCAGTTGCAATTGGTCATTTAGAACCAGCTGGGGATTTAGGGCTAAGTGTTTGTTAATGTCAGGTGCTTCTAGGAGGCTGAGTTTTTTGCTCTTTGTTGGCTATGTGTAGCACTTCTGTGTGTTTTAGATATTTGTGTCCTTCTTTGAGCACATGTTCAGCAAAGGTGGAGTCTGATTTATTTAATCGTCAGCTGCGTTCATGTTCAGTCAGCCTTGTTGCTATGGCCCGGCCCGTTTGACCAGTGCACAGTTTACTGCAGTCAGTGCAGGTTATTTTATAGACCCTACTGTTGCTTAGTTTCTCTATTTTGTCCTTGCTGTTGAATAGGAGATTAGCTGTAGTGCCTCTTACATAAAATGAAGTTTTATAGTTTTGGGATTTCAGTGTTTTGGCTAGTTTGTCTGGTAGCTTACCTAGATATTCGTTGCTGCAATGGCACAGCCTCAAGCAAGGTAGCAATATATTGATGAGAAAAGCCATATAATACGCTCTAGTTAATCTTTGTGGTAGTATGTATTGCCCTATTAATCTATCGCCAAGTATACCTGCCCGTATGTTGACTGAGAATCGGTGTTGATGTCATCTTTCCTGAATTGCTTGGTGATTTACATCTGCCTATATATGCAGGTTATCGAAATTCACAACAACGTCTCTTGTGAATCCTGCCGCATCGGTAAATAAACTCTTAGACGTGAACAGTGGATCCGCGGCACACTTCTGCAACAGCCGTTGACAGAACCGCCGTCTTCCATGATGATCCTGTCGCCTTAGGGCCTGAACGGTCTGCAGATGATATGGGTACAGATAAGAGAGTGAGACATCCTTGCTGCTGCTACTAATTGTCGGACATTGGCCGCAGGGGTTTCACCTACCGAACGTACCATAGGCTTGTTCGTGTCAGGCGTGCGGACCGTGTGGGGCCTCCCACTGTCAGACGCTGAAAAAGCTTGCCGAACAGCTTATCAAAGGGCACTCTGAGCTGTGGATATTTTTCAGGGTAGAGGCCACGGGCTCGCGATGTACGTCCGTTTGCTAAACCACAGCAGAAATTCGTATCCGCCATTTTACTTGTCGATCAGTAGGCTTCAATTGCTAACAAGTGGTGAAAGAGAGAATATGTAAATGTACTACATCATTTGTACGTACAAACAGCACAAAACCATAAACACATCAAACACTGTACATATTTTCTTAAACGTTATTTCACTGCTACATCTGATGGGTTGGTGGCCAAATAGTGGATTTTTTAAAAGTTTTGGAATTTGAACTGGTCAGTGTGGTTCAATAAAAGCATTCATCGTGTTGCTCTACGTGTTTCTACAACAGCTGAACTTACAGATGAGGACAGTTGGCACCAAACTAACTGCGACAAGCTAGAGAGTAATCAAAATATGGTCCTACAGTATCTAACAATAGATCGAGTAAGACCGTGCTGAAAATACCCAGTAATGATGACCCAAAAGTGTTGAAATATGTTACGGCGTAAAAAGGAGTTCCTGAAAAAACAGCCATAATTTAATCTGCAAACACAGCTGCTGCTGGGGCTTCAAGACGACTTGATACAATAGTTATTCCAGATTCAAATTAAACTCTTGGCTTATTCTGACGCGAAGGCAACATATTAGATGATTTCGTTTCTTCTGCCCATCTAAAAATATTGTGTCTACAGTGTAATAACTGGACACGCTGCTTGGACGCATCCGGGTTAGGAATTTTACGGTGTTCGTCCACTGACCTCAGGGCACTGCTCGCACCGAGACGGCAGATAAACGCCGCCCATGCCGGGACAATGGGAAGGAAAGTTTTACGCGCCAGTCAATGTCCCGTTTTGTTTTCATTGCAGCGGAGTAGACCCGAACCGCCGCACTGACGCGTATCAGCTAAGCACAAACAATTGGTGATATCGAGAGCTTCGCTGTATTTCAACATCTGAAAAAGCAAACGGTTACTCCATCTGTTCATTTCCACGATTTACCTAATCTTCTGTCCACCAAATATCGGGCGACTATCAGGCTTGCACAGAAAAAGAGTTATAGCTTTATCTGCTCGTTACTCTAAAAACTTCACATTCTTAATTCTAAGCGTACGCTATTTGTTCAGAAGTATCGTGACACCTACCGGTGGACGATAATATGAGATGTGCCCATCCGTCGCCCTTTATGACGAACTGAATTCCGCCGGGGACACTTACAATGAGGTGTCCGAATGTCTGTGGCAGAATGAAAGCGCATTCATTCTTCTTCAATGGCCGAAACCAGGGAAGGTAGTGCATTTGGACGCTCGAGTCTTTAGCGTAACAAACATTCTAATTCTTCTGGAAGGTGATCGGTTGGTTTCAGGTCTGGGACCCTGGCCAGCCCAGTCCATGTCAGGAATGTTGTGTACAAACCATTACTGTACAGGTACTGATTTATGACAGGATGCATTGTCATGCTGATACAGCCAATGTCCCCAAACCGTTCTTCCACTGTACGCAGAAGATAATGCTGTAAAATGTTTCCAGAGTAGATTTTAACGTTCCGTCGACTACGTGGTATTAGAGACGGAGCACAAGCTCAGATTAAGAAACGATGGGGAAGGAAATCGGCCGTACGTAGTAGATAGTGTCGGAAGTTCCATGCGGCTTTTCGCGGATGATGCTGTAGTATACAGAGAACTTGCAGCATTAGAAAATTGCAGCGAAATGCATGAAGATCTGCAGCGGATAGGCACTTGGTGCAGGGAGTGGCAACTGACCCTTAACATAGACAAATGTAATGTATTGCGAATACATAGAAAGAAGGATCCTTTATTGTATGATTATATGATAGCGGAACAAACGCTGGTAGCAGTTACTTCTGTAAAATATCTGGGCGTATGCGTACGGAACGATTTGAAGTGGAATGATCATATAAAATTAATTGTTGGTAAGGCGGGTGCCAGGTTGAGATTCATTGGGAGAGTCCTTAGAAAATGTAGTCCATCAACAAAGTAGTTGGCTTACAAAACACTCGTTCGACCTATACTTGAGCATTGCTCATCAGTGTGGGATCCGTACCAGGTCGGGTTGACGGAGTAGATAGAGAAGATCCAAAGAAGAGCGGCGCGTTTCGTCACAGGGTTATTTGGTAAGCGTGATAGCGTTACGGAGATGTTTAGCCAAGTCAAGTGGCAGACTCTGCAAGAGAAGCGCTCTGCATCGCGGTGTAGCTTGCTGTCCAGGTTTCGAGAGGGTGCGTTTCTGGATGAGGTATCGAATATATTGCTTCCCACTACTTATACCTCCAGAGGAGATCACGAATGTAAAATTAGAGAGATTCGAGCGCACACGGAGGGTTTCCGGCAGTCGTTCTTCCCGCGAACCATAGGCGAGTGGAACAGGAAAGGGAGGTAACGACAGTGGCACGTAAAGTGACCTCCGCCACACACCGTTGGGTGGCGTGCGGAGTATAAATGTAGATGTACGGAAAACCTAAATTAAGGTGACCGCACGCGAAAGTGAATCGTCGTCCTGCGTAATGCGAGACAAGTGTGCTAACCACTGCGCCACCTCGCTCGGTCATATAAGGGTGGCTTGAAAAGTTCTTAGAATCACCACAAGAGGTCAGCACTAGTGCAACGAGTTGTTCACGTGTTATTCATTGGACTGTTGCCTGTAAACACGTGCCACGTCAGTGCTCTTGGAAGAGAGCTGTGGTGGTGACGTGGCTCTGCTGTTGTTCCCACGTAGTGATTTGCGAAGATGGAAAAAATCGAGATTCGAGTAGTGATTAAGTACTTCGTAAAGAAAGGTAGGAAAGCAAAAGACATTCATGCCGATTTCCAGAGTACACTGGGGGACTCTGCTCTTCCACATTCAACAGTTGCAGTTGTCAACAGAAACTTGATTGTATCCAGGCGTGCTCCTCTCCGTCCGACGCAAATCTACGGTCACGAATGTCATCCTCCGAGCCTTCAAAAACGTGGAAATCGCATGGGGACAGACCGGGACAGTATGGCGGATCTGTAATGGTTTCTCCGCCAAACTCTTGCAGCGTTGCCGAAACAACAGCCACGCCAGATCCGTGAATGATGATCTTTTTCTGCAACGGCCTGCTGCTCACTGACTTTCTGGAACGCGGCGTCCAACTACACTACTGGCCATTAAAATTGCTACATAAAGAAGAAATGCAGATGATAAACGGGTATTCATCGGACAAATATATTATACTAGAACTGACATGTTACTACATCTTCACGCAATTTGGGTGCATAGATCCTGAGAAATCAGTACCCAGAACAACCATCTCTGACCGTAATAACGGCCTTGATACGCCTAGGCATTCAGTCAAACAGAGCTTGGATGGCGTGTACAGGTACAGCTGCCCATGCAGCTTCAACACGATACCAGAGTTCATCAAGAGTAGTGACTGGCGTTTTGTGACGAGCCAGTTGCTCGGCCACCGTTGACCAGACGTTTTCAATTGGTGAGCGATCTGGAGAATGTGCTGGCCAGGGCAACAGTCGAACATTTTCTGTATCCAGAAAGGCCCGTACAGGACCCGCAACATGCGGTCGTGCATTATCCTGCTGAAATGTAGGGTTTCGCAGGGATCGAATGAAGGGTAGAGCCACGGGTCGTAACACATCTGACATGTAACGTCCACTGTTCAAAGTGCCGTCAATGCGAACAAGAGGTGACCAAGACGTGTAAACAATGGCACCCGATACCATCACGCCGGGTGATACGTCTGTATGGCGATGACGAATACACGCTTCCAATGTGCGTTCACCGCGATGTCGCCAAACACGGATGCGACCATCATGATGCTGTAAAAAGAACCTGGATTCATCCGAAAAATGACGTTTTGCCATTCATGCACCCAGGTTCGTCGTTGAGTACACCATCGCCGGCGCTCCTGCCTCTGATGCAGCGTCAAGGGTAACCTCAGCTATGGTCTCCGAGCTGATAGTCCATGCTGCTGCAAACTTCGTCGAACTGTTCGTGCAGATGGTTGTCGTCTTGCAAACGTCCCCATTTGTTGACTCAAGGGTCGAGACGTGGCTGTACGATCCGTTACAGCCATGCGGATAAGATGCCTGTAATCTCGACTGCTAGTGATACGAGGCCGTTGGGATCCAGCACGGCGTATTACCCTCCTGAACCCACCGATTCCATATTCAGCTAAGAGTGTTGGATCTCGACCAACGCGAGCAGCAATGTCGCGATACGATAAACCGCAATCGCGATAGGCTACAATCCGACCTTTATCAAAGTCGGAAACGTGATGCTATGCTTTTCTCCTCCTTACACGAGGCATCACAACAACGTTTCACCAGGCAACGCCGGTCAATTGCTGTTTGTGTATGAGAAATCGGATGGAAACTTTCCACATGTCAGCACGTTGTAGGTGTCGCCACCGGTGGCAACCATGTGTGATTGCTCTCAAAAGCTAATCATTTGCATATCACAGCATCTTCTTCCTGTCGGTTACATTTCGCGTCTGTAGCACGGCATCTTCGTGGTTTGGCAATTTTAATGGCCAGTAGCGTAACACACAGCGACAAGTGGACTCATTGCAAAAACTGAACCGCGGCATCAATTCCGAACAGGCAGGAATGCTGGCAGACGGCATCATTCTGGTGCAGGATGATGTCCGCCCACGTGTTGCCAAGATTTCTTCGATTTCATGTATCGCTGGGAAGCCCTTACATATGCTCTGTGTAGTGCCGTTCTCTGCCCATGCGAGTACCGTATTTTTTAAAACCTCATGGAAGTCATTCGTAGCCGTGGATTTGCTTCGAACAAAAAGAGGTGCACGCCTTTGTACGATCGTGATTACGTAGGAAACCGGATAATTTTTTCAGGAAGGCATTTCCTCTCTTGTCTCATTGTGTTTTAGGTGAATTAACAGCTATGTCGATTATTTCTGAAATAATAAACAGTTTACTTATATTTTTTCCATTTCCCTCGTTTTATTTTGAGCGCCCCTTACGTAACAGTTGAAGACTGTATCTTCACATTTTACATGATTTTTAAAGGAATTAATCGGAATACGAATATTGACTTTTCCACAAGTGTTGTCCAAACATTACTACATCCGTTTCAGTCATAAGCTGAACGTAAGTTATTTGTTACATCTATCCGAGTCTTTTGTGTTTTAATTTCCTTGGAACCCGAAACGACAGTTCCATTGTAAGGTAAAGTTGCGTCCCTAAATCCTAAAGAGCGTCTACACAATATCATCAGTTGGCAGAACATCTGGAACATAAAAACAAAGCTCAAAATAAAATATATCACATTTGCCTCTACGCTGTCACGAGATGTCGGTCGTATCCCAGATGACAATTAGAAATAACAACAGAACGACTGCACGGTTTGTGATGTTTATAATCAGAGGGATTTATTTTCTGCGAAATTAAGTACTCTGTCTGGAACAGCGACACCTAAAGGGTAGAAAATGCCTTGTGTTGCTAAGTTAAAATATTTAACACCTTTAAGATAAAGCTATAAATTCGGTCCATTGGCTCATTAAGTCGCTGGAACTCTTTCAATACTAATTAAAAACTACAGGCGCCAGCGCATTTATAGTTCTTAATCGTACTGCAAAAATTATCATCAAGTTATGATTAATTCCTGTGAGCAGCTAGTTTTTCGTGACAACATTTCTGAATAACATTCTCTCAGCTCTCTTTTTGTGTAAAGGTATGTTTATTTGGCTATCTGTGTAAGTACTCTATTTAGTCATCAACAATTACACTATGTAGCCTTCAACCGTTACACTATTTAGCCATTGACGATTGCAAAAAACACATAAACCGACTCACTACTTCAAAACACCTAAATATGTCTTCATTTTTAGAAAGGAGATAAAGATTCTTAATTTATAAACATACAAACAGCAACTTCGTTTTTCTTTACAAAAATGCTTTCAAACAGATTTGCACAATCACTGCTCTGTGAGATAGTAACAACTACAAAAATGGTGGTTACATCTGCTCTATAGGTTTGTGATCAGATTTTAAAATTATCTACTTAAGAACTGCCTTGCCATTCTTGAGTAAAATACAGCTAATGCTTGTAGGGAATAGTAACCCAAGCTTTCTCAGTTCTTCGAGGACTCATTCTCTGTGTTGCTGCAACTTAGAAGAAGCGAAGATTAAATGATTAATGCTCTGACGTCAGAATTATTGATTCATAAGCGTCTGAATTTCTTAGCTGTAGGCGATACAAATGAGAAGAGAAGCTGCCGTGGTTCAATCTCATCCGAGTGATTGTATAGATGGCTCTGCGGTGGACTCTCATGTTACGAAACCAAGGTAAGCGAGGTATGTGGGGTTGAACCCAACAATAGAGTTTTATTTATTTACGTTTCATGTTTCCCATTCTTACTCCCACTGGGGCCTGACTTTCATTTTTACACAACAGAAGAGTTCGCTGAAACGAATTGGATATCAACGCCAGCTCCAGATGTACTAGCTTCCTTGGCCAACTACTCTATTAGCCTACGTGTGCTTTTATTAAAAGCAATTTAATATACACTCCTGGAAATTGAAATAAGAACACCGTGAATTCATTGTCCCAGGAAGGGGAAACTTTATTGACACATTCCTAGGGTCAGATACATCACATGATCACACTGACAGAACCACAGGCACATAGACACAGGCAACAGAGCATGCACAATGTCGGCACTAGTACAGTGTATATCCACCACCGCAGCAATGCAGGCTGCTATTCTCCCATGGAGACGATCGTAGAGATGCTGGATGTAGTCCTGTGGAACGGCTTGCCATGCCATTTCCACCTGGCGCCTCAGTTGGACCAGCGTTCGTGCTGGACGTGCAGACCGCGATAGACGACGCTTCATCCAGTCCCAAACATGCTCAATGGGGGACAGATCCGGAGATCTTGCTGGCCAGGGTAGTTGACTTACACCTTCTAGAGCACGTTGGGTGGCACGGGATACATGCGGACGTGCATTGTCCTGTTGGAACAGCAAGTTCCCTTGCCGGTCTAGGAATGGTAGAACGATGGGTTCGATGACGGTTTGGATGTACCGTGCACTATTCAGTGTCCCCTCGACGATCACCAGTGGTGTACGGCCAGTGTAGGAGATCGCTCCCCACACCATGATGCCGGGTGTTGGCCCTGTGTGCCTCGGTCGTATGCAGTCCTGATTGTGGCGCTCACCTGCACGGCGCCAAACACGCATACGACCATCATTGGCACCAAGGCAGAAGCGACTCTCATCGCTGAAGAAGACACGTCTCCATTCGTCCCTCCATTCACGCCTGTCGCGACACCACTGGAGGCGGGCTGCACGATGTTGGGGCGTGAGCGGAAGACGGCCTAACGGTGTGCGGGACCGTAGCCCAGCTTCATGGAGACGGTTGCGAATGGTCCTCGCCGATACCCCAGGAGCAACAGTGTCCCTAATTTGCTGGGAAGTGGCGGTGCGGTCCCCTACGGCACTGCGTAGGATCCTACGGTCTTGGCGTGCATCCGTGCGTCGCTGCGGTCCGGTCCCAGGTCGACGGGCACGTGCACCTTCCGCCGACCACTGGCGACAACATCGATGTACTGTGGAGACCTCACGCCCCACGTGTTGAGCAATTCGGCGGTACGTCCACCCGGCCTTCCGCATGCCCACTATACGCCCTCGCTCAAAGTCCGTCAACTGCACATACGGTTCACGTCTACGCTGTCGCGGCATGCTACCAGTCTTAAAGACTGCGATGGAGCTCCGTATGCCACGGCAAACTGGCTGACACTGACGGCGGCGGTGCACAAATGCTGCGCAGCTAGCGCCATTCGACGGCCAACACCGCGGTTCCTGGTGTGTCCGCTGTGCCGTGCGTGTGATCATTGCTTGTACAGCCCTCTCGCAGTGTCCGGAGCAAGTATGGTGGGTCTGACACACCGGTGTCAATGTGTTCTTTTTTCCATTTCCAGGGGTGTATTTATTTCTTCGAGAGCACCGCTTCACTAGGTGAGTTTTGTCGATGACAAGTTTACTACTATATTTCCCTAGTTGCTGCTGTCTTTGGCACTGAGACTGGTTTTGATTCGAAAATATTTTTGTTGTTCTGAGTTGAAGGGAACTTGATGCCAACCATGAATGCGCTAGCCCCCACTGTATAAGAAGAGGCTGATCGCCGAAGCCTATGCCGTTCAGAGTGATTCTTTGTTGGACACAAGAAAGCACGCCTAGCTTGCTGGCCGGCCGCTGTGGCCGAGCGGTTCTAGGCGCTTCAGATCGGAACCGCGCTGCTGCTACGGTCGCAGGTTCGAATCCTGCCTCGGGCATGGATGTGTGTGAGGTCCTTAGGTTAGTTAGGTTTAAGTAGATCTAAGTCTAGGAGACCGATGACCTCGTATGTTAAGACCCATAGTGCTTAGAGCCGTCTCAACCCAGCTTGTTGTGCACGTAAGACGCGGACACTGCTTTCTCGGGCACCGCGTGGCACCGCTCCAGTGGCAGCTGTGTGGCATACTTGAAAGTGCTGGAGTCGATGGAGCCAATCTGGATGCAGCCTCGCTTGATTAAGTCGCTTCGACGTTGCCCGGTTGGCCTCCTGGAGTACAGGACAGGCCTCCTCTCAGTCGCGACACTGTGATAGTGTTTACGGGAGATGAACTTCGGTCACGGACCTGCACACGAGTGATTACGCTGCTACATTTCACCTCTTTTCCAGAATAAATCTTCTAAGATGTGATTAATTCCGACTTTCCATATGGTAGTTTGTACCTGGGACACAACACGGTTGATGCGATTCTTAAACCGGCTGTGAGTATATGGAGGTACTTGCTGGCTATCAAGCTGAAGTCTCTCCCAGTTTTTACACTAAATTTCAAGTAGAACACAGGAGTGACAGACGAGCGGAGATGAAACGACTTGTCACAAGCAATCTCCTCCTTGTTATGATACTTTCGGATAAACTTTACAACGTCGGAAAACTTCTAAAAAATCTGATCGATAGAATGTACTGTTATCCAGAAGAGGGCGTATTATTTCACATTTTTTTATGATTGGATGAGTGGTTAGCGTTATCCTTTCCAGCATATTTATACTGATACCGTTGGCGCTTAAAATGAAGAGGTATTTCCCGTGCCTCTACTGACAGCAAGTTTTTAGAAAATGTATATAATTTACGGTTTTGCTTTACGCTGCCACTGCCTTACACAGTACAAAAATACTCGAATCTGCCCCTAATTAATGCTCTGCATATGGACAATAAAAAATTAAGATTGGCGACTCGCCAGATTCTGGTTAACAATAACGATGTTCGCGATAGGGAGACAAGTGTTAACTGAGCCTGGAATCGAAACACATTGTTAGTAATTTGGCTGATAATGTAACATAAAATTAATATACAGGGTGAAAAAAATTCGTGCAATCGGATTTCGCAGTGCGATTCCTCACTGTAGCAATAGTACACTACTGACCGTTAAAATTGCTACACCAAGAAGAAATGCAGGTGATAAACAGGTACTCATTGGAGAAATATATTATACTAGAACTGACATATGATTACATTTTCACGCAATTTGGGTGCATAGATCCTGAGAAATCAGTACCCAGAACAACCACCTCTGGCCGTAATAACGGCCTTGATACGCCTGGGCATTGAGTCAAACAGAGCTTCGATAGCGTGTACAGGTACAGCTGCCCATGTAGCTTCAACACAATTCCACAGTTCATCGAGAGTAGTGACTGGCGTATTATGATGAGCCAGTTGCTCGGCCACCATCGAGAAGACGTTTCCGGTTGGTGAGAGATCTGGAGAATGTGCTGGCCAGGGCAACAGTATCCAGAAAGGCCCGTACAGGACCTGCAACATGCGCTCGTGCATTATCCTGCTGAAATGTAGGGTTTCGCAGGGATCGAATTAAGGGTAGAGCCACGGGTTGTAACACATCTCAAATGTAACGTCCACTGTTCAAAGTGACGTCAATGCGAACAAGAGGTGACCGAGACGTGTAACCAATGGCACCCCATACCATCACGACGGGTGATACGCCAGTATGGCGATGACGAATACACGCTTCCAATGTGCGTTCACCGCGATGTCTCCAAACATGGATGGGACCATCATGATTCCGTAAACAGGACGTGGATTCATCCGAAAAAATTACGTTTTGCCATTCGTGCACCCAGGTTCGTCGTTGAGTACACTATCGCAGGCGCTCCTGTCTGTGACGCAGCGTCAAGGGTAACCACAGCCACGGTCTCCGAGCTGATAGTCCATGCTGCTGCAAACGTCGTCGAACTGCGAACTGTTCGTGCAGATGGTTGTTGTCTTGCAAACGTCCCCATCTGTTGACCCAGGGATCGAGGCGTGGCTGCACGATCCGTTACAGCCATGCGGATAAGATGCCTGTCATCTCGACTGCTAGTGGTACGAGGCCGTTGGGATCCAGCACGGCGTTCCGTATTACCCTTCTGAACCCACCGATTCCGTATTCTGCTAACAGTCGTTGGATCTCGACCAACGCGAGCAGCAATGTCGTGATACGATAAACCGCAATCGCGATAGGCTACAATCCGACCTTTATCAAAGTCGGAAACGTAATGGTACGCATTTCTCCTCCTTACACGAGGCATCACAACAACGTTTCACCAGGCAACGCCGGTCAACTGCCGTGTGTATGAGAAATCGGTTGGAAACTTTCCTCATATCGGCACGTTGTAGGTGTCGCCAGCGGTGCCAACCTTGTGTGAATGCTCTGAAAAACTAATCATTTGCATATCACAGCATCTTCTTCCTGTCGGTTAAATTTCGCGTCTGTAGCACGTCATCTTCGTTGTGTAGCAGTTTTAATGGCCAGTAGTGTAAGTGTCTCTCGCAAACTTTCGTCCTGCGCATATTTCCGGCAGTAAATGGACGTTAAAAATTGCCAGTCTGCCAAGACTGTAATGACACTTACTGTAACTACCTCTGTCAGATTAAGATACCGTTCCACACACCCGTGTGAAGCCTACCAGACTGGCATCATCAACCTCAATACCATCAGCTCTGAGGTCAAGCTGTAGTTGTTTCATGAATTGTTGTGGGCGGCAGATATCGACGTCGGGCTGCCCCAGGAAGTGCGCCTCGAACAGTTCCCGTCTATATAAGCATACCACGTTTATAAGGCGCCATGCACGGATAGAAGCAGCGGTACAGCTGTTCTTGTGAATGGAGGCATTGTGATCAATGACGTGACTTACCATCTGTCAGCTCGAGGACTTGCTGTCACATATCAGGAAGTCAGGATTGTGAATGTGGATGTCCCCTCCGGTACAGGAAATCTGAGAGACCGTTTGAAGCTCCATGCAGAAGACGTAGCGCCCTTATTCTATGGATGCTGTGTTCATATCATCCTAGGGGACGACTTCAATTGTGTCCTGTCACCACAGGATCAAATATTACACTTTACCACATGTAGGGAACTGCAATACCTGGTGCAAGATCTTTGCTTCATCAACACTTGGCGGAGTATTCATGACGACAGGCAGGGATACACATACATTACTAGACATTCGGTGATTCGCCTTGACTTGGTCTGTGTCTCGCAGGGACTTACGGTAAAGGCGTTTGATGCTGAGATACGGCTGGCTGCCTTTAAGGATCATGATGTCTGCCTCTGCACTATCTCCCTCCCAAAACAGGTGTGGCGGAGCAGGAGCAAATGGAAGATGAATGTAGCACTCTTCAATAATCCAGAGTGTCGGCAGGGGATACTGGAGACCCGGAAGAACAGTGAGAGGCGGCATCCAACATTTCCTTCCACGATCCAGTTGTGGCTCTATTGCGCAAAAATTGCACTGCGACATGTTATGATGAACTGCGGTCGAGAAGCTATGTGTTGGCAACGGCTCACCCCGGAATATCATTTTATGCTATTGTGGGAGGTAACCGCCCAACTACCTTCGCCAGGACGTCAGGCTGAGGTCCAGCGATTGCAAACAAAGATCACAATGTTTACACGATGTCGTCTCGAAGCCGGCCGCGGTGGCCGTGCGGTTCTAGGCGCTTCAGTCTGGAACCGCGGGACTGCTACGGTCGCAGGTTCGAATCCTGCCTCGGGCATGGATGTGTGTGATGTCCTTAGATTAGTTAGGTTTAAGTAGTTCTAAGTTCTAGGGGACTGATGACCTAAGATGTTAAGTCCCATAGTGCTGAGAGCCATTTGTCGTCTCGAGGGCAAGCTTGTGCGCCCACGGAGCCCAGGTAGGGTGTGAACCGATGCTCATGCATCACTTTATCTGCGAACATCGCAGATGTCGAAGAGCACTGATTCCTGTGCTGGATATGCCTGATGTCCGGTGCCTAACGGCCCAAAAGGATATCACCAACGCCTTCTTGAATCATTACCGGCGGTTCTACGCTGCAGAAGACCAAGATCCTACTGCGACAGATGAGGTCCTCTGCTTGCTGCCTTGGACCCTCGATGGAGACGTGGTGGTGGACCCCATAACAACAGACATCGCCAACGCCCTCAGCAGAGGGGTGGCCAACATATCGCTACGCCCAGATGGTCCCCCAGTAGAGGTTTATCGTACATTCCATGATGTTATGATGCCCTGATGGGTTACAATGTATCCTGCAATGAATCCTGCAGTACAGATGCCATCTGCCTTTGTCGACGGCATCCTCAACAGCGATTTCAAGATATTGACAAGAATTCTGGCTGCCCGCTTTTGGAGTATCTTGCACCAAGTTGTCTCTACAGACCAGATGTGTAACAGCTACATATAGACGGCGCTCAGTGATTACCGCAATACCATCACACTGGTGGAGGCATGTCGCGTTGTGGAGCTTAGGTGTCAGTGGACTCTCACAACACTTCCGATAGGATAGGTCACAACTATCTTGAGACGCTGCTGCTGCAGCTGAACTTCCCTCAGTCCTTCATAAACACGATCTTGCGCCTTCTGTTTGGCGCGACTGCACAGATTACAATCAATGGACGTAAAGCAAGCAAGATTACTATCGCCCACTCTGTGAGGCAAGGTTGCCCGCTGTTGGTGGTTGTGTATGCCGTTGCGATGGAGCTGCTCTTACATGAACTATGATGCCAGCCGCAGGGATTTATGTTGAGAGACCATTGTCTGTCTTCCGTATGTGGACGATCTGGTGTTTGCTAGACAAAGTCCTAGATTACTGGACTGGATTGCCCAATATGGTGCAATAGCCTGAAGTTACTTGAACTTGGGGAAGTCTGGAACGATGGTCATTGGTGGCGGTCTCCCAGAAGGGAGCTTGGCCCCATATCCACTCCATGACACTATCAAATGTTTGGGGGTTGTCTTTATGCGTGACAGTCGACGGATGGCAGACCTTACCTCTACTCGTCTTCTAAAAGGCATAAAAAATCGATGTCCATAGCAACTTGCTGTGATTTTTGAACATGGCCCAGCGGGTAGCTTACGTCAGTATCTACCGGGCGTCCAGGATACACCATCTGATCACAGTCCTCCCGATGCTGTAGACGATAGCACGCAGTTTACAAGCAGCCTTTGATCACTTTGATTATCAAAATGCGATATAACACCCTCACCCTCTATACCACAAAGGGCAGTCTCAGAATGGTTAACGTGCAGGTTAGAGCAGGTGAATTGTATGTCGCCATGATGCTGAAGATGTGGAACCACCGCCACTGCAGCTTCCCAGGAACTCTGATTGAGGAACTGACTCTCACCTCTCTTGAACACTCATTGCAGTGACACATATTTCGCTGAGACTATTTCATCTTAAGGAGTATTTTGTGGACTTCACTTTTGTCAACACTGGCCTGCTGAGTGAGCGCCTACAGAGGACCGGTGATGTTTACTGCCACATAATGCTATACCATCCCCGAAATCCGACTGAAAGCTGTCTACCTTTTGTTACTTGGCCGGTGATCTGGCCTTCAATAGATGGCGCTCTTCTCGATTCTGACGCCAGAGTAGCCTGCTATTTGTTGGCCAACAACAAATACAGATGAACACCGTCTGTAATATGATGTGGAGGTGTGGAGATTGATGAAACTGAAGTTGGCCCTTATTCAGCGATTGACCCCTACAGTAGTGACTCTGACATTCCTTCTTATCCCAGATATGACGTTTTATCCAAGTACTAAGACGGATGCTGTGATACCGATCAAGGGTTTGACCATATTGTATCTTTACTGTGCTGATGACAAACACTTCCTCGATTTTTAGACCTCCGTTTTGGAAGAATTCACTCGTCTGCGACGCTACCCGCGCTAGCGCCAATATTTTGCCGGTTATCTCTGTGGTGTCCTCCTGGACCCTCCCCACAGCTGAGGTGTGCTGGTTCTGAGAAGTTAACCTTATGTGCAAGTCAGTTTTACAAAACGGGCCAGAATAAGTGACAGAACCACATGAACCCTTTCCTCGTGAAGACGTGCCTGGCCCTAGTGATTGGCTAGAAGGATCCATGTACTTATTGATCGACGGTAGCAGCGGGTGTAATGTCTAATCTCGAGTCCGCCGAAAGGCCGACTTTTAGGTTCTACTTATGCTTTAGTAGTTTTTTTTTTTGTTGAGTTACTTTCTTTCCACCAGAAGGGCACCATTGTAAGAATAAAGATGTTTTTTTAATCTTTCTTCCTGCTCCGCATACAAAAGAAACAAAACAAAAAAATGGAGGAGGCGATTCAGAGATGGAAAGGGGGAGGCAACGTGCACAGTCCTCGGTTTCCAAAAAAAAGTGGTTATGGCCATCGCTCATCAAAAGCAGTAAACCGGGGTTCGAGTCCCCGTCCACCACAAATTTTCAGCTTTCACCATTGCGTTACTACAGTGCCCTGTGCGGCTAACCATCACAATTGTTTCCCAAAACATCCTTTTCCTCTCCCTTCCTACGTTTCATGTTTACATAGAATTAATAATTTCTCAAGTAAACTTCATTATAGGACACATTCCGCTGTCTTGCCGCTTTATATTTGCGATGGCAAGGTTTCGACGACTTATTTCCGTCGTCATCCTGAGAAGCTGTTTGTCGCGACTTGTGCTTATATTCCACAATCTGTCTAATTACGTTGTGATAACTTCACAGAAAGGTCACGGACTTTACATGTGCTACCAGAGACTATTCCAGCGGAGAGAACGATTCTGCCAGTCTCTCAACATTGTGCTCCCGCTTACTTGCACCACTAACGGTCAGTGAATATGCGGTTGAAAATTCTTGTCGCACAATCTGATCTCTGCGGCTTCCTTGACGACAAAATCCCAGCTGGTTGAAGCATGTGACGAGATTTTTCTCCAGTCAAATACATGTCTATGTTTCAACTCAGAGTCTGTAGAGTGAATAACAATGCTTGCGAGCACGGCAGAAGAGCCAAAGAAACTGGTGCCCCAACCTAATAACGTTTAGGGCCCCAGCGGGGATGCAGAAATGCCGCAACACGAAGTGGCAAGGACCCGACTAATCTCTGAAGTAGTGCTGAAGAGAACTGACACCATGAATCCTGAAGGGCTGTCCGTAAATCCCTACGAGTACGAGGGGGTGGAGATCTCTTCTGAACAGCACATTACAAGGCATCCCAGATATGCTCAATAATGTTCATGTCTGGGGAGTTTGGTGGCCAGTGGAAAAGTTCCTGGAGCCACTCTGTAGCAATTCTGGACGTCTGGGTGCCGCATTGTCATGCTGAAATTGCCCAAGTCCGTCGGAATGCATAGTGTACAGGAACGGATGCAGGTGATCGTACAGCACGCTTACGTACGTGTCACCTGTCAGAGTCGTATCTAGACGTAACTGCACACGCCCCAGATCATTGCAGAACCTCCACAAGCTTCAGCAATACCCCTGCTGACATGCAGGATCAACGGATTCATGAGGTTGTCTCCGAACTCTTACACATCCACCGCTCGATAGGATTTGAAACGAGACTCTTCCGACCAGGCAACATGTTTCCAGTCATCAACAGTCCAATGTCGGTGTTGACGGGTCCAGGCGAGGCGTAAAGCTTTGTGTCGTGCAATCATCAAGGGTACACGAGTCGACCTTCGTCTCCGAAAGCCCTTGCAGTATCTTTTTCTGGCCGCAGCGATGTCGGAGATTTGATGTTTCACCGAATTCTAGATATTCACGCAAAACTCGTGAAATGGTCGTACGGGAGAATCCCCTCTTCATCGCTACCTCGGAGACGCTGTGTCCCATCGCTCGTGCGCCGACTATAACACCACATTGAAATTCACTTAAATCTTGATAACCTGCCACTGCAGCAGACACTTGTTATCTTACATAGGCGTTACCGATCGCAGCGCCGTATTCTGCCTGTTTACATATCTCTGTATTTGAATACGCGTTCCCATACCAGTTTCTTTGGCGCTTCAGTGTATTTGTCAGTTCTCGCATAAAGTGTTGTGCACACCACATTACATATTGTATCTTGGAAACATCAGCCTTCTTCATAAAGGGAGCCGTTGAGATCAGTTCGTGTAGTAAAACTGCAGTTGTATGTTGGGTATTCCTTAATACACTACTGGCCATTAAAATTGATACACCACGAAGATGACGTGCTACAGACGCTAAATTTAAGAAGATGCTGTGATATGCAAATGATTAGCTTTTCAGAGCATTCACACAACGTTCGCGCCGGTGGCGACACCTACAACGTACTAACATGAGGAAAGTTTCCAGCCGATTTCTCAAACACAAACAACAGTTGACCGGCGTTGCCTGGTGAAACGTTGTTGTGATGCCTCGTGTAAGGAGAAGAAATGCGAACCATCACGTTTCCGACTTTGGTAAAGGTCGGATTGTAGCCTATCGCGATTGCGGTTTATCGTATCGCGACATTGCTGCTCGCGTTGGTCGAGATCCAATGACTGTTAGCAGAATATGGAATCGGTGGGTTCAGGAGGGTAATACGGAACGCCGTGCTGGATCCCAACGGCCTCGTATCACTAGCAGTCGACATTACAGGCATCTTATCCGCATGGCTGTAACGGATCGTGCAGCCACGTCTCGATCCCTGAGTCAACGGATGGGAACGTTTGCAAGACATCAACCATCTGCACGAACAGTTCGACGACGTTTGCAGCAGCATGGACTATCAGCTCGGAGACCATGGCTGCGATTACCCTTGACGCTGCATCACAGACAGGAGCGCCTGCGATGATGTAGTCAAAGACCCTGGGCGCACGAATGGCAAAACGTCATTTTTTCGGATGAATCCAGGTTCTGTTTACAGCATCATGATGGTCGCGTCCGTGTTTGGCGACATCGCGCTGAACGGACATTGGAAGCGTGTATTCGTCATCGCCATACTGGCGTATCACCCGGCTTGATGGTATGGGGTGCCATTGGTTATACGTCTCGGTCACCTCATGTTCGCATTGACGGCACTATGAACAGTGGACGTTACACACGTGGCTCTACCCTTCATTCGATCCCTGCGAAACCCTACATTTCAGCAGGATAATGCACGACCGCATGTTGCAGGTCCTGTACGGGCCTTTCTGGATACAGAAAATGATCGACTGCTGCCCTGACGAGCACATTCTCCGGATCTCTCGCCAATTGAAAACGTCTAGTCAATGGTGGCTGAGCAACTGGCTCGTCACAATATGCCAGTGACTACTCTTGATGAAATGTGGGATCGTGTTGAAGCTGCATGGGCAGCTGTTCCTGTACACGTCATACAAGCTCTGTTTGACTCAATGCCCAGGCGTATCAAGGCCGTTATTACGGCCAGACGTGGTTGTTCTGGGTACTGATTTCTCAGGATCTATGCACCCAAATTGCATGAAAACGTAATCACATGTCAGTTCCAGTATATTTGTCCAATGAATACCCGTTTATCATCTGTATTTCTTCTTGGTGGAGCCATATAATGGTAGTAGTGTAGTAAGTGGAAGTGGTAACTTGATGCCGAGAGGCTACAGAAAAATACAGGGGTGGACGAAAACATGACACACTAGAAACACAACACACAACGAAGCATTGTAGTGTGGAAAACCGCTAACATTCAAAACAGCTTCCAGTCGTCTCGGAATGGGTAAATATAGGTCCCGTATGGTTTTCAGGGGAATTTTATACCAGTCTTCCTCCAAAACAGTACCAAGTTCAGGTAACGAAGCTAGAGGTGGATAGCGATGATGCACCCTTCTCTGCAAACTAGACCATAAGGGGTCAATAATATTGAGATCTGGTGACTGCAGTGGCCAGGAGACACGCGACAATTCATGTTCGTGCTCACAAATTCAGTCCTGGACGGTGCGAGCTATCTGAAGTCCTGTCAGATTGGAGCACAGCCTCAGCACTGGGGAATGGACCTTATCAGCCAAAATGGCCACATACTCTTTGGCAGTAATGCTTGCAGAGTAAGCATGGGGCCCATGGAATACCAGCATGTGGCTGCCCAAAACATCATGGAACACCCTCCATGTTTCAGTCATGGGACGTAAACTCGGATGTTGTTGTTGTTGTGGTCTTCAGTCCTGAGACTGGTTTGATGCAGCTCTCCGTGCTACTCTATCCTGGGCAAGCTTCTTCGTCTCCCAGTACTTACTGCAACCTACGTTCATCTGAATCTGCTTAGTGTATTCATCTCTTGGTCTCCCTCTACGATTTTTACCCTCCACGCTGCCCTCCAATGCTAAATTTGTGATCCCTTGATGCCTCAGAACATGTCCTACCAACCGATCCCTTCTTCTAGTCTCTTCTCCTCAATCCTATTCAACACCTCCTAATTAGTTATGTGATCTACCCATATAATCTTCAGCATTGTTCTGTAACACCACATTTCGAAACCTTCTATTCTCTTCTTGTCTAAACTATTTATCGTCCATGTTTCACTTGCATACATGGCTACACTCCATACAAATACTTTCAGAAATGACTTCCTGACACTTAAGTCTATACTCGATGTTAACAAATTTCTCTTCTTCAGAAACTCTTTCCTTGCCATTGCCAGTCTACATCTTATATCCTCTATACTCCGACCATCATCGGTTATTTTGCTACCCAAATAGCAAAACTCCTTTACTACTTTGTCTCATTTCCTAATCTAATTCCCTCAGCATCACCCGACTTAATTCGACTACATTCCATTATCTTCGTTTTGCTTTTGTTGATGTTCATCATATATCCTCCTATCAAGGCACTGTCCATTCCGTTCAACTGCTCTTCCAAGTCCTTTGCTGCCTCTGACAGAATTACAACGTCATCGGCGAACCTCAAAGTTTTTATTTCTTCTCCATGGATTTTAATACCTACTCCGAATTTTTCTTTTGTTTCCTTTACTGCTTGCTCAATATACAGATTGAATAACATCAGGGAGAGGCTGCAACCCTGTCTCACTCCCTTCCCAACCGCTGCTTCCCTTTCAGGCCCCTCGACTCTTATAACTGCCATCTGGTTTCTGTACAAATTGTAAATAGCCTTTCGCTCCCTGTATTTTACCGCTGCCACCTTTAGAATTTGAAAGACTCGGATAGACGTTGGAAACAATGTGAAACAAGACTCACATGACAAAATGGCTCTCTTCCGTTGCTCCAGAGTACAGGTTTTAGGTTTCGGCACCACGTTTCCCTGTGACGGGCACTGATATCAGTGATGAGTGGTTTTGTAATTCCAGCCTGCAGTAGCCTGCTTCCGAAGATCCCTTCGTGTTGTTTTGGCGCTGACTGGATACGTGAATGCGACAGTCAGTTCTGCCGCAATCCTCTTCAATGATCGTCTATCACCAACTTGCGACACAGACTGTCGTCTGCGTTGTGATTTAGCCGATAACGTTTTTCCGCTGTTCCTGTTAATGGTATAAATCTTCTTGAAACGCAGATCACTTCGGCTACCTTGGTTACGTAAGCACCAACCATGCGAACACCAACAATATGCTCATGTTTGAATCCACTAAGTTGTGACATAATGCACTCAAAACTACACAGAACGCTGTTCTGACCACGAGTGACACTTGCAACGTATTGAAGGCATGACAATGGTGCGGTTCGTGCTCGAACACGACAATGGAACTTGCAGGCTTGCCTAGCATCTGCATTTATGTTCGAGCGTGAATTTGTCACAGTGTTTCCATATTTTTGTCCAACCCCTCTACGTCGAGATGTCTATTCGATAGATCTGTGGCGCGTTACTAGCTTCTCTCCCTCGCAGGGATCGACTTAATTTCTGACAGTATATGCAAATCGATAGGAGTTGGCATGGCGTTAACGATTTGCGTAATTCGGCCGACTGTTAAACGTAAAACACCATCCATTATCGTAACGGGAGGCAGCTTCTAACGACAGCGGAGGCGATAGTTGTAAGCTGACGTTAGCATAGTGATAAAACCGGCGTAACCCAATGGTGCATCACACCTAGGAGTTCATGTTTGCTGGGAAACGGTTTTGAGCGCGGAATTTATTTGTTCCGCGTTACAATGATAGATAATCAGAAGTCTGCCTCTCATTATATGCACTAAAACGGAACACGGTAGGAAAATAAGAAAAGACACTCCTGGAAATGGAAAAAAGAACACATTGACACCGGTGTGTCAGACCCACCATACTTGCTCCGGACGCTGCGAGAGGGCTGTACAAGCAATGATCACACGCACGGCACAGCGGACACACCAGGAACCGCGGTGTTGGCCGTCGAATGGCGCTAGCTGCGCAGCATTTGTGCACCGCCGCCGTCAGTGTCAGCCAGTTTGCCGTGGCATACGGAGCTCCATCGCAGTCTTTAACACTGGTAGCATGCCGCGACAGCGTGGACGTGAACCGTATGTGCAGTTGACGGACTTTGAGCGAGGGCGTATAGTGGGCATGCGGGAGGCCGGGTGGACGTACCGCCGATTTGCTCAACACGTGGGGCGTGAGGTCTCCACAGTACATCGATGTTGTCGCCAGTGGTCGGCGGAAGGTGCACGAGCCCGTCGACCTGGGACCGGACCGCAGCGACGCACGGATGCACGCCAAGACCGAAGGATCGTACGCAGTGCCGTAGGGGACCGCACCGCCACTTCCCAGCAAATTAGGGACACTGTTGCTCCTGGGGTATCGGCGAGGACCATTCGCAACCGTCTCCATGAAGCTGGGCTACGGTCCCGCACACCGTTAGGCCGTCTTCCGCTCACGCCCCAACATCGTGCAGCCCGCCTCCAGTGGTGTCGCGACAGGCGTGAATGGAGGGACGAATGGAGACGTGTCGTCTTCAGCGATGAGAGTCGCTTCTGCCTTGGTGCCAATGATGGTCGTATGCGTGTTTGGCGCCGTGCAGGTGAGCGCCACAATCAGGACTGCATACGACCGAGGCACACAGGGCCAACACCCGGCATCATGGTGTGGGGAGCGATCTCCTACACTGGCCGTACACCACTGGTGATCGTCGAGGGGACACTGAATAGTGCACGGTACATCCAAACCGTCATCGAACCCATCGTTCTACCATTCCTAGACCGGCAAGGGAACTTGCTGTTCCAACAGGACAATGCACGTCCGCATGTACCCCGTGCCACCTAACGTGCTCTAGAAGGTGTAAGTCAACTACCCTGGCCAGCAAGATCTCCGGATCTGTCCCCCATTGAGCATGTTTGGGACTGGATGAAGCGTCGTCTCACGCGGTCTGCACGTCCAGCACGAACGCTGGTCCAACTGAGGCGCCAGGTGGAAATGGCATGGCAAGCCGTTCCACAGGACTACATCCAGCATCTCTACGATCGTCTCCATGGGAGAATAGCAGCCTGCATTGCTGCGAAAGGTGGATATACACTGTACTAGTGCCGACATTGTGCATGCTCTGTTGCCTGTGTCTATGTGCCTGTGGTTCTGTCAGTGTGATCATGTGATGTATCTGACCCCAGGAATGTGTCAATAAAGTTTCCCCTTCCTGGGACAATGAATTCACGGTGTTCTTATTTCAATTTCCAGGAGTGTATTTTTAGCGTCAATATCGCGCTGACAAGAAATGTTATACGTTTAGACATCGCCAAACTGACTCAGACCGCCTGACGGTATTGTTTTCTTCGACTGGGAGGAGACATGTCACGAAAATGTTCGTCTGCACCAGACACGATCCACGACTGGCGCTATCTTCGGGGTCAGTGTCACGTTGCTGACCGCGGGGTCGTCTCTTATTTGATTACACCGTGCGGTGAGCTTCGGGTCGTTGTGCGATTCAGGCCATTCACGCGGCTAAATATACAGTACCTGACAGAAGAGTGATGCAACCAGAGAGGGAGGAAGTATGGAAATGAAACTTTACGGTGTGAGAGGGCAAGTGATGATTACAAAATAGAGTCAAGATTACTAAGAACTTGGCAGTATGAGCCAACCCAGCAGCATGATGTTGCACCCCTCTAGCCTGGATCCATTGGCTGATCCGTTTGGTTGGGTGCGTATCCTCTCCTCTGGCGAGCTGATCCACACCTGTTGTAAATGGTTGTTGATACGCTGGGTACTGTCACTGGGACTAGGTGACGTCCAGGCTGCCCTACGCATATTCTATCGGCGACAGCTCCGTGGATCTTGCATAACACAGAGAGTTGATAAAGACAAGTTCCACGAGCATTGTCCTGTGAAAAATTGCACCGCGATACGGTCGCTTTGGCGGTAACATATGAGAACGCAAGATATCCGTTGTGCCGTGTTTCCCTCAGTCACTACCAGCCGTGACTTTAAGTCAAACTCGATGGCTTTCCACACCATAACGCCAGTAGTAACACCGCTGTGCCTCTCAGAGGTATTGCAAGAATGAGACCTCTCCACAGGTTGCCGCCATATTGGCCGATAGTGGTCATCCGGGAACCGTGATTCATCTCTGAACACAATGCGATGCCATTCACAGCAGTCGATGATTCCCGGTCAGGTACCCCTCCAAAGCAACCGTTTGTGTCGTGGTGTTAACGGCAGCCTAAACGTGGAACAGTAATTCCCTAGTCCGGTTGTTGCTAATCTCCGATCTATGTGCATGACATCATCGTAGCTTGCCCATTACTTGTTTTCCAATGCTAGGCATACATGTGAAGGGGTTACTGTGCACTTGGTGCGCAGTATGGCGGTATTCTCTTGTAGTGATCACATGTTGTCGGTCGGAACTTTGATGACGATGAGTATTCATGTGCTCACGTTCCCATGCAGTACAATACTGGGCCTCTGTCGCGTCCGAATCGCCCACAAATCTGGATATTGCACGATTCGTCCAGCTGGCCAAATGGAGACCGACAATGATATCCATTTTAAACTCTGCCTAGTGCTGATAACGCTGTCTCACAAAAGTACGCGGCATCTCCGTATCCTTCACCGTGATCACTCAACGTCTGATACTGTTCACGCCCTTCATGTATCCTACCACGTCCGACGACAACAAAAAATCTGAACAACACTAATGCACTTTGGTGGCCGTTCTCCCTGAAGATACGCTGTAACACGACCATGTCTTCTTGGTGCCTCAGTTCTTTTTTCTTTTATTTTGTCAGGCATTGTAGATGATGTAGGACCGTCAGTCGTATTATCTTTCATAGTACCTCTGCATACGAAACAGCACATTAGATGGTGTGCTCCGTTCCCATCTTCAAAACCAACTAATAGTCCATCAAAGGATATGAGCTTCCATGGCCGAGAGGTATAACGTGCACGACTGCAGTGGCTCCCGACTTGGAGGTAGCCCATAGAATTCTGAACTGTAAGAGATTTCAGCAGCCCAAATTTGGTCAACAATTGAAGATGTGGTTCCAGACACCAACCGCCTGCGTAAAGTTCATAGCTTCCTTCAGTGTAATGAGGGCATGCGACTCTGTTGTCGGTGGTTAGCCCAGATCGAAAGTACCGCCACAGGATCTAAACCTCTCTCCTTTTTTTCCATACTCGTACACAACATCTCAAGCACAACACTACATCGCACAAGCATTCATCATAGCCAATCGGATGACAAAGATGCACACTCAACTCTTCATAACGCGTTGGAGGAAGGCTACGGCAAACCATGCTCACTGGAACAGTCCCCAGAACAGGAATCCTACGTTTTGGTATTATTCGCATGGCTTATTGCGTGAGTTTGCTGCTGATTCAAATGGTTCAAATGGCTCTGAGCACTATGGGACTTAACATCTGAGGTCATCAGTCCCATAGACATAGAACTACATAAACCTAACTAACCTAAGAACATCACACACATCCCTGCCCGAGGCAGGATTCGAACCTGCGACCGTAGCAGCAGCGCGGTTCCGGACTGAAGGGCCTAGAACCGATCGGTCACATTTGCCGGCGAGTTTGCTACTAGCTTCGACTTTTGTCACATAGGAAGACACGAACAAATGAAGGCGGGAATATTATAGCTCATTCCATCCAGACCCCCAACAAGAGTGTTTCATATCGAACAGACAGACACAAAAGTGGAATACTGGGTTTTCATTTGAGAATATTTCCAGTCCTAATCTCATTTCATTGTACCTTTTTATTTCTAGTTTGTAGTGTCAGGGCCGATTCGAGAAAAATTTCCGATTTGACTCATCGTTTGTGTCTGTATACGCAGCTGGTTGCTCAGCACAGGTGGTTGCCAGGCGAAGGGCCCGGGTTCGATTCCCGTTACTGCAAAGCATTTTTTCTTGGTGGGAGGGCAGATACGGGTGCACTCAGCCTCGTGATGTCGACTGAAGAGCTATTTGGCCGAGTAGTAGCGGCTTCAAGCTTTGGAAAACGGCTAGGAGAGCGGTGTGCTAACACAAATATGCATCTATCCTCGGGGAACATGTCCAACCCAAAATGCAGTTTGTTTTTCCGCGGCACGATGGCATCTACCGGCAGGGCAGCGCAACGTGTAGTTCAGCTTGCAGTCTACGTGCATGGTCTGAAAAGTACCACGATGAGTTTGCCGTACTCCCCTGGCCACCAAACTCCCAGGATTTAAAGGCAACTATCTGTGGGAGCACCCCGGTCTTTTCGCGCCATGGATCCTCAGCCGAGAAACCTAGCGCCCCTGGCCACGGCACTGATGGTTGCACATCCCTGTCGGTGCCTTCCAGAACCTCACTGACTCTCTTGCTGTTCTTCTCGCAGCGGTTCAAGCTGTAAGAGGTGGTTGATCAGGCTTTTGACAGTTGGTCACATTAATGTGACTGGGCAATGTACTGACTAGGGCAATACTTGATAGTGGTGTCAGAGGCCGCTTCGCAGTTATCTTGCAATCTGGGCAAATCCATCTTTGCTGCCTCTGCTATCGTATACTTCCACTCGCGACAGTTACCGCCCCTTCCAGCTTGGCGCCTCAAGCGACCACTTGCGTCTCTTAGGCCTTAAACAGGCTCTATATGTTATAAAATTGATAAACATCGAATATACGTCAATCGAAGTCAGGTGTTGTGCCAAGATATTCGCTATTCAACTTCGTAGATAAACTGGATTAGGTGAAACACTGACAAAATATTGGGCTTATACGAGGTGCGACAATAAAGTAATGAGACTGATGTGAAAAAAAAAATGTTGCTTAGCGTTTTAGTCAAGTTTAGTGTTGTCTCCTTCAAAGTAGCTCCCTTCTGATTGCACACACTTTTTCCAGCACTTCTGCCATTGATGGTAACATTTCTGGAACTCATCTTCTGTAATATCCTCCAAGACTCGTCACAGCTTTCTGTACATCTTGTGTTGTTTGAAAATGGTGTCCCTTGACCGCCGTTTTCACTCCTGGAAATAGAAAAAATTCGCACGGAGCGATATCTGGTGAATAAGGTGGTGGTGGTAGTACTTAAATTTGTTTTGAGGTAAAAAAGTACTGTACTGACAGAGCAGTATGGGATGGTGCACTATCTTGATGCAGAATCCAGTTATCAGCTATGTTGGCACGGACACGAAGAACTCTTTTACGAAGTCTTTCTAAAATTTCTTTGTAGCAATATTGGTTAATTGTTTGTCCAGGAGGCACTCACTCTTTATCAACAATTCCCTTGGAATCAAAGAAGCACACAAGCATGCATTTCACTTTTGACTTTGAAAAGCGAGCTTTATTTGGTCTGGGTGATCCCTTTGGGCACCATTGCGAACTTTTGCGTTTTGTCTCTGGATCGTTCTGCAAGAACCAACTTCCATCACCAGTGATAACACGGCTCAACAATTCTGGTTCGTTTCCATTTGCTCTAACAGATCGGCTGCCTCATTTTTCCGTATTTATCGCTGTTGTGGTGTGAGGTTTTTGGGGACCATTTTTGCACAAATCTTTCTCATACCAAGATCTTCAGTTATTATTAGATGAACCGTTTCTCGATTGATGTTAAGTTCTTCTGCAATCATTTTCACGGATAATCTTCGATCAGATGGTACGAGTTCACGCACCCTGACATCCGTCCATGAGGTTGATGGTCGTCCACTGTGGTCTTCATCTTCAACATTCGTTTTGCCTTATGCCAACGAAAAACTTGAGCTCTTGACATAACCTCCTTTCCAAAAGCCTTCTGAAGCTTAACGTACATTGTCGTCGCGTTTTCACCCAATTTAACGCAAAAATAAATGGCATACCGTTGCGCAACATTATGCAGTTCCATTTCCGTGACGAGAGACACAAACACGTGTTAACTTATCACAGGACGACTCACGACTGAGCAGCTGCATCGATGTGCCGCTTGGACTAGTAGCAGCTTATAGACCAAGGTCAAAGATATTGTGCCTAAGCAAGCCTGCAGGGTTGCCACATCTTGCAAAGAAAATCTGTCTCATTACTTTATTGTCGCACCTCGTATATGAGATGACATAGTTTTAAACCACAACCTGGCCATCCTAAGTTATAATTATTCTTCAGTCATTGCATATCGCCCCCGAAAGGACCGTACAAACAAGATTTCCTCGGCGTAGGTCTGAACTAAGCAATGTAAGGACTTACTCTTCCCTTGATCTATCTTTGTGAATGACAAAAAAATCGTTCCACGCCGTAGCAGACACATTTTACAATGATTTGGAGCCTATAGTTCGCATTATCTTCCCTCTTTCAGGCAGCTAATTGCGTGGATAATACATGCCAGGCAGATCCTCGCCAAAATATTGATTTTGTTGACGCTGTTAGATAACGAAACGGACGCCCTCGCCACGCGCAAACCAGATAAGATAACGGCCCACTGCGGACTCTGGCGCACTTGCCTGTCAGGCAACGTCGTCTGGGAAGCAGTAGCCGAGCAAATCAACAGCCACTTCACATATGCTCACCGTCCTTTCTAAATCGAGAAAAATAAACCAGTATCTTCACATACGTGGGTTTCGTTGTATCTGGATAACATTTATACCTCGTAAAGTGGAGGTTAGGAGTTCAAGATACTTCTCGGACAGTAGAGTGTTTGAAATGTGCAGGCACTGAATTTCATTCAGTATGTCGATACAAAGGCAGAAGTTAAAAATAATGGTTAGGGTCGGGTATATATATCTGGACTATGGATTCATTCGGGTAATTCTGTTTGGGTGTTCCAAAACAGTGACATACATATACTAGCGACCAGCACCACTTCACACCGGTATCGCTAATTATCTATGGCCAGACGTCTGGCGTAATGGTAATAAATTATACATACAAACCTTCCTCTTGAATTAGCCTGTCCATTGGTGAAAACCGTATCAAAATATATTCACTGGTTCCTGGCTTCATCCTTCACGTACATAAATTTTTAGACAACATAGTTGTGTGGAGATAACAGCGATTAATTTACTTATAATCAATTATTTTGAATAATTGATTATTTTGAATAACTGATCTTCACATACAAACAGAAAAACGCGACGAGAAACATTAAACTAACCTATGTGTGTGTGTGCGCTTTTTTTTGCGAAACGCAGACGTTTATTCTCTATCACCCATACAGAATGTATCTGTGTTTTGGAACACCTGAACAGAATGACCTGAGTTAATAAATAATTGAAACTTGGAAGATCTGTACATGTGAAACAACAGATACAGTCGAAAATTAATATGTTTTTTATAACAAGTGTTGCTTTTGTAATTAAGTAGTTAATCGCAAAAGCTGGACTATTAATACTGATCTTACTAATATCAATAACGCAAACTTCTGAACAGACAGAAACTCGGGTATACACAATGACGGAGAAACTAGTCGCAACACCAAAAAGAAATTAATGTAGACTAATGAAATTTCGGGAGCACTTACGTCTACGTAGCATATTTGAGTGATTAATATTGCAGCATCACAGGTGCATGTAACCGCGACATAAGCCATTGCAAATGTGAAAGCTGTAACTGCTAGAATGTCGAATGTAAGCATGCAAACATGCGTGCATTGTGTTTAATCGGTGCTGGATGTCAGTTTGTGGGATGGAGTTCCATGACTGTCCCACTTGGTCGGTCAATAGTAGGACGGTTAATGTTCTTTGTCAGTGATGGTGGAGTCGTCATCTCATGATGTCCCATATGTGCTCAACTGTAGACAGATCTGGCCAAGGCAACAGAGCGGTTCTAGGCGCTTCAGTCCAGAGCCGCGGGACTGCTACAGTCGCAGGTTCAAATCCTGCCTCGGGCATGGATGTGTGTGATGTCCTTAGGTTAGTTAGGTTTAAGTAGTTCTAAGTTCTAGGGGACTGATGACCTCAGAAGTTAAGTCCCATAGTGCTCAGTGCCATTTGAACCATTTGGAACCAAGGCAACATGTCGACATTCTGTTGACCATGTTGGACTATAGCAGCGGTATGTGGGCGAGCGTTATCCTGTTGGATAACACCCCCTGGAACGCTGTTCATGAATGGCTGCACAACAGATCGAATCACCAGATTGACATACAAATTTGCAGTCAGGGTGCGTGGGATAACCAGAAGAGCGCTCCTTCTGTCATACGAAATCGCACCCGAGACCTTAACTCCAGGTGTAGGTACACCGTGTCTAACAAGCAGCCGTGTTAGTTGCAGGCCCTCACCTGGTCACCTGCTAACCAACAAAGGGCCGTTACTGGCGATGAGGCAGAACCGGCTTTGTCAGAAAACAACCCCTCCAATGCGCTCTCGCTTGACACCAATGAAGTCGTAAATGGCAGTGGTTTGGGATCAGTGGAATCCAAGCTACAGGGTGACTGACTCTGAGTTGTACTTGAAATAACCGATTTGTAACAGTTCTTTGTATCACTGTGCTCCCAGCTGCAGCTCAAATTGTTGATGCAGATATAGTAAGATGCCCCAGAGCCATACGCCGATCACGGTGGTCTTCCCTCTTGGTAGCACCATGTGGCCATCCGGAGCGCAATTTTCTTGCAACCGAACATTCTCGTGAGCAATGCTGTCGTCTTTGCCGTCTTAAAGGTATACTCCACTAGCATTAACTCACAACGACCAATCTCAAAGATAACTAACGCTCACAACTGTTACAGCGTGTATTTAAAGCAAACTCGATTTGTAGTCCGATAGGTGCGCTACTAGCTCCATTCTTATGCGAGTGCCTTGAAATTTGAATAAACATCATCTTTCATATTTAGAAACACGCTTACTAACTTTCATTTATATCGCACAACTCCTTCTTGGTGTTGCGATTTTTTTCTAGTCTGTGTATTAATAATATCTTTGGAAGTGAAACAAGCGTAGCGGACAAAAAAGTTAATCGGCTCCAAGAGGTATCGCGCTAGCATAATGTAATACCGCCTTCTTAACGGCCTCAATTAGGCGAGGATGAGAGACCACCTGTTCCTTGAGGTGTGCCGTGTCCATCTATAGCCACTCATAAATCGTTAGCTCCCACAGGACAGGCATGGGAAACCTTTGGTGACCCACGATCCTGATTCACATACGAGGGGCGTTTGAAAAGTCCGTGCAAAGTCCGAGAGATAGCACCACCGGCGCGTATCGAGGTCACGTTTAGCTAGTATCATTTTTGGAAAGGACGCACACCAAGTTTCAGCCATATTGGTCTATTGTCTTGGTCTTTGTGTTTGGCATTCGTGTGAATCAAGGAAGTCGAGTGACTGTCAATAAAATGGACGAAAAAGAATTCCGTGTGGTTATTAAACATTGCTTTATGAAAGGCAAAACGCCTCAGGAGACTAGAGAGAAGCTTGATAAACATTACGTTGACTCTGCACCTTCGATTAGAACAGTTTATAAGTGGTTTCAAAATTTTCAGAGTGGCCAAATGGTCACAAGTGATGCTGAATGTCCTGGTTCCCTGTGGAGGTTACGACTCCAGGAATCATTGATAAAATCCTTGACTCCCTCACAAAAAATGACTTGACTGAAATGCAAACCGCTGACAACTCTTCTCTGGAAAAAGTCACCAAAAGCGACCAGACTTGGTGTTATCATTGAAAAGAAATGATTGTATGGCAATGATGGACGGGATTCCCTACCTGGAGAGGTTCGGCTATCGAGTCGCAAGTCTCTTCTGTCAGCACCACACTTGGTGACTTGTGTGTCGATGAAATGATGGTGATGATAACACAACACCCAGTCTCCTTGCGGAGAAGATATCCGACGCAGATGCGAATCGAACACGGGCCCGCATCATGGCAGTCATACGTGCTGACCACTCTTGCGAGGGGTGGACTGTGTGATCAACACGAACGACAAAGAGCGGCAGTTCACATGAAGCTTCAACGCTTTGACTGCATAACCTACATCCAAGCCAGTGTGACACGAGGTGAACAACTTTCCAAAGAAGCCCTTATCTGACATTTGACGTGGCTGTATCAACGTTCTGTGCGATCCAGAATAAGATTTTCACTCTGCAGCGGAGTGTGCGCTGATATGAAACTTCCTGGCAGATTAAGACTGTGTACCGGACCGAGACTCGAACTTGGGACCTTAGCCTTTCGCGGGCAAGTGCTCTACCATCTGAGCTGCCCAAGCACGACTCACGACCTGTCCTCACAGCCTCAATTCTGCCAGTCCCTCCTCTCCTAACTTGCAAATCTCACAGAAGCTCTTCTGCGAACCTTGCAGAAGTAGCACTCCTGAAAGAAAGGATATTGCGGAGACGTGGCTTAGCTACAGCCTGGGGGATGTTTCCAGAACACTCTTAAGTGGGAAGATACTATGGAGAACGCCTGAAACATTAAAACTACCATCTTAACGTGTCTTTCTATTTTATTAATCCAGTCCCGAAACTTTTTTGACTGGCGAGGTGTATACTCCGCAAGCTACTGTACTGTTGATGGCGAAGGATACTTCGTACCAATAATAGTAATTTTTTTCTTTCCTATTCCATTCGCGTGTTGAGAGAGGGGAAAAGACTGTCGATATGCCTCCGTAAATGGCCTAATCTCTCTTATGCTATTCTCATGATCCCTATGCCAGATATACGATGGTGCCTGCTTACGGTCGTACAGTCCTCTCCGAATATGTTATTCTCATGTTCCCTACGCCAGATAAATGATGGTGAAAGCTTAACGGTCCTACAGTCGAATACACTTTATGTGAATTTACCCAACAGGGTATGGCGAGAACTAAGCTGTCTTTCTTCCAGTGATTCCCATTTAAATACCCCGAGTACTATTACCCTTTTATAGTTTACACCGATCCATCAGCGTGACTCTGAATTCCTTCTATGACTCTGAATTCCTTCGATGTCTGTCGCCATGCCTACTTGATACGGTCCCCAAACGTTGAAATAATGTTGGCTCTGAGCACTATGGGACTTAACTTTTGAGGTCAACAGTCCCCTAGAACTTAGAACTACTTAAACCTAACTAACCTAAGGACATCACACACACCCATGCCCGAGGTAGGATTCGAACCTGCGACCGTAGCGGTAGCGCGATTCCAGACTGTAGCGCCTAGAACCGCTCGGCCACCCCGGCCAGCAAAATAATGTTCAGGTCACACTAACATCCTTTACAGGGGATGTACAAAAATACGGAAACACCGAAAACAAACACATTACGACGCCTATTACGGCGTAGCAAACCTATTCGTATTCAAACAAGCTTCTAGTCACCTCGAAATGGATGAATACGTCTTGTATGGTTTTCAAAATAATCTTATAGCATTATTCCTGCAAGGTCTGTAGCGATTATAGACATGGATAGCGTTCACGCACCCTTCTCTCCCAAGTAGACCGCAAAAGCTCAATAACATTAAGATTGGTAACTATGGTGGCCAGGAGACATGCGTCAATTCACCCTCGTGCTCACAAAACCGGTCCTGGAGGATGCGAGTTGTGTGGACAGATATTGTACAATGGGATGGACCTGGACAGCCAGAATGGTCACAGAATCCTTGTCAGTTATGCGATGTTGCAGATTAACAATGGGGCCCGTGGAATATCACGTAGAGCAACACCGACTCCCGCCGTGTTTGTCTCTTGGGGCCCAAAATCGGCCAGATGTTGGGATCAGTGTGAAACAAGACTCATCCGACCAAATAATTTTCTTCCATTGCTCCACAGTCCAGGTTTTTATGGCTTTTTCTCCACGTTTTCCTGTTACGGACATCTGCATCACTGGTGAATGGTTTTGGAATTACTCCTGTTCGCAGCTATGGAGCCCCTTCGTGGTGCTTTGGTGCTGACAGGGCTCGCGAGTGCGACGTTCAGTTCTGCAGTGACTTTCGCAGTTGTCGTCTTCTTATTTTTTGTCACTACCCTCTCCGACCATCTGCGACGATCGCTGAACACTCACCTTTGTCCACGTTGTGGCTTTGCGGATCATGTTTTTCCTCTTTCCCTGTATGCGGTATAAATCTTAGGTACGGTGCCTCTTGAAACACCAAACATTTCGGCTATCTTGACCACGGAATCACCCACCATAAGAGCACCAACAATTCGCCCACGTTCGAATTTGCTTACCTCCAACATAACGCCTTCTCATCTACACAGAGCACAGTTCTGATAGCGACTGACACTTCCAACGTATTGAGGACACTGCACAGGTGCCGTTTGTCGTGAAACACAACAGCGCAGTTTGCGAGCTTCTAGTATCTGCTATTATGTTCAGACATACATTTCTGGTGGTGATGCCACATTTTTGTCCTACCCTTGTATGTGATTTCCTTTACAGATACGCTGTACTTTTCCAAACACTTCCAACACAGCCAAGTCTTCTGTTCTCTTGGATTTTTCGTGATCGTCATATATATATATATATATATATATATATATATATATATATATATATATATATATATATATATATATATATATTGTTATGATATTATTTTGGATTTACCTACATTTACAGAGAAGCCGACAAAGATAAAAAGTCAATCGTCCGCACAAGAAAATCTTTGTACAATCCGCTTTACCGTTTTCGGCAGTGGAAACTATCATCTTCAGAAATGAAGTAGGCTGAAATCATTGGTAAGCCAACGTCAAAATAAGAATGGGACGGTAGTGTCCTTTGCTACAGAATCAACAAAACAGAGTGACATCGTTAAAAATGTATGAAACATGCGATGAGTAGCTAACAACTGTCAAATCACAAATCGTATGTGGTAGGTGCGACGAAAGTTGGTTGTGTTTCGTCGCACATACTATGTACTTTCTACGATCTGACGTGGTGGAGATTCCAAACGCTCGAGGAGCACTCCATAGTGGGTCGTACAAGCGTTCTGTATGCCGTGCCCTTTGTAAATGAGCTACAGTTTTCTATACAGGGCGAGCACAAACTCTTGGCCTGATTATAAAAATTTATTACAGAATAAGCGTATGACATAATAATTTACATTTGATGCCGATATATATGTTACTAGCTTTTTTTAAGACCACTTACGTTAGTAAACCTCAACGTGTGCTCCCTGATAGCTCGGAGAATGTCGAGGTGGTACTCCAGTTCCTGCCATGTGTTTCATAAGATGTGTTCTCTCACAGTAACCACAGCAGCTTATATCTCAGCCTTCAGTTCGTCGACGTCAGCAACTGATGTGACGAAGACTCTGTCTTTGATATAGCCCCAGAAAAAAAGTGAAGGGGCGTAATGTCTGGAGAGGCGAGTAATGTCCGGATCGATGGATTGGAAGGAACAGTTCAACACCCTGGCCACCCCGCTCTCCAGACGTTACGCCCCCTGACTCTTTTTTCCAGGGGCTATATCAAGGGCCGGCCGCTGTAGCCGAGCGGTTCTAGACACTTCACTCTGGAACAGCGCGACCGCTACGATCGCAGGTTCGAATCCTGCCTCAGGCATGGATGTACGTGTGTCCTTAGGTTAGTTAGGTTTAAGTAGCTCTAAGTTCTAGGGGACTGATGACCTCAGATGTTAAATCCCATAGTGCTCAGAGCCATTTGAACCATGTCAAGGACAGAGTCTTCGTCACGCCAGTTCCTGACGCCGACGAACTGAAGGCTAGAATACAAGCTGCTGTCGGTACTGTGACAGAACACATGTTACGAAACACCTGGCGGGAACTGGAATACCGCCTCGACATTCTCCGAGCTACCAAGGGAGCACACGTTGAGCCGGCCGTTGGTGGCTGAGCTGTTCTAGGCACTTCAGTCTGGAACCGCGCGACCGCTACGGTCGCAGGTTCGAATCCTGCCTCGGACATGGATGTGTGTGATGTCCTTAGGTTAGTTAGGTTTAAGGAGTTCTAAGTTCTAGGGGACTGTTGACCTGATATGTTAAGTACCATAGTGCTCAGAGCCATTTGAACCATTTTAGCACATGTTGAGGTTTACTAACGCAAGTGGTCTTAAAAAAAAACTAGCAACACTAACCTATTATGTCAAACGGTTATTCTGTTATAAAATTTTATAATTAGGGCAAGACTTTGTGCTCAACCTGTATTTTTCCCAGTGTTCCCTACTACAGACCTCATGTGCTCGTTTCTTTTCATATCGCTTTGCAACTTTACGCCTGGATATGTGATCGGCGTGACTATATCAAGCAGCTGATCACTAATACTGTATTCGAACAGCCGAACAGGTACTATAAGACGCCATGCGACCTCCTGCATCACTCATCGACTACACTTTCCCGTACACTACAGCGTCATCAGGAAACAGCCAAAGATTGCTGCTTACCCTATCCGTCCGTTCGTTTATGCATATAGAGAGCATGAGCGTTCCTATCACACTTCCCTGGGGCACTCCTCACGATACAGTTGCCTCTGATAAAGACTCGCGTTCGAGACAACCTAATGAGCTCTGTTACGAGGGGCGTTCAGTAAGTAATGCAATACACTTTTTTCTGAAGGCAAAGTTGGCTTTATAAAGGATTCGAATACGCCGGTATTATTCTCCACTCTTTTGGCCACAAAATCCTGTTTTTCAACATCATCTCCGTTCAATGCGACGGTTCTGCGTCACCTTACTGGAAGCGCGCATGGCACCACTGTATTGATCGACATCGGAGCCAACGACATGATGCATCAATAACCTCCTTATGAACCACGTACTGCTTCCCGTGGAGTCCATCCTTCATCGGGCCACACAGATCGAAGTCGGAAGGTGCGAGATCCGATCCGGGCTGTATGTGGATGAGGAAGAACAGTCCAGTGAAGTTTGTGAGCCCTTCTCGGGTGCGCAGACATGTGTGGAGCGTTGAATTGTGCAGCGACGTATTAAAATGTGGTCTGTCGATCATCTCGAATGTTAGTTCCAAGACTGCAGGAGTCACAGCTGTGTGCGTTCGGCCGGCACTCGGAGGATCCAACAGGTTTGTGCGGTCTCCATGCAATGATGACAGACGCCTCGCCCAACGATTCAGCGTGCTTTTGTTCGCTGCCAGTTCTCAGTAGACTTTCTGCAAGCGATTATGAATATCTGCGATGCTCTGGTTTCCCGCTAAAGGAAACTCAGTGACAGCTGTCTGCTTGGAAGGCACCTCCGTTACAGACGCTATTTTGAAGGCTGCATGTGGCGCCACCACCTATCGGAACTTCATGAAACTACAGGGTTATTACAAATGATTGAAGCGATTTCACAGCTCTACAATAACTTTATTATTTGAGATATTTTCAAAATGCTTTGCACACATATACAAAAACTCAAAAAGTTTTTTTAGGCATTCACAAATGTTCGATATGTGCCCCTTTAGTGATTCGGCAGACATCAAGCCGATAATCAAGTTCATCCCACACTCGGCGCAGCATGTCCCCATCAATGAGTTCGAAAGCATCGTTGATGCGAGCTCGCAGTTCTGGCACGTTTCTTGGTAGAGGAGGTTTAAACACTGAATCTTTCACATAATCCCACAGAAAGAAATCGCGTGGGGTTAAGTCGGGAGAGCGTGGAGGCCATGACATGAATTGCTGATCATGATCTCCACCACAACCGATCCATCGGTTTTCCAATCTCCTGTTTAATAAATGCCGAACATCATGATGGAAGTGCGGTGGAGCACCATCCTGTTGAAAGATGAAGTCGGTGCTGTCGGTCTCCAGTTGTGGCATGAGCCCGCACGCGTTCAACCGTTTCTCCGCTCACTGCAGGCCGACCCGTTGATTTCCCCTTACAGAGGCATCCAGAAGCTTTAAACTGCGCATACCATCGCCGAATGGAGTTAACAGTTGGTGGATCTTTGTTTAACTTCGTTGCACTGTTATGACTGACTGATGTGAGAGCATTTCAAACACGACGTACGCTTTCTCGGCTCCTGTCGCCGTTTTGTCTCACTGCGCTCTCGAGCGCTCTGACGGCAGAAACCTGAAATGCGGCTTCAGCCGAACAAAACTTTATGAGTTTTTCTACGTATCTGTAGTGTGTCGTGACCATATGTCAATGAATGGAGCTCCAGTGAATTTATGAAATCGCTTCAATCATTTGTAATAGCCCTGTATAAGGGTTGAACCAGGAATATTCCACCATGTCCCACAACAAATTCCCTCTTTATCCAACCGAAACTGGCCGAGAAAAAAATGGACTGCATTACTTATTGAACACCTCTCGCGTTTAAGCAGTCTTCGAACCACTCTCATATTTGGGAACCTATTCCTTATGCTCGGGCGTTCGTTGACAGTCTGCATTGTAACACTGCGTCGAATGCTTTCCGGAAATCAAGTTGTGTCTCACGGAGAGATTTTTCCTGATCTGTGTTGAACCTTCGAGACAAGCTCCAAAAACTGGTAAAATGGCTCTGAGCACTATGGGACTTAACATCTGAGGTCATCAGTCCCCTAAAACTTTGAACTACTTAAACCTAACTAACGTAAGGACATCACACACATCCATGCCCGAAGCAGGATTTGAACCTGCGACCGTAGCGGTCGCGCTGTTCCAAACTGAAACGCCTAGAATCGTTCGGCCACACCGGCCGGCCGAGACAAGTTTGTTTTCCTCCCGGACTGTGACGATGTTCGATCTTAAGATAAGCTCTAGGATCCTGCAACAAATGGAAGTCATCGAATTGGCATATAATTCTGAGCATCCGATTTTATCCTTGTGTTCTTTTCCAGTAACTCGGAGCCATTAGCTGCGGAAAAATTCCCAAGGAATATTAACTGGGGAAAGAGCTCACACTGCAGATTTTTCTATGTAAAATCTGACATTCTTTCAGAACCTGGTGCCTTGTTTCTCTATGCCGGCGGTGCTTATATCAATACTTCTCGTTAGTGAGTCTGTGCAGCTGCCAAATATTGATATGATAGTATCCTCATACCTATTCACTGATGTCACTGTATCCCACGTAACTAATTAAGAAGCAGAGGGAAGCTGCATGTAACTTTCGACGAAATCGAAGTATCACATAACTACAGTGCAATATATCTAAGAATCACTCTGGATCTGTTGCTGACATCAAACAACAGTGCATCAAGTTAACTAAGAAACATGGATCAAGTATAAATCTACTTCGCAAGATTGCCGGAAGCAGCGGGAGTGTGGATGCCAATACCCTACGCTGTGATTCTCTCGCTCTTGTGTATCCTGCTATAGAATACTGCTTTCCTGTGTGGGAGAACAGTGCACGCAATGAAGATTGATGTCCAGCTTAGTGAAGGCTTTGGAGCAATCACGGGTACTGTCAGATCTACTCCCAGTTAGAGGCTACCAGTCTTAGCTAATATTGCTCCGCAAGATCTAAGGAGGAAAGCAGCTAAGTTAAACTTGCTCAAAAAGATTACGTTTCATAAGAACTCTCTGTTGTATGATGCTCTACAAGACCGACCAGGAACTCGTCTGAAACCACACAAAGCACCCTAGGTTGATCTAGAAAGTATCGGTTCTTTCGACGCGGCCTCCAAATGGCGACAACGCTGGAACGAACATCCACCCAAAAACGCTCATGTGGTTCAGTATCCAACAAAGGAGGTCGAGGGAGTCGAAGTACCATGCCAAATCTGGTTGAGGCTCGACAGCATTAGAATTGGCCAAGGAAGATATGGTTGAACTATGAAGAAGTGGTGGGATGTGGGGGGGGGGGGGGGTTCTGTCCCTCTGCTGACTGCGAATGCAGAGCGGAGGAGCAAACAACACGTCACATTGTTAAGGAGTGCCCACTTCGAGCATTTGGCGGTGATCGGTGGACGTTACATCACATTTGGACATTTCCATTTGAAAAAATGTTCAGATGTGTGTGAAATCTTATGAGACTTAACTGCTAAGGTCATCAGTCGCTAAGCTTACACACTACTTAACCTAAATTAACGTAAGGACAAACACACACACCCATGCCCGAGGGAGGACTCTAACCTCCGCCGGGACCAGCCGCGCAGTCCATGACTGCAGCGCCTAAGACCGCTCGGCTAATTCCGCGCGGCATTTCCATTTGACTATAACTACTCCTGTGAACTTGTAAAACCATACAGTAAATACATAAATAGTTTTCTGCCTGCTGCCCTCAGTTCCAACACCAGACGGATCCAAGTGAAGGAGAATGGAATGGTTAGGCCTTTTCCGTGGCTTTATGTATGACTAGAACTTTCCAGGAGTTTATGATAAATCTCCCGCCAGATTCCGACGGTGAAAATTATTGCATGTTACACGCATGACGCTTCACACGGATGAACTTGTCATTTGTTAACTGCCGGAAATCAGAGACGTGTAGAGTACCAACCACACCAACTCTTGACAGGCACTCTGTACTGCTCCCTTGGGTGCCAGTTACACAGTCAACACGGTGCATGCGCAACGCTTAGAGGAAACCGAGTCGACCACAGCCACCGGGAGCTTCCTGGAGCGATAACGCGACGCCTTCGAGGTAGCTGTGACCCAACTCCGTAGCATTCACCCCAAACATTTCTCAAGGTGACCGCGCCATAAACCGCAGTCTCTACTCCCAGTTTCTCCACACCAGGACTCAGCTGTTAGCGCACCTCGTCAGAGTAACAAAGCCAGAAAGATATGAAAATTGCATAAAAATAGCTTCCATACTACATGCAAGAAAACTTTTCTTAAAAAAGTCATCCAGAGAGCTACCAAGGAAACAAGTGGGATTCAGCTAAGGAAGACACACCAGGGGTCAAATACCAGACACAAGATAGATCATGGAGAATGCTAGAGAATATCTACAATCCTTATTTGTTTACATCATAAACTACATCAAAGCACTTCTGTAAGTCACTCAGAAATATGGGAAGCACTGCACTTTGTAATAATGACAGAGTATCTTATACAGCTAATCAGAGACCTGTACAAAAATAAAGCAGAAAAAATAAATATGCAAGAATACAGTAACGATATATAGAAAGTTTCGGGATAGGGAAAGGAGTGAGCCAGGGATTATACTACTTCCATTTCTTTTCACTTTGTATGTCTAAAAGATATTGGAAAATGGAATCTACAATGGCGGGGTGAGGGGGAGGGGGAGGGAGGTGGGCACTTAACAACTTATGAAATGCGGATGGCACAACACGTATAGCAGGAAGTGAAGAATGCATTAAAAGTGTGCTGGAAGAAATAAAAAAAAAAAAGTGAAAAGTTTAGCCTAAGGCAAAAACTGAAGAAAGAAATTTTGACAACAGGAATTTGGCAAAATACATATTTACGGTAATTTTGTATTTTCTTCTCGTAATTGATTTCTGGTGTTTGGAGAACTAGATCAACGGCATATATTCACTTTAAATATTTATCGTTTGGAGGTAGTGGTATGACTTCCGGCTACAAATAATTTCCTGATTTGTCACGCAATTCACTTTTCCTGATTTTACAATGAAATCAGTCGATCTACGTCAACTTCAAGAATATTTGATTTTATATGTATCAAATTCACTTGGGCTGGATGTTCTTTTTGTATACTGCATGACTGCCAGTCATTTTGTTATGGTTCAAATGGCTCTGAGCACTATGGAACTTAACTTCTAGGGTCATCAGTCCCCTAGAACTTAGAACTACTTAAACCTAACTAACTTAAGGACGTCACACACACCCATGCCCGAGGCAGGATTCTAACCTGCGACCGTAGCGGTCGCGCGGTTCCGGACTGAAGCGCCTAGAACCGCTCGGCCACTTCGGCCGGCTCACTTTTTTTTATAACAGAGTACGAAATACTATGATACCGCGGTGATTGTCCAGGGACGTCATTCTCATGATGGAGATGCAATCAATATGTGACGTCACTAACAATTAGAAAAAATTAGCAAAATAAAAACTGACGAACTGAGCGACCTGCGCCGCAGGAGAGGGTTTGGGCGGGGCTTTCATTGCTACTAATGCCTCTAACCATATTAAAAACTTGAAAATATTAGCCTACAGTATGAGTATGTGGACGTGAATGTTATATATGAGTTATCAGTATGTATCTAAAAAAATAAAAGATGACACATTTGTTGGCTTCGCCTACACACAATCAAGCTGCACCTTCCGACGTAACCTAGGCCTGGAGCTACGTTGCAGATCTGTCTGTCCATACAACCTTCGTTTAATAACTGAGTTTTTTCGTGACATTCACTGGCATCGGTAACTCAGGATCAGACCATCACAAACCCAATCATCGGGTTACGCTATAGTCGCTGCAGTTTGTCTTCTCAACATGATAAAAAAATAAAAAATAAACTATTTTGGTCTACACTGAAGCACTTACTCACATGGCGGTAGTATAGCGTACGCAAGGTATAAAAGGACAGTGCATTGGTGGAGCTGTAATTTTTTCTCAGACGATTCATATGAAAGGGAGTCCGAAGTGATTATGGTCGCACGGTGGAAATTAACGGACTTTGATCGCGGAATGGTAGTTGAAACTAGACGCATGAGCAATTCCATTTCGGAAATCGTTATGGAACTTATTATTCCAAGATCCACAGCGTCAAGAGGGGCCGAGAATACGAAATTTCAGTCATTACCTCCACGATGGATAACTCAGTGGCCGATGGCCATCACTTAAAGTCAGAGAGTAACGGCGTTTGCTTAGACTTAGTGCTAACACACAAGCAACATTGCGTGAAACAACCACAGAAATCAATGTAGGACGTACGACGAATGTGTCCGTCGGAACAATGCGGCGAAATTTGGCGTTAATGGTCTATGTCAGCAGACGACCAACGCGAGTGTCTTTGCCAACAGCACGACATAGCCTACGGCGCCTTTCCTGGGCTCGTGACCATATCGATTGGATCCTAGACGACCGGAAAACCGTGGCATGGTCAGATGAGTCCCGATTTCTGTTGGCAAGAGGTGAAGGTAGGGTTCGAGTGTGGGGCAGACGTCACGAAGCCATGGACCCAAGTTGCCAACAAGGCACTGTGTAAGCTGTTGGTGGCTCCATAATGATGTGGACTGTGTTTACATGGAGTGCACTGTGTCCTCCGCTCCAATGGAACCTATCATTGACTGCAAATAGTTACTTTCGACTACTTGGAGACCATTTGCGGGCTGTCATGTTCCCAAACAACGATGGAATTTTTGTGGATGACAATACGTCGTGTCACCGCGCCACAATTGCTCGCGATTGGTTTGAATAACAATCTACACACTTCGAGCGAATGGTTTGGCCACTCAGGTCGCCCAGCATGAATTCTATCGGACATTAATGGGGCATAATCGAGAGGTCAATTCGTTCATAAAATCCTGCACCGGCGTCACTTCCGCACTTGTGGCCGTCTACAGAGGCAGCGTGGCTCAGTATTTCTGCAGGGGACTTCCAACGACTTGTTTAGTCCACGCCATGTCGAGTTGCTGCAATAAAAAAAAACTCCTTCCGAACAGGCCAGAAGACCCAACGGGACCGACCGGCCGCCGTGTCATCCTCAACCTGGCGTCACTGGATGCGGATATGGAGAAGCATGTGATCAGCACACCGCTCCCCCGGCCGTATGTCAGTTTCCGAGACCGGAGCCGCTACTTCTCAATCAAGTAGCTCCTCAGTATGCCTCACAAGGGCTGAGTGCATCCCGCTTGCCAACAGCGCCTGGCAGACCAGATGGTCACCCATCCAAGTGCTAGCCCAGCCCGACAGCGCTTAACTTCGGTGATCTCACGGGAACCGGTGTTACCACTGCGGCAAGACCGTTGGCTTAGTTGCTGCACTACACCGGGAAAATGTGGGTCCGACACGATATTAGGACTTATCCGTATCCCGTGACTTTTGTCACTTCAGTGCAGTATACGACACAATGCAAAGCGTCGTCATCAGTGGACCCCATCTCCACTAGATTTGTACGGGTCTAGAAGACAACAGGAAGAGGCCATCAGCCGGCCGTGGTGGTCTTGCGATTCTAGGCGCTTCAGTCCGGAACTGCGCGACTGCTACGGTCGCAGGTTCGAATCCTGCCTCGGGCATGGACGTGTGTGATGTCCTTAGGTTAGTTAGGTTTAAGTACTTCTAAGTTCTAGGGGTCTGATGACCTTATATGTTAAGTCCCATAGTGCTCAGAGCCATTTTTTGAAGAGGCCATCGCGCACAAGAACTAAACGATATATAACACACAGAACACACGACCAAAATGTGCAACTAAAACGGAATTAGTAAGTGACGCTAAACCACGCCGAGAGATCAACGTGATTAACGTGGTGGAGATACGAGCATCAAGAAACCAAATGGCTGACGTCACTAACAACACGAAAACATGAGCAAACGAAAACAAACTAACGGGATGTCCACTGTAATAGTGGGTTTTGGACAGGGATGATCTTATCATTAACACTTTGAACAGATCAGACCACAGTGGAAAAATAGTAGTTTATACAGGGGATGCATTTGCAACTATGGAATACGCCATATATAGGAAAAAAATTGGCATCATTCACCGCCTGACGAGTAAAAAGTTACCTTGCGATCGAACGTAGACCTTGAGCTATGGTATAGATCATTCTGTAACCACCTTTTTTTATTTTGAAAAAATAAAAGTTATTTACCGTGACATATTTCTGTGGCTTCGCCGGCATGTAACCAAACTATCACGTTCCAATCTAACCTAGACCTGAGGTTACGCTAGAGTTTCGTCTGTCACAACGGCCGCTGAAAAAAATACATGGAATGTACTCACAGTGGCGTATATGGACAACCATCAGCTGTATAATGGAATAACGACAACGAAAATTCGTGCCAGATCTCGACTCTAACCCATATTCTCCGTTCGTCGCGAGCGGTCGCCTTATGGTTAGACTATCCGAAGACGCTCCACCGCCAAACTTCCACGTGTCGTCAACCATGTGTCTACAACCTTCAGTGGTACATTCATTGCGTGTCAAATTAAGTCGGGTGATGCTGAGGGAATTAGATTAGGAAATGAGATACTTAAAGTAGTAAAGGAGTTTTGCTATTTGGGGAGTAAAATAACCGATGATGGTCGAAGTAGAGAGGATATAAAATGTAGACTGGCAATGGCAAGGAAAGCGTTTCTCAAGAAGAGGAATTTGTTAACATCGAGTATAGATTTAAGTGTCAGGAAGTCGTTTCTGAAAGTATTTGTATGGAGTGTAGCCATGTATGGAAGTGAAACATGGACGATAACTAGTTTGGACAAGAAGCGAATAGAAGCTTTCGAAATGTGGTGCTACAGAAGAATGCTGAAGATAAGGTGGGTAGATCACGTAACTAATGAGGAGGTATTGAATAGGATTGGGGAGAAGAGAAGTTTGTGGCACAACTTAACTAGAAGAAGGGATCGGTTGGTAGGACATGTTTTGAGGCATCAAGGGATCACAAATTTAGCATTGGAGGGAAGTGTGGAGGGTAAAAATCGTAGAGAGAGACCAAGAGATGAATACACTAAGCAGATTCAGAAGGATGTAGGTTGCAGCAGATACTGGGAGATGAAGAAGCTTGCACAGGATAGAGTAGCATGGAGAGCTGCATCAAACCAGTCTCAGGACTGAAGACCACAACAACAACAACATTCCCATCTAGGGGAGATATTTTAAATGAAAGTCGGTTGTCGGGTGTCGGTGAATAAATATGATATCACAGTGCCTGTGTTGTTTAGAAATTACGATGCAATGTTCCTTCCGTCATGCATGCATGTCCGAAGGAACAGGTACAGCCGCGACCGCAGCCGTTACGAAATACATGAAATGTATTCGCAGTAGCGAATATGGACAACCATTGTCGTCATTCCAATACACAGCTGACGGTTGTCCATATCCGTATTTCGTAACTGCTGCGGTCGCGGCTGTGCCTGTTCCTTCGGACATGCATGCATGACGGAACAACATAGACACTGCAGTATGGCTAAATGAAAAAGTGCAAAGGAGAACGGCAGTAACGTGATCATTACACTCGCCGTCTGCAGTAGATCTACATAGGTCTAGTGTACAACACGATAACCAAACGATATAACAAGTAATGTTACAGAACACGAACGACATAACTGACACGCATAGACAAAAACACAGCTGACGCCAATTACGTAACGTATGACGTCAGACATAAAAATATATTGATGGCTCGCGTTGTTCACTAGACCCATCGAAAAACAGACTACAAACAACAACATTCCCGATGTCGTTTACGTGAAGTATGACGTCAGAACTTCTAAGAACTTACCGATAGCTTGCGCTGTTCAGTAAAGGTAAAAGTGAGACGTGACCTTGTTACATAGTATAAGTGTACCAGTGTTGAGAATTTGGAAAACTTTTAGTAACAATTATCGCAACAGTTACGGACGACTTCGCACGTGTAGCCGGGTGTTATGTCGGGCATGGGTGTGGGGGAGTGTAGGGCCGAGACGCGTAGGCTCGGGTGCTTGCGGCTTACCTGTGGTCGGCCGGGGTGCCCCCTCGAGCAGCGCCGTCTTCTCGTCGGCCATGGCGCGGCGCACGCTGCCTGCTGCCCACACACACCGTGCTACGTCGCGCCGCCAGCGCGCCGCGTCCCACACTGACGGACGCCTGCTAGCGCCCCGTGCCCGGCGGTTTGATGAGTGCACCAACTGCAGCGCGCCGAAGCCATCTGTCCGCTCTGCGCGTCTCACGTATTCCAGCTGCATCTACGACTGCATCATGCTCCGCAAGCCACCTAACGCTGTGTGGTCGAGGGTACTTCTGGTACCACTAACTGATCTCCCCTGCCCAGTTCCACTCGCGAACGGCGCGTGGAAAGAATAACACTCCATAGACCTCCGTATTAGCTCAGTTTCTCGAATTTTCTCGTCGTGGTCATTACGCGAGATGTATCCCGAAATTTCAATAGTAAACCTCTCCGTGATGCACAACTCCTCTCTTGTACCGTCTTCAGTGGACTTTATTGAGCATACCCGTAATGCTCTCGCGTCGACTAAACGCACTGCTCTTTATTGGATATTCTCTGTCTCTTCTCCCAGATAGCACAGTAAGCCGGTTTCAAACTTGTTTCCAGATGTAAAGTTCAAGTATATAAGCTTGATCAAAGCTGGAATATTCAGGCCTGTTAGTTGGATTCAAGCTTGAAACAAACATCAAAGTTGGCAGAGTTCAAGCTATATTTCAAGCTTGACTTATCAAGTGTGGCTCCAGCTGTATCTACACACGTGGAATACAGCCTGGTATTTACAGCTTGTTTTAAGCTACAAAATTATTAATCTGAATTTATTGAACCTAATTAATTAAATAAATATCAGAATGCAAATGGTGTGAAAAAAATTATCAAGACATGTATGTTTAAAATTTTTTATTTTCAAAGTGTTTAAAGTTGTTTTATTTTAAAATTTAATTATTCTGAAGCCCCTCCGGCCCCAGCACACAGACCAGTGCAGGATCAAATATCGCTGACTTCTGCTGGTATAATGATCCTGTAACAGGGAAAAGAAAATGTTAGCCATACCTAAACATAAAAAATGTAAAAAGTTGAAACCGATCAACCTAAATATAATTTATGCCCCAGATTAGCAAAATACCTTCAAACTCACTGATGTAGTAAGAACCATTAACTAGTATAAACGTCACTGAGTAAGCAGCTGCTTCTGGTGACTTCATTCCAAAGAGTTTTTAAAGTAATTTTAAATAACTTTTTGTTTGAAATTTTTAAAGTAAAGATGACATTTGGGTAATTTTGCGATGACTTCATGAAGAAGCCACACATCACTATTTCTAACAGTTTCAGGGCCATTTAATCTGAATTATAAAGAAACAATTACTTGAAATCATATACACCTCATACTGTAAGCTTATGAGGAAACTACCGTTTAGAAAAATGTAGACGTTTTATTCTATCCACAATTATATTTTGGTGAGTAAAACTGAATCAAAATGAAATAAAAGATGAAATCGAAATAAATTTAAGAAGAACATAAAATGTTCTCCTTGTCATATTTTAATATTGCCTTTTATTAGATTTCAGCCACATTACAAATAACAATAAAAGTAAGAAGTACCAGTAGGCCTTGCAGTATTATTTCACCTAGGGAACAACAAAATTAAGAGCAATTGAAGACCAGTCAAAGCTACGTAAATAAAAAAGACTGACACCTATGTAGTGACTGGTTCTTGATGCACTTTTTCCCGTTCACCATGTCATTACTATTTGTATTCGCAAAGAAAATTTTCACACTTCACGATTATTCATTCATGGTGTGACACACACGAGTATTTACAAGTAAACAAATGTAATAGGGCAATATATATAAAAAGGCGAGATTTTAAAAAGGTAAAATAACATTAAGTTTTAATTTATTGGTCCCACGTACTAGAGAGCTAGTTTAAAAGACCTCTTTTTGCTGAACAACTTGTAATATGTTTTCTTAGCTGGTAATCCATTTCACTTTCATCCAGGTTCAATTTTTCTACGTAAAAGAATATGATATTTCTTTATGTTACGTAATAATATTTAACATTTGTAATATTAACGTACCACTAGAGAAAAATTCACCAGCGTACCTGTAATACTGCTATACCGGGTTTGAAGAAGATATATAGTGTAAGGCAGGGGACGCCACACACTTTCTGAACTATTTTCCAGTATGAAACAAACTTCACAACAGTCAACAATCATTAACGCACGTCACAAAAATAAAATGTCCATAAACCTAGCAGAGTCAGTGCAAGGCTTATAAACGCTTGTGGCGCTTCCAGTGGATGTCTATGGAAGCTATGCTGCGCGCACATCTGCTGTACAGCCTTCCAGGGAAATTACAGTTTATTTCAAGCTTGGGAAAATTATTTTAATTCAAGCTAAATTTTTACAGCTTGATGTAAACTGTGTAACAGGTTGATTTTTCAATCTTGAATTTTCAACTGAACCTAAACTCAATATCCACCTTGAAATAAGCTGTGTAACAGGTTGATTTTTCGATCTTGAATTTTCAATTGAACCTAAACTCAATATCCACCTTGAAATAAGCTTGAGTGCTAGCTGGGCTGTCACTCCTACCGGTAAGGATACCATATTGATGAACAACACTCCAGAAGCGGTCGAACAAGTGCATTGTAAGCCTCGCCTTTGCGGATGCGTTGCATTTCCTTAAGATACTTCTCTTTCTTAACTCAAAACAACCTGTTTATGAATCAGTCTGAAACAATGAATGTAGTATTTCAGACCAAGCATAGTGAAAATTACAATATAAATGTTCATATAATTGGAAAGACTATTAAAGAAGTAGCCAGTACAAACTTTCTAGGAACTATAATAGACAAACATTTGGCATGGGGGGAGCACATAGGTGCACTGTGTGAAAAGGTGAATAAACAGATCTGCATCATGCATAAAACAGCTAAGACTGTGGATGATAAAGTCCTCAGATCAATGTCTTCCCACATTTGTCTTATTCAGTTCATATATGGGGAAGTGCACAAGCTGGCAACTTAAAAAGAATGTTCACAATTCAGAAAAGAGCAGTGAGACGCATTGCAAAAATATCACCAAGACAGACCTGTAGGCAAGCTTTTGTACACTATAATATTATGACAGTATATTCACTGTACATATACCAAAGCATAATGGCGGTAAGGTCAAGCGATAAAAACCTCCTAAATAAAGATGTACACAAACACAGTACAAGAGGAAATGAAAATTACTACGTGATAAACAGAAATCTAAAACTGTCTATGACTGCCCCTGAAGAAGCAGGCAAAAGATTTTTTAATAAACTCCCCAAAATCATTGAAAAAGAAACAGACCTAAAATGTTTTAAAATCATTTGAAACTATATCTAACAGAGAAATGTATATACAGTTTGAGTGAATACTAATTTGGTGTTTAAATATGTTATATCATTACTGAAATGTATCTCTAAAAATTATCATTTCTGTATGGTGTTTCGATTTGTATGTATATACAATGTGAAACATGTAATACGTTTGTATGCTTATAGACTATTTCTGTTATTTATTTCATTTATATATAATGAAATCAAATTTGATGTTAATAGCCTATTGTATGACACACCCAATACTCTCAGCTGGATTTTCAGCTGGAGTCCATGGGCAAAGAATAAATAAATAAATAAATAAATCTCAGTCTAGCATCTGTTTTTCCTACTGTTTGGTTGGGTCATGTGGCCATTCCATTCAAGGTCGCTCTAGATTAGATTAGATTAAATTTAGTTTTCGTTCTGTAGACCCAAAAAATGAGATGATTCTCGTGGGTGTGGCACATGTCAGAAAGTATAGCATTAAAACATAAAACATTTGAATATAATGCTTACTACCCTGATCATTTGTTAGGTGATTGTCGAAATAGGTTAATACAATGCAGTAAACTGGAACACCTGATATTTACAGAATTAACACTCTCTCAGAATGAAATACTGTTACGCACTATTAATAAATTTATCATACACAAAATACCTAATCTTGACTGTTGTGGCCAAGTGCTGTCAAAACTGAAATCTAACAGATATTTTTACTTAAGGTGGCTTAACAGTCTCTGTTATCATATTCATCCATGGACTAGAAGGAGCTGACTATCAAAAAGTCTTTCAAACTCTGTTTAAACTGCGCTTCATCTGAAACCAAGTTTTTGATGTTGCTGGCAATTTATTGAGAATGTGTGTTCCTGATTATTGTACCCCTTTTTGGACCAAGGTAAGTGATTTTAGATCTTTATGTAGATTGTTCTTATTCCTAGTGTTGATACTATGTACTGACCTATTGGATGGAAATAGAGATGTATTACTTGCAACAAATTTCACTGAGAAATAAATATACTAAGAACCAGTGGTTAGAATACAAAGTTCCTTGAACAGGTTTCTACAAGATGTTCTTGAATTTACACCACAAATGATTCTTATAACGCGCCTTTGCACCCCAAAAACTTTTGCTCGGTTTGATGAGTTGCCTCAGAATATGATCCCATATAATATAATAGGATGAAAGTAAGCAAAGTATGCAAGTTTTTTTATATTTATATCTGCTACATCTGACATCATTCTCACGGCAAATACTGACTTGTTTAGGCGCTGAAGTAAATTCTGTGGTATTCCCTTCCCAACTGAATTTATTATCAAGTTGTAGTCCTAGAAATTTAACACTGTCAACGTCTTCGATCTGCATGTATTAATATGTTACACTCATGCTGGAAGGAAATCTCTTACAGGTTCTGAATTGCATATAGTCGGTTTAATGACAGTGAATTAGCCTTAAACCACTTATTAATGTCAGTGAAAATTTGATTAGCAGCTATTTCTAAATCTGTACTTGACTTGCTACTTATTGCAATGTTTGTATCATCTGCAAACAAAACAGACGTAGCATCTGGCAGTATAACAGATGAGAAGTCATTACTGTACACAAGAAAAAGCAATGGACCCAAGATGGAACCTTGAGGAACACCACATGTAATTAATTCCCAGTCAGATGAAGACTGCTTACTGCGCAGGTATTTTGCAATGACACCCTTTGTTTCCTATTAGATAGATAAGACTCAAACCATTTTGCAACACTGCTGGTGACACCATAATATTCTAATTTACTTAAGAGAATGCCATGGTTCACACGGTCAAAGGCTTTTGACAGGTCATAGAAAATGCCAGTACCGTCTAATTTATTATCTGATGAATTAAGTACATTCTCTCTGTAAGTGTAAATAGCTTCCTCTATGTCAGAACCCTTAAGAAATCCAAACTGTGACTCGGACAATATATTATTTGCAGTCAGATGCTTAAGGAGATGCTTGAACACACCATTTTCAAATATTTTTGAGAAAGCCAGCAAAAATGAAATTGGTCGATAGTTTGATGGTATCTCTTTATCCCTTTAACTTCAGCATATTTTAGACAGTCTGGAAACGTTCCACTGATAAGAGAATGATAATACAAATAACTTAAGCTAGAACTCAACTCTCATGAGCAATCTTTGAATAACTTTGTCGATATGTTATCATACCCACTGGAATACTTAGATTTTAAGGATTTTATGATGGATGCTAATTCTTTGTGAGACATGAGTGTCATTCCATTTTACTGGAGTTATTTTTAAAGACTGGTCTCAGATACTCCACTGCACTGTTCACCGAACCTGATAACCCCAAGCTGTCAGTAAGCTTGATAGTACTCCTAGATATTTTACGATGATTACTGTTTCCGGCAATTTGTCATCAATAGTGTAGTGACGTGAGTGTCATTTCCATTTTACTGGAGTTATTTTTAAAGACTGGTCTCAGATACTCTACTGCACTGTTCACCGAACCTGATAACCCCAAGCTGTCAGTAAGCTTGATAGTACTCCTAGATATTTTACGATGATTACTGTTTCCGGCAATTTGTCATCAATAGTGTAGCTGCATAGTAGTGGATTTCTTTTCCAATGTATGCGCAATACGTTACATTTGTTTACGTTCAGGGTCAACTGCCAGAGCCTGCACCATTCATCAATCCTCTGCAAGTCATTCTGAGAATCGACACTATCTTCTGGCGCTGCCACTTTGTCACAGACAACCGCATCATCTGCGAATAGTCTTAAAGACCATCCGACGATTTCTATCAGATCATTTATATAGGCTACATTGTAAACAGTAACGGTTTTACGTATTTCATAACGACTACAGTCGCTGCTCAACTATGTAAGTTAATCTTGACTGTTTTGTTTGTATTTTTTTATATATTGTAGCAGCTTTTGACACAGTGCGATGTGGCTAGGCATTATGCTTGTTATGAGCGGACACAAGTAGAATTGCGAACGAAACATGCACATCGAAAGGAACAGACACATTCCTGGATTTTGTTACTTCAGGCTTTTATCAAAAATTGTAAAATCTAGAAATTTCTAGTAAATACACAGTTAACTAAGACTGACTTTATAGAAACAATTTCAGGTTATACTGGTGGTTCATTACTTTTCCACTCTGTGGTTGGCCAGATTAAGTCCTTTTTTTAAAAAATGGAAGGGACAGACAGTCGTGAAATTGACCAAAAATGTCAATTTTCAATTTATATTTTATTTACTATAAGAACTTATGGATACTAAATTTCAGTGATGAATTACATCCAAAGTGCCTGAAAAATAATTAAATGCATGACGCAAACTTCCAGCCGCACCCGCTTTTTGGATCGACTCTTCAATACTAGCTCGGTGAACGACGATTCCATACATTACATTCACAAGGAGAGTCTTCCAAATTGTATCATGTATGTTGTCAAGCCCACTTTCAGGTTTCTGGCTGATACTGAACTTCTAAAAAAGTGTATTGAAGGCAAACCCAGGATCCAAATGAGCCTGTAAATTCACTCATATGGAAACGAAGCCCTCAAATCACATTTCATCTGCTACAGTTGTCAGAATTGCAACTTATGATATACTTCTTGAATTTAATGATGACAACGTAGGTAGGACGGAGGTATTAGAGAGACTGGGCTTTAAGATAGGAAATTTCACTCAAGACATATTAAGAAAAATAGATTTACAGTGCCTCTCTGCAGCTGCAAAGTTGGTTGAGGACCTGGCAAAGGAAAGAAGGCAGAACACAAGAAACCAGAAGAGAAGCCTTAAAGGGAACGAGGGCCCTGAGTACAGATGTGGGGCCTTCTGAAGAGGTGACATAAGAAAAAACGTTATGGTGAACTTCAAACTTCATTTTCTGAAAACTATCTATTTTCAAAATTTATATATCTTTTTCTCAGAAATTACGAAGGCTACAATTATGAAACATTGTACACTTATTTCTATAAACCCAATAAATGTAGTCTCAACAGCAAATTTTCAAAACCTGAGTGTAAGGTGAAATACGGGGCAAAGTGCTTGCAAAGAAAGTAAACACAGAAAATTTTGTAGAAATTTCTTGAACAGTTCCTGAAAAAATATAGATAAATTACTTTTTTAAATAAATTTTTAAATTCCGTCAAAGACTTAATTACATATATAATCCAAGGAAGTAATTTTAAATGTGTTAATTTCATGTAAAGCATGTTGCAGAATTTCATTGCTGTATCTTCGAAGCTGTGGATTTGGTTTCCAAGATCACCTCCCCCCTTAATTTACTTTCTTAAAACTTAACTTACTTCAAAATAGAGTGCCAAAGTTTCGCTTTGTAAAGTAAATAACTTGAACGTTCAGGTCAATGATTCTGAACAAATTCTTTCATCATTTTATGTTTAAAGCTACCATCTTATCAGTTTTCATAATTCCTTTGTAGAGTTTAGAACTGAGTATAATAAAAGCTTTGTCAGAATGAATGATTGAATTTTGACCCAGCGCCTTACCACTCCCTGCCCGCTCCCTACCACTCCAGAAGGTATGCGTGCATCCTTGTGAATATGGCAGTTCTCGTAGTGAAGACTTATTGGTGACCACCAAGATTACTAAAATAAACATCTTGGTTCGTCTTCGCTTAACATGAATGAGTGGGCCAAAATATTGGTACGAGAAACACCCCAAAAGTACTATAGAACAACATCGTTCCAGTACTACACTGACGGAAAAAATTCCAATAGCGAGAAGAAGTTGTGCGATATAATGTTGGTAAGCATGTTTTTACATCTGAAATATGATATCTGTTCCAAAGTCGCGCCAGTCACATAAATCAGCCACTTTTGAGATAGGAAGTGGTGAGTTTATCGTAGTCAAGAACGCCTTTAAGGTAACAAAGACGCCATTATCAACACCTCACTGAGTTTAAACAAGGTCGTATAATAGAGCTACGAGAAGCTGGATGTTCCTTCTTGGCATGAATGTAGCCACTGTACATGACTGCTGACAGTGGTGGTCACAAGAATGCACTGTCGAAAGAAGGCCCAGCTCTGAACGGTCAGAAGGCACTGCGGAGAGGTAACACCATCATGATCGGTGTATGGTTCTGGAGGGTCGTACTGCATTTGCAGCAACAATTTGAGCAGCATTTGGCACCACAGTGACACAAAGAAACTGTTACAAACCGGTTACTTCAAGGACAGCTCCAAGCCAGATACCCTATAGCGTGCATTCCACCGACCCCAAACTGCCGCCGTTTGCGACTTCAGTGGTGTCGAGCGACAGCTCGTTGAAGGGCAGGGTGGAGGTTTGTTGTACACTCCTGGAAATGGAAAAAAGAACACATTGACACCGGTGTGTCAGACCCACCATACTTGCTCCGGACACTGCGAGAGGGCTGTACAAGCAATGATCACACGCACGGCACAGCGGACACACCAGGAACCGCGGTGTTGGCCGTCGAATGGCGCTAGCTGCGCAGCATTTGTGCACCGCCGCCGTCAGTGTCAGCCAGTTTTCCGTGGCATACGGAGCTCCATCGCAGTCTTTAACACTGGTAGCATGCCGCGACAGCGTGGACGTGAACCGTATGTGCAGTTGACGGACTTTGAGCGAGGGCGTATAGTGGGCATGCGGGAGGCCGGGTGGACGTACCGCCGAATTGCTCAACACGTGGGGCGTGAGGTCTCCACAGTACATCGATGTTGTCGCCAGTGGTCGGCGGAAGGTGCACGTGCCCGTCGACCTGGGACCGGACCGCAGCGACGCACGGATGCACGCCAAGACCGTAGGATCCTACGCAGTGCCGTAGGGGACCGCACCGCCACTTCCCAGCAAATTAGGGACACTGTTGCTCCCGGACTATCGGCGAGGACCATTCGCTACCGTCTCCATGAAGCTGGGCTACGGTCCCCCACACCGTTAGGCCGTCTTCCGCTCACGCCCCAACATCGTGCAGCCCGCCTCCAGTGGTGTCGCGACAGGCGTGAATGGAGGGACGAATGGAGACGTGTCGTCTTCAGCGATGAGAGTCGCTTCTGCCTTGGTGCCAATGATGGTCGTATGCGTGTTTGGCGCCGCGCAGGTGAGCGCCACAATCAGAACTGCATACGACCGAGGCACACAGGGCCAACACCCGGCATCATGGTGTGGGGAGCGATCTCCTACACTGGCCGTACACCACTGGTGATCGTCGAGGGGACACTGAATAGTGCACGGTACATCCAAACCGTCATCGAACCCATCGTTCTACCATTCCTAGACCGGCAAGGGAACTTGCTGTTCCAACAGGACAATGCACGTCCGCATGTATCCCGTGCCACCCAACGTGCTCTAGAAGGTGTAAGTCAACTACCCTAGGCAGCAAGATCTCCGGATCTGTCCCCCATTGAGCATGTTTGGGACTGGATGAAGCGTCGTCTCACGCGGTCTGCACGTCCAGCACGAACGCTGGTCCAACTGAGGCGCCAGGTGGAAATGGCATGGCAAGCCGTTCCACAGGACTACATCCAGCATCTCTACGATCGTCTCCATGGGAGAATAGCAGCCTGCATTGCTGCGAAAGGTGGATATACACTGTACTAGTGCCGACATTGTGCATGCTCTGTTGCCTGTGTCTATGTGCCTGTGGTTCTGACAGTGTGATCATGTGATGTATCTGACCCCAGGAATGTGTCAATAAAGTTTCCCCTTCCTGGGACAATGAATTCACGGTGTTCTTATTTCAGTTTCCAGGAGTGTATTTGCTAATGAAAGGTGGTTCTTCCTCGGTGCCAGTGATGGCGGTGTGTTGGTTAGAAAGAGGCTAGCTGAGGGCCTGCAACCAACCAGTCTGTGTGCTAGACACCCTACATCTACACCAGGATTCATCCTCTGGGGTGCAATTTCGTGTGGCAGTAGGAGCACTCTCGTGGTTATCCCATGCATCCTCACTGCAAGTTTGTACGTCAGTCTGTGATTCGGCATGTTTTGCTGCCTTTCATTAACTGCATTCCAGGGGGTTTTCCAACAGGATAACGCTCGCCCACAAACCGCTGCTGTACCCCAACATGCTCTACGAATATCGAAATGTTGCCTTGGCGGGCTCGATCACCAGATATGTCTACAATTGAGCAAATATGGGGCATCATCAGATGATGACTCCAGGATCATCCACAAACAACATTAACCGCCCCAGTACTGACCGAGTGAGTGCAGCAGGCATGGAACCCCATCCCATAAACTGACATCTGACACCTGCACAGCAGAATGCATACACGTTTTCATGCTTGCATTCAGCATCAGTCATTAATGCACCAGTATTTCAAATTTGCAATGGCTTAGCTCACGCTTACTTCAGCCAGTGATCTTGTAATGTTAATTGCTTTAAAAACTTACATAGATAAACGTAACCAAAAAATGGTTCAGATGGCTCTGAGCACTATGGGACTTAACATCTGAGGTCATCAGTCCCCTAGAACTGAGAACTACTTAAACCTAACTAACCTAAGGACATCACACACATCCATGCCCGAGGCAAGATTCAAACCTGCGACCGTAGGAGTCGCGCGGTTCCGGACTGAAGCGCCTAGAACCGCTCGGCCACCGCGGCCAGCTGATAAACATATTTCCGAAATGTCATTATTCTTCATTAATTATTTTGTTGCTGTGATTTTTTTCCGTCAGTGAACACCGTTTACAGACTGCAGGTGGGCCGTTAGTTCGTGCCTTGCTTCACATGAAAAGAGGTGTAATTGTGATTCGTCAGACCATGCTACAAACCTTCTGTCAGCTACTATCCAATTTCTGTGCTGTTTGGCCCATTGAAGACATGCAACTTTATGTGCCCCTGTGGCTATGGCATTTTGATAGTTACCTGACTTCAAACGTCAATTGCATGCAGTTATCTTTGCAGTTTTTGCTCGGAAACTGGTAAAAACGTACATGCATTCACTGACACAAGCAATTCGTGTCTGGTTTGAAACAAATTGTCATTTTATTTTTTCTTGGGCCCACAGCATCGTAGATGTCTTGTAATGACATCATAAATTGAAGACGGTAATGCACCAGAATGCTGCTACAATTGTTAACTGCTAGATGTTTTACATTAGCACTAGGCCTGTTTCGGATTTATCGCCGTCGTCAGGCTATCTGCAATTTCCTATTGCATCGTGGCGCTGTTGCTGTCTTATAATCTTACTGTCGCATAGGTCGTTTCCAACTGCAGCCAAGTTTTTTTTTTTTTTTTTTTTTTTTTTTAATGTGTCTTAATTCCTAAGGGACCAAACTGCTAAAGTCATCGGGCCCTAGACTTACACACTAATTAAACTAACTTATGTTAACAACAACACACACACCCATGCCCGAGGGAGGACTCGAACTTCCGGCGGGAGGGGCCGCGCAGTCCGTGACATGATGCCTTAAACCGCGCGTTCCGAAGTTTTTAAATATTTATCTTAATCTCTACGAATTGCTGTTATTCCCAGATGTAAGCTACGTCTTTTATCGCATTCTATACGATCGACAGCCAATCTAGAGGTGCTGTCAATCGTAGCTGTCAAAACCACGACAGTATATGCAAGCGATAAAAGACCTAGCCTCCATCTGCCAATAACAGCAGTTAATAGAGATAAAACTTGGCTGCAGTTGGAAACGACCTATGCAACAGTAAGATTATAAGACAGCAACAGTGCCACGATGCGACATAGAATTGCAGATAGCCTGAAGATGGTGATAATGCTGAAATAGGCCTATTGCTAATGTAAAATATCTAGCAATTAACAATTTTAGTAGCATTCTGGTACATTACCATCTTCAATTTATTATGCCAATTGTCTTTGGCAAAGTGTGACATGCATCTCCAGCCCCACTCAGTTAGGATGTTTTTATGAAGACTGTTTTTAATCTTTGTTGCATGGCCATCAGTGTAACACCATTTCTTGTAATTATGTTGGACAGTCTATGTCAACACACCAACAAATCGAGTAACTTCATTCATGGGGTGGCCACGAGCATATCCAAAAATGCCATTCTGTCAGGTCTCTACATCTTACAGTGATGATTACTTACAACCAGCCAGCATATAAGCCGGCTGCGGTGGCCGAGCGGTTCTAGACGCTTTAGTCCGGAACCGGGCGACTGCTACTGTCACTGGTTCGAATCCTGCCTCGGGCATGGGTGTATGTGATGTCCTTAGGTTGGTTAGGTTTCAGTAGTTCTAAGTTCTAGTGGACTGATTGACCTCAGATGTTAAGTCCCATAGTGCTCAGAGCCATTTGAACCATTTCTGAGCCAGCGTATAAACACCATTTTAGTGCTATAACTTCCGACACCAGTGGAGGGTTGCATGATGGCCTGGTACCAATTCTACATCATCTATGGTCTCCAAAGCGATCAGTATGCTGTTTTAAAAGGGTGAGTTTTGTATCCTTCGAGATGCTGACGATACTGTATGTGTTACACGAACTCTAGTACTGTATGTTCTCATAATTGTCACTTTGCTCTGGAAAACCATATGCATTCTTCACATTTCTCCACCAATCATTTCTGTTCCTAGCATTCGTGGTCCATTCTCCTTCTCTTAGAGCCATCTCTTCCGTATCGCTGTTGACATCACTCTTCCAACTCCTCTGTGGCCTTTCTCGGCCCCTCCTATCTTCCAAGATCCTGAGAATGCTACTCATAGTAGTCTTCCCTCTTCCATCCTAATTAGGTGTCCTGGTGGAACAGTGTCTTGGAATGAAGCACAAATGGCAGGAGAGTTTCTGAGATGGGGTATCTGCCCGGGGCAGCAATTTCAGATGGCGCCAAATTCATATTCTTGATGGAAAAAACCTTATCTCACAGAGCGCCTAGCATCAATTATTCATATGATTTTGAAATGCATCCCTGTTGGGTTTTGACCATTTTTGAACACATTCTAAGTTGATTTCTGAACCACCATCAGTTGATTTTTGAATGCAAGCATAATGTATGTGATGTCTCTGCCAGAGGAGGGTGTCTGTTCTTTCAGACATGTCCGAAAGAACAGACACCATTGATGACCTGTAGCCATCTAGAATGAAATTAGAATTATATATTAATACCTTCAGCTGCAGACGGGTATTGATATATATCATGTCCGAAAGAACAGACACCATATCCATATAAGTATATAGTTCTGGCAATACCGGGTATGACCTTCCTCTTCTGTGCGGATGCACACATATTACCCGAACTCTTACAGGACTTGATGAGAATGTCTTCCACGAATAATGACTGTGTTGGGTAGGGACACTATGAATGTAGTGTGTGGACATATAAGGTGAGAATGTGGTGCTTGCAGGAGGTGTGTGCGAGATTGTCCCTGCAGTTGAACTATCCTCTGTGCCCTCAATGGCTCAGATGGATAGAGCATCTGCCATGTAAGCAAGAGATCCCAGGTTTGAGTCCCGGTCGGGGCACACATTTTCACCTGTCCCCATTTATATACATCAATGCCCATCAGCACATGAAGGTATTAATATATAATTCTAATTTCATTCTAGATGGTTGCAGGTCATCAATGGTGTGAAAGAACAGACACCATATCCATATCCATATAAGGATGATAGGACATCTGTTAAGACATCAGGGAATGACTTCCATGGTACTAGGGGAAGCTGTAGAGGGCAAAAACTATAAAGGTACACAGACATTGCAATGCATCCAGCAAATAATTGAGGACGTAGGTTGCAAGTGCTACTATGAGATGAAGAGGTTGGCATTGGAGAGAAATTCATGTTGGGCCACATGAAACCGGTGAGAAGACCGATGACTCAGGAAAAAAAAAACTACACACAAGATTGTTATAACTGATGGTACACTCTCAGGAATGACCTAAACACAGAACTTTAGTTTTTGGTGACATAAATATTGGCATAAGGCTAAGGTCACCCAAACAACTTAATCTACCCAACATGCAAAGGTCACATGACCTGCAATATGTTAATGATAACTTAATCAGGCAGCCCATGTTGACTTGATAATATAATTATAATGCTGAGACAAATCAGTATGACATAGAGTTGTTCAATATACATTTTTCATCAGACATTAAATGTCTTTTCTTGAAATTAAAAACTAAAAGGCAAGTATCTGACTCCAGTGACATTAATAACATTAGGCTTTTGAATGAGGAGAACATTGATAAGTTCAGTACACAGCTATAGATGACAAACAGGAATGGCACTCTGATTGAAAGCACTCAATACTGTGGGTTCAACTGGGTGTGAAATCTTATGGGACTTAACTGTTAATGTCACCAGTCCCTAAGCTTACACACTACTTAAACTAAATTATCCTAAGTACAAACACACACACACACACACACACACACACACACACGCCCAAGGGAGGACTTGAACCCCCGCCGGGACCAGCCGCACAGTCCAAGACTGCAGCGCCTAAGACCGCTCAGCTAATCCCGCATGTCCACTCATACTGTAAATGCATTTACATTACTCAACAGTACACTGTCAGTTACATTAAAAACTTGTTGCCCTAGGGTAGTGGGAAAGAAATAAGAGAACTGCCAGGAAAGATATCTCGCATCTATAGTGGCTGGTTCATGCCTGATCTAAATAGGCTTATCACTCTGTTAATGATTTACTATGACAAATCAAAGAATAGTGATGCAGGAAGAGCAAATACATAAGGTTAAATATCAAATACAAGTCAGAAATCAGATTAAGCAAGTGCAAGTGGAATTATGATTTTATTAGTAAGTCCCAAAATAAATGTAAAGTAGGCTGGACTACTGTCAAGACTCATTGGGTGGAAGTCAAGATATTAGAAACAACAATTTCTGTTATGTTAGTGTCACACCAGATGATTTCAACACATTCTTCAGTAATGTTGACAATGTGAATAACACTATTGCAACTGAACATGGCCATAAAGAAGAGAACATCCGTCATTCCCTACAAAATTTTGAAGATGTAGCTCCTCTCTTTAGTAAAAAGGTAAAAGAAGTGAAAGTATGCAATATTACAACTGCAACAGCAAAATTAAGGCACTCAAAATCAGTAGACATTTATGATCTCTCCAATTTTGTACTCAAAAATTGGTGGTCATAACAGCATATCCACTGCATTCACTTATAAAATGGATGTTTCATAGCAGCTGTCTCTCTTCATCCTTAAAAACAACAATCATTACTCCTCTGCACAACAAAGATGAGAGTCTTGTTCTGATAATTACTGCCCAATCTTTGTTGCACCCATCCTTTTGAAAGTAGCAGAATATTGCATATACACTTCTAATCAAGCTGCGGGCCTATGGGGCATCGTCTGAGTTGTGCGACTGGATTCGTGATTTCCTGTCAGGAAGGTCGCAGTTCGTAGTAATAGACGGCAAATCATCGAGTAAAACTGAAGTGATATCAGGTGTTCCCCAGGGAAGCGTCCTGGGACCTCTGCTGTTCCTGATCTATATAAATGACCTGGGTGACAAACTGAGCAGTTCTCTTAGGTTGTTCGCAGATGATGCTGTCATTTACCGTCTAGTAAGGTCATCCGAAGACCAGTATCAGTTGCAAAGCGATTTAGAAAAGATTGCTGTATGGTGTGGCAGGTGGCAGTTGATGATAAATAACGAAAAGTGTGAGGTGATCCACATGAGTTCCAAAAGAAATCCATTGGAATTCAGTTACTCGATAAATAGTACAATTCTCAAGGCTGTCAATTCAACTAAGTACCTGGGTGTTAAAATTACGAACAACTTCAGTTGGAAAGACCACATAGATAATATTGTGGGGAAGGCGAGCCAAAGGTTGCGTTTCATTGGCAGGACACTTAGAAGATGCAACAAGTCCACTAAAGAGGCAGCTTACACTACACTCGTTCGTCCTCTGTTAGAATATTGCTGCGCGGAGTGGGATCCTTACCAGGTGGGATTGACAGAGGACATCGAAAGGGTGCAAAAAAGGGCAGCGCATTTTGTATTATCACGTAGTAGGGGAGAGAGTGTGGCAGATATGATACGCGAATTGGGATGGAAGTCATTACAGCAAAGACGTTTTTCATCGTGGCGAGTTCTATTTACGAAATTTCAGTCACCAACTTTCTCTTCCGAATGCGAAAATATTTTGTTGAGCCCAACCTACATAGGTAGGAATGATCATCAAAATAAAATAAGAGAAATCAGAGCTCGAACAGAAAGGTTTAGGTGTTTGTTTTTCCCGCATGCTGTTCGGGAGTGGAATGGTAGAGAGATAGTATGATTGTGGTTTGGCGAACCCTCTGCCAAGCACTTAAATGTGAATTGCAGAGTATTCATGTAGATGTAGATGTAGATGTAGTCAGCAGCTGTCTACAAAAAATATTCTTATTGACTTACAGTATGGCTTCAGATTCAAAGATCCAGCTTGTCAACAGTAAAAGCAATTGTTAATCAAGACTATCTGTAAATGGTGTGTTTGTGGATGTCAGTTGGTATCTGACTCTGTCACCCATAGAATTCTGGTACAAAAGCTCCACTGCTATGGTTTTAGTGGATCAGATATATTTCTGATCAGGTCCTACCTAACTGATAGAGGAATCCAACAATACGAGAACAAATAGCCAGTATTATATTGTATAAACCCATATCCTACACAGATAATACCACTTTTGTTAAAGCTGTGGAAGACTTGGTAGCACTAAAGCGTGAAAGTAGGGATTGTCTCAGAACAGTCAGTAAGTGGTTCAAAATCAATGAAAAAAACTACAAATATTCTCTTCAGCTTATGTATTAAAGATGATGGCAGTGACCATGGTTCAGTTAAACTACTTGGAATCTATCTTGATTTAAAATTAATGTGGAAGAGTAAGACTAATGACATCTGTACTGAGTTAGCATGTGTTACATATTTATCAGGTAAACTAAGGTTTTATGTTAGTGTTAAGCTATTGCTAAATGCACCCTAAGACTTTCTCCACACCTACCTGACACATGCAATTTTGTTAAGGGTATTATTTTCCTGATGCAAAAAAAAGTTCTCATTTAGCAAAAGAAGACAATCAGATGCATATGTGGAGTCACAAGTAGTGAGCCTCGTAGACCATATTTCAAAAAAATTAAAAATATCAACACTTATGTTCATCTTCACACTCTTGTGTTGTTGGGTTGTTTGGGAGAAGAAACCAAACTGTGAGGTCATCAGTCTCATTGGATTAGGGAAGGATGGGGAAGGAAGCCTGCCATGCCCTTTCAAAGGAACCATCCCAGTATTTGCCTGGAGAGATTTAGGAAAATCACGGAAAACCTAAATCAGGATGGCCAGACGTGGGATTGAACTGTCGTCCTCTCGAATGTGAGTCCAGTGTGCTGACCACTATCTTCACACTAATTTGTCTCATACATACCAGAGGAAGCCAACAAAGTCATAAATTATGACAGTTCATCCATCAAAATAACACACACTTGAAACAGCAGATTGACATCACAGTTACTAGAATTAAGAAAATCAAGATAGTTACAAATACATAGGAGTAAACCCATTTAAATTGTTGCCAGTACAGGCACACAATGCCACTGAATATGTTTAAATGTGTCACACAAAAATGGCATAGAGTAAAAGTGTTTCACACAGTAGAAGAGTTCAAAATGTGCACAAATGATTATCTTAAGAACTATTTCATTTTAGATTAAACTTATATATGTGGATACACTGAATGGTGGAAAATTTTGTACCTTGATAGCCTATAATGATCTGAAAATATTGTTTACACCATGTGTACCAATGAAACTAATCAATTCTCAAAAATATAATCCAACTGGATGGATAAAAAAAATCTGCTCACCAAGTGGTGACAGAAGAAAACAAGAAGTTGAAACAAATGTGCAGGCTCCTTCATCTGGCACAAGGGCTGGAAGGGAAGGAAGAGAGATGAAGGAAATGGCTAGGTTTAGAAAATTGGGAGAGTTCAGAAAAGTCACTCAGAGCCTGATTGTTGCGGACTGATTGTTGCTGAGAGCACCAGATGAGATTCTAAAACTTGAAAGCTCTTAGGTGGAAGATAGGGGAATTAGCAAGATGAAAATTACAGACAGAATATCATGCAAGAGTTAATAAGAATGGAAAGGTAAGTGCATTGTATGTGATAGGGGATGGGGGCTGGGAAAAATAGAGCCAATCATAAAGTACAAAATGTGGAAAACTTGAAGGGAGTGAAGAAAGGAATAGTTACTGAGAAGAAATGCTGAGACTGAAGAAATCAAAGTAAATTAATGCCAGATGGGTGACGAGAACCGAGGACATGTTGCAATGTCAGTTCAGATCTGCGAATTTCTGGCTCAGTTAGTCCCTCTGTTAACTGTACTATACTGTAGATCCCTTGAACAAAAAACTGTAGCTGGGAGAAAGCACAGATCAAACACGTCAACAAGAAGGGTAGCAGACGTGACTCAGAAAACTGCCATTTAGTAACTTTGATGTCCATTTGCTGTTGTAGAATATTAGAACCTTTACTGGGCACAAACATAATGAGATATCCTGAACAGAATGACTTCCTCCAAGCCAACCAGCAAGGATTTAGAAAACATAGATCAGTGGAAACCCAACTCGCACTTTTCTCATATGATATCCCAAAACTCGTCTATCAAGGCAGTCAGGTAGATGTAGTATTTCTTGATTTCCTAAAAGTATTTAACTCATCACCACAACTACACTGATTAACAAAAGTACAGTTGTATGGAGTGTCAAGCAAAATTTTTGACTAGATTGAGGATTTCTTGGTAGGGAGTACACAGCATGTTATCTTCAATGGAGAGTCATCAACAGATATACAAGTAACATTGGGAAATTTGATGAATTCATTGCTGTTTATGTTGTATATTAATGACCTTGAAAATAATTTTAATACTAAACTAGGTATAACACTTTGTAGGAAAGTGAAATGGAACAACCACTAGGCTCAGTCTTAGGTAACACGGGTAGCAGACTTCAGTTTATTGTTAGAATACTAGGGAAATGTACTCATTCTACAATGCTTGCAAATCACTTGTGTGACCCATTCTGAAATATTGCTCAAGTGTGTGGGACCATTAACAAATAGGACTAACAGGGGGTATTGAATGTGTACTGAGAAGAGGAGCGTGAATGATCACAGGTTTGTCTGAGCCACCAGAGAGTGTCACAGAGATGTTGAAAGAACTGAACTGGCAGACTCTTGAAGATGGATGTAAAATATCCAAAGAAAGTCTACTTATAAAGCTTCAAGAACGAGCTTTAAATGATGGCTCCAGGAATATTTTACAACTTCCTTTAGGGCAGGGTAAGATTAATTACACCAAACAAAGAGCCATTTAAACATTCATTCTTCCTGCTCTCCATATGTGAATGGAACAGGAAAAGGTCCCAATAACTGCTACAATGAGATGCACCCCCTGCCATGCAGTTCTCAATCCTTTGTATATGTGGATGAAGATGTAGCTGTATTCTGAAACTGTTTCAAAAACATGATGCTTTGTGGAGTGAGTATGCAATATGCTGATGCCATTTCAAAGCAGCATCTCTAATGATATTTTTCTTTGAATTATAGGTATTAGAGAAACCAGTGAAATGTTAGTCAAGAAAAGTTTGAGACACCAGAAAGAAACTGCCAGTAGCAGGCGCTGTTCATCAGTACCATGACTGAATTCACAGACTCTTGAATAATCTGATAAAAGCGTGGGGAAACATGGAGAAAAATCTACACTCAGTCTCCCAGAAGGCTGTGATATATCCATTGAAGAGGGTAAAAACCTGACACAATTCTGGACAACAGTGCAGTGCCTAGAATGTTCGTTATCAGCCATTCAGTATGTTTTCATGCAATTGGCTTTCTCAACAAATACAGGTAATGGTACAGTTTTGCACATATATAAATGCTTAAATATAAAGGAATATTAGTCATATACATTGTATACATACACACATTTACAAATTTAAATTCACACATTTACAGGTATTTACCCTATTTGAAGCACAATTCTTGCACAGCACTTTCCATAAATCTGTCCAATTTTAGCCAAGTTTCAAAAACATTTTTGAACTTAATGTAAGGGATATAAGTGCATTGTTTTTAGCAATTTGTTGAAGAATTTCAGGCTCATGTGCTTGTGGCTATTGTATGAGTCAGGAACCTTGAGCATGGTAAATCTATCTTGTGGTTATTTCTTGTATTGTGGAGATGAACATCATTTCATAGGGTAAGTTTGTGTAAATGTGCTTTGGCATACATTAAAGAGCCATAGATGTAAAGACTGAGGCCGGTCATTACAGTGAATGATCTGAACAGATTTCTGCAAGTCCCTCTGTGAGACAAACCTAGAATATATCTAATGTCCTACTTTTGCCATTGAAAAATGCAAGTCAATTCTGTGGCATTTCCCTGTAACAGTGTTCCATACTGCAGATGTAAGTAGAAAAGTGCATAATAAAGAGTATAGTAGAAGATTCTTACTGGCATTGTGAATTAAACAATCAAAAATCCAGGGTGGACAATCTTATGAAAAGGATAGATTGCTACTCCTCACCAAATAGTGGAGATGTCGAGTTGCAGACAGGCACAACAAAAACACTGCTAAGCAAGTAAGTTTACTTGTGTAGCAGTCTTTTTGTAGTCCTGTCTGTGACTCAACTAACCATGTCTGCAACTAAACATCTCCACTGTATGGTTAGTAGCAATCTGTCCTTTTCAAAATACTGATATTTTGCATTAATTTATGAAAAAAAAATTTGCTCTTGCTAGTCTGCTGCTTAAGAAGTTTATTTGTCCACCCTATGACAGTCTTCCATCACTTGTAAGTCCAAGTAATTTCACATTTTTATTCTCAGACATAGTTGCTCTGGGACTCAAATAAAGTTCTTCATTTTTTAATTTGTTAACTGACTGCTTGTTTCTCAGATACTAGTAATTAAATGTTTAATCTTTTATCAGTGCAAAATACAATTTTCTGGGTACACCTTCCTGCATGTCTGTATTACTTCTCTTGTTTGTTGACAGAGCTGCCACGTGCAATGTCATTGCCACTCAGAAAGAGAGATCATTTCATAGACTAGGACAATAACAAATTCTCCACTGCAGATGATGTGGCTCTCTGAATTTTATTGCACATTGGAAGTGACGCTTACATGTTAAAGTGGTGAAACAAACATGAAAATGATATAAAACAGATGGCTGCAGTTACAAGACATATTTTGTATATCCCACCAACAAATTCACTTAGTGAATGGTGCTTTAGGAAAGCTGGCATGTTAGTAACAAATCGGTTCAGCCATTTAAATCCAGGCTGCATCAGTGACCTACTGCTTATCAATAGCAATTATAACTTTTTTTCAAGTGAAAAGTGAGTACAGCTGTGAATATATAATATTCTTCATTTATTTTCTTTATAGAGACAGTTGTCTACTAAATTTGAATATAGAACATGTGCATAGTTCCCTGTTTTGACAAGCAGAATAAATCTTCTTTTTGATAATGAGATGTTTCTGCATGCTTGTGCTGAATATCAAATTATTTTCCATATGCTGTATGAAGTTAATTGTGTCACTAATGCATGCTTCGGAACAATACTTTTGCATAAGAAAAGAAAGAGAAGAGAGAGGGAAGAAAGAAAGAGAAAGAAAAAATAAACTAAGAGAAAAGAAGAAGAAGAAGAAGAAGAAGAAGAAGAAGAGAGAGAGAGAGAGAGAGGCATTTGATTTGTGCAGTGCAGCAAGATGAGTTGAAGTGAAACTTCAGGCCTTATGTATTACTTCCATAGGAACCAGAAAGACAAAATTAGTCTGAATGCTTTCCAAGTCCATAATCTGGACATTGGAAATGGATTGAGTACATGGCCAAGTAGAGTCATGTGGGGCCAGACATCATGAGTGCCTCAGCCCCTCCCCCCCTTTCAGCAGGTGAGTCATAACTGTTCAAACACTGAGCGCTGCAGCACTCTAGTGGAGAGGCGTAATACATTTTGAAGCCCACCTTTCAGCACATTATGTTGAATCCACAGCTGACACTTACTGTGTGTTCCCGTGTATACTCAGTGACATTGTCAATTCATTTTCTGTCAGGGATCAATGAGAAATTAACATCTTGTCAAATGAATCCTGTTTTGTGTTATGCCGGGTCAATGGTTGTGATCAGATAAGGTGTTATTCATGCAGCGGCTGCTCAAAACATACACAGCACCTTTGATCCTTGCCAGTGGGGGCAGTATTAGGCTATGGAGGTATTCACCTGGGTTTCCGTGGGAACTATGGCAGTAATCAAAGGCACCACGTCAGCTTCAGACTATGTGAACACTGTTGTGGACAAATAGCATTCCCTTCATGCATGATATCTTCTCCGATGGTGACAGCATCTCCCAGCAGGATAATTGTCCATGTCACAAAGCCAGAGTTATGCTGTACTGGTTTGACTAGCACAATAATAAATTCACACTGATGTCTGGGCAACTAAATCTACCTGACCTGAACTTGATGGAACGCATAGTGGAACACAGTCAGCCATCACACTTTGTGGTGTTGAATTCCAGAGATGGACCAACATTCTATTCTGCAGGTACTCATAATGCAATGGATAATCAGTGTAGGACTGACAGAACATACCAAATATATTCAATGAAAAACAGCACAAATGGTCACAGGTTTGCATTGGTGAGCATGACAGAAATGGTAGGAGACAAGGTACGGGCAGAAGTGAAGCTGTGAGGATGGGGTGTGAGTCGTGCTTGAGTAGCTCAGATGGTAGAGCACTTGCCCGCGAAAGGCAAAGGTCCTGAGTTCAAGTCTCGGTCCGGCACACAGTTTTAATCTGCCAGGAAGTTTCACAATAGAAAATTCTTAAAAAACCTCAATTGGCAGACACTTTAAGATCAGACACCAGTTGTCCTGTGCAAACCTACTTCCAGTGTTTCAAGAACTGAAGAATATAGAAATATACTTCAGCCCTTATGTATCACTTCCATAGGAGCCAGAAAGACAAAATTAATCTGACTGCAGTGATTGCAGATGTATTTAAGCAGTCATTCTTGTCACTCACCAAACACAAATGTACTGGGAAGAAACCATAACTTGTGTACAATACTAAGTAGCCTTCGCCATGCCCTCTCAAATAGTTCAAAAATGGTTCAAATGGCTCTGAGCACTATGGGACTCAACATCTTAGGTCATAAGTCCCCTAGAACTTAGAACTACTTAAACCTAACTAACCTAAGGACATCACACACACCCATGCTCGAGGCAGGATTCGAACCTGCGACCGTAGCAGTCCCGCGGTTCCGGACTGCAGCGCCAGAACCGCTAGACCACTGCGGCCGGCCCCAAATAGTTTGCAAGGTATCTGCATAGATATAAATTATGTATGTCATCACTTGGCATGAGCTGTCTTCAACATAACAAGCTTTTAATTAAAATGATCTTCACTGTATTGTATTGGTGACAGCAAATAACGTAATTAGCATAAATTCCCAGTTATTTAATGTTTGCAGTTATTGAGAAGCACAAAATATATCTAAAACTGATTTTTTTCCCATCTCAGAGTACCAGTTGCAGCCTACATCTTCAATTATTTGCCAGGTTTTACCCTCTACAGCTCCCTCTAATGCTACACAAGGTATTCCGTGGTGTCTTAACAAATCAGCCTGTCCCTTCTTCTTGTCATTGTTTTCCATATATTCCTTTCCTTACTGATTCTGCAGAAAACCTCTTCATTCCTTACCTTATCAGCCCTTATTAGATGATAATTTTAAACATTCTTCTGTAGCACCAAATCTCAAATGCTTCAGTTCCCTTCTGTACCAGTTTTTTCATAGTCCATATTTCGCTAACATATAATGCTGTGGTCCAACCATACATTCTCAGATCCTTTCACCTTGGATTTTAATCCCACTATTGAATCTTTCTTTTATTTCTGCCATTGCTTCTACAGTGTATATGTTGAACAGCAGGAACAAAATAAAATTAAATTGAATTAAAAAATGCTGTTTTTTTTTTTTTTTTTTTATCTGGGCACTTCTTTCTTGAGCTTCCAATCTTATTGTTATCTTCACTTCTTGTACATATTGTATCTATTAACCATAGTTCCCTCTGCCTTACCCCTATTTGTCACAGAATTTGAACATCTTAATGTGTATAATTTTTTTTTAAATTACAGTTTACCTAATTCATTTTGCCAGATAACCACTAGGCCTTCTCTACACTTGTCTGCCTCAGCATCTGAGTGGTCATCACAGCTGACTGCCATAAGGGGGGCCCAGGTTCGATTCCTCGTATGACCATGGGGGTTTCTTTGTGGTGGTGGTGGGGGGGGGGGGGAGGGGGGGCTGTTAAATGGCGCATTCAGTCTCATGAGGCAAACTGAGGAGCTACTCCATCAATTAGTAGCAGTTCAAAGGTCAAGAAACCTGACAATAAAAGGGAGAGGGGTGTGATGACCACATGACCCCTCCCCCCCCCCCCCCCACACACACACACAAACACTGCATTCAATAGTGTCATTGTCAAAGGATGATATGGTCTGGTTGGTAAGGCTCGACTGGGCCACCTAGGGCCAGAACATGGAACTTTGCCTTACCTAACTCCTCTATACTTTTTATGTGTAACGTACTTGGAATTGAAATTGTTTTAACTATGTTCTTACATCAGTGAGTCCTGAATTATTACTACAGTATTGACAGAAAGATATTTGTATTCAGTTTATGGAAAAATGTTGTTTGTAACAGTTAAAGCCAGTACAGGCCTTCCAATTTTATTATTTTGTGTTTTAGGCAGATCCATCTCTTTAAAAGATTTATTGACGTTTGTGGTACATACCATGCAGCCACAGCACCATTTTAAATAAGTGGTAGGCACTCATCTTATAATGAAAACAAATTTATTTAATTACATACAGAGTACATGGTAGCCGATATCAAGTCATAATGACACATTTGAAAATTACTTCTTTTAGAATGTTGAGGAACAAATGTGAAGCACAGTATTAATACATCTATTTCTTCTGAAATAATATTGTGACACTACATTTTGACTGTATAGTGGCTTCTGTAAGGGTTAAGAAATACATAGGTATGGCACTGTCATGTCACAGATAGGTCTGTGGTATGGAACATAAGCTCTGTGAGGGAATATACACTCAGATGTATGTACAAGTTACTGCAGCGTTTAATTTCTAAAATTTTAAGTGTAGTAGTGCACTTCTTCAACCATACAACCCCCTCCCCCTCTTCACTCCCAGCCATAAAAATCACAAGTTTCGATTTTTTGTAACTTGAGTATCAACCTATGTTCTAAAAAGGGTACAGGGCAGGGAAAGAGGAAAAGATTTTGAGCATCATGAGCAAAGGGACATGATGGGAAGAATGTTTATGTGTTACCTCAAAAGTCTACCAACTTTTAGCCATGTGTATACTGTGCATGCAGCTGCTCAGTAGCTGTGGCATAAATTACAACACAGAAGAAACAAGATTTCATGAAAGCACATTATACATACACTCATGTTCAAACACTCCATACACTATTTATTTTGCATTGATGTGACCATGCTACTAGAATCATGAGGTTGCTGGGAGTTATAAACAGAAGGCGATATGTACCTATCACAACTTGGGATTGAAGCTAAGCTTAGCTTGATTATACTGTACACACACACAGAAACACACACACACACACACACACACACACACACACACACACACACACACACACACACACACACACACAAACACCCCCACACCTCACCCCATGCCCCTGCCCATTGTATCACATTGGTCACCCATTGTCATGTTCACTTGAGCCGGCGCATCGGTAAATTATATTTACACTGTGATTTAATACAAATTTACTATTTCAAATCTCTGGTACTGACTTGTTCCAGTGAGTGCAAATAAAATTATCTGGAAGGTGCCGGAACATTGTTCCAGTGCATTCTGACTGAAATTGAGCCCTGGGTTATGGTCTCTTAAAAAGTATGTGATAATTTTGTTTATAGTAATAGCTCCTGCTAAAACTGGAAGTGAAAGAAGAAGGAGAAGGGCTGTAATAGCTACAGATCATATATAAGTTGCTGCAGTTTCTTATTCAAAGATTGTGGCACTGTTAATGAGAAACTGGTGTTTCAGTTTGATTTTTGTCTCTTGCACAAAGTTAATTGTTAATTATTCATTTCTTATTTATAATGATATATGAAATAAAAAACAACAAAGGGATGACATGCTGTAATTCAGAGAAAATGTAGACACACTTATGTAGACTAATCATTTGTATTATGCCTCAATATATAGTGTTTTGCTTATTTAGTTGTCCAAATTTTGTATAGTAGAATGTGCATTTAGTGCTTTAGTGTTTTTTGAGTTTGGCCATTTGTGTAAATTAACTTCTGTGCACCACTGCCCTCAGAGATGTAATGTGGTCAATGGGCAAGAGTTGCCTCTGATTGGAGAGATGCATGGTAGCTTGTCCATTTTCAGTTTCCTCTGGCCTGTTACTCTCCTGGTCAAAAAAAAAAAAAAAAAAAAAAAAAAAAAAAAAAAAAAAAAAAAAAAAAAAAAAAACCTTGCAGTTAATCCATTGCTGGCTTTGATTTTATTCAAGGAACCAACCACAGTGGTCCTTGATTTTGTGAGTCATGCATTTTTCTTTAAATTCTCAGAAGGCAAGAAGATAGCCCTGTGTTCTTGTCACCATTCAAGTGAGACTAAATCTGCAAGTAGTGAGACTAGGAATTTGACATGCTTCATCTTCAATCAAAGCAGGCTATGCATTTGTTGTGTTGTTTGGAGGAGTTTCCTGATGTTTTGTCTACTAAGCTAGGAATAATTAATGTGATCCAGTATGATGTATGTCTGATTGATGATGTTCCAGTTCGGCAGTCTCCGTATGGACTTTCACCCCCAAAACGGAAAATCTTGGCACATAAAGTAACTAATGTGTTGCAGGATGGGGTGATCAGACCTTCTACTTCTACTTATGCCTCACCCATTTCTCTTGTCTCCAGGGCTCAAGGTCAGGACTATAGGCCAGTTATGGATTATAGGCTGCTGAATAAAAAGGTTGTTTTAGAGTCAGTCTCGGTGCCTACTCTAAACAACTGTTTTATGTGGTTCTCTGAGGCTAAGTGATTCACTGTGCTTGACTTCAATCAGACCCATTATCAAACCCCTCTTGCCAAAAAATCTAAGTACATCACGGCGTCTTGCATCGAGTGGAGCCTCTATGATTTCAACAGGGTGCCCTTTACGTTGGCCACCAGAGCTGCTGTTCTCTCTCATCTGCTGCATAACATCTTGGGGGGATTTGAAGACCATCTATGTATTTAACTACCTCAATGAATGGTCATTTATAGTGGTTCATTTGAGGAACATTTTTTCCACCTTAGACAGGTGTTGTCAAAGCTTTGTGATGCTGGGTTAACCATCAAGTCCACTAAATTAATCTTGCCAGGCATCAGGTTTCTTTTTTGGGTCATCTGGTTTCCAGGGATGGTAACAGTATTGACCAAGAGCAAATGAAGGACCAGGAAAGAGGTAATTAGATTTAGTGGTATGGCCAACTACTTTCATAGATCCACTCCCAGTTTTGCTCTGCTTGCTGTGCCTCTTAATAATCTGTGCAGGAAAGGGGAGAATTTTGTATGGGGTGAAGCCAACAATGTGCCTTTGAAACTTGTTGTGGGTTGGCAGGAGAGCCAACTCCGGGTTACTAGAGGAAGGCGAAAGGCACGTGTTTTAACTCACACAGGCTGGTGTGAGGTCTGGAACAGGACAAGGAAATTAGAATTTAGAAAAAATGGACATAGCTGGTGGAATACTTAACTTTAATCCATTAATGGTGAACATCGCTCTTGACGGTACATTATTCATGATATCAATAGTAACTGGTAATAGCGCCTTGCTAGGTCGTAGCAAATGACGTAGCTGAAGGCTATGCTAACTATCGTCTCGGCAAATGAGAGCGTATTTTGTCAGTGAACCATCGCTAGCAAAGTCGGTTGTACAACTGGGGCGAGTGCTAGGAATTCTCTCTAGACCTGCCGTGTGGCGGCGCTCGGTCTGCAATCACTGATAGTGGTGATATGCGGGTCCGACATATACTAACAGACCGCGGCCGATTTAAAGGCTACCACCTAGCAAGTGTGGTGTCTGGCGGTGACACCACATTCCTCCCCGCAAATCGGCAAACGGTTGTGGCATAAAGCTTCCACCCACCATGGGTAAGACCCCATGTTGACGTATGTGACGAGGTGGGGAGCCTAACAACAGGCGAGGCTGTGCCACCCTGCCATTTGGACTGCGGGGAGCTAGGAAACGCCTGAAAACCTGCTCCAGGGTGCACGCCAACATGTGGTGTATGCGCCCACAGAGAGACAGGAGGGGCCAAAGGGTCGACTTCCATTGGGCCGGGGCTCCCGACGGGCGAAGACGACGTATGGTCCGGAGTGGGCAAGAGTTCCATGTCGGAGGACAACTGGTCACGGGAAGCGATCGGCGGCGCGTGACCCAGGGAGGCGCCTGGCGGTTGCAGCGATGCGTCCACTGCGGGCGTCGCCAGCGGGAGAACAGGCGGCGGCGGCGGTGGCGGCGGCGCATCGCCATGGGGCAAAATGGAAGGCAGCGTTGGTAATACCTGGGGCTGAGGCGAGCCAGTAGATGGGTACCTAGGGCGCTGACAGGACGGCACTGTCACTGAAAACAGACGGGGAGCGGCAGATCCCATGCTACGACAGAGGCGCAGCTGGTTGAGATGCCGTCGCACCTCACCAGAGGCTCCCAAAACCAGATACATAGCGCGACCGAGGCAGCGAAGAATGCGCCCTTCGAGCCAACGCCATGAACCTCGATAGTGGCGGTAGTAGACAACGTCGCCTGTGGCAAAAGCAGGTGTCTGCCGCTGCACTGGAACCTGATGCAGCGGATGTAGCAAAGACATCAAGGTTCAATGAGGGTGACCATGGAGCAACTCAGCCGGCAAGCGACCATCTCGGGGCTGAGAGCAATATGAGGACAACAAGAGCAATAACGCGTCCTCCCGAGAATGCGACTCTTTCAACTTCAACATCTGTGACTTGAAAGTCCTGACCAATCGTTCAGCAGCACCGTTTGACTGTGGCGAAAACAGCGCGGACGTCAGATGTTGAATACCATTGGCCTTGCAGAATGACTGAAATTCTGCGGACACGAATTGCGGGCCATTGTCAGAAACAATAGTCTGTGGAAGACCTTCAATGCAAAAGATAGCGGATAATGCTTGGATGGTGGCAGATGATGTCGTGGAAGACATCCGGACAACAAAAGGAAATTTACTGAATGAATCTACCACAACCAACCATCGAGCATTCCAGAATGGACCAGCAAAATCGATGTGTAAGCATTGCCAAGGGGAAGTGGTTTTTGGCCATGCAAAGAATTTCCGCGGTGGTGCTGATTGTTGTTCGGCACACACCATGGAAGAAGAGCACATATTCGTAATCGCGGCATCGATTCCGAACCAAGTACAGTGCTGACGAGCAAGTTGTTTCGTTCTCACTACACCCCAATGTCCTTGGTGGAGAAGCCGTAAGACAGAGGACTGTAACGAACGTGGGACCACGACCCTGGACTGATCATTATCAGAATGCAACAGCAAAACACCACGTTGTACAAAAAGTCTCTCCTTGTGAGCAAAAAATCGGCGAACCAACGGATCCCCGATCTGTGACTTTGACAAGGGCCATTGCGTAGCAACAAAACGCAGAACGGTAGCAAGGACAGGGTTGGCAGCTGTGGCTGTAGCTACACGACGAAAATCAATCGGAAAGGATTCGACCACGTCATCGGTTTCCGAATCAATGAACATGCAAGCAAATTCGGAGGAATCGAATGCTCTATCCTCAGCAACAGGCAAACGGGACAACGCATCGGCGTTTTCGTGCTTAGCAGTGGACCGATACAAGATATCGTAGCGGTACTGCGAGAGGAAAATAGATCTGCGAATGAATTTCTGTGCTGTACGTGGAGGTACAGGCTTGGTCGAATGAAAAAGCGATGTCAAAGGTTTGTGGTCTGTGATGATGGTAAAGTGACGACCATACAAGAAATCATGAAACTTTGTAACACCAAATACGAGAGCCAATGCTTCTTTCTCGATCTGTGAATAATTTCTTTGCGCAGACGAGAGCAATTTGGACACAAAGGCAATAGGGCGATCGTGCGATCCATCTTTGTGCGCAAGCACAGCACCGATCCCGAAATCCGATGCATCCACCATCAACAAAAGGGGCTTCCAGGGATCGAATGGCCTAAGGCAGGTATTGGAAAGCAACGCCGATTTCAACTGGCGAAAGGCGCGTTCGCATTTCGTCGTCCAGACGAACGGAACACCTTTACGGCGTAAGCGATGAAGCTGATCTGAAATGGAAGAGGCCTGTGGAACATAGCGCTGATAATAGTTAATTTTTCCCAGCACACTCTGTAGCTGCTTCAAATTCTGTGGCGAAGGCAAGTCTTGTATGGCACGGAGGTGCTTGGGACTGGGATGCATGCCTTGGGCATTGAGTACATGTCCCAGGTAGGGTAAGTCACGAGCAAAAAACACACATTTGTCCTTCTGCAAGCGAAGACCATTTTGTCGCAAGACCTGAAATAATGTTCTGAGATTGGCTAAATGTTCTTCTTCTGTCTTTCCGGAGATCACAATATCGTCCAGATAGTTTGCTGCAGTAGGGACCGACGCAAAAACAGTTTGTAGATATTGCTGAAACAATGCAGGGGCGGATGCACACCCGAATGGCAGTCGGTTGAATCGATACAAACCAAGATGCGTGTTAACCACCAAAACGCGCTGGGATTCTTCGTCCACCAGTATTTGCAAGTACGCATCTGCTAGGTCCAAATTCGAAAAATATTTACCCTGACACAGTTTGTCAAAAAGATCTTCCGGGCGGGGTAAAGGAAAAGTTGCAGTCACTAGTTGTGGATTCACTGTTGCCTTGAAGTCCACACAAAGTCTCAATTTTCCCGAAGGTTTTGGCAAAATTACTAAGGGTGATGCCCAGAGAGAAGCCTGCACACGTTCAATTACACCTTGTGATTCCAAATCGTGTAATGTTTTTGCGACCTCATCACGCAATGCGTGGGGAACATTGCGCGCTCTGAAAATTTCGGTTGCACGTTGACTTTCAGTTCCAAATGTGCTTTATAGTTCTTAGTGCAACCGAGGCCTAGTGCAAAAATGTCTGCAAATTCTTCACATAGACGAGAAACACTGTCAGAAGGCACAGTCTGGTTCACTGATAGGACCTGATTTACTATAGACAAGTTAAACAACTGAAATAAATCGAAACCAAACAAGTTCACTGCAGAAGAAGAACGAAGGACGTAAAATGACACAAGTTTTGTTTGTCCCTTGTATGTTTCAAGAAGGCTGCACTGTCCTAACACAGGGATCTTGTGACCTGAACAGGTAGTTAACAGTTGCGGCACGCAACGGAGGCATGCCCAGCAGTTTGTAAGTGTCTTGATTGATCAGTGAAACTGCAGCCCCGGTATCGAGCTGGAATAGTATCACTTTGCCGTTAATGTCCAAGTCCACAAAAAGTTTGTTGTCCTGCTGACAACAAGAGCGACTGTCTCGTGCAACGTGAACTGACACTGGTACAAAATCACTTGCGACTTGACGGGAGGTCCGGCGATGTCGACGCGCACTATTTGTGAGGCAAACACAGTCACTGTTAGAGAGAGTGGCACTGGGTGGAGTGGAATGAACTATATGAATTTCCATGGGCGAAGTTTCGTGAGCCTGAGTATCCTTGGTTCGATTCTGATTCCGGCACGAAGCAAAGGGCCTGGAATGGTTTTGAGCTTCCGATCTGAGCTTTTTCTGGCAAACACTTTGAACATGTCATTTTTCATTACAGTAAAAGCAAATAGCTTGGCGTGACGGGCAATTCTCACGCCAATGTCTAGTAGCACACTGCGGGGCTTGATTTTAGCACTGCATTTGCTTGCCGGCGCGGTACATGTGGCTGAGAGCCTGGCGGCAGCGGTGCGGCCGGGCGCGAGGACTGTTTACTGTTCCGAGCAGCTCGCCCGGTGGGTTGGTTAACCTGACACACGGGTGGTGAAGTTTCAAATGATTCCTGAGCAAAGTCAAGTGTATCCTGCCGATCCAATATGTCCATCACTTGTTGAAGGGAGGGATTGACTAGTTTCAAAATCTGTTCCTGTATACGAACATCAGAAACGTTCTGTGCAATTGCATCACGCACCGTAGTATCTGAATACGGCAGTCCACATTGACACTCAAAAGCACAATCCCTAGTAAGGCCTTGCAAGGTTGCAACCCACTCCCTGTAAGTCTAACCTGCCGTACGTTTCGTACGAAAGAAAGTATACCTTTTTGCAACTACATTGACTGATTGCTTGAAATATGCATCTAATGCAGACAAAATTTCTTCGTAGGACAGAGTTGCTACATCGCGTTGGAAAAATAATTTGACTATCACACAGTACGAGTGCACACCTACGGAGGACAACAAAAAAGGCTGCCGCTCGTTACCTTGAATTCTGTAGGTGGCGAGATGGAATCCAAATTGGCGTGACCACTCTGTCCAGCTTTCTAGCACAGCATCAAAAGGTCGAAAAGGTGGTGCAACTGCGTATTGTGGCTGCGTGAGCGGTGGAGCGGCGGCTGCCGCATCGTTTTTCAGTGCACGTTGACCCTGGACGAGCTGTCCAAGGGCATCCAGTAAGGCCTGTGTCTGCTGATTCTGTAAGCGATAAAATTCGGACAGTGCATCTGGAGATGGTGGTGAAGCCATTACACAAGTAAATCAGGGCAGTATAGTTATGAACGCAGTATTGTCTCATCGCCAATGCTGTGGGTTGGCAGGAGAGCCAACTCCGGGTTACTAGGGGATGGCAAAAGTCACGCGTTTTAGCTCACGCTGGCGTGAGGTCTGGAACAGGACAAGGAAATTAGAATTTAGAAAAAATGGACGTAGCTGGTGGAATACTTAACTTTAATCCATTAATGGTGAACATCGCTCTTGACGGTACATTATTCATAATATCAATAGTAACTGGTAATGGCGCCTTGCTAGGTCGTAGCAAATGACGTAGCTGAAGGCTATGCTAACTATCGTCTCGGCAAATGAGACCGTATTTTGTCAGTGAACCATCGCTAGCAAAGTCGGTTGTACAACTGGGGCAAGTGCTAAGAAGTCTCTCTAGACCTGCCGTGTGGTGGCGCTCGGTCTGCAATCACTGATAGTGGCGACACGCGGGTCCGACGTATACTAACGGACCGCGGCTGATTTAAAGGCTACCACCTAGCAAGTGTGGTGTCTGGTGGTGACACCACAAAACTATTAAGACATCCACCATGAACCCCCCAGTTTTGCTGTGCCCGATTTCAGCAAGAGATTTGTTGTTCAGATTGACATGTCCAATGTGAGGATTGCTGCAGTTTTCCTCCTAGAGGACCAAGGTCAAAGATGCCCTTTAGCTTTTGTGTCAAGAAGGCTGGCTGGTCCCGAGTTGAATTATTCTATGTATGAGTGTGAGGTGCTGGCCATTCTCTTTGCCCTGAAAAGTTCTAGTTTTATCTAAAACATAGGGAATTCAATAAAGAGACTTATAATAAGGCATTAAGTTAGGTCCTGGCTAGGCCCTGGAAAATGGGTAGAGTCACGAGGTGGGCAGTCTGGATTTTGGCATTTCATTTTAAAGTGTGCCATGTTAAAGGCTCTGAAAACCAGGTAGCTGATGCCTTCAGTCACATGTTTGAGCAGGAAGATACCAGTGAGGTAGATTGAGCCAGTGGCGCCCATGATCTAGCTCGTACTGTTCTGAATGAAGTGCCCCAATTATTTGCTGACATTAAAATTATGTAGGAACAGGACCCACTGTGGGGACCCATTAGGAGGTGATTGTTATCTGGAAAGAAGGTGCTGAGGTTTACGTTGAAAAATGTATATTGTATAAACAAGTGAGAGAACACAGACAATTAAGGATTTGCTTGCCTCTTGAGTTAGTCTCCTCCATCTTTCATTATTTCCACAGTTTGTTGGTGGGTGAGTGTTTAGGCTTGTACAAGACCTTGGCAAAGATATGAGCTAACCTCACCTGGCCATCGCTGTCCAGGGATATCCAGCATTTGGTTGGCGAATGTGACTCTTGTAGAAGGGGCACACCTAATAAAAACGCAGTGAGCTGGTTGTTACAATCCAAGTGTAAACAGTACCCTATGGATAAAATCTTTATTGATTTTGTGGGACCCCTCCCCTGTACTAAGAAAGGAAACCATTACATCCTTGTTATCATTGATACGTTTTTGAAATTTCTGTGGCTTGTTCTTAGCCATGGGGTTACTGCCACTACTACTGCCAGACATCTCTCCAACATCTTTTTCTGATTTAACCCTCATATGGCTCTGGTGAGTGATAATGCTCCAGCACTTGTTGCTAAACAGTTTAAATGATTTTGCTTCCACAATCCCATTAACCATGTCATTACCACATCATATTATCCACCGGCACCCTTCGCCAAAAGAGTCAACCATAACCTTGAGTCAGCCTTGATTATATATCATAATAAGTTCCCAAGTAAATGGTATACTACTCTCCCTTGGCTCAACTTTATGTTTAATTCTATTCAACATGAAGCTTCAGAGGCTACTCCTGCCACCCTTATGTTGTGGTATCTCCTCATCTCCCCACTATGTAACTTGTAGAATATTAATGATCTTCTGCCCACACCTATCACTCCTGATACCTTTAAGGAAAATTGGCAACAGGCTAGGAACAATATCAAATTGGCCCTTCATTGACAGGCAAAGTGCTATAACGAGGAGAGATGTTTGTTTCAGGGCAGGGTAGGGGATAAGATCTTCATCAGAAACTCTGCCAGGTGAGCTCAAGTTGGCTTCACACTCTGGCTTCATCAGTCTGTGTTCCATTGTTAAGGTTTTGGGGCCAATTAACTTACTTGTCAAGTATTTAGCCACGATAAGATCCTCAGACTCTTTAAGCTGGTTACTCAACCTCCCGTCTCTTCTCCACAGAGGGAGGGGGAGAAAAGTTGGTTTAAGGAGGGAGGTTGAGTCATGGTTTAGTTTACCTCTGGTGCTGCTAACTGCTTAGGTTGCCAATGTCGAGTCGATCGTGTGTCGTAAGCTAAGGCCTTTGGTCAAAGTGTGCGTGTTGCCGGTTTGACAGGGCCTGGAGAGGCCAGTTGACTGAGGGGCATGTTTCTGGCAAGTCATGGCTTTTTGGGAACTTTGGATGTCTGCAAGGAACGATTCTCAAGGAAAGGCATAGGGTTAAGTTGGTCAGCGGCAAGCCAGGCCAGCTCGCTAGCTCGCTTAAGAATTGGTAGCGACAGGTGGTGCTAAGAGAGACAGATGTTGCTTGCAACCTGGTCAACAAACTCCCAGCTTACTCTGCAAACTTAAGGTTTATGCCACCTTGAAGATCACCTGTGTGGATTGGAAGTAATAGCACCATGGCTGGAATCCAGCAAGTAGTAGCTTCTTCTCACCTAAGTGCCATTAAGCATTGTTTCTTATTTTGGGTACTTGATATTGTAAGGTCATAAATGTGTTGTATGGAATGGGTCCTGTTATATTTACACACCTACCAGTGTTGGAATGCATGACCATTGGTCAGTGTTACTAATTCCAGTTCGTATTCTAGGCCATATCTTGTGCAAGTCTAAGAGTATTCCCTGTGATAGGTTTTGTGAAGAGAATAAATTGTGGCTTGATCTGTGTGGGAGGCAGGGTGGTATATGAGAAAGTTGTGTTACTGAATCAGCAGGTACTGATGTGATTGGTACTGAATACTAGTAATTTTAAGGAGTGGTAAATTTAACCAGTTGGTACCCACTTGCCATCGTGTGAAGCCTTATTTGCACAGATTACTGTTCCCTTTTTATGTGTGTTGTCATGGTAGCTTTGACAGGAAACAACATGTTCATGTTCCCTGGGCCCGGAGCAGTGGCGTGTTTGTTTGTTGGCGTGGCGGCACTCCAGTTGTCACATGGCATCTGGGTTGATCAGCAATCCACCGTGCCTACCAGCCACGTCACAGTTTCTCAAATTAAGTAAAACTGAGCATTTCGTCTGTGCCATGGCAGAGTGTCACCATGCGTGTGGGAACCAGTAGTTAGATCTGTCTGGAGAATTTAAAGTGCTCATGAGGTTAAGGCTTGTTTGCCAAGCCTGAGGTTTTTCCTCAGAATGCCTCTGTAACTGTTCTTTTAAATCTAGCACCTTTATTATTATTTCTCAGCATGTGCGGTTTAAGACCGGTGCGGTTAGCTATAGAGTGTTATGAGATTGATTTGCCGACTGGAATGGAAGGTAAATGGACAGTGTTTGCAGCTAATATAAAATGTTTCAGATGTAGACTAATGGGGCATGTAAGGAGTCAGTGTCACTGGCAATAGTTTTAGAAGTAGAAGACTGGGAAAGAATAAGGTTAAACACCAAAGGTCATTTGCAGTGATTGGCTGCTATGAAATCTTATGCAGAGGTGGACTGTGTGATAAGAGGAATAGTAGGAAAACAGGGTTACAGGATAATATTGAACACAGGGTTGCATCTGTCAGTAGCCAGTAGTGATCTGCTGAAACATAAGCAATGGAACCCACAATGGTACAGACTGCTTGGAGCAGAGTATATTGTGTCACACCATTAGGATAGGTGAACTTAGACTTTTCTCTGGATATGTGTAGAGATTGTGCCTCACATGAGCGAAGGCTACAGCATGATTATAGGATTGGATTTCTTATATCAGTGTTGTGCCATAATCGATATTCAGCAACACAGGGTGGAACTTGATGGAAAAATGTTTCAGTTAGGTGAAGCCATTGCCAGTGTAGCGATGTTGCAAGGGGAGCCTGTCGTGAAAGAAGAACAACAAATGATCACATTAAGACTTGATCTGCAAGATTGTGTACCTAAGGGGTTCTGGGAAATCACTTTGGTTCATTGTTGAGTCTACTTTGCCAGTAGGAATTTTGTGTGTGGTGGAACAGTTAGAAGAGAATATTAGATCAGATGAATTGCATACAAGAAATAAAGAGTAAAAAGAAAATGCCTGTTTCTGTAGATAATTTTAGCCCAGAGGACACAGGATTAACAGAGGGGTTGTTAATCACTAATATTGACTTCCTAGAGGAAGAAGAATGGGTCACAATGGGTGTCAGCCATGGTTAATTGCCAGACATCATTGAAACATTGTTACAAGGAAAAGTGAAGCACCTAGAGGGAAGGGAAGTAGTGGGGAAAAGATGAAAAAATTACTTTTGGAAGCTAAGGATTTATTTTTCCAAAAAGGGCTGCTACCAGCTAAGCATATTGCACAGCACCACATACTAAGAGGAAATGAATCACCAGTCTACCACAAACAGTTTGCTGGGTGGTGTGATTTGAAGCTGAATCTTGATTGACCGCTGTACTTCTTTACTGTCAGGTGTAAGTGAGAGTGGTTGCCATGGCCTACTGTTTTGTTTATGCTGCCAGTGTGTAATTTGATGACTTAAGTTTTTACTCTTTTACTTAAAAATTATGTCTCTGTTCATCAGGCTGTTATTGCAAGTTTGTACCTTGGGACATGTACCAACCGGCTGCTTATACAGAATAGGTGCTTACAACCAATATTCAAGGAATTTATTTGACAACAGCTGAAAGATGGAATAATTTTGGGATTACAGATATCTGCAAGTGAAAACCATAACAAACCATACTCTTTGCAAACATCACTAAAACCTTGGGTCATTTAGGGAAATGCAAATATTTTTTAACTATGTATTTGAAGAATGGTTAACACAACACAGAGGTTGCACTGCAGGATTGACAAAAAACAGTGTTTTCAGCATCCTGGGGACACTACCAATTCAGAAGAACGCTGTTCACATTAAAAAATTCACTTGCCATGTTTCAGAGATTGTTGGACGGGGTAGGGAAGAGTGGAAACAGTGAGACAGTGGGAACAGTGAAACATTATCTCTGGAATTTTGAATTCAGTTGTTGGTAACTACTGTGAATGTGGTAACCATTATTATTTAGTCTATGGATTTCCATGTTTCATACTTGACATTCTTGTTGTGATTTTGTTGTTGGTATATTTGTGCTCAGAGGTAAGAAAAGTATCTTTTTACTAAATTTACTTAACTGGTTTCTGAGTAGACCACTGGTATTTTCAAATAATTTCATTCATCACTTCATTGAAATGTTGCTTTAATCTGAAAGTGTTTGGAGTCATTTTGAAAAAAGTTTGCAACTGGTAACAGTGAGACATGACTAATGAGAGTACAGTGAGACATGTCTCACTGTTCCCAGTGATTCTTCATAGTGTCTGACAACGCACGCTTGCTGTATGAAACAGTGATTTCTGTAGATTTTAGTGTGCAGACTTTTCTTTTATAAAATGCCCAGGAGAAAGAAGACTGATAAGGAAATAAGAAGGTTTTCAGAATCTTCAATGACGGAAGTTGTCATGCTGATGATCAAAAATAAAATGAGCATCAGGAGTGCATCTAAGCTGAAAGGCTTATCCTTTCAAACAGTTTGTCGATACATTAAGAAATATTGTGAGAACAACACTTAAAACATGTGTCCCAACTATTCAGTGAACCGTATTTTTCCACCAGCATTGGAGCTTAGTTTGTGTGAATATCTAGTTGTGTGTTCTAAAATGTGTTATGGACTTACTATGAATGATTGCCGTACCTTAGCCTATGAATTAGGTATTAAAAATAACTTTGTTTTACCCAAACCTGGACTGAAAGTGAGAAAGCATCTACCAACTGGATGAAAGGTTTTCGACAGATATTCCCTCAACTGTCTCTTCGAACCCCGGAAGGATGCAGCTTATCTAGAGCTACAAGCTTTAATAAATTTAATGTGTCAAAGTTCTTTGTAAACTGGAAGAAGTAATCAAATGTCATCCACATTTTGCTAATGGATCACGTATTTTCAATCTTGATGAAGATGGAACAACACCGGTGCAGAAGTCACAGAAGATTTTGGCCTTAAAGGGTATGAAACAGCAACCAGTGCAGAATGTGGAACACTAGTTATGATATGTTGTATGTTATAAGGGTATGAAAAAGCAACCAGTGCAGAATGTGGAACACTAGTTATGATATGTTGTATTATAAATACTCTTCGTAACAGCCTACCCCCTGTCATGTTATTTCCACGTGTGAATTTTAAAGATCATATGATATTAGGAGCACCTGCTGACACATTAGGCCTTGCCGTTAAAGGAGGCTGGATGAACTCAGAATGTTTTGTGAAGGCCATTCATCACTTCATCAAGTTCTCTGCCAGCTGAAAAGCAAATCCATCTTTGTTAGTGACGGATAATCATGAGAGCCACCTCTCAATAGAGGCAATAGATCTGTGCAAAGAGAATGGGATAACAATTCTGACAATTCCACCTCATTGCACCAATAAACTGCAGCCTCTTGGTGTCAGTGTCATGAAACCCTTCCATACATTTTATGATGCTGCTGTAGATACATGGATGATGTCTCATCCAGGTGAAACATTTTCAATTTGCAATGTTGCTCACTGTGTGGGGATAGTATATCCCTGAGGAATGACTCCTGTCAATATCATTGCTGGATTTAAGAAGACAGGAATATTTCCTTTAGATTGCTATGTGTTCAATGAGGATGATTTTCTTCCATCCTCTGTTACTGACAGACCTCTAAATGGAAGCCTGGAAACACACATGTCACTGAAAAAGACCTTAAACCTGAAACTGATGTGGGACACCCATCACATGATGAAAGTGAAGCACAATCTATAGCATCCAGTTCTTCACAATCACATGGAAAATCTCCACCAATGTCTTATCTCTCTCCAGAAGACATATGAGGTTTCCCAAAGGCAAAACCAAGAAAAAGTTGCAGTCACAGATGGCCTACAGGAAGAACAATGATTGCGACCAACACACCGGAAAGGAATGAACTACAAATGAAAAGGAAACAAAAAGACATTAAGGGACCTAAAGCAAAGCAAGCTTTATTCCTATTTGATGAAACTGATGCTGACAAAAGTGAATTAATTTTGCAAGATTCTTCAGATGATGAGACTTTTGATCAGACACAACTGATTCCAGAACTGGATACGGTTAACTTTGAAAACTTACAGTGCTCACCCAAAGTGGGTGACTTTGTTTTAGTAGAGTTTGAGGCAAAAAAGAAAATCTATTATGTAGAAAAAATTCTTTCAATTGCAGGAGAGTCATCCGAATGTGAAGTTACATTTCTTAGGAAAAGTTTTAAACTAGAGAACAAATTTGTGATGCTTTTAGTTCCAGATATTTTGTTCATCGACACAAAATGCGTAAAAACATTATTGCCTAACCCTACTATAACACACAGCAAGACAAAAAGACAATAATCTGCTGTTTCATTTGAGATAAACTTTGCTTCTTATGAAGTTCATTAGAATTTGAGGCACTGTCTCACTGTACCCACCATTAAAAATTCATGGGTACAGTGAGACACTTTCATGATTAATTTTTTTTTAAAGGAAAAAGAATACATTAAAATACTATTGTACCACTTTGAACATACTTAAGCACAGTATATATGGTTACCATAAGATATTAAACCAATAAAGATTTTTTTAAAGTGTAATTTCGATTTCAATTTTTGCGTCTCACTGTTCCCATTCTTCCCCTACTCATCAGGGGTTTAAAACCATGGTAATGCTTAGTTATCTTGATGGCATAATTGTCTATGGGAGTGATATGGAAGAGCATGTGCAACAACTAAGGGAAATATTTCTAAGGTTAAAAGCAGCAAAGTTAATACTGAGTACAGAAAAGTGTAATTCTGTGATGGGAAAGATAGCATACCTAGGTCAGGCTGTAAGTGAAGATAGGGTTAATTAGAGCTCAACATGAATTTCCTGTACCAGAACTTGTAAAGAAGTTGCCATCATTCTTAGGATTCACAAACTATTAATACCTGTTCATAACAGGATATGCAGAAATTGCTAGACCATTGATGCAGTTGTTAACAAAGGGTACTAAATTTGTGTGGTAGAAGAGTGCCAGCAGGCTTTTGAGGAGTGAAAAGAAGTTTTAACATCAAGTCTGATATTGGTATTTCTGGATTTTAATAGTGAATTTGTTTTATGATGTGATGCATCAGAACATGCACTTGGCTGTGTGTTGTCACAAGAAGTAGAAGGCATAGAACACCCTATAGCTTACACATCAAGACACTAAATTCTGCACAAACAAATTATTCCAAAATGAAAAAAGATGTTAAGCCTTACTTAAAGGATCACATATTTCAAATGTTATCTGTATGATAAAAAGTTTAGAGCAATAACAGATCATGCAGCATTCAAATGATTGTTGGCATTAAAGGATCCTTCTAGTAAGTTGATGCAATGGGCAGTAAGACTAAGTGAATTTGATTTCAAAGTAATGCATAAAACTTGGAAGAAGCATGGAAATGTGGATGGCTGAAGCAGAAAAGTAGTAGTATTACATATTAGGAGTAAAGAGCATAAGGAATGGCAAACTGCTCAGGGAGTGGATGACGAATGTAAGCAGCATTTTAAGCAGTCACAGTTTTGTATGCAGGATGGGTTGCTATGCAGAGAAAGCAAGTTGGCACCACAGGTAGTGATACCAGTGAAGCTAAGGAATAGAGTGCTACAAGAGATTCATGATTACATTTTAGCTGGACCCGGAGACTGCAGATCTACCAACACAAGAGTATAAAAAATACAGATGTAAACCAGTATGTGTGGAACTGCATACAGTGTGCGCAGATTTGTGTCAAACAAGAGTACCATTTCAGAGGTTTCCTGAAGCATTAGCACCAGTCACATTTTTGGGGATTAACATTGTACATTCAATAAAACACCTGCAGGGAACAAGTACACACTCACAATCACAGACCATTTTTCAAGAAATGTAGAAGCGGTCACTAAGCCAAACCAGCATGCAGCAACAGCAGTACAAGAGCTTGTGAATAATTGGACACTGAAGTTTGGAGTGCCTGAAGCAATAGTAACAGACCTGGGAATGAACGTCATGTCAGATTTGTTCAAGGAATTGTGTAAGTTACTGAATGTGAAGAAGTTAAGGACAAGTCGTCTCCATCCACAAACCAATGGAAGAACTGAAAGAGTGCATAGGACAATTGGGAAGATGCTTGATTATTATGTTGACTTTCTTCACACTCTAATTGGTTGGTTCAAATAGCTCTGAGCACTATGGGACTTAACAGCTGAGGTCATCAGTGCCCTAGAACTTAGAACTACTTAAACCTAACTAACCTAAGGACATCACACACATCCATGCCCGAGGTAGGATTCGAACCTGCGACCGTAGCAGTCACGTGGTTCCGGACTGAAGTGCCTAGAACTGCTCGGCCACCATGGCCGGCACTCTAACTGGGATGTCTATTTAAAGCATGTACTCTCTGCCTACAACTCAAAATAGCATGCGAGTACAGGATTATCACCATATAAAATAGTATATGGTCAGAAAATGCTGTCACTGTTCAACATATTGAAAAGGAAAAAAGCAAAGACTGGAGAGCCTGTTAAGGAAATTGCCAGATTGATTAGGAAAATTTGGAGTAGAGTGGAGAAGGCAAGTAAAAGAGCACTCGAGAAACAGGAAGAAGCAGTGGGCTGTATGGCAAGAATGTCACAGTATAAGGTTGGGCAGTGGGTGATGCTATCAACTTCATATACGCTGAAGGGCAATGCAAAGAAGTTTTTTGCAAAGTTTCAAGGGCCATACAAAGTGGGAAAGACTGTGTTGCCAGTAAATGTCAAGATTCAGTTGCCAACGAGAAATACAATTGTGCATTTAAGGTGGTTGAAATCTTTGCAAGGGAGTGCAGAAGTTGTGCTAGGGATAGGAGATGCAGACCAGAAAGGAAGAGTGAGGATAAAGGTATTGGAAGATAAATAAGAGATTGTGAATGAAATGGTAATGAGGAACCTCTACAGATTAAGACCTAGGAGAGAGTCATTTAATTTCTAGGTATAGATTTAGAGTAATTAGTATAAGCAGTGGCAGAGCAGCAGTGAATTTAAGGGAGAGGAAAGTGTCAGGTATTTCTGCCTGTAAGTGAGGTGCAGAGAAGTCAAGATGATGCAGTTCATAGTGTGACTTCTGATCCAAATCAGAGTAGAAACATTGCACAACCAGAACCTGGAAGAGCAATGCTGTTCACCAAGCTGGAAAATGTACTGATGATGTCATCACTGGGTGATACAGGCAGTATTCAATACATGGGAGATGCGTAATAAGGTGAGAAGTTTGGAAGAAGGATTTGACAAATTCTGTCGGGGAAGTGATCAAGCCGGTACTCAATTGAATGGCACTTTAACACCAGTACAAAGAACAGTTCAAGAATTTGTCACAAGAGGAACACCAGTCAAAGCTTGAAGAACTGGAAGAAAATTTCAAGCAGTATTACAGTGAAGTAAGTGTTTCCTATCATATGACTCATTAATATTTATAAATATGAGAAATAAAACTATATTTTATAATCTGATATGTCACTTAGCAATGTGCCAGTATTGAAAATAAGATTGTCAGAAACAAGGAACATTTCTTTTCGGTAAATTTTTATGTTTGGGTTGCATAAATTTCAGGTGCATTATTTTTTGCCACTCTCTGAATTGTAGTTTGATCTATGTTTTCAAATAATTAAAACACAAATATTCCAACAGAAAATCATTTATTTTGTGATCACATTTTCACTGTCCTTGCTAGCATCTATGACCACTTTTCAGAGGAACTGCAAATAAAACCAGACTTTTTTCGTTAGTTTTTTATTTGGGTTTCAATGAATGAAACAATTAATTGTTAAAATGATAAAAGTGTTCTAAAAACAGGATTGTACAAAATTAATTACAAGGCTTTTTTTTTCATGGTAGGAGCAGGAAACATGTGGGCAAAGTTGGCGCGTCAGTTACAATTGATCGCTGAGAATTGCAAAAGCAGGGAAACCCTTAGTGGCTGGGAGTCTCATCAAGGATTGCCTGGTCAACTCGGCGGCTTATATTCGTCCAGCAGACCTCATGGAAAAATTTAAAAAAATAGGTCTTTACCTCAAAAAGTTGCTCACCAAGTTGAAGATATGGAGCAGTAATTAATGGAGACAGTGGCAAACTTCATTTCATTTTCTATCGCTCTTGACGATTCCATGGACGTTGCGGACATATTTCAACTCATCATATTCATTCGGGGTGTCAATGGCAATCTGTGTATCACTGAAGAATTTCTCGACCTTATGCCGTTAAAAGACACAACTAGGGGTTTGGATATTTTTCTAGCCATGGAAAATGTGTTCAAGTCAATGGGTTTAAAATGCGAATGCCTGACCAGTGTAACAACAGATGGAGCCCCTGCGCTATGAGGAATACACACTAGATTTCTGGATTACGTCAGGTCAAAAATGGCTATGTAGGTAAAAAATAGTTGAAGTTCGCTGTTTCTCATTCACAGCAGTCCATTGTCTGATGATACCGAAGCAGAATACCTGTACAGCCCCTACCACACTAAAGTAAGATGGCGGAGTAGAGGGAAGGTGATTCATTGGTTTTTCTCCTTGAGGTACGAAATCAATACCTTTTTGGAAATGAAATGACATCCAGAAAAATTACTTCATGATCCTAAGTGGGTAGCAAATTTGTCTGTTTTGAGGGACCTAACTGGCCATTTAAATACTTTGAACATATCACTCCAAGGTGAAAATCGCTCTGTTGTTGATTTTGTGCAGACAATTCAAGCATTCAAAAAAATTTAATTTTGTGGGAAAAACAGTTGTGAGGAGAATTGTGGACACTTACCTGCATTAGACAGCATTAAAGAAGATGTGGATTTTTCAGATTAGGTTCATATCATTTGCAAATTACAAGAAGAGTTTGAAAACAGATTTTTGGAAATAAGTGGGCTTCAACTGGCCTTAGATATATTTGTTCACCCATTTTCCCTTCGGCCAAAGGACATTTCAAAAATGTTTCAACTAGAGCTGATTGACCTGCAGTGCAATATCTGCCTGAAGGACTGCTTTCTTTTGTTCTTTTCCATGAGAGAGGTATCCTCGTTTGCACAAGCACGTGGCCAAAGTTCTCTTGATGTTTGGTTCCACGTATATTTGTGAGCACTTTTTCTCCCTTTTAAAGCTTGCTAAAACTAAGAATCATTCACTACATAGTGGTAAAATTTGACTAATTTTTGAGGTTAGCAGTCTCTCGGAATACTGTACAAAACCTAGACAAAATCATTTCCTCAAAAAAGAAAAATATGTAAAATGTTAATTGTAAGGATTAAAGGTCTTTATAACCTTCATTCTATTTTTCTAAATATATTTTCAAACTTGGTCAATTTAAATTATTGTGTACAAAACAGCAAACTAAGGATCCAGTGTCTAAACTCTGAAAAGGGTTACAAAAAGCTGTAGCCTTAAGTGCAACAAAAAATATTTACCTGTAACTACTAACAGTGAGAATGAGACTCTATATCCTGTACATAAAATTATTACTAAAATAGAATATTTATTACACTAGGTCATTTAAGAAATTGACATATCTTTCAGAAGACACCTACTGTACATATGATGAGTGTTCATATGCAACACTAATAGAATCAACCTGTGGGTTGGAAAACTACTCAGTTGTTCTTCAATTGTTGTTTTGGATATTGTTTTCTAAAGCTTTGTGTAGTAATTCTGCCACATGAGCACTAATTGTTTCCTAAAAAGTAAATGGTTTGCTCGTTTTACCAGCCATCGACCACTTTTACAGGGCTGCCCTTCCTCTGTTATTTTGTTTACAACAGATCTGACCGCAAGACAGTCCAGGGCAGAGTAGTGTTCCACAGTCTCACTCGCTCCGCACCTATCTCTCTCACTCCTATGCTGACACTAGCGACACACATCGCATACTGGGTGCCAAACTACACTGCCTTGTGCCTGCGGAGCGTAGCCATGCCCTCCGTGTGCAGTTCTTGGATGAGCCTACCTTAAGCCCTAAATCAAACACAGGCTGGAGCATATAAGTACTCAGCAATTCATTTACTAAAATATTCTCATTTCAGTATCGCAGTCTATACCATAACCCTGTGACACCCAGAGTGACACCCCGGAATGCAGTACAGGACCACAGGACAGGGCAGCCTGCCCTCAGTCACAAGAGAGCCACTGCCACAGCACAGAGCTGCCCGCTCACTGGAGGGAGGTCACGGCCCTACGGTACGGTCAGCTGCTTTGTGGCACTGTCATTATCGCTGCAGCCAGAGACATCACTGCGTATGGCATTTGAGTAATGTCACGCTAAGCCCTACTCTTTGTGCTGTCAGCAATGCCGGACATTTATTGTTCCACATGAGAGGCAACTGGACACCTCCACGAAGCTGTTCCTGGTGTATTATGATCAAGGGCCAGAATAAACAAGTTAATTAAACAATCTACTGTTGTCCTAACATCTCATTTCACTCTCCGTGTGTGACAATCAACGGGTCATCTAGTCTTGTCTCCAACTAAGCCTACATCTGGAGTTCCCATATCTGCTAATAAAAATCATATGGCCCAATTTTAATTTCATTTTCTTTTCCATTTTTTCTTCATTAATCTACCATGTTCTACTTTATGTTATTTAACTCCTTATCCAGTTTCACTAACCTGTTTTTGAATCCTAAAGATGTACACTACTGGCCATTAAAATTGCTGCACCACAAAGATGACGTGCTACAGATGCAAAATTTAACAGACAGGAACAAGATGCTGTGATACGCAAATGATTAGCTTTTTAGAGCATTCACACAAGGTTGGCATCAGTGGCAACACCTACAATGTGCTGACATGAGGAAAGTTCCCAATCAATATCTCATACGCAAACAGCAGTTGACCAATGTTGCCTGGTGAAACGTTGTTGTGATGCCTCGTGTAAGGAGGAGAAATGCGTACCATAACGTTTCAGACTTTGATAAAGGTTGGATTGTAGCCTATCGCGATTGCGATTTATTGTATCACGACATTGCTGCTCGCATTGGTCGAGATCCAATGACTGTTAGCAGAATATGGAATCGGTGGGTTCAGGAGGGTAATACGGAACACCGTGCTGGATCCCAATGGCTTCCTATCACTAGCAGTCGAGATTACAGGCATCTTGTCCGCATGGCTGTAACGGATCATGCGTGCAGCCACATCTCGATCCCTGAGTCAAGAGATGGGGACGTTTGCAACACAACAACCATCTGCACGAACAGTTCGACGACGTTTGCAGCAGCATGGACTATCAGTTCGGAGACCATGGCTGCAATTATCCTTGACGCTGCATCACAGACAGGAGCACCTGTGATGGTGTACTCAACGACGAACCTGGGTGCACGAATGGCAAAACGTCATTTTTTCGGATGAATCCAGGTTCTGTTTACAGCATCATGATGGCCGCATCCGTGTTTGGTGACATCGCGATGAACACACATTGGAAGCATTGATTCGTCATTGCCATACTGGCGTATCACCCGGCGTGATGGTATGGGGTGCCATTGGTTACACGTCTCGGTCACCTCTTGTTCACACTGACGGCACTTTGAACAGTGGAAGTTACATTTCAGATGTGTTACGACCCGTGGATCTACCCTTCATTCGATCCCTGTGAAACCCTACATTTCAGCAGGGTAATGTACAACCGCATGTTGAAAGGTCCTGTATGGCCCTTTTTGGATACAGAAAATGTTCAACTGCTGCCCTGGCCAGCACATTCTCCAGATCTCTCACCAATCGAAAACGTCTGGTCAATGGTGGTCGAGCAACTGGCTCATCACAATATGCCAGTCACTACTCTTGATGAACTGTGGTGTCTTGTTGAAGCTGCATGGGCAGCTGTACCTGTACACGCTATCCAAGCTCTGTTTGACTCAATGCCTAGGCATATCAAGGCCATTATTATGGCCAGAGGTGGTTGTTCTGGGTACTGATCTCTCAGGATTTCTGCACCAAATTGCGTGAAAATGTAATCACATGTCAGTTCTAGTATAACATATTTATCCAATGAATACCCATTTATCATCTCCATTTCTTCTTGGTGTAGTAATTTTAATGGCCAGTAGTGTACTAGAACTTTTCATACCATATTTATATTCAAATCCTAAAGCTCCGCAATTTATTGTCTCTCAATTGAAAGTAGTTGAAATAGCAGCCTTTCTAGGGAACATGTTTTTGTTTATTTAGCCGAATTTCATATTAAGGGGTGTAGATGCAGGAGAAGCTGGTAGACCCAATGGCATAGCTCCCACAGGACACTACAACAAATGTTCTTTAAGCCAGAATGAATACAGACATCCCTCATATTTGCACGACAAAAGGCCCTCCGTTAAGCTTACCCATGGACACTAGCTTGCCAGACCCTGTAACTTTGGAAAGCCACTTTAAAAGTGCTAAATGCGCAGTTTTGGTCCAGACCTCAAGTGCTCTGTCTCACAAAGCCTGGGATCCTGACAACCATTCTGCATGCTTTTCTCTGTATTGTCATTTACTCAGTCAGTCTTTACATGACTCATTATGCCTTAAAGTCAAATTTAGAAAGTTCCAGACACTGACTATCTGCATTTCAGTTTGGTGAGTAGCCATCCATCAGTGTTCTTGCCAAACTGATCAAGACATTGGACATTAGAATTACCCAACTTGGAATACTTCAATAGCCTTGACAAGTCATATATTTTCACATAATGTGCTGGTGTAGTAGGGGGCACATATAAGGTAGATAAGGTGTAGGCTTTCTCTGTGGTTAATGGTAGCCAGATAATGATGGCCAACCGGATAGGACACTCTACTTCTTAATTCATCCAGGTATATTCATATTTTTCACAGGGCACTTTGTGAAGATCATATGATACTTTACTCTGTGTCAAACTGGCACTGCCAGAGTTAAATGCCATGAATCAAAGAGGATGGTGTTGACTATCATGAATTGTAACAGAGGATACAGAGAGTGCAGTGCAGTGGTTGACAGCAACTTCTTTGTAATTATGTCAACTAGAACCAGTTCTTTGCTATTGGGTTCAGCAGATACTGTTCTTCACCTCTGCTGCTGACACACTGTAGGGTACAAAATTGGTATTGTTGCTTGAAGGACTGAAGGAGGTCACCTGAAGTTATAAGCCACAACTATGTTGAGATGTTAAGAAATGCCATTAGCAGAGTACATGAGCATCAAAAGGAATTTATGGCAATGGATCCTACTTGTCAACAGGGTAGTACGTTGAGTAACCTTAATGTGAGACAAAGACAGGACCCCCTGATCTATTACCACCCTTCACAAGCTACTGGCAGATTATATGCACTCATTTGTTTACATGCATACTATTCCACCACAAATCTCAAAAATTTAAAGCACCTCTTTATCACTCCCAAATTACGTTGTGGGAGATTACTTGGGGACAATCCTATTGAGGAAACATGAGATGTCAAAAATAGATGTGCAAACTTTGTACGCTTCTCCAACCAAACTCATCAAGTTCCAGGCAGTTCTTGATCAATTATACACCAGTATGCTTTCAGACACTTCCACACAGTTTTATAACCCATGCCCTCATGAGTTGTTGTTGTAATCAGAGCAAAAAAGCATACTCCACCTGTCAAATTCAGTTTGGTATGTGTACATTTCAGTCCTCATGCAAGTTTCTGAGTGACCTTAAGAGCAGCAGTAGTTCCACAACTGCAAATAAAATTGAGAGCTGCTCAACATCAAATGCTATTTTTGTTTGGGGAGGATAAATGCAAGCAACACAGTAATTCTAGTATTCAGAAACTTCTTTTAAAGTTTCAGTGATGCATAATTTATTGTCCTTTATTGTCATGTTCATTATTTTTATGACAGGAATTGTAATGTGACATGAATTATTGTAATGTGACAGAAAATCAGAAGATACAATCAGCATTTGCTCTTGTGCACAACTGTTTTTATCAACATACCTCTAAAATAATAAACACTTTACTGTCTTCTTGCTTTCAATCATTACTGTATCTGTGTATGTAATTTCCATAAAACTTCAAAAAACTTCTAAAAAACATTTAAATTCTATCATCTGATATTGTAATAAGTTATGAAGAGCTAGACATACTTTATAACAGAATTTATCAGATATCAGATCAATCAGAAAAACCACATCGCTGGTTATAAAGAGAAATCCATATAAAGTATATATTTTTCATATTTACCTTATTTCTTTGTTAATGTGTGTGTGTGTGTGTGTGTGTGTGTGTGTGTGTGTGTGTGTGTGTGTGTGTGTGTGTGTGTTTTTTTGTAAATGCATGCACACCTGCGTTACGCAACTAATTTGTAGGGTAGTTCTGAATATAACACTCCTTTATCTCGAAGTAAGAATGCTATTAACATTCATACAATTGTCACTGGTTTCAAAAATGATGAAATTTTAACAATATTAGCTATACTGTTGCTAATGAAAATGATTGCATGAGAGTAAAACATTAACTTGTAATAAAAGTACATAAGTTTTGTTACTACATGTGCACTACTGTTTCTATATCCACAATAAATTTAATTTGCCATTATTATGCCAAAAGGCATATTATATTAAATGAAGTTATCGTTATACTTCCTTGCAGAGTAAAGATTATCATTTATGCAAAAATCAGCTAACCTTCTTGAGATTGCAAGAACATTTGATCTCTGATTGCATTGTCAGCAAATGAAACACAAAATAATAATTCAATAATTTCTGTGGGTATGTAACGTCACACAAAATGTAGATAACATTTCCATTATTAAAAATTATATATCTATTAACATGAAAGAACATTTGTATATTCATTTGCTTCTTGCTACTAGTGGTGGTTGATTAGATAGGGCCATGTTTGTAAATAAATAAGCTTTTCACAAATTATTGTCAGTTTATTTAGCTTTTTCCAAGCTCAATGATAATTATCTGTTGTTGTGCAACAATTCATTTAAGACACATACATATCCATTTCCTCCAAGCCCACACTGATAAAACAGAATGAGTTAATAACCTATTGTTCAAATTTTGCAGGCTAAATACAGTGTGGTGGAGAAATGCTGTTCCATATCTTGAAGATTAAAAAAATGCTATTACTGACTTTTTGATCATCTTGGTTATACAATGGAGCACCACAAAAAGTACATGTAAAACATGCATAAATAATACATAAATTACAAAACATAAAAAATTAAGTTAAAATAATACTTACTGGCAAAAGGCAGTATTTTGTTTTAAAATAATTTTCTCCACAGAGAAAGTCATTATATACTTAAGAGACATCGTGCATACAGCTCCTTGACAATGAGACATTTACAGCACAAAGAGTGTCTATGCTCTTACATCTCTTGTTAACATGTCTCTTCAGATGTACAGCTCATTAATAAATACATAATTATGATAAGATTCGCAATTTAGCTGTGCGTATCTACAGTTTGCTATTGCAGGTTAGGTGTACACATTATAACATCCACTTATGTACATGTGCCATACATCAAGCATCGATTTGTGCATTTTCAGATAATTACAGCTGAACAATAGATTCAGGTATACAAATTAGCATTGCTCATTTGTACATTTTTTGCATTAACTGCACCATAAAATAACACAAATATCTTTGGCATTTAATTATGCAAAACTGTGTTCTTTGAAGTCACATATAAACACTATTACCATAAAAAGGCAACTGGTTCTATTAGTATCATAGCTAATCTGACAGTTGTTATTGTAACACATGGAAGCTCATTTTCATCTGTTCCTCTTACATTCAGTATTCACATTCACTATTCTATTTTTGAAATAAAAGTGTCAATATTTTTTTTAATTGTGGCCAAATGTTCTTTGTCTCATCAATGTGCTACTAACATATTTTAAAACCCTGAACTTGAAAGCTCATTACAAAATAAGTTAATGTAATCTTGTCAGTAATATCACAGGTCTTTGGAAGATACAGAAAAGTCTTGCTATCTTATGCAAGAAATAATCTGTCAGTATATTCTGAACAGAAATATATTCTTAGAAGCATTATTTTCCTAAAAACCATTTTATCACATACATTTTACATTTGTTAAAGTTGTCATCGAAGAAGTAATATTGAAATTAAAACAGGGTAACATATTAATATACACAAAGTATTTACAATTTACATTGCCATAGACAAGTAAATAAAAATAAATAATAAATATGTTCAAGTATCAACAACAACCACATTTTTTCCGGAAAAATGTGGTGTTACAAAAATAAACTTCCTTTGTACAGTAAACTTCCTTATAAAATATCTAAATGTTTTTCATAGTACCGTATGATATCAATAAAACTTCATGAAGTGTATAAAACTGCACAATATTAACATCTGTAAACTTATTACAACAGAGGTGAATTTGTTCCAAAACAAATTTATATTTGCTTTATGACAACAAATTTGTTTTTCTGTTGTATAACTGTGGTATATCATGATGATAATTTGTGACTGGAAGACTATTCATTCTTCTGGTGAAATTATGTTGGCAATACTAACATATGACCCAAACATAAAGCCACAGACACCAAATATCATAATGCAGATATCTTTACAGAGTATCCAGTTATATCTTCCAAGATCATCATGCCAAAAGGTAAGAATTTCTATAAGAGGAGGAAATATGAGAGCTAATGTGGAACTGCTGACTGCGCCGACCAACGAGATGACAGCTCCAAGATTTGGAATAGCAATAGCGAGGCAAACTGGAAAAGAAAACAGATACATTTCAATTATTTTCACATATGCGACTAGATGTTCATTCATTTTGGAGTTGAAATTTCACATGAAACCATTTCATTTTACCTTATAACCTGTACACATTACATGCTGCAGGGGCCAATATACAGTCACAATACAACATAAATGTAAAAACATTAAAATAACAATATTTTACTCTTTTAAAGGAAGAAAAGGGAGAAGTAGAAGAAGGAACACAAGTTATTCATGTTTAGTGTTATTGGTGTCTTGATTCTCACTTCCCTTTGTTTGTATCACAATTTTATTCATCCTTCTTATCTCATCAATTTTGGGTTATATTTCTTTAACTAATGTTACATCACAGAGCCATTTAATACAATAGCAAAAATTTCTTTCCTATCTTCTTATACTAAGTTGGGGAAGTAGAGTGAAGCACAGAAAGAGAGCTGATATTATCTGAAGGTAAGTCTACTTACAGTGAAAAACCAAGGGGAATCATCGAGGCCACTATAGAATACAGATTATGTAGGATCTAGTATCATGAAACATTTCCATTGCTATTACTTCTGTTGAGTTTGAAAATTGTCACTCCATACGACTCTGGTTGTGGTTTACATTACACTGGGTTATTTGTAGAAAGTGGGATTATATTTTGACTATCTACTAACGAGTGTAATGAGTTAACTTTTACTCACAACTGAACATGCATGTAGCATGAATGATATAAGAAGGAGAACATGACACTATGATGGGCATCCATTTACGTTTAGTAAGACAGGAATCTACAGCCAATTCTGTGACACAGTACATAAGAGTGGTCTTGAATCAAAAATTATAGTAACTGGGGTAAGAAAATGTTTGTTGTAAGCCATTACATAACATACAAACTGGATTTCTGGAGTGGGCATAGGCCTTGAAAGTATTATTGGTGTTACCAAAACCGTTATTTGAGTCTGCCTCTACTATTGTACTTTTGCTTGTTGGATTACTTTTCCTACTGTAAACCTCAATTATTAATTTAGTATGCAATCCAATAAAGAATGAAAATTATTTCTTGTCATTCAATCACAGATTTACAGTAACTGGTCATAAAATGTAGACAATATGACAAATAGATTGCCTGGAAATAACAACATAATTCACAACTTTGACGGTCTGAAAACAGTGGAAAAGGCTGAAATTGCCTTGGAGCTGTGTATCATGTTTCGACAACATATTGAAAAGCCCACACACAGCCAAAATTGGAAACAGTGACAGTGACCCAGTTAATTTCATTACACTGTGATTATTAGCAAAAATTCTTTTGTTGAACAGTGAGAGATACATATAATGGATCTCTCTATGCAACACTGTGTACAGAATATTTACTAGACATAATAAACATGGCTCCCTTTGGTAACACTGGGCATCAATGAAAATGTTTCGGGCTTAAAAATAGTAAATTTACATGTATTTCCATCTGCTGAATTCAAAAATCACCATAAAAATGACAGATTAGCTCTTGTTTTGAAGATAAAGTGACATTTCATTTTTTAGAGTGAAAATTTTAAATTTGGGGGAATTTTTTTTCTTTTTTTTTTGGGAGTTGGCACACCTGTCAAATAACAAAACACAAATGCTCTTCAGCTGTTTGTAAGTCATAAACATAGATACTGTTGCTGTGACTGTGAATTAGATGTAGTTTTAACTCAGATTAATGCAAAATTTCTGGTTCGCAAGTGCTTTTTTTTTTGTGTAAAATTTGTAAAAATGCCACGAAAATGTGTAAATATGGTGAATAAATTTTGTTATATTTGTGGTGAAATAACATTTTCCTCACAGAAATGCAATCTGACGCCTCTTGTAAAGACTGCCTATCAGTACTATTTCAGCATGAAAGTAGGGGACCAGTCTTGGGCTCCACATAAATGTTAAAACGCATGTTCAATTACACTGCAAGAATGGCTGAAAAAGAAGAAACAATCTATGGCTTTCGCTGTGCCTATAATTTGGCGGGATACAGATGACTGTTATTTCTGCCTGACTCCACCTATAAAGGCAGGATTGTCTATGAAGAAAAGAAGAACAGTTCAGTACCTGAATCTTCCATCTGCTATTCGACCCATTCCACATTCGGATAGTTTACCAGTTCCTACTCCACCCAAAAATTGCGTGCTTGAAGTAGAAAATGAAGACAGTGTGGAACAAGGAGAACCAACAAGCCTTCCACATGTCATGACCCTGATTTTGATGGAAAAGATGATAAACCACACAAACTAAGTCAAGTGGAATTGAGTGATCTCATTAGAGACCTTGGCCTGTCAAAGAAGAATGCAGAAATTCTTGGATCTCAACTACAGCAATGGAATCTTCTCCAAAGTTATGTGAGAATCTCACAGTACAGAAAACGTCACATAGAACTGCTTCTCTTTTTTGAGAAGAAAAATAATCTTGTTGTTTGCTGCTACATTAATGGCTTGATGAAATCTTTGAATCTGAACCATGATCCAACTGAATGGAGGCTATTCGTAGACTCCTCCAAGCTTAGTTTGAAAGCTGTGTTACTCCACAATGGGAACCTTCTTTCATCTATTCCTGTTGGTCATGCTGTTCACATGAAGGAGACATATGCAAATATGACAGCTCTCTTGGATTCAATTAAATATCGTGAACATAAATGGAAAATCTGTGGTGATCTAAAAGTCACTGCCATACTCTTAGGAATGCAACTAGGTTACACAAAGCATTGTTGCTTCTTATGTATGTGGGACAGTAGAGATAGGAAATTGCATTACATTAAAGAAGACTGGCCTGCAAGAAATCTTCACCCTAGCGAGAAAAATGACGTTGCCAAGTCTCTTGTGGACCCAAAAGACGTTTTTCTTCCACCCCTGCATATCAAGCTGGGTTTGATGAAAAACTTTGTCAAAGCTATGAACCGAGAAAGACAGGCCTTTAAGTACATAAGAGGAAAATTTTCAAAATTAAGTAATTCAAAAGTTAAGGAAGGCATTTTTGTCGGACTACAAATAACAGAACTTGTAAAGGATCCTGCATTTGACCAAGTTTTGGAGGGGAAAGAAAAGGAAATGTGGGAAGCCTTCAAGAGTGTTGTTCATGGATTTTTAGGCAACAAAAGAGATGACAACTACAAGCATTTGGTGACAGTGCTCCTGCAAAAATACCGTAACCTTTGATGCAACATGACCCTTAAGATCCATTTTCTCCACTCCCGCCTGGACTTTTTCCATCCTAGTTGTGGAGCTTTTAGTGTTGAACATGGTGAGAGATTCCATCAGGACATTTCTGTTATGGAACAAAGATATCAGGGCCATTGGAATGAAGTAATGCTTGCAGATTACTGTTGGTCTTTGTGTAGGGATTCTACAGAACTCCATTACAAGAGGCAAGCAAAACACGACGAAGTCGATAGGCCACCACATGATTCTCTTCAGACACTACCATCTGCGAAGTATTTTTCCAGCAATTTAGAACTCTTAGCATGTAATTATCAGTTGAAAAAATCCAATGCACTTTCATTGTTGTTAGCATGTATGTAATTAAAATATGTCCTTTTCTCTCAATCCGTTAATATGTAATACTTCCACCTTGTGTATACCATAGAAACTAGAGCTAATAAAAAATTTTCATTGTCATATTTGTTTTTCTCAACCCAAAATTAGTAGGAATTGCCTCATGAAGTGCTCGAAACATTCAAAAATTACTTTTTTGTTGCCCATTGTAATAGCAGCAGTCAATTACAGTGCATGAAAATTAACCATCATTAACCATGGTACTATGGTTATAGCTGAAGATCTTGTCTTATGAAGCAAACCTGACAGACCATAAAATTATTCTGTGACATTACCTTACAGATATAAATATATTGTAGTGTATGCAACTGAAAATGAAATGTACATCAGATGAAGACAACAAAATCTATTTGTTCAAAGACCCTAAGTGGTTCACCTGTTCAGTGTTTTTAAGGACCAAACAACAAAATTAAAACAACAGCTAATTCACAAATTTTGCTCCCTCAACTGTTTTTCCCACCTGCTGAAAGATCCCCTCAGTACTTAAGTTTGAAACACAATCACATTTTTGCATTACTATGCAGCTGGTGCTGTTCTTTATCCTTACCTATCATTACAATTTGCCACCTAACAAATAGCAGAATCACATCATATTTCTATTTCCTCTAAGGCTTTGCTCACCTAGTGAGCATTACTGTCTTACTGGCTACATTGATCTGAACACAACCACATAACAAAAATAATAAGAATGTACTTACAAGTGAAAATAACTAACACTGTGCGTAAAATATACTCTCCCAGCATTTGTGCTCTCTCAGTTTCCAGCCGAGGTCGAATCAAAGGCCATATAATACTCATTGGAACATAAAACTGCAAACCATAGGAGAAGAAAATGGCAACTGCCATCATCAGTCGCACTGACTGTGCCAACCTGGAACATACAAACAGTGTGTGTCAAAAAGAGAAATGTATATAAATAAAACACAGATATTGGTGGATAGTAAAACAGCTGGTATTATTTGAAGTTGGACCCAGTTATTCTGGAAACTAAGAGAAATCACTTTATGGACTTCATTACGAGACTAGTTCACACTTGCTACAGTATCACAAAATATTTGGGTTGCTACTAGTTCTGTAGAGTGCTGTTTGCAGTAAACATCTTTGCTTGAACAAATCTAGCAATAAGTGTTAAGGATCCTGTAATACCTAAAATATACTGTAGTAAACATTTTTATACAGAACCCTTTTGCCTCTTTATTTATAAGTTATACTAACAATAGAAAATCCAGGATGGAATGTAACAATATTACGAAAAGGAAAGTTGCTACTCACCATATAGCGGAGATGCTGACTCGCAGATAGGCACAATGAAAAGACTGTCACAAATAAAGCTATTGGGCATTAAGGCTTTTTTCAACAACAGATGTACCACACACACAAACACACACACACACACACACACACACACACACACAAACTGCAGTCTCAGGCAACTGAAACCACTCTGCAAGCAGCAGCACCAGTGTATGATGGGAATGGCGACTGGGTGGGGGTAAGGAGGAGGCTGGGGCGGGGAGGTGGAGGGACAGTATGGTGGAGATGGTGGACAGTGAAGTGCTGCAGGTTAGACAATGGGCTGGAGAGAGGTGGGGAGGGGGAGAAAGTAGCGAAAAAGGAGAGGCGTAAAAAGACTGGGTGTGATGGAATGATGGCTGTACAGTGCTGGAATGGGAACAGGGAAGGGGTTCTCAACTGTGCAGTTCAGGAAAGCTTGTGTTGGTGAGAAGGATCCATATGGTACAGGCTGTGAAGCAGTCATTGAAATGAAGGATGTCATGTTTGGCACCATGTTCAGCAACAAGGTGGTCCATTTGTTTTGTGGCCACAGTTTGTCGATGGTTGTCATGCCCACATAGAATGCAGCACAGTGACTGCAGCTTAATTTGTAGATCATGCCTGATTTCACAGGTTCAGATTCTTTAATGACATCTTTCATCATGTGATCTACAAGATAAGCTGCAACCACTGTGCTGCATTCTATGTGGGCATGACAACCATTGACAAACTGTGGTCACAAAACAAATGGATCACCCTGTTGCTGAACATGCTGTCAAACATGACATCCTTCATTCCAATGACTGCTCCACAGCCTGTGCCATATGGATCCTTCCCACCAACACCAGGTTTTCTGAATTGCACAGATGGGAACTTTCCCTGCAATACATCCTATGTTCCTGTAGCCCTCCTGGCCTCAACCTTCTTTAGTGACTGTCCTCACCCATCCAGCCTCTTCCTTGTTCCTATTCCAGCACTACAAAGAGTCATCATTCCACTATCACACGCAGTCTTTTCACTTCTCTCCTTTTTCTCTATCCCCACCCTCCTCCCCACCTCTCCCCTGACCACCATCTAACTTGCAGTACTTCACTGTTCACCACTCTCAAAATACTATCCTTCTCCCTCCCCACACCAGATTCTTCCTTACCCCCACCCAGTTGCCACTCCCATCATACACTGGTGCTGCTGCTCACAGTGTGGTTTCAGTTGCCTGCCTGAGACTGCAGTTTGTGTGTGTGTGTGTGTGTGTGTGTGTGTGTGTGTGTGTGTGTGTGTGTGTGTCTACATCTATTGTTGACAAAGGCCTTAATGGCTGAAAGCTTTATTCAGTCTTTTTATTGTGCCTATCTGCAACTCAGCATCTCCACTATGTGGCGAGTAGCAACTTTCCTTAACCTAATATCATTATACTAATAATATGACTATAGAACAAACATTTGAAGATCTCTACATTCCTTATAATTTTTTTTTTTATAATATGTCAATACAACAATCTGCCAGCCAATGTATAGTAGAATTCAAGCATATTTCTATTTTCAAATCTGATGTAAAATAGCTTACAAATCCCTTTGCGGCAGATTCAAAGTGATGCTTCCCAATTTAACTTTTTCTCCATACTTTAGGTACCCAAAAAATCCAACTGATGTGTACAAAGCTGCTACAATAACCATTCCTGTATTTAGAACTCCAGTCCACCCACCAAAATCCTGAGGGGTTTTCATGTTGTTTTCCAGAGGAAGGACCTGAAAAAATAAGCAATACAAACATAATTTTTGAAAACAATTATTTGAATTGTGCACATACATAACAGCTTACAGAATTGTGCAAATACATAACAGCTTACACCTTTTATTGGAGTATTGTGCAAGATTATTAATCTATACCATCATCTCACAAGACCACAAAAATGAAATAAGAACATAGGAAGATCATCAAGTACATTTGATTCAAATACTGTGTGTGTGTGTGTGTGTGTGTGTGTGTGTGTGTGTGTGTGTGTTCGCGCGCACGTGCGCGTGCATGCACACGTGCAGGAGCAGGGGGGGGGGGGGGGAGGAGGAGGATATCCCACACTGAAATGCCAAATGAAAATGCCCAATGTTCAGAGGAAAAGCACTGCAGTCAGCTGAACTACTGAATCTATTACACATCATTTTACAAAGTGATACAGTGTTTCACACCAAAGAGTAACAATGTATGGAAGGTTATCAATAAGTATGTAAAAATGTATGAGAAAGTATTTCGTGTGTTACCTCATCAGCACTACGAACTAACTTGAGAATGTAATGATTGTCAAGGTCTGTAAAATATTCATCATAATGCCAATACCACATTCAGTCAGTGAGAATTTGTGTCATCTAGCCAGAAACTAATAATGATGAATGGGGAAAGCTGGAGATGATTTTGGTGAATATGCTACATTAGCCAATAATTTGTGTTCCAATTGTAGCAATTTGGCTCTTGTGGGTAAAAAAGTGTCACCTAGCATACTCAGCACACAGTTGAACATTAAAAATGCAAATATTAGTTCATAAGGTCAAGGAGAGTTGTACAGTTGGCCCTTGTTATTGTTCAACTTTTTTTTTTTAATTTAGAGACATTTTTTCTTTCAAACATGTTTTACTCTTTTCAAAACTCCATTCAGTATCTCAAAAAATGTTCTGATCAATCTATGTTTCCATCTATAATCATGAAGTAATACCACAAACTGTGATACACATTGCTTCAAATTCTAGTCAAAAGCAGAAATTGTGACACATGTTACACACAAAAGTTTATTATCATTATTATTTTCTGCATGACACTGTACACAAAAATCTAAAAGCATGTCAACATTATCTGTGATTTGGAAACCTCCAGGCAACAATCATCTGAAAGCATACTATCAGTTATTGCAATCACTTTAGGTGGGGTTGATTTTAATTATAAAGAAGCAGGAGGTTTCATCTTTCAGTGATCTATCAAATCTGCAAGTAAATCATATTCAACACTGGTTTGGAGTTCCCAGTATACTGTAGTATTTTGCTCTGATCTGCACAGTCGTCTATTTGTTTACAGGGATATTTAAGCACTACTTAAAAATAATTGTCTTACTCTGTTTGTCATAATCACTGCTCCATCCACTTCAAACGTTAACTGCACAATACTATTACAGCTCTTACCAAAAGCTGTTCAGGTATTATTGTCATATAAACAGACATTAATTTAAGAATGTCCACAGTGTGTATTTTTGTTGTTCTGTAACTATTTGAGATTTCATAGGGGTAGTAATTCATGTCAGTTTGTGGTTTTGAAAATGAAATCACCTCTGTGCTGACAATATGTCATAGCTTTTGGTGAATGCTGTGTAATTTTCTACGTGTAATAGTGTTAATTCTCTTACTTCATATAGCAACAATCACAAGTGTGTAAATGAATGAAATAAAAGACAAAATACAGAGTAATGATCACTTTTGTGGAAAGCAAATACAAAATGGCTAACGACAAGTGGCTGGTGGAGAGTGGTTGCACAGGGAATACAAGGATGGATAAGTCTAGAAGCAGTGCAACAGGTAATGAAAATGACTGTACGACATGGATGAAATTGTAGAAAACAGAGGAAAAAAATCCATGAAGCAGAGGGATGCTGAATAAGAAGATTACCTACAATAACCAAGAGTCCTGGGAGGACAGAAGCACAGTCATTGTTTTCATTATTAAAGCACTCAGTTGATACAATATAACAAGGAAGAATATTAGATAACAGGTAGTTTAAGGGAATATAAAAGTTACTGTAGAATGTAAATAATTTAGAGGTAACAACGAGACCACTCACTGAATAGTAAAAGCATTGAGTCATCGATGAAAGCTAGCATGTTTTCTTTTTCTTTTGTCAATGACTCAACACTTCTATGTTCAGTGAGTGGTCTCCTTTGCTCCTTTTTACTGGGAAATTTAGTTCTCTTAATCCATCCTGACATACGTTTCTGCAGTATACAAGAAGCCCTGCAGATAGGCGACTAGCGTGAGTTTTGGTGTTCTCGTAAAGATTAAGTCATTTTAGATTATAACAACATCTAGTTTAGTATTGGTTATGTGGTAAATAGATGTATTAGTGAGCTTTTTAAGCATACCATTAAAGGTTTCATTTTTCTTTACGTAATATAGCAGAAAACGCGAAAAGATCGTACAGTCAGGTTTTAGTCATATTTTCTGTTTATGTTTTGTCGCGCAAATGTATAGAATTTTGTTTAATTGTTCCTTGCTCTCTCCAGCACTTTAACTGTAGCATACCTCTTCATTATTTAACTCACACTTCCAAAAAGTAGTGTAAAGTTTAAGTTGTTGTTTCAGAAACTTTGCACTGTTGTTTTTGTTTACATACAGTTGCGTATACGCCAAATTTGTGGAATCATATTTTCATGTTTATCTGTAATTTAACTGAGTTATTCATAATACACTATTATGTTTATCATGAGTGAAAAGTGCTTGACCTACCATAGAATTGTTAGATCGGTCCTTTGGTGTGATGGGTGCTGTAGTTTTTTCCATGTGGGTGACTGTAGTGGCGTGGGAGTAGGGGAAGTAAATGACACTCATCAGTGGTTTTGTAGGATATGTAGTAGAGACAGGAAGATACTAGAACAGGAGGGGAAAATATCTGCCCTTCAGGCTGAGTTAGACAAGGCCAGGGGGGATTTTGACAAATTAAGGAGGGAGAAGGGTAAAGAGACGTGGGAAGTGGCAACAGGCAACAGGAGGAACAGGCCTAGAACTTTGCCTGACAGCTATGTGGTGAATGTGGAAAATAGACTTGACCTGTTGCTTCAGTTACAAGCTGGTGAGCCTCAAGCAGGTGTAGACAGGGCACAACAAACTTTCAGAAGCAAATTGAAAAGTAAGAATGTAGGGAAATCAGTAAAGAGAAAGAAAGTGTTGTTGTTAGGTGGTTCCCATTAAAGAGGTTTTGGCCAACTTTTGCAGGATGAACTAGGATCAGAATACCAGGTCACAATTTTTTTTTAACCCAGTGCTGGAGCAGGTGACAGACGATTTAGGGTCACTTTGCAAAGATTTCACTAAGGAAGCCACTGTGGTTATAGTGGGTGGGCCAGGTAATAGTACTGACAGGGATCGTGGGTACAGTATAAAGTGTGACCTGGCAAAGATTGCATCAGCATCGAAGCATACCAGCATTGAGCTTGCATTTGTTCTTGGGCGCCATGACCGACCTCATTCGAACTCTTCTGTCAAGAGTGTTACTTTGTAGTTTGAATGGCTGCTTATGTTGGGTGCAGGTTCACACATTGGTGTGGTTCCTGTTGATTATCTCAATAGGTGGGATTATACTAGGCATGGCCTTCACCTCAACAGGAAATGGAAGGGTTCGGAAAAGACCCTTTTTTAGGGCAGGGAGGACAGAAAGAAACCAAGTTTTAAGAGAGGTTAGGATTGAGACAAACCTTCAGTTTGAGAAAGAAACCAAAAAACATAATTCTAGCTTATTACATCAGCATAAATAGCTGTTGGTCAAGAATTTTCAATAATCTGGAGTAATTTCAACACTACCCAATTTTAACTCAGTCAATGTGAAATGTCAGCTATCTTTATTGCATCAAAATATTTGATGACAGAGAAATAAAATTAATGAATTAATTAACTGCATAGATGAATTAGAGTCCTCAAACCCAGCTGACATAATCTGCCTCCCTGAACATCATGTGACTACTGTGTTAGAACTTTTAAGTGTTACAGGATTTAGATTAGCATCTCACTTTTGCAGAGCAGAAATGGCGAAAGGAGGAGTTGCCACATTCATTAGGAACTGTCATAAATTTAAGAACATAGACATTCATAAATTTTGCCTAGAGCAACATATGGAAGCATTTGCAACAGAAGTAGAATTTCATATAAAATCCTTCATAATATTAAGTGTATATCAAGAACCTGCAGGTAACTTTAATTTGTTCATAAATCACCTTGAAGCTGTACTGGCCCGTTTAACAACCAAAAACAAAGAAATAGTGGTTGCTGGTGACTTTAATGTAGATTTCCTTAAAGACTCTCCCATTAAGAACTTATTTGAGTTAGTAACACTATTATTTAATGTCATTCCCACTGTAAAGTTCCCAACTAGGGTAGCCAATTGCTCACAAACAGCCATTGATAATATCTTTATAGAACAGTCTAATGAACAAAATTATATTACAAAACCAGTAGTCAATGGCCCCTTAGACCATGACATGCAATTTCTTTTGTTAAATATTAATACTGGACAGGATATAAAATCTGTTAAATCTGAAGCCAAGAGGGTAATAAATAAGCAAAAAATTGATTATTTTAGGACACTCCTCAGAGACATTCACTAGAGTGAATGAAAAATATAACACTTTTGCTAATAAAGTGCTTACCTTATTTGAACACTGTTTTCCCCAAAAGCTAACCAAGGTTAGAGCGAAGTCTACAAAGAAGCCATGGATTACTCAATGAATAGAGGTATCATGTAAAACAAAAAACTGTTCTGAGGTTGATGCTATAGCACATTACAAGAAATACTGCAAAATATTAAACACTGCAACACGGACATCAAAGCAAATATATAACAAGTAAAAGATAGTCATTCAGGTGGCAAAATAAAGACAATATGGGATATAGTGAAGGAGAAGACCAGCAGAGCCAGACATGAGGAGGGGCAAATAGCATTAAGAGTAAATGATACATTGGTGGCAGATATGTATAGTGTTCCAGAACTTTTTAACAAACATTTGACAACTGTTACTGGAAAGATGGGGTTGTCAGGTTCTGTAGATGCTGCCATGGGATACCTCAGACCACACATTTCAAGTAACTTCCATAATATGAATGTGACCTTCACTACCCCAGCAGAAGTAATGTCCATCATGAAATCTTTAAAATCAAAATCATCTAGTGAGCATGATGAAATATCAACAAAGTTAATTAAAGAACGTGATTCAGAGTTAAGTAACATATTAAGCTTTCTGTGTAACTAGTCGTTTATCAGTGGAATATTTCCTGAATGGTTGAAATATGCTGAAGTTAAGCCACTGTTTATAAAGGGAGATAAAAAATAGTGTCTAATTTCACTTTTGACAGCATTCTCAAAAACTTTAGAAATGGTAATGTACAATCGGCTTTATAACCATCTTATCACAAATACCATACTGTCAAAGTTTCAGTTCGGATTTCTAAAGGGTTCTGATACTGAGAAGGCTATCTATGCTTACAGTGAAAATGTACTTAATTCACTAGACAAAAAATTGCAGGCAACTGGTATATTTTGTGATCTGTCAATGGCATTTGATTGTGTAAATCACAATATCCTTTTAAGTAAATTAGAATATTATGGTGTAACACAAAATGCTGCAAAATGGTTCAAATCTTATATCTCTGGCAGGAAACAAAGGGTGTTATTAGGAAAGAGACATGTATTAAGCTATCAGGCATCATCCAACTGGGAACTAATTACATGTGGAGTCCCACAAGGTTTCATCTTAGGGCCTGTACCTTTTCTCGTGTATATCAATGACCTTTCATCAGTAACATTACCAGATGCCACTTTTTTTTTTTTTTTTTTGCGCTCATGATACTAACATTGCAATAAGTAGCAAATCAATTGCAGTCTTAGAAAGATTGGCTAATAAAATATTTGTGGACATTAATCACTGGTTCCTAGCCAGTACTTTGTTATTAAACTTTGAAAAAACACACTGCATGTAGTTCAGAACTTGTAAGGGGTGTTCCACGAGTATGTGCCTAACATACGATGACAAGTAGACAGGAGAAGTGGACATACAGAGTTAATTCTTGGGATTACAGCTTGATAATAAATTCAACTTGGAGGAGCACACCCACACCACAGAAGTGCTGAAGCATTTAAACAAATCTCTATTTGCAATGCGAATTCTGTCAGACATAGGAGATATAAAAATGAAAAGCTGGCATACTATGGTTACTTTCACTCCATAATGTCATATGGGATTATTTTTTGGGGTAATTCATCAAGCCAAGCTAAAGTTTTCTGGGCACAAAAACATGCAATAAGAGTTATATGTGGTGTAACTCAAGAACATCCTGCAGAGGCCTGTTCCTAATATATTTATTCCTTAATGAAATTTGTCATTAAAAATATGTCACTTTTTGAAACCAACAGCTCAGTTCATGGAATCAACACTAGAAATAAGAATAATCTTCACACAGATTTAAAGTCACTTACTCTTGTACAAAAAGGTGTGCATTATTCAGGAACACACTTTTTCAATCACTTGCCAGCAGCCATAAACAGCTTAACAACCAATGAAATTCAGTTTAAGAGAAGCTTAAAGGATTTACTGGTGGCCAACTCTTTCATACTCCTTTGATTAATTTCTCAGTATAACTAACTGTAGTAGTTCAATTATATGTTTATTACCTTATAAATAAAATACATTTTTTTAAATTTTAAATTCAGAGCATTAATGTGATCTTAGTGAGTGAGTGTTGTAAAATGATCCTTTCATATAGTGTTTATAAAAAAAATTACGATCATTCCACTTAGGACGTATGGAAGGTACATTAGCTTATTTGATTTAGTTGTAAATATTTGTCATGTATTATAGCTTTTCTGACATGTTCTACATCCTGGAGGACCTCCTCACTATGGATAGATTGGAATGAAAGTAAATCTAATCTGACGGAAGATCTCAGTAGGAAGAGAGCAAACTAGAGAATTTACTCTCATTATGAGCAAGGGGATGGGACAGGGCACAGGATGAAGGCAAGATTTTCATACCATCTTTATTGCCCCACTTTCAGTGTATTACCCTTATAAATGATGAATAAATACTCACCACACCAATTCCTTCAAATGCATATATGGCAGTTCCAAAGTAAAGGGGCAGTTGTTTCCATGTAGCAAAGGCTTTGACAGATGATGTTCTAGGTAGCCCTTGTAGCATGTAGAAGAATGTAATTCCCAGGCCAGTCACAGTAACAATGGCAGCAAACAATGATATTGGTGTGAGGTACTTCAAGTTCTTCACCCAGTTTAGAAATATCATGGGAATCAATAACAGTAGAAGATATGCATCAATTCCTAGATGCCACTTGAAGTAATATGACATAACCTGAAACAAATTATTTAATTCATCATTAAGAGTAAAAGAATGTACTACTTAGACTGTTTCTAAAGCAGTATCTTAAATTTTAAATACTTTACAACATAATTTTTGATAATACATATCCCTCATATTTCTGTAGCAAACAACAGAAGAGGTTACAACATTATCACTTTAATTTTTAGATCTTTTGAAATTGTTACCTGCTACACAAACAAAAATAATGACCACTACACAGTTTAAGAAACATTAGAAATTAGTTAGTTACATGTTCCATTGATCAGTCTCGCAGTTACCATTACTGTGAAATGCACACACACAAAAAAAAAAAAAAAAAAAAAAAAAAAAAAAAAAAAAAAAAAAAAAAAAAACTTAACATTTTGATTACCTACCCCAATCCCTTAAGTGGCACAAAATGCATATATTATACATATAGATTTATTTATTTCTATTCAAGAATTCATCTATGGTATAAAAGGGGTTGTCTAGGAGATATGATTTCAATTTATTTTTGAAACTATTGCTGCTGTCTGTTAGACATTTTATTTCATGTGGTAATTTATCTAAAAGTTTTACAGCAGCATATTTTACCCCTTTCTGTGCCAAAGATACGTTAAGTAGAGCACAGTGTAAGTCTTTCTTTCTCTCCGGTATTATAATCATGAATGTCACTGTTGTTTTTACACTGGTCCATATTGTTGAGAACAAATTTAATTACTGAGGAAATGTACTATGAGGCTGTTGTAAGAATTCCTAACCTTTCAAACAAAAGTCTACAAGATGTGCAACTATGAGCCCCATAAACTATTCTAACCACTTTCTTTTGAGCAATGAATACTTTTTGCCTGAATGCTGAATTACCCAAAATATTATTCTGTAAGACATCAGAGAGTGAAAGTATGCAAAGTTAAAGACTACTATACATTTTAGCTTTCAGCAAAAAGGCCTCCCCCTGAAGTAGAAAACACACACGTATGTGCAGACGCACAAGCACGCATGTACGTGCACACACGCGCTTTTGACCACTGTGTCTGGCTGCTGTGGCCTCAGCGGCCAGAGACAGTGATCATTCGTGTGTGAGTTGTGTTTGTGTGGACTGTGTGTGTTTTTTACTTCAGAAGATATGATGATGATGATGTAAATAAAAGCAGGTAAAGACTTCATGTAGTGTGAGGATAAGATGCGCAGCTCTTACTTACATCTCTCAAATTGGCTGCCACAAATACAAAGTATACACAGCAGAACCCAAGTTGTGTTATACACAGAAAAACGTTTATCATAACTTTGGCATAGCTTGAGTACTTCCGAAGAGGTTGTGGTCCTGTTTGGAATGACGTTTCAACTACATCAGAAAATCCCAGTGATGGTACTTGATTCCTTCTGCACAGCTCATGAGAGCATTTCACCTGCAGAAAAATGTTTATTTGTAAAACATTCCTTACATGAAATATCTCCATCTAAGGAGAGTTTTAAACTATAGCAGATAGGAATATTCTAAGACAATTATGAGCTGTCCAAGTCTGAAGCCTGATTGCAGTATTATTTATCTGTGCATATGTTTACCCCTGACCTGGATAAAATAAGACAATTGATGGAGTGGTCCAAAGTGAATTCTTTGGGGTAGGAAACTACAGGACATAAGTCTCTGAAAGATGTGTGGCATAGTCAGGAGTGGAGACCAAGACAACTGAACAATTGTACCATCCAAAATTATGAGATAAAACACTGCTACCACTCCAAAACCACAGTTTCATTTTTACACAGTACATACACAGTAAACACAATGGATTAAATGGACCAGTATAATCTACTGGCTTGTATTATTGCCAGATCTGACAGCCCCCTTTTCTATGGGACTAGAGCAAACCATTTAAACGTTAGTGTAAAAAACCCAATTTGAAATCAAGAAACACATGCTTGCTACTGTAACCGTAGCTTACATTTGTCATAAATGTCATGCCATATAAATGACTGAGGCAGATTTTCAGACACAGCCATGATACAAATTTGAAGGTTGATGGTCAAGCACTTCAAACTAAAGCAGGGTACATTATTATGACTGGTTGGTACAATTATTCTCCCACCCTGTTGTCTCCTGTTTGCTGTGGTACATCAGCACCAAATGCTTACGTGTATCTTATGTAGCCCACTTCATCTCATTCCAGTTAATAATAGGTATAGTCAGTGAATTATTACTCTCAAACACAAAGAGTACCTCCCTGAAATGAATAAGGTGGCAATATTTTCTTTGGGAGATGATTCTTAACATGAAGTAGTGCCACAAGAATAAAAATAGAAAACAGTTATTACAAGAATTGTTCTCAAAGACAAAAACACTTACCAACATGTGCATACAGTGAGTGCAGATCACCCCCATCAAGAGAGTCCCAATTGTTCCCACAACAAGCCCAGCATTCCTAAATGCATCTGGCATAGCTAAAATTCCAGTGCCTATATTTCCCTTCAGTAAGTGAATCATTGTATCCAAATTACTGAAACAATAAAAAAATATATAACAGATAATAAATGCCAAAGTAAGTTATACCAAATCAAATGTCATACAGTACAATAAATAAAGCAGAATTTGTTCTAAACATTAAAAATATCTGTGAAATATTTGCAGTTTGTATGTACTATAAAAATAAAGTTTCTCAGCTGAAAAATGTTCACAGTTACAATGGAAGCAAGTATAACAATCAACTACATCAATCAACAGTCTCCTGTACTAATGTGCAATGGAACAAAACATAAATTATATTTATCTATGTGTGACACTCCAAAAGCATTTCTTTACACCTTTTCAGTGCATACAGAAGCTGATCTGTGCATAGAGAGGGCAGTACCACACAATCTGGTCAATTATATTTTTAGTAGATCATGTACTAATGCCACACAGTCTCGTGCAATAGCAGTCTGAAGTTGAAACGATATCCTCAAGAGAAGAAACTCTCAAATCCATTAATGCGGCAACAATCCAGTCGAATCAGTTTTCATTCTGAATCTTAGGATTATGCAAAACTCAGATTGTTTATACTTTATCTTAATGGCTAGCATAACGACTGTATCAGTTGAAATTACGTAAAAAAAAAAAAAAAAAAAATACTGCTTAGATGTCACAACTAGCACAAAGATACGTTCCTAGGTATCTGTGAAAACTATACAACTATCAGTGATATCCAACCCAATTTGAGGTATACGAGTTCATGTAGTTACTCTTTGATTTCAAGTAAACATTTAATCATTTTCCGGGTACTTATGATCCAGTATTTTCATAAGGGGCTAAACAGATACTCACAGTCCAGACATGTTCAGATTGAATGCCAGTGCTCACACATTTGTTAAGGTGTAAGGCGGGTTAAATGATGTCACATTACCACCAAATTTCACCACAATTCTGCCCAGCACCACCATGGACATGTCACTCCATGAGATGGCAGTCACACTTCTCATTACCCATATCTCACCCCTTCTCTTGAAACCATGCGGTTTTGTTATGGATGGGTGAGGAAATCATTTTGGACACCCCACTGCCCAGAATCAACAGGAAACGGTTTCAGGTGCCATAAAAGTCATAAATGAAATGATTCCTTCCCTTGGAGCATTCATTTTCACACATCCTGGGGTCATAAATGAAAGTTTGCAGTGTGACATGCAACAGCACAACTTTCTTGACAACGTTTGACACTACTGTCGCCTCCCAGACAATTCAAGCCTACTCTGCAGACATCACAGTCTTGTTCCCTCTCTGACTGTGATCTCACCTGTTTGGAGTGAAGTGTGTCACAATTTTTTGATCTTGTATACAGGGTGGAACCACTAGGGACCATTCAAAATCACCTGGTGATGTTTGAACATGATTCAAAGTGGAAACCAGTGTTTATGCTTTCTCATTCTTCTTTTTATGTGGTCTGTGAATGGGGAGGTGGGGGGGGGGGGGGGGGGGTGATCGTTATACATTTATGAATAAAATGTGAATGGTCCCTCTAAGATCCCCCCAGTTCGGCAACAGCCTCGGTGCCACCCATGCACCATTCTTCGGCACTTTACAAAAGTCTCTGCACAAAGATACCCATTCACTTATCGCTATTCACCGACAGGACAGGCAACCCTATTGACACAAGCACCTGCTAGCCACATGTAAAATTAGAGGAGCTTTGAAAGGGATGCCTATACTGTACAGGAATAGCAATCCATGGATGGGTGTGTCTGTACAGAGACACTTTCCAAATCCCCAAAGAATGTGCAAAGGTGACATCGAGGATGTAGCCAAACTGCCAAACTGTGGGGGTCTCAGTGAGACCCTTTGTCATTTTATTCATGGAAGTGTCAATGTCACACCTCTCCGTGAAAGGAGGTACAAAGAAGCATAAAACACCCTTTCCTGTTTTGAATCTTGTTATGTTTCGACAAATGGTTTTGAACTGTCGTTTGGTGGTTGCACCCCATATACCAGAGCAAAAACGTTGTCACACTACACTCCAAAGGGGTGAGGTCATGTTCATGTGGGATGCAGGGCCATGAAGTCCTAACAGAAAGGTTGAATCGTCCAGAACAAGGTTGTCAAGAACTTAGTCTCATTGCTCGTAGCACTGCAAACTCTCATTTTTTACCAAGAAATGTACAAAAATGAATGTATCTAGGAAAGGGGTGTTTTCACTCAGGATCTTCAAGGTACCTCCAGAGCCCTTTTCGTATCTATTCTGAGCAGGGGTGTGTCTGACATGTTTTCCTCAGCCACTTATTAGAAAAAAGGTTGATTTCAACTCTACATGCTGTGGTTCTGACTGCCGTCACTTAGTTGTCAAGAGAAGAGGCAAGATGGGGTACAAGCAAGTGTGGCACACCTCCCTAGGTGTGACATGTCCACAGTGGCACTGGGCAGAATGGTGGTGTAATTTGGTGAGAATGTAAATTCATTAACCAACCTTACACCTCATAGACATATACTTCTAAGCACTGTCCTTTTCACTGAACATGTCAACACCTTGCTGCTTGAAGTGTCACAGAGGTCAAGGGTGTGATGTCACACATTGCCATACTTTTGCAACATTCAGAGGAATGGTGTAGGCACCTTTGAGCCAAATTTTTAACTTCCTGCATAGCAACAGGAGTAAATGACAAGTTTCATAAAAGTGATCCTTTCATTTTTTTGTGCCAAGGAAAACATTTCACACACACCCCTGCTCAGAATTGACACAAAAAGGCCTCTGGAAGTGCCATGAAAAGCTTGAGTGAAAATACCCCTTCCCAAAATTCACAAATGGGTACATTCTTACTCTACTGTCAGCATACTGGTATTTGGCTGAGAAGATCTGGTAGCTAAGCAATGGCCCAGCCTATTTGCTTGTGGAGGGAGTGAATATATACATGATGGACATCAATAAAACTGAGAAACTGCAGGGATGGATTCCTGACTGGAAACAGAGGAAAACAGGTCCTATGAACACGTGTCCAGAAATGCATTGTTGCCACAGTAGATGGCGCTAACAAATGAAAGTTTGTCTGACCAAAGCCATGTGTTCCCTGTGTGCTGCATGCTTTGTAATTGATACAGTGTACTGTAAGCAGCAGTACGATCCGGTATTCATGTTGGGAACAAACCGAGATGGTGCTTCTGTATGGCCAAGCAGATGGAAACAGTCGAGAGGGACAATGCTATACTAAAACAAGTAGCCTCATAAACACCAACTACATAACACAACTTTTCAAGCCCTTTTTGGGTGTTTGTGTGATCATGGATCCTTTCAGACAGACAAATGTGCAGGGAGGCAGGGGAATGTGAGTACACCAGATTTGGAGGACCAGGTTCTGCCTCTTGACCATTCCATCTGCTTGGCCATAAATAAACACAATCTCAGTTTGTTCTTGACATGAATACTAGACCATTCTGCTGCTTACAGTACGCTGCATCAATCACACAGCCTGCAACATGCAAGGAACATGCGGCACGTGGTCAGAGGAATTTTCATTTGTCAGCACCATCTGCCCTCCATTTCCAGTCAAGAATCCGTCCCTGCAGTTTGTCACTTTTATTAATGTTCACCTTCTACATTTTGTTTGTTTGTTTGTTTGTTTGTGTTTGTGTGTGTGTGTGTGTGTGTGTGTGTGTGTGTGTGTGTGTGTGTGTGTGTGTGTGTGTGTGTAACATTCTGAAACCCATAAAAAATCATTATCATCTTATATACAGTCTGCAAGACAATTCTTAAAACACGTATGAGTTTTGCCTCAGCGTGTAATCGCTAAAATACCTAAAAAGTTCTTGAGAAAATATTGGTAGTGCTTCACTCTCTGAGATTCAGATATTTTTGAGGTAACTGACTTTTTGTAGTTTTGCACAAGAATATTTTCTTAAACGGAGTCATTACTAGTCCAGTAGTAGTAGAAGGAACAGTAAGAGTAGTATTTTGAAGTGACTGAGTTTTATAGTTTTTTTTAGTTTTAATGGTAATGTACACAATGTACCCATTTTACAGTCTGTGTTCTTCACTGGTGCTTAGGAGCAGTATGAAAAAATAAATTGAAAAAGAGTAGTTTGAACTCCTGGCATTTAGTATACAAGGAATTATTCATACTGTCCCAGAGTATTAGGTTTCAGTGGCAACTGTTTCCCATAGTGAATAGCTGAATACAGTGCTACATAGCATGAGTAAAATAATTTTGGATTACAGAAATCCTCACCCCATTTTGTCAGCAGTTGACGGCTGCTCTTAAATTCTTCATCATTTTATGAATCACCATATAAAAGTAACCCTATGTTATTCCACACCTTGTCTTATGATATCCTTCTTAGATTTTATCTTTGGTAGTCATCACAATCACTGAGCTTTCTGAACAATTAAAATTATGTTCCACACACTGTCAATCATTCTCACAAGATACTGAGTTTAAGCAATGACAGATATAATCTGGTAATCGGTAACTGTATGCTACCAACTAATCTCACCTTGCCAAATGGTTCAAATGGCTCTGAGCTCTATGGGACTTAACTTCTGACATCACCAGTCCCCTATAACGTAGAACTACTTAAACCTAACTAACCTAAGGACATCACACACATCCATGCCCGAGGCAGGATTCGAACCTGCAACCATAACAGTGGCGCGGTTCCAGACTGTAGCACCTTCTAGGCGATTGGCCACTCCGGCCGGCCTCACCTTGCCAATCAAATCTTCTGCAGTATCCAGGATTTCAACTGCCTACCTCCAGATCAAGCAGTACTGAATCATTATTTTTTACGAACATCAGTCTCGGAATTGGATGTGTGAAGCAGAAAGCAGCACTTTCTTCTTCTTCTTCTTCTTCTTCTTCTTCTTCTTCTTCTTTTTTGTGTGTGATGGTTCACTTTCTAATCTAATGTGGTATATGGGTAATGGGAGACTCATACTTACGAGGTGGGGTGTTCCAGATCCCTCTGCAGCAGTGGGTCATAGTCCCCATCGCCAAGTGTTGGCTCCAGTGGTGGCTTGCCGCCATCTGTGCCTACTGGGCTGCTGACGCCACCATCTGCCTCCATCTGGCCAGGCAAGTGGACCAGCACGCTGTCTGGAGAAGCGCGTGGAGGTGGTGGGGGTGCAGCCAGTGCACGTTTCTCATAGCTGTCATTGAGTGGCTCTGTGGTAGGCAGCAGCGGTTGCCGTTCATCTCGGCCCTCCTTCATCTTGGCGCCCACCGGCAACGGTGTTGCGGCGCCCAACTGGACAACACAAGTGCATACATCAGTATCTGTGGATTACTTTACAGACATAAAATGTTACAACACTAAAATTGAAGTCAAGCAACCTTTTAATTCACATATCATGCAAATTATAGCATAAATCAATGTGCAGACCTTGGCAAAACAAAAATAACAGCTAGACCAACAATTATACCCTCTATTGCACATGCACTGTTAGAACTTTAACCACGAACAGATGAGGAACTGTTGAAATTAATAATAATAATTACCTGCTGGGTGATAATCTAAAACTAATGCTGTCCTCAATCCAAAGGTTTGATTGAACACCCCACTGTTATATGAGACATACTTTCGCAGATGGTATGCTCTTCCCTTCCTCAAAACTTTGAACTGACTTACCAAGCCAGTATATGTAAGCCTACTATTTAACGTGCAATCTGAACCCCATTTTCACATACAAAAATCACTACTGTAACTGAAAGGCCAGTATGTGGCAGAAAAAAATCTAAGAATCAAGTGAGAACTACAGTTTTGTAGCCTGACACTGAGTTACACAAAGAGTACACTGTACTGCCAAATTATTACATTTATTCCTAACACTATCATCTACAGTACACAGTGGGTGCCATGTTATATGACGTGTGCTCATCAAGTAGGTAAACAAAGGTATTAGCAGACTTTGTATACACATTTTTCGTCACAACCACTGTAGCAAGAAGATCCACTTTATGTGAGGGGTGAAACAAGATGACTGTAAACTTCCAGAGCAAAAGAACAGTGTTTCTGATATTAACAAATTTGTGAACCTCTGTTGTGGGAGAGTACTGTGAGTATACAGTCAATAACCTCTATGGAAGCCACAGCTCTGTACACAATACTGATTTTGGACCTGTACTTTGATGATGGTGTTAGATGGAGACCAATAATACTTTCCAAAATAACAGTCCACTGACTAAATAAGCCAGGTTCTCTACCCAAACTGTTGAGTGAAATCTACAGTGACTCAGAACTACACAGATGGTGTCAATAACCATGACAACAATGGTCTACCAATGGAAAATAATATCTCAATGACTGATGGATGTAAGAGTTCAGCAAGACACATATTACATTTCCGGAAAAATACAAACTGGTGAGGGAGCATTATGGGCTGTAGCATGATTTTGTAGCTCTCTCTGGGACCATTACCCCACATGAAAAGTAATCTTAACTGATTTGGTGCAAATTCATCATCAGACATTACATTTACTCTTTTTATTATGATGGTGAACGGGACAGTCCAGAAAAATAATACATCTTACCAAATGGTTGGAAGAGCACAATAAAGGCTTTTGAGTACTTCCTTGTCCTGAAACTGATTTGATCTTGCCCCTGTTGAACATCTGTAGGGGCACATCATTTGTTGTCTTTGATACATGAATTCGCCACCACAACCATTTAAACAGTTATGGGACGCTTGGTAGTGACCATAACACCAGATGTGGCGGGATGCTTTGTAGAGATTACGGCTTCATTTATGTTTGGAAACCTATATCAATAATAATTACTTGTACGGCTCAATGACTAGGTGCAAGTCTTTCAACTGATGCCATTTCAGTGATTTACATGTCCCAGTTATTCAACCAGTGGAAGGTAACCTACAGTTTACCGTGGAATCAGAACCACTGCTGAATCTCTAATTCACCGACAGATGAATGCCATGTTAAAAGACAGACTGAAAAATCCATGGTCCCACTGGGATTCCATTCTTTCCAAGTACGTGCTTTGCTGGCAGACCACATGGCCCAACTTTGGAGGCCTATAAGAAACTGATTGAGTCACTTTCACTTTGCCTAGTTGTTATGTGCTTTGTGAGTAGTGGTTGTTCTGGATACTGGCACATGATGACAATATTTTGACTGGGCAATATATGCTGATTTGAGTCAACTGCTAATATTCGAATGGTCATTTATCATTAAACTGCTTGTTTTTGAGGCTTTTGACTAATCAGTACATTCATTACACTGTAAATAAGGGTCAACCCGAAAGTGAAAGTGGACAATATTATTTTACTAGCCTAGTCCTCTTACCTAAATAGTTGTAGACTATTAAAGCTATACTGTGAAACACAGTTAAAGAACCACTTTTTCAAAACCACGTAATTGCCTCCCACTGTGACACATAAGTTTCATATTTGGCTCAAAGGTGCCTACAACTTTCTTCTGTAACAGTGCACAAGTGTGGCCCCTGTGACGTCATCCTTGGGCTTGGTGACACTTCAAACAGCAGCGTCTACACATGCGAAAAAAGGCCAGAGGTCAGAAAAAGTTCATGTGAGGCGTTAGATGGATTAATGATGTCACACTGGCAACAAATGTCACCAAAATTCTGCCCAATGCCATTGTGGACGTGTGACACGATGGGATGGTCGTCAGATTTCCTCTTACCCACATTCAACCCCTTCTTTTGATGCCTCCGCAATGGAGGCCACAACCACAACACCAAGTTTTGAAATCCCAAGGTTTTCTTATGGCTGGCCAAACAAAACATTTCAGACACACCACTGCTCAGAATCAACATGAAAAGGCCTTGGGGTGGCATAAGGGGCGTTAATGAAACCAGCCTTTCCCTTGGGGCGTTGATTCTCACACATTTCACAGTCGAAAACTACAGTTCACAGTGCGACGAGTAACGGGACGTTCTTCACAGTCTTTGACACTGCCGACACACCCCACACAATCCAATCCCTCTCAAAGGACATCGTGGGTCAGAAACCCCATTGAACGTCACCATACACCTTTGGAGTGCAGTGCACCCGAAGTTTTGGTTGCAGTGTAGTGACTGGAGCCATAGGATGAAATTTGAATGTTATCAATCAGCAAAGGGTGGCTATGCTGTTTCAGCCCTCCTGTGATGTGATCGCTACGGAGGAAGAGGAGGGAGGTGGGGGACTGCGACTTTGACGCACGCATGAGCAAAATGGCAAAGTGTCCCCTCTAAGACCATCCAGTTCGGCAACACCCTCGGTGCCACCTGCCTCCATTTGTTGAGCACTTTAAACATGTACCTGTACAGACCCAACCCGTGACGAGAGTCGTCGTGTACGTGTGCAGAACTGGAGTGGTGTCAAGGAATTGCCTGTCTGCAAGCGCCTAGGACTCTGTCAAAGGTTGTCTCTCTACAGGTATAATTTTAAAGCACACAACAAAAGTGGGCAAGTGAGTGACACCGAGGGTCTTGCCATGTCATTCATGCATGTATCAAGGTCGCATCTTTCCATGACGAAACAGGAGGGCCGAAAACGTATAAGCACCCTTTGCTGCTTCGGATCGCTTTTAAACTTCTTTGAATGGATTTGAACAGTCCCACCCTGTACACCAGAGTAAAATTTGCGGTCGGTCTGCACTCCAAAGCGGTGGGATCATGTTTAATGGGGCTGCTGGCCCACGATGTCCTTCGCGAAGGGTTGAAACGTCCTGAGGTTGTCAGCAGTGTCAAAGGTACAAGAACGTTATCTTGTTGCACGTCGCACAGTGAGCTGTCTCTGTCTTTTTCGACCACTAAATGTGCGGGAATCATCCCTCTCCCCCCCCCCCCTCCCAAGGGAAGAGGTGGTTGCACTGATACCCCGAGGCCTCTTCGTGTAGATTCTGAGCGGCAGTGTGTCTTAATGTCTTATTTGATCATTCATAAGAAAACCGCACGACTGCAATGCTGGGAATTGCGGTTCTGACCTCCATCGCGGAGAGGTCATAAGAAAGGACCAAATGTTAATAAGAGTGGTTGTGATGACTTTTCTTTCATGTGACACGTTCATGATGGCTTTGGGCTAGAGTTGCGCTGTACCGAAGCTGCGGGTCAGTAGTTTTGGTACACCACACAAGTGACGTAGTAAACGGTGGGATTACCGGTAGTATTTGGTAGCATTGCTAGGAAAAGAAACAAAAGAGAATGTGTAAGAGAGAAACTTGGAACAGATGACTTCTCTTTATTTTTTGTTTGTTTTTAACATAATTAGTGCCGCAACATCACTGAATTTTAATCCATGGTGTACTTTACATCCATATATAATACAAATTGTATGTTATAAGTAATAAGAGTTAGTTGATCGCGGAACTTCTGCGCTTTTATGTAAACAAAGCAATAACTTCTGATGCGAGTACAGTTTACATGCGGAAAAAAAACATAATTATTGTCATTATTTTGTACTCAATACAACGTTCTTCATCATGATCAACAGGGAAGCGTTACCTGTTATTATTGATAAAAGCGGAAGTTGCTTATGAATGACAGAAACATGTTTTACATAAAGTCCGACGCAGTACTGCAGCGATGTCTGATATATTGTTGTTTGGCGGTTCTTTTTATTACAAATGAAATGAACACCACTGGCCGCATACAGGCGTTGATATAAGTCAACAGGAACAGTTGAAAATGTGTGCCCCGACCGGGACTCGAACTCGGGATCTCCTGCTTACAAAGCAGACGCTCTATCCAATTTTTTTAAATTTTTATTTATTTATTTATTTATTTATTTATTTGCCATCTCATTTTATTCGTCTTCGTTCGTTGTATCTGCTCGGGCCGGATGTCGCAAGCCACCCGTTTCAGTTTGTATTTGATCCATTAACTTAAGTTTTTTTACTACAGAGGGCAGCCACCCCTCTGACCGAACAATCCATCTGAGCCACCGAGGACACAGAAGAGAGTGCGACTGCAGGGACTTACCTCTGGCACGCCTCCCGTGACACCCACATCAGCAACTTATTGTCCCGCACTATATTCATAGTGCTCCTGCCCATTATACCCATTACTCGCGGCTTTATTGCCGATTCCAGTAAGAGTTCTGGCATAGTTAGGGTTCTTTTTATCTTTTTGTCGAGGAAATTGTGTTTTCTCGTGCTATATGATAAAACTGTATTATTTCCTTTATATTTACAACAACATCCCTCTGTTTTACGTAACAAATCAACAATTTGCGAATAAAACCTGAACTGAACATTGACAATTTTGATATAAATACTTTGTATTGTTAAGAAACAGACAGGAGTATAACTATGCAGAACAAAAATGTTCCGCAGGTTACGCGGGCCCCTAAACATACTCGCTCAGACTCTAGAGAGTTCACCGCTTCTGGTTTTCAGGGGAATCTACTAAGCCACTGAGCGCTTACGTAAAGAAAGACATCGTTATGAGGAACGCCCGACAGGTATGCAACACACACAACGTACTGGAAACGCAGGTAGGGCCTTAGCTGACCAAAGCTACTATTGTGGTGAAGTCTGATGTCACTGTGACATCATTACCGCAATTTACACCTCACATTAACTTCTGAGCTCTGGCCTTTCTTTCGCATGTGTCGCCACCTTGCTGTTTGAAGCGTCGCCGAGCCCGAGGATGAAGTCGCAGGGCGCCACGTTTCCGCACCATTACACAAGTTTGTTATGCTATATTGTCATTAATGAACTTTGCTTGCTTAGCTGGGTAGTTACGTGCTTGCCTCCCATGCAGCGGGCCCGTGTTCGATTCCCGGCCGGGTTGGAGATTCCCGCTCGTGGACTGGGTGTTGTGTTGTCCTCATCACCATTTCATCCTCATCACCTGCACGCGTATTGCCCAATGTGGCGTCGACTGAAATAAGACTCGCACTCGGCGGCCGAACTTCCCCAGTGGAACCTCCTGGCCAGCAATGCCATCCGATCATTTCATTTTTTTGTCATTAATGACGCAACTACCGCACGGAGTAGCTAATCTGGACCTATTAATGATGTTGATATTATTTAGGCCTGCCTTTTGCCTTTATCACACAATCTAAGGCGTAATGGAAATCTTTCCACTGTTGTTGTGGTGGTATTCAGTCCAGAGACTGGTTTGATGCAGCTCTCCCTCTATCCAGTGCAAGCTTCATCATCTCCCAGTACCTACTGCAACCTACATCCTTCCGAATCTGGTTAGTGTATTCATCTCTTGGTCTCCCTCTACCATTTTTACCCTCCACTCTGCCCTCCAATACTAAATTGGTGATCCCTTGATGCCTCAGAGTATGCCCTACCAACCGAGCCCTTCTTCTAGTCAAGTTGTGCCACAAATGTCTCTTCTCTCCAGTTCTATTCAATACCTCCTCATTAGTTACGTGATCTACCCATCTAACCTTCAGCATTCTTCTGTAGCACCACATTTCGAAAGCTTCTATTCTCTTCTTGTCCAAACTATTTATCGCCCACGTTTCACTTCCATACATGGCTACACTCCATACAAATACTTTCAGAAACGACTTCCTGACAAATCTATACTCAATGTTAACAAATTTCTTCAGAAACTCTTTCCTTGCCATTACCAGTTCACATTTTATATCGTCTCTACTTCGACCATCATCAGTTATATTGCTCGCTAAACAGTAAAACTCATCTACTACTTTAAGCGTCTCATTTCCTAATATAATTCCCGCAGTATCACCCGATTTAATTCGACTACATTCCATTATACTCGTTTTGCTTTTGTTGATGTTCATCTTATATCCTCCTTTGAAGACACTGTCCATTCCGTTCAGCTGCTCTTCCAGGTCCTTTGCTGTCTCTAACAGAATTACAATGTCATCGGCGAACCTCAACGTTTTTATTTCTTCTCCATGGAAATTAATACCCATTCCGAATTTTTCTTTTGTTTCCTTTACTGCTTGCTCAATATACAGATTGAATAACATCGGGGATAGGCTACAACCCTGTCTCACTCCCTTCCCAACCGCTGCTTCCCTTTCATGCCCCTCGACTCTTATAACTGCCATCTGGTTTCTGTACAAATTGTAAATAGCCTTTCGCTCCCGGTATTTTACCCCTGCCACCTTTAGAATTTGAAAGAGAGTATTCCAGTCAACATTGTCAAAAGCTTTCTCTAAGTCTACAAATGCTAGAAACGTAGGTTTGCCTTCCCTTAACCTATTTTCTAAGATAAGTCACAAGGTCAGTATTGCCTCACGTGTTCCAACATTTCTACGGGATCCAAACTGATCTTCACCGAGGTCGGGTTCTACCACTTTTTCCATTCGTCTGTAAAGAATTCGTGTTAGTATTTTGCAGCCGTGGCTTATTAAACTGATAGTTTGGTAATTTTCACATCTGTCAACACCCTATTTCTTTGGGATTGGAATTATTATATTCTTCTTTCCTCTAAGTGGCGCAAAATTTCTGCAAGTATCTGCTTGCATTTTACCAGAAACGGGAAGTCCTCTGTACTCATTTTTTAGTGCTCTTGTCTCACTGTCCTTCTTTCCACAGATGCTCATCTGGACCACAGCCTGAATTCTGTAGAGATCATTACATCCCGCTCCTTCCACTCACACCAAGCCGTACTATCAGCTTCGTTTTGTGAAACAGAATCTCATGTTCAGTATGAAAAAGAAAAATTACAATTTATAGTATCGGCGTGATTAATCAGAGGAGTAATTCCGGGTCCAAGAACGATTGTACTCGTCTAAGGTGACCTTGCTGCATCCACTCAAAACAGATTGTAATGCAGGAAGCGAGCACCTCCTAACACAAAGTAACGGTGTCATCGTCCGATTACTTCGCATAGAAATGAAATACGGATCCTGTCTTCTTTCAGGGAAAAAATTTTCACAGTGCAGCTAGGACAGTAAAGATGAAGAGGAACTGCTGAAAACAAAATTACGCATCATGTTTCGTCCCTGGAACATCAGAGAGTGAACGAAGTATTTCGATACGTAATGCTTCCCTGGCATTCGTTGTGTCCTTATATGCTCATCGGAATATTGCGGTGTTGCCCTGCTTTGTCATTTCAAATTAAACTTCCAGTGTTCCGCGTCTAACCACAGGGTGTTTTGCATCACTATAATCGATGACGATAGTGGGAGTGCTGCTGCTGGCCAATGGAAACCAAGACCAACACCTCTCGACGAGATGTAATAGTTCAGACAACACTCCTACGAAGCACTCCGTTTTCAGGCCACAAGCGGCCCATCGGGACCATCCGACTACCGTGTCATTCTCAGCGGAGGATGCGGATAGGAGGGGCGTGTGCTCAGCACACCGCTCTCCCGGTCGTTATGGTGGTTTTCTGTGGCCGGAGCCGCTACTATTCGGCCGAGTACCTCCTCAATTGGCATCACAAGTCTGACTGCACCCCGTAAAATGGCAACTTCGGTGATCTGACGGGAACCGGTGTGTCCACTGCGGCAAGGCCGTTGCCGCAACACTCCTACTAGACAATCGAAAACTTATATCATGTGAAATGTCGAATCAAAACAACTTCAGCTGTCTAAATTTCCAGTTGTTATTTTATTTGAGCAACCAGTTTCAGCGCTACATTACGCCATCTTCAGACCCACTGACCGACGTGCCGGAAGACTCCCACCTTTGGTGCAGTCAAAACAGGGATCAGCATACAGTGACTGGTATACGTAGATTTCTTCTTAACACAGCGATTCCTTGAATCATTACTTGCCGACAACGGATGTCTGTGTTAAGATCGTCACTCTATTTTGACTGGACCAGAGATGGGATTCATCCTACACGTCGGTCAGGGGGCTTGAAGATGGCGTAAGGTAGCACTGAAACTGGTTGCTCCAATAAAATATCAACTGCAAATTTAGACGGCTGAGGGTTTGATTCGACATTTTACATTGAACAACCGAGGTTCCGTAACCATATGTCTAAAGATGGATTTAACATACTATACTATGTGATTCTGACAAAGCTTGCCAGTTCGACTGCGCCACACACTTAAGGTACTGGCAGTTCTTATCTGTTGAAGTTTTTGTTTTCTCTGCATAATTAAACCTACCTCAAGAGTCCCCATTTTATGTAACATTTCTACAGGAAATGCAACGGCTGTAAATTCATGATATGCTAAAATGGTAGACTTCGCCCGACTGTGGATCTGATTTTGTAGTAATTTGATGGGCAGCGAAGTCTTTAGGATCAACTGAAAGAAAAAATACGTGGACGAAATCGGGCTGCGAAAGAAAAACATTCAGACACTGTACGTGTACACAAAGATGCTTTGGAAATGGGAAAACTGAGGTTTTAAGTACGAATTCGTACAGCGTGCACCACATTTGTGAGATGTAGGGTTACGTGGCCCCACCGCACTCCGCAGTGCTCTCACACCTACAGTCACATCGCTGAAGATCAGAGCTCTTGTGCTGTTCCTTCTGACGTTGCGCTTTTTGGTATCTTATCTGTCCGGTAAGTGTAAATGTATTCCCACGGTGCGCATTTGTACAGACAATGACTGTCCGAACAGTGCACTGGATCTATGACAAATCCTGTGTAACTGTATATGATTAAGTACAAGGATACTAAGTAGATTTAACTGAACAGATATTTATCAAAACAGCTGAACGCCACGGGCAATAACACACCAAAACGGAGGAAGAAGTGCAAACGAAAAACAGAAACGGAACGCTATTTCATTTTTTAAAAAAAGAAAAACTTCGCCCACTTACTTGGATTTATCTACCTCTGATGTGAGTCCTGCAGTAACAGTATTATTCTTTACTAAATAACATCGTACCAACTTTCAACGGTCTGACACACAGAAATTTCCGCAACATATGGTCCCATTTCTAGTTATGAACGAGAACTCGTGTAAACTCTGAGACGCACAGTATGGAGTACGACGCATAAGTAGAAGTAAATTATCGCAAATACACGTGTGTGGCAGAAGCATTATAAAGAAAGAAAACTGTACCAAATAGTGGTAATCTATTAAGCACGTGAAATGATAGAAGATAGAGAAGACTACAGAACGGTCGAAAGCAACAGCTTATGTAACAAACGCGCGACGTTATTTTCTTTTTTATTTACTACACCGCTGAAGGTCAAGAGAAACGCAGCGAGTAAACTGACGACGTTCGACGAATGGGATATTCGGTTCTTTCTCTATAAACGACGTTAAGTAGCTAAGCAAAAGTTCGATAGCCGCATAGATTACTTCTCTGTAATATCTGTACCCATGATATTCCATCGATAACCAGTACAAGTAGGTGTTTTGAAATCTGGCGATTCTGCTGCCTCCAGTGATATAATGTGGTGCTTCTATTTCACACACCTCGCTCAAATAGTACACTCACCCTACCTCGTTCACTTTTTATTCACTAATTAATTTTACAGACGCCACTTTTTGGCAGCATTTTCCTATCCTCATATACCCGAAAGAGACAGTTTCACCACATATCTTGTTGCAAGCGCGCACACTTTATTATTGTTACTATCGTCTGTTACGAGATCATGTTTCTAGTATCTACACCAAAACACTAATCTCTAGTGCACGATGGAAAAACATGTTTGTACAGCACAGAAAGGGGTTACTATTTTGCTGCATCAAAAGGGATGCTTTTTTTAACGGAACGGTTTGGTGCTTTCATAAAGACTGTAAAAAGTTGTAGTAACTCTCAATTTTCCAATTAGAGTGGGTATCTTTTCCCTCTGAAACGAAACACGACACTCATCGCTTGGACGAGTTGTACTCTCCCGCTGCGTAACATCAACTTGAAGACCTCCTTATTTTTACAAAACACCCAGATACATGAAATTTACTAGGCATAAGCACACACAGTACTGAGCTAAACTTATTTACGAGGTGCATTCAAGTTCTAAGGCCTCCGATTTTTTTTTCTCCGGACTGGAAAGAGATAGAAACATGTGCATTGTTTTAAAATGAGGCCGCGTTCATTGTCAGTACGTCCCAGAGATGGCAGCACCGTACAGCAGATCGAATTTTACCGCCAGCGGCGAGAATGAGAATTGTTTTAAATACTTAAAATTGCGACGTTTTCCTTACTTGAACAGCCTGCAATCATTCGTTTTCTGAATTTGCGTGGTGTGAAACCAATTGAAATTCATCGACAGTTGAAGGAGACATGTGGTGATGGAGTTATGGATGTGTCGATAGTGCGTTCGTGGGTGCGACAGTTTAATGAAGGCAGAATATCGTGTGACAACAAACCGAAACAACCTCGGGCTCGCACAAGCCGGTCTGACGACATGATCGAGAAAGTGGAGAGAATTGTTTTGGAGGATCGCCGAATGACTGTTGAACAGATCGCCTACAGAGTTGGCATTTCTGTAGGTTCTGTGCACACAATCCTGCATGACGACCTGAAAATGCGAAAAGTGTCATCCAGGTGGGTGCCACGAATGCTGACGGACGACCACACGGCTGCCCGTGTGGCATGTTGCCAAGCAAAGTTGACGCGCAACGACAGCATGAATGGGACTTTCTTTTCGTCGGTTGTGACAATGGATGAGACGTGGATGCCATTTTTCAATCCAGAAACAAAGCGCCAGTCAGCTCAATGGAAGCACACAGATTCACCGCCACCAAAAAAAAATTTCGGGTAAATGCCAGTGCTGAAAAAATGATGGTATCCATGTTCTGGGACAGCGAGGGCGTAATCCTTACCCATTGCGTTCCAAAGGGCACTACGGTAACAGGTGCATCCTACGAAAATGTTTTGAAGAACAAATTCCTTCCTGCACTGTAACAAAAACTTCCAGGAAGGGCTGCGCGTGTGCTGTTTCACCAAGACAGCGCACCCGCACATCGAGCTAACGTTACGCAACAGTTTCTTCGTGATAACAACTTTGAAGTGATTCCTCATGCTCCCTACTCACCTGACCTGGCTCCTAGTGACTTTTGGCTTTTTCCAACAATGAAAGACACTCTCCGTGGCCGCACATTCACCAGCCGTGCTGCTATTGCCTCAGCGATTTTCCAGTGGTCAAAACAGACTCCTAAAGAAGCCTTCGCCGCTGACATGGAATCATGGCGTCAGCGTTGTGAAAAATGTGTACGTCTGCAGGGCGATTACGTCGAGAAGTAACGCCAGTTTCATCGATTTCGGATGAGTAGTTAATTAGAAAAAAAAAATCGGAGGCCTTAGAACTTGAATGCATCTCGTAGGTGTTCTGAGAAGGTAGCTTGCACTGTAAACGCACCGATTCTATTTGTGTGTTGGGTACTAAATGTTTGTTATTTTGTAGAGCCTTATTGAAAACAAACTGGTATACATAGGAGTTGGACAAAAATACGGAAAGTGTCCAGTGTAGCTGTGAATGCAATATGTCCGATCTAAGCGGATTGGAACGTGGGCAAATTGTTGGTGCTCGTATGATGTGTGCTTCCGTAAACAAGGCAGCGAAGTGTTTGGTGTTTCAAGAGGCATCGTATCGGAGATTTGTACTGCGTACAGGGAAAGCAGAGAAACATCAGCCACTAATTCGCAAAGCTCAATAAGTCACAACGCGGACGGAGGTGAATGATGAGCGATCGTGACGGACGATCACTGAAGAGGATTGTGACGAAAAATAAGAGGACGACAGCTGCAAAGTGTCGCACTCGAGAACACTGTCAGCACGAAAACAACAAGATGGGAACGCCGTAAGTAGAGCACTGCAGGGCGAGATGGAATTCCAAAACCAGCCATTAGTGACGCAAACGCGCATAACAGGAAAACGTGGCGCCGAAGCCTTAGAACCTGAACTGTGGTGCAATGAAAGGGAGTCATTTAGTCGGATGAGTCTTGTCGCACACTGTTGCCAACTTCTGGCCGAGTTGACGATTCAAGTGTGAAACATGGCGAGGATTCTATGATGATTTCGGCAGCCGTACCGTGGTATTCCACGGGTCTCATCGTTACTATTTAAGGTCTCGTTACCACCAAGCATTATGTGACCAGTATGGTTCATCGGGTCCAAATCAGGGTACAACGTTTGTTCGTCAATGGCGATGCTTTGTTCCCATCGTCCGGGACTATTTTGTCAGCACGAGGATGAACTGTCGCATCTCCCCCGGTCACCATTCAGGAAATCGCAATATTATTGAGCTTTTGTGGTCGACTTTGGAGAGAATGGTGTATGATCGATTTGCACCAGCATCATCCTTACCTGAACTAGCAAATGGTTTCCAGGAAAAATGATAAAGGATTCTCTTGAAAACCTTCGGGGCCTGTTTTATCCATTCAGAGACGACTGGAAGTTGTTCTGAATGCCAACGGGTTTCCTAGACCGTCTTGTTGTAACGCAGCAAGTTATTATGAGATGACATTCGTTGCAGTGAGGCACGCAGCCGTCTGGTACGGGGGCTGCAGGATGGCTGTTTTTTCACAGCACAGCTGCTGCCGTGAGAACTGCACAGAGTAACATTCAGTCGATACGAAGATTCATACCCTCTACGAATCTAAATAATCCAAATTAGTTATTATCCACTTTTGTTCAAATCTGTTACACAGCCTTTTGTTATTAATAGAATTATGCTGTCAAAATTTCAGTATAGTGCCGGAGATAAAGAAAGTTACCTAAAACTCCTAAAAACTACGCTTGTTTCTTAAAACCAAGTTAGGAACAGTAACAGACTGACTTTCATTACCATTTTAAGCCATTCCAAAGTTATCAGTGCATGAAAATCAATTAGAGTTTTCTTTATAAAACGTTAGTCAATGTGCATTACGTAATACAAACATCGGTCAAAATTATTATTAGATAATATTTTGCCGTGTGAGTGCATGAGAGAGAGAGAGAGAGAGAGAGAGAGAGAGAGGGACATACGTTAAAATTCAGTATTTCATTTTTCGTAACACCTGGTACAAACGAACCGTGGGAAACGTATGTTGCAACCACGATTCGGGTGACGTATATCGGTGTGTGCTTGCTTGTGTGTAAAAGCAGCCAGAATGGAAGTTAGAGGCGGAATAAGTTCATTTATCAATATGAAGAATATTTCGCACTTAGTTTAATTTGATTAAACAAAATACAAAAGGTTCAAATGGCTCTGAGCACTATGGGACTTAACATCTGAAGTCATCAGTCCCCTTGATTTTGAACTACTTAAACCAAACTAATCTAAGGACATCACACACATCCATGCCCGAGGCAGGATTCGAACCTGCGACCGTAGCAGCAGCGCGGCTCCGGACTGAAGCGCCTAGAACCGCTCGGCCAAAGCAAAATACAAGAAATTGAAGTTTTGCTGACATTAATTACCATCAAATTAGGATACGGCAAGATTTGCCGCGAGAATGATCTGGAAGGAACGTTCTGATTGGTCGTTTAGATCAACAGCCAATCAGAATTAAACTGACATCTTGGATATTCGGGAATCCAGCCGGATGTTCGCGTCGTTCTCGCACGATATTTCAACAGCGTGCCTCGCTGTCTTCTTCAGGTGCTACCTGAGACTGGCCCTTGGGTCGATCGAGTCCAGTATTTATGCCTGGGAGGAGCTGGGCGTTCCCTAATCGGTTCGCGCCGGGTCGAGTGTTCCATCTGTGGTCCGCGCCCGCCAGACTCGGCTTCAACGGACCCCTCCAGTTGACACCACATGTGGGTAAATGTGCATATCACATCCGGAACTCAGAGGATTTCCTGCAACGACTGGGCCAGCAATACATCACAGACACAGACATCATGGTTAGTTTCGATGTGGTGTCTCTCTTCACACGGGTACCACTGAAGGAGTCACTTGAGCTTATTGGAGAGAAGTTCGATGGGGCTCTCCTTGATCTATTCAGGCATGTACTCACCTCGACGTACTTCCTAGATGGGGGTCAATTTTACGAACAAACAGAAGAGGTGGCTATGGGCAGCCCTCTATCACCAGTGGTGGCCAACCTATTTATGGAAAGGTTTGAAGAGGAGGCACTCTCTTCAGCCACATATCAGCCCAAGTGCTTTTTTCGGTATGTGGATGATACCTTTGTCATCTGGCCCCGTGGTAGAGAGAAGTTAGATGAGTTCCTGCTACATCTGAACTCTTGCCATCCGAACATTCAGTTCACAATGGAAATGGAGAAGGATGGACTACTTCCGTTCTTGGATGTTCTGGTGAAGAGAAAGGCAGATGGCACATGTGGGCACAGTGTGTACCGCAAACCTACACACACTGACTTATACCTACAAGCCAGCAGTTGCCACCATCCGGCACAGAAGAATGGTGTGCTCAAAACACTGGTCCACAGAGCACAAACTCTGTCAGATCCCGATAGTCTGGCCACAGAAATAGAACACTTACAATCAGTGTTCAGCAGGAATGGGTACTCCTCTAGAGATATCCAGAAGGCACTTCAACCTGCTAACCGGCCAAAGGATCAAGAAGAAGAACCAGAAGAGGCTAAGAAGATGGCATACCTGCCATATGCCGGACCTATCTCTGCCAAGATCAGCAGGATTCTCCAGAAATATGACATCAAGAGCATATTTTGCCCATCCACCAAAATTGGGGCTATGCTGGGGAATGTAAAAGATGACCTGGGGCTACGCAAGCCAGGTATTTACAACATACCATGACAGTGTGGGATGTCATACATTGGCCAGACCACCAGAACTGTGAACATCAGGTGTAAAGAACACCAGAGACATACCAGACTGAGGCAGGCAACTAAATCAGCCATAGCAGAGCATTGTCTGGAACTTGGTCATTCAATGGATTACAATGACACCAAGATTGTGACACAGACCTCAAGATTTTGGGACAGTGTCATTAAAGAAGCCATTGAGATTAAGGTCACAGACAATCTAATCAACCGTGACTCGGGATACCAAATCAGCACTGCCTGGAATCCAGCGCTTGAGCTAGTGAAAACTCAACGCAGGACACCCCGGGATTCTACAAGAAATAGAAGTGGAGACCGAGAGAACAGTCGTGAGACAAGGTGTCTGACATTGGAGACCAGGTCTGACACACCCCAGATCATGAACTCGACTTCAGAAGACTGCCAGGCCGGGCGCGGACGGCGGAGGGAACCCCAGCGACCAGAGAGGGACAATGTACCCGCGTCTGGCGGGCGCGGACCTCAGACGGAACACACGACGCGGCGCGGACCGATTAGGGAGCGCCCAGCACGAAACAGAAGTGGAAATCATAGTAACAGTCAGGAGATACCCAACATCTCAGACCGGGTCTGACACACCTCAGATGATAACCACATCCGTTGAGGACGGCCAGAACGGGCGCCGACGGCAGTCGGAACATCTGCGACTGGAGGGGTCCGTTGAAGCCGAGTCTGGCGGGCGCGGACCACAGATGGAACACTCGACCCGGCGCGAACCGATTAGGGAACGCCCAGCTCCTCCCAGGCATAAATACTGGACTCGATCGACCCAAGGACCAGTCTCAGGTAGCACATGAAGCGAGGCACGCTGTTGAAATATCGTGCGAGAACGACGCGAACATCCGGCTGGATTCCCGAATATCCAAGATGTCAACAGATCGCCGGGAAAGCATGAAGAATTACATCAGAATTAAACAGTTACCGCGCGAATAGAGAAGTGGGCAGATAGGAGCGTACCTCGAGGAAGAGTCGCTTGCTAGCCGGTCTACGGATAACACGATGTCAGGCCGCTCCTTAAAAATTGTAAGATCAGGAAATAGTGAGCTAATTTCGGTTAGAACATACCGTAACTGAAGCGACTGGAGTTACGAATTTTTTAATGAAAATTTGGTGTTTCTAAGTTAAATAGTTTGAGAAATATGAGCGTGTAAACTTTCTGGTCGTAGTAGCTACTCCGCGTAGCGTGTTTCGAGCTATGTACGGAATATTTTGGCGAGCACCTCGTACGCGGAAGACCACTGAAACAACCGAATGTTTAACTAGCGAATAGTTGTGGGTATTTGACTGGTAGAACGTGAAAATTAGTTGGGCCGGACTTACTAAAATTCTGGCTGCTTTTCGAGTGAATATTTGTTACACAGACAGTGAACTTTGAATGATAACGGGTGGTTGGTTGTTTTGGGGGAAGAGACCAAACAGCGAGGTCATCGGTCTCATCGGATTAGGGAAGGATGGGGAAGGAAGTCGGCCGTGCCCTTTCAAAGGAACCATCCCAGCATTTGCCTTGAGTGATTTAGGGAAATCACGGAAAACCTAAATCAGGATGGCCGGACGCGGGATTGAACCGTCGTCCTCCCGAATGCGAGTCCAGTGTGCTACCACTGCGCCACCTCGCTCGGTGAATGATAACGTTTTACCATATTAAATACGGACTTGATAGTCATTTCATGTGTTTCAATATAAATAAGAAGCAGAGTTAATCTAATTTTAAAAGCTTTTCTGCAAGATCCCGAACGCCAGATTTTTTAATCATGAACTGTCAGGAACTGACTTTAGACTAGTTACGCGGCCTTTGTGTGACAGGTATTAGGTGGTGGTTTCATCAACGCTGCTTTACACTGCTTAGCACGTATCTGCTACCACAGAGTGAAGGGACATCGGTAAGAATCCAATCGAGGTAGGTGGACTGAACGATAGCATTAACAAAAATGCAGACGACCGACCCCGCCCCGCCGCACTGTGTTTTCGGCGTTCCCATATTTTTGTCCACTGCCCTGCAGATACGGTACTCACAGTGATCAGAACGTAAAAATTCCAGAGTTATCGGAAAAGAAACGACGCAAGGCAACAAGTTAGGTATCGTATCGTATCTCGTGCAAACTGCCAGCTGTTGAATCGTTTTGATGATACAGCAAGTGAAGTGTCCCTGCAGAGCCTGGCGGTAGCAACGCGGTGCCTCACAGCAAGTGGTGGAATGCGGGCTCATTAAAACAGCGGTATGCTCCGTCGTTTCGTTTACATGCGAGGAAGCAAGGTCAATAGAACGGCTCCCACACTTCAATGTGAGCTTCACTGCGCGGAAAATGGCGTAATAAATGACGAAACAGCTTTGTGTGTGTGTGTGTGTGTGTGTGTGTGTGTGTGTGTGTGCGCATTATCGTATTTTGCTTTGTATAGCCACGCGGGCTTCCGCTCTATCTGGTTACAGAGCGCAGACTACCACATGTGGTGGCGTCGTTGGCCCAAATACATAAGCAACGCGCCGACTGCGGCGAGGAAAAAAAAAGCTTCATCCACAGAACTGCCAACGTAGCTGCAAACAAGGCCCTAGAGGCATACAGATTCAGCACTAACTGAGCTGTGGCACAAACATGCAGCAGAGGGAAAAGACAATTTAAAAATGGTTGTTACGTATCATAACATAGATTTGTTTTACGTAGTAGTAAGCAGAAGAAGATGGGATACTGGACTTTACGGCTTAACATCAAGCACAAACCAAACTGCGATTTGAGATATCGCTCTCTCCCAGCAATGAAGCTTTCACGATGAGCCTGAAAATATCCTGCCATTAACAAATACATGTACACATGAAGGTAACTTCAATTACGATGATTATACAGATTGCTGAATGTTTTCTTTGAAGAAAAAGATGGAATCGTATGTATTTCACTGAAATTTTCATGTCTCTAGTGGCTTACGAAATGTAGACTATTGCGCCGAAGTTCGAAGGAACAGTGATGCTATGGAAATGAACTTTCACTTTAAAAAGGCACTATTTTCACTAGGCGCTTGCCAAATTATTAATGCATAAATATTAGTTTTGTCGCAAAAGTGAATGGTAAAGACTAAAGACACTACCCACGACAATGAAAGAATTTTTTTTTTACAAGAGCTTCAATACTGAAATTAACGCCAACAAAAAGCGCAACTAGTGAGCAAGACAGTAGTGTTCGGTTGGGGACGAATCTGTTGGACCTGGACCTGTCTCGTACACTAAGTTTCATAACTTTTTCTTGTGTACTTTAAATACGGACTTGGTCACGACATAAAGTAAGTATGTTGTCACTGGCTACTGTCGTTTAGAGAAACACGCAAAACTCTAACTTACAAAATAAATAAAGCAGTTGTTCCAGCGAGGATTGGTCTTTAACACCACTTTGCTTTACCAGACATGACGCTAATCGATGTGGTACGCCCTGTCATTCCGGTGATCTTTGAACAGACGCTTCCTGCCACTTTCAACTTAATATGCTGTACAATCAGAAGCAATTACACAGTCCATTCAATTAATATGACCACCTCCTTACCTTCGACCTCAACGTGCAATTACTGTTCACAGACGGCAGGTGGCAGCACTAGCAGTGGAGGGCATATAAGGCGTGTCGGAGGGGGGGGGGGGGCGGAAAACAATGCAATCGTTGTGGGTAAAGAGGAAACGGAGCGATTTATCTGACGTCCAAAAGGCATGATCACTGGCTTTCGGGCAAAGCGTGGAAGCATTTCGAAACGGTTAATTTCGTAAACCGTTCGCCTGCCGCCGTGGTTACAGTACACCGTGCATGGAAAAATGGTATTATCCAAAACCAGCAACGAGACAGAGTTGCACCAAGGGCCGTAGATGACAAGGGTGCGGAGAAGTGTACGGGCGAACAGACGTGCACCTGTTGAAGAACTGGGCGCTTAGATGAACCAAGGGGCTACCAACAATGTCTTCTCAACGACCATTCAGCGAACGTTGCATATGGGTCTCCGCAGCAGGTGCTCGTTTCACGCACCCATGGTGACTGCTTTTCATCGGCGACTAAGGCTGCAATCCACATGCCAATAGCGCAATTAGAGGTCCACCGACTAGCGACAGGTAGCCTCTTCTTATGTTCCATCGGACAGATGGCCGTTGGCGTGTATGGCGTGAAACGTCTGAAAGCAACACCATTCAACAATCGTCGGCGCGTTACGGTCCGGCAAATGTTTTCGTGGCGTTCCCCTCGGTGATCTCGTCATTCTTGAAGGGACAATGGATCAACACAAGTATGTAACTACCATTGGGGACTATGTCCACCCCGACATGCACTTTGTTTTTCCTCGGCGCGATGGTATATACCAGCAGGACACTGCAACGTGTACGTGCGTGGTTCGAAGAGCACCAGGATCAGTTAACCGTACTCTCTGGACACCAAACTCTGCGTATTTAAACCTAGTCGATAATGTATGGGACCACCTCGATCAGGCGGTTCGTGCCTTGGACCTTCAACCGGGAAGTGGTGGCGTCAGGAGCGGCTTTCTACCACCTACTGTCATTAACGTATAACAAAACCCGCGTAACAATGCCGAATCTGTACAGAAACGGGAAATTCGCAAGGAGGAGGAGGAAATTAGTGTTTAACGTCCCGTCGATAAAGAGGTCATTAGAGACGGCGCACAAGCTCGGATTAGGGAAGGATGGAAAGGAAATCGGTCGTACCACTGTGCTACCTCGCTCGGTGGGAAATAGGTAATGATGATGATGAAAGAAAAAGGCCGTGTACTTTGACACGTGTTAGTATCCGCTACTGTGATGCACCCTGTGCATCACGTACCAACGAGAGACGCTACTATACGTGCTGTTCCGCAACTTTCTTCAAAAAAACTACGAATCCAGATGCAATCTTTGGTTACACCCTCGCTCATAGATCGAAACAGGATACATTTCAACAGTGATGGTTGTTTCCTGTCCCGACGCCCCAAGCCATCCGTGGTCGCAAACGACACCACTGGTGGATGACAACCAGCGATGAGGAGATAAGGAAGGCTTCCTAAACCAGCCGTCGTCCTTGGGTAACTAGCTTTTGCTTATTAAAAAACGGCGCAGATAACTGCGTGCCGGTGCCAAGATATCTGCATACCAGCCAAGCAGGAGCCGCAGGGCAGCACTCCATACGTGCTGACGTTCGAAGCCGGAAGATTCAAGTGAAGACGGTCTGTCACTCGAAGTTTCGTGGGCGCTGTGGAGGAAGCTGCGTTTTGCTTACACAAAACTGAAACGTACAATAGTTTCGCGCAAGCGTTGCAGATATTGTGAAATAACCATTTAACTAAAGCAAATATCCAAACTGGTGTGTTTTCACTCTTAACGAGGTTCCTCATTAAACCTTCCATACAGGAAACAGTACTACCATAGTAGAAAATAACAACATGAACTATTTCAGGTGCTGGCCTCTGTGGCCGTGCGGTTCTAGGCGCTTCAGTCTGGAACCGCGTGACCGCTACGGTCGCAAGTTCGAATCCTGCGTCGGGCATGGAAGTGTGTGATTTCCTTAGGTTAGTTAGGTTTAAGTAGTTCTAAGTTCTAGGGGACTGATGACCACAGATGTTAAGTCCCATAATGCTCAGAGCCATTTGAACCATTTGAACTACTTCAGGTAAAAATTCTTCCATTGTTGTCGTAGCATATGTTGTATTGAATTTTTGTGACAAGATGATATTGTACGATATTTCAGTACTTGTGAACTGATTAACACAGGCACTGCAATAACGTATTTATCTGCCGATCAACTTCCATGTACGTCTGATCTGTGCGGGAATATACATAATGAAAGTACGAGTACAGGGACGGGCCGTAGACGCGTGGTTGGCGACATATGGTACTTTGGGTCTGGCCGTGAGTCGTATACGGATAGTCTAATGGTAGGCGACCGCTCGTGACAAGCGGGAAATAAGGGTTCGAATCCCCGTCCGGCACAAATTTTCACTGTCGTCATTCCATTCTACACTGATGATTGTCCTTGTTCGCAATTGCGAATACATTTGCTATAGATAATACTGTGTCTGAAACAGAAAGTTACCTGGACTTGTGTCTTAGTTTGGCACTCTCATGTAAGTTGTAAACATTAGTGAACTGTATGTTGCTAAACACACTGACTGGTACCGTTTTGCGATCGATAAGGCGCCAATGTTTTTCTAATCGCAGATAAAAATTGCCAACTCTACTGAGGTGACTGATTTCACTCCTGTCATCACCACTGGAAGTAACTTTCGTCTCAATATCTAGGTCATTAACAATGGATCCCTCGTTCGCATGGAGATGGATGGGGAAAGGTAGCGGCTATCACATTGCCAAATGATTCATCCCGACATTCAAGGAATTTAGTGAACCTACGAAAACGATAAATCAGCACGATCACAAGTGGAGATGAATGTCGCTCCTCTGTAAAAAGATTCCACCATCTTTGCATTTGCTGAAGTAGTTTAGCGAAATCACGGAAACCTAAATCAGGGTATTCGGAAGGAGATTGGATACCTCATCCTCGCGATTAAGAAGCGAGCCTGTTAAAAAAAAAGCGCAACCTCATTTGACTTGTCCCTACTGTACAATACTGCGTCAGTTACCGGTTAGTAAGAAACTGTGTTTGTTTCTACTATGACATCGCCGTGTACCACGTCTCATCGCTAATACAACAGATGTATGAGGTACACTATGTATAACAAAGGGTACGCACGTTTCCGAGTCAATTAGTTTTCTTACCAACAGGATTAGGAAGCGATGCATCCTAAATCAGTGGGCAATTCTGTATGCACTACGATCGTGTTTTCTTGAGGAACTTCTTGGAGATAGCTAGAATGATGCTTTCATCGCCTGAATATCCGCCGGCCGCGTTGGCCGTGCGGTTCTGGCGCTGCAGTCCGGAACCGCGAGGCTGCTACGGTCGCAGGTTCGAATCCTGCCTCGGGCATGGGTGTGTGTGATGTCCTTAGGTTAATTCGGTTTAAGTAATTCTAAGTTCTAGGGGACTTATGACCTAAGATGTTGAGTCCCATAGTGCTCAGAGCCATTTGAACCATTTTTGAACCTGAACATCCTTAAGTGATTTGATGCACCGACATCTCTTATTTGTAGATTGGTTGCACAGATGGCACACGCGAATGCTCAACTGGAAAGCTACTCTGCCTGAGGTACGTGTACAAGAACTTTTTTTAACTTCCTCTTGCTTGTTTCGTGCAACGTCACAGGCGCACAACATCAAAGCAATGCTGTCTAGTGTATAAGAAAACAAACGTTTGCTGTTTTCCTGTGCTCTAGGAGAATATCGCGACAAAGTTACCACGAACAAGTTTAAGGCGCAACATCTTCTTTCAAGTCATCACATTCACAACGTGGTATCCTGTTCATTTGCAGAATGAAAGTCTCCATTTAATCAGTGAAATAACTGGATTGACCCTTATGTTCTGTACAAACATTCATCGCACACGTACTCGTACATGTATAAATCCTCTAAAGGTTGTGTCAGCAAGCAATGTAAACAATAACAGAGACAAATGGACAAATGTATACAAACAACCCCGCTCTCCTGATACAGGCAGTGCGAAAGGAAGCAGTCCAAGCACGTGTGGCTGCCAGAAGCTGGTAGTGGATGACGTAACGAACCAGATCAGCGAGTCCTCGGAGAACTGTCCGAACAGGTTCTGTGGCCACCAGTGAATGGTATTCAAAGATTAACTGAAGAACGACACACTCGCAGCAGCAACAGCATTTTTTTTTTTTTTTGCCTGGTTGAAGGTTGTTCATAAATTAGACAAAAATCAGCCAACAGGTAAACATTCTACTGTGCCACAACAACAGACATAAAATTACAGTGGTCTGTCTGCAGTTTGGGATTCTATCAGTTCAGATCAAAAGATCGAAGTAGACAAGGATTGAGCCCGAAAACTACACTGTCATCCTACAAGTAACTACATGACCATTCCCCTTAAGAGATTTTAGGAAAATACTCGGAAAACCTGATTCGGAATGCCCTGACGGAAATTTTAATCCCTCTCTTAATGGGAATCTAGTTTCACAAAATTTTCACCAATTAGCTCTGTGTACATTGTTCAAGTTACCGTTCTTGGTTGATAAATACTTCATCACAACTCCAAAAAAGAAGACGTTTCGAAATCTAATTGCGTATCAAATTGCCGAAATGATAAAATTTCACCTAAATAGTGTTATTAGCAAAAAATGAATATGGAACCCATCGATATTACACATATTCTGTTAAACGCTATTGACTTTTGTATAGATTCTTGGAGCTAGAGGCTGTACAGACATGCTCAAACGTAACCAAACTCATTCATATTTACGAATCAGCTCCACATCCCATCTACACTCCGTAAGCAATCTCATGGGGTGTGGCTGAGGGTATTAATACCATTATTGCTTCGCCTCTTTTTTCTGTTCCCTTCATGAGTGATGCGCGGGACGAACGGTTTACGGTAGGACACCGTATGAGCTCGAATCTTTCGCAATTTACCTTCATGGTATTTTCGCGAGATATAAATATGAGGAAGCAATATAATGGGTGTTTGCTGACTCTTCAAGGAATTTTAATAACAAAGCACATCGTGATCCACAACTCCTGTAGTTAGCGTCTTTCACTGGTGTTGGGTGAGAATCTCGGTGCCTCTTTCGGCAAGGAGCCCACGCTGACATTCAGTACTCAAGTATCGGTCGAACGAAGGTTTTGTACGCTACCTCCTCCGTGGGCTGACTATGCTTCTTGAGGATTTTTCCAATAAATCTGTGAGAACGCCAGATGGCCAAGCGTTTAGCAAAAATATCATTCTTGGCGCGGATCGGGTGAGGCATGAGCCACTTGTGTTAATGTAGTTTCCAGGGAGCGTTTGGCGCAGCGGAAAGAGCACAGAACGGTAATCCGAGAGTAGTGGGGGTCGAGACAATGTGTGGAAACATTTTTATTTTTTTATTTACAGTTTTTACCTTTCCTTACACTGCATATACACCGAAATAATGCTCAGTATGTTGTACTTACTCATAGAATGCATGGAAACGAAAGGCAAAGTAAAATTTGGGATTGCAAACATCTTTCCAAGAAAGAATTGTAATGCAAGCGTAAGGAATTTAGTTAGCGGTGGGTTGCTCCCTAAAAGTTCGACGACAGAAGTTTTAATGAATGTAAACCACTTTTTTCTAGAATCTTTACAACAACCACGTAATTGTAAAAAGAAGCGATGCCGATAAAATTACTGCTACTTCTACTTTTGCATCGAATATCACCCCAGCACATGTGCAGCGTCAATTGCAAAATATTAAAATTATCTAATTTGGCATATGAAGTTCTCGTTTCCGCTCTGCAATCCCTTTCTGGAAATTTTATTTGCAATCTCTCATTTTCCTTTGCCTTTTCTTTCCACATCTTTTACGAAAATGCTAAAAATACAATCTCTGGCCAAGTCCTGCATATGCCACAAATTCGAATAAAATCGCTGATGACAAGTAAGCATGGTCTCCCTGTCCAATCTAGTGTGTAGCATCTGTCTTTCCTACGATTATTTTGGGTTTTCCTTCCTAAACAAACTGATTCAAACGCATATTCCCACATATTTAATGCAGGTAACCGCATCCAGTGATTGTTCCACATTCGCGTTATCATACAGTGACAGGTAGCTGTGTTGGTTGATTGGCTGATTTGGTGGAAGAGACCAAACAGCGAGGTCATCAGTCTCATCAGGAAGTAAGGGAAGAAAGTCAGCCGCGGCTTTTCGAAAGGACCATACCGGCATTTCCCTCAATCGATTTTTGAAAATCACGGAAAACCTAAATCATAGTGGCCGGACGCGGGACTGAACCGTCGTCCTCCCGAATGCTAGGTAGTTCTGTCTATTTATCTGTAATACATTACATTTTTATTTCTGTTCAGCCTCAACTACCAACCTCTGCACCGAGTGTTGATCCTCTGCCGATCTTCTTACATTTCGCTACTGTTTTCAGGTGTTGCGACTTGTCCACAAAAAACAGCGTCTTCTGCCAACATCTTCATGGAACTTCCGACGTCATTCGCTACGCCATTTGTGTATATTATGAAGAGTGATGGTCCTATAACAGTCTTCTATGGTACACCCGAAGTTATTTTTCTGTATGAAAATCTCTACATCTACATCTACGTGAAATCTCTCTGTTAAAAACGAACTGTTATTCAAATGGCTCTGAGCACTATGAGCCTTAACATTTGAGGTCATCAGTCCCCTAGAACTTAGAACTACTTAAACCTAACTAACCTAAGGACATCACACACATCTATGCCCGAGGCAGGATTCGAGCCTGCGACCGTAGCGGTCGCGCGGTTCCAGACTGAAGCGCCTAGAACCGCTCGGCCACACTGCCGGGAACAAAATGCTGTGTTCTGTCCGAAAAGAATTCTCCAATAAAATCATAAAGCTGTTCCAATAGTTCGGCAAGGCGACTGTGCGGCACTGCATCGAAAGCCTTGCGGCAGTGAAGGAGGTTGAAAGGAAGGAAAGAAGATGAGAGTTTACGGTACTGCTGACTTCGAGGTCATTTAATGACGGAGCACGCGCTCGGGTTGTTTCAGTGATGGGGAAGGAAATCGGCCTCAAAGGAACCATACCGGCATTTGCGATGAGCGATTTAGGGAAATCAGGGAAAACCTAAAATCTGGATGACCGGACGCGGATTTGAACAGTCGCCATTCCGAATGCGAGTCCAGTGTGCTAACTACTGATCCACCTCGCACCGTGTTGAGAAGAAACGCAGCATTAACATGGGAGCCGGTATCTACTGCGTTTTGGGTGTCGTGAACACGGTGGTCACATAATAACGACGATACAGCAACTTCTTCAAGATAGTACAGTCGTACTCACCCAAACCAGATGAAACAGACGCTGTAGCCACCTTTGTGTTATGAAACAGAAGCTACAGTCAACCAGTCAGCACAGCATTTCAGTTAAAACTGATGCTGCGGCGACACTGGCCGGAAACACGTGGACACACACACAAAACACGTACTACGGGGCACGGAATCAGGTCCCTCCGCCGCACATTGACGTCCAGCCGCTTGCAGCTGGCTGGTACTCCGGTCGCGCGACCACTGACGCAAGACGCCGTTCTGTCAGTCGCGTTGAGTCACGGCCGACTGCTCTCCGCCGTCCCCCTCCTCCTCCCCCACCCACAGCGTGACTGCCTCACACACATACACTCCTTTTCTTCGCGTAGGCCGACTAAGGTGCTTCCGACAACAAGTTCTTTGTTGGCAGTGCCCGCTCTTGCGCTGTCAACCACCTGCTGCCGCTGCCGGTTCTAAGCGGTTGGGAGAGGAGAGGTTGGTCCTATCCTTCCGCGGCACTGTCTTCTCTTCCTCCAGAAGCAATTATACTCGAGCGTTTCAAAGCGCCACGGGGAAGGGGAAGGTGAAAGTGGCGTTCTCGAGAAGGCAGCTTCTGGGTAACTTTCTTCCTTGACTGTTATAAGCTAAATGCTGGACGGATTCTACGAGTACGTCTCTCCTCCAAACTCTCGCCCGTTTATAAAGTGGGAAACCCACAGACAGGAACAAAGGTTAGGAAAATTCCACACATCGACAAATTGTGTGGATTCCTATGGGGCGCAGGTCAAAGCCGCGGTTCTAGGGGAGGGGCTCAGTCTTACTATCACAACCCCTCCCCCCCGCAGATATTACTTGCTGTTACCTTCAACGCAACAGAGATGCCTTCATGATCGGTAAGCTCGATTATTCCAAGGATAGTGTAAATAATTTCAACACTATGCAGCGAGTAGTTTATAGTTGACAGCCGTTTGAATTCGTCAATGTATCGACTGCGGCTGAAAACCGACCTTCGTGCTATAATTAAACATTTTCGTTTGATATGTTGGACTGCCAGACAAATCAAAACAGAATGGGATGAACGTCACACGCACTCTGCATCATCATTGAAGTGGTTCAAGTGGCTCTGAGCACTATGGGACTTAACATCTGGAAGAACTACTTAAACCTAACTAACCTAAGGACATCACACACATCCATGCCCGAGGCAGGATTCGAACCTGCGACCGTAGCGGTCGCGTGGTTCCAGACTGAAGTCATAATTGAAGATCATTTAGTTTTGAATTAATGAATTTAAACGTGATCAGTGAAGCACCGAAGAAGAAGCGCGCTTCGGCTGAGGTCACCACAAAGGAAACCACTGACAAAATCTATGATACGGTAGTGCAAGACCGCCGAATAAAAATTACTGAGACTCTAGGTATATAAACTGAGCGAGTGCATAAAATTCTGCTTGGAAAGTTGGTTATGAAGAGGCTGCGTGTGAGATGGGTACTGCGATTGCTCACAGTCGACCAAAAGCTCATCGGCATATTTCAGTACAGCGCTGGCTGCCTTTAATCGCAATCCGTAAGACTTTTTGACCCAATTTGTGACTTCTAATGAAACCTGGATCTATCACTACATACCAGAGTCAAAACTGCAGTCACAGCAATGGGCAATGGTTGGTGAAAGTGCACCGAAGAAGGCAAAGACTACTTTGTCATAGATTACTTGGAAGAAGGGAGAACCGTAAGTGGATCCTACTATGATTCATTGTTGGATCGTTTTAAACTTGAGATGGCTGAAAAAAGACCAAGGTTAGCACGCACAAAAGGGGTCTTTCACCAGGATAATGCACCATCCCGCATGTCAGCGATGGCACTGATGAAAGGCCGTAACTTGGGCTTTGAATTGGTTCCTCATCCAACCTGTTCACCAGACTTAGCCCCAAGTATTCTTCCTGTTCCATAACTTGAGACTTTGCCTTGGTGGGAAGAAATTTTTATCGAATAAAGAAGTGATACTTGCAGTCAACGAGTATTTTGGAGAATTTGAAACAACCTTTTTTCCTATGCGATCAAAAAGATGGAGGATCACTGGATCAAGTGTATATACGAGGGCAGTTCAATAAGTAATGCAACACATTTTTTTTCTCGGCCAATTTTGGTTGAAAAAACCGGAAATTTCTTGTGGAATATTTTCAAACATTCCCGCTTCGTCTCGTATAGTTTCATTGACTTCCTACAGGTGGCAGCGCTGTACGGAGATGTTAAAATGGCGTCTGTTACGGATGTGCGTTGCAAACAACGGGCAGTGATCGAGTTTCTTTTGGCGGAAAACCAGGGCATCTCAGATATTCATAGGCGCTTGCAGAATGTCTACGGTGATCTGGCAGTGGACAAAAGCACGGTGAGTCGTTGGGCAAAGCGTGTGTCGTCATCGCCGCAAGGTCAAGCAAGACTGTCTGACCTCCCGCGTGCGGGCCGGCCGTGCACAGCTGTGACTCCTGCAATGGCGAAGCGTGCGAACACACTCGTTCGAGATGATCGACGGATCACTATCAAACAACTCAGTGCTCAACTTGACATCTCTGTTGGTAGTGCTGTCACACTTGTTCACCAGTTGGGATATTCAAAGGTTTGTTCCCGCTGGGCCCCTCGTTGTCTAACCGAACACCATAAACAGCAAAGGAGAACCATCTGTGCGGAATTGCTTGCTCGTCATGTGGCTGAGGGTGACAATTTCTGGTCAAAGATTGTTACAGGCGATGAAACATGGGTTCATCACTTCGAACCTGAAACAAAACGGCAATCAATGGAGTGGCGCCACACCCACTCCCCTACCAAGAAAAAGTTTAAAGCCATACCCTCAGCCGGTAAAGTCATGGTTACAGTCTTCTGGGACGCTGAAGGGGTTATTCTGTTCGATGTCCTTCCCCATGGTCAAACGATCAACTCTGAAGTGTATTGTGCTACTCTTCAGAAATTGAAGAAACGACTTCAGCGTGTTCGTAGGCACAAAAATCTGAACGAACTTCTCCTTCTTCATGACAACGCAAGACCTCACACAAGTCTTCGCACCCGAGAGGAGCTCACAAAACTTCAGTGGACTGTTCTTCCTCATGCACCCTACAGCCCCGATCTCGCACCGTCGGATTTCCATATGTTTGGCCCAATGAAGGACGCAATCCGTGGGAGGCACTACACGGATGATGAAGAAGTTATTGATGCAGTACGACGTTGGCTCCGACATCGACCAGTGGAATGGTACCGTGCAGGCATACAGGCCCTCATTTCAAGGTGGCCTAAGGCCGTAGCATTGAATGGAGTTTACGTAGAAAAATAGTGTTGTGTAGCTAAAAGATTGGGGAATTACCTGGTGTATTTCAATGCTGAATAAAACAACCCCTGTTTCAGAAAAAAAATGTGTTGCATTACTTATTGAACTGCCCCTCGTACATCAAAGGAGACTACGTTACGAAGTAAGGCAAGTTGTTTATGGAAAATACATTTTTTCTTGCTTTTTTTACCAGATTTATCAAGCCGCCCGCATAATAATAATAAAACAGTACATGCAGTGTTTTAATATAACAATTTGTTCACTGCAGGACGTAGCACATCGATTTTGGCATAACATTCATTTTTAGAAATATAGGAAGTGAAAAGCGTTTAAGAAATGAAACGTGCGTATGAGATTTTTGACCGGAAGACCACTTTCGGGACGTCCGGCCACCGAGCGCACATCTTTTTATTTGACGCCATTTTGCGACTTGCGCTTTGGTGATGATTAAATGACGATGAGTACTACACACGCATCCAGTCCCGAGCGGAGAAAATCACCGGCCGGTCGGGAATCGAACCAGAGCCCTGTGATAGGTCAGCAACGCTAACCAGAGGTCTATGAGATGCTGGCAGCGTTTAAGAAGCATATGTGTCACGCCATTAATTTAAGAACTATAGTAGTAACAAAAGCCCACAACTTTCCCGACGTCATAATTCAGCAATATACAGGGTGTTACAAAAAGGTACGGCCAAACTTTCAGGAAACATTCCTCACACACAAACAAAGAAAATATGTTACGTGGACATGTGTCCGGAAACCCTTACTTTCCATGTTACAGCTCATTTTATTACTTCTTTTCAAATCACATTAATCATGGAATCGAAACACACAACAACAGAACGTACCAGCGTGACTTCAAACACTTTGTTACAGGAAATGTTCAAAATGTCCTCCGTTAGCGAGGATACATGCATCCACCCTCCGTCGCATGGAATCCCTGATGCGCTGATGCAGCCCTGGAGAATGGCGTATTGTATCACAGCCGTCCACAATACGAGCACGAAGAGTCTCTACATTTGGTACCGGGGTTGCGTAGACAAGAGCTTTCAAATGCCCCCATAAATGAAAGTCAAGAGGGTTGAGGTCAGGAGAGCGTGGAGGCCATGGAATTGGTCCGCCTCTACCAATCCATCAGTCACCGAATCTGTTGTTGAGAAGCGTACGAAAACTTCGACTGAAATGTGCAGGAGCTCCATCGTGCATGAACCACATGTTGTGTCGTACTTGTAAAGGCACACGTTCTAGCAGCACAGGTAGAGTATCCCGTATGAAATCATGATAACGTGCTCCATTGAGCGTAGGTGGAAGAACATGGGGCCCAATCAAGACATCACCAACAGTGCCAGCCCAAACGTTCACAGAAAATCTGTGTTGATGACGTGATTGCACAATTGCGTGCGGATTCTCGTCAGCCCACACATGTTGATTGTGAAAATTTACAATTTGATCACGTTGGAATGAAGCCTCATCCGTAAAGAGAACATTTGCACTGAAATGAGGATCGACACATTGTTGGATGAACCATTCGCAGAAGTGTACCCGTGGAGGCCAATCAGCAGCGGATAATGCCTGCACACGCTGTACATGGTACGGAAACAACTGGTTCTCCCGTAGCACTCTCCATACAGTGACGTGGACAACGTTACCTTGTACAGCAGCAACTTCTCTGACGCTGACATTAGGGTTATCGTCAACTGCACGAAGAATTGCCTCGTCCATTGCAGGTGTCCTCGTCGTTCTAGGTCTTCCCCAGTCGCGAGTCATAGGCTGGAATGTTCCGTGCTCCCTAAGACGCCGATCAATTGCTTCGAACGTCTTCCTGTCTGGACACGTTCGTTCTGGAAATCTGTCTCGATACAAACGTACCGCGCCACGGCTATTGCCCCGTGCTAATCCATACATCAAATGGGCATCTGCCAACTCCGCATTTGTAAACATTGCACTGACTGCAAAACCACGTTCGTGATGAACACTAACCTGTTGATGCTACGTACTGATGTGCTTGATGCTAGTACTGTAGAGCAATGAGTCGCATGTCAACACAAGCACCGAAGTCAACATTACCTTCCTTCAATTGGGCCAACTGGCGGTGAATCGAGGAACTACAGTACATACTGACGAAACTAAAATGAGCTCTAACATGGAAATTAAGCGTTTCCGGACACATGTCCACATAACATCTTTTCTTTATTTGTGTGTGTGAGGAATGTTTCCTAAAAGTTTGGCCGTACCTTTTTGTAACACCATGTAGAGTGATTTTGCTAAATGGAGATGAAGTGGAGAAAACGATCCCCGAGAAGATAAGCAGCAAAAAAGGTCGTATGGACATATGGCCTGAAATGCTTTACCACGGGAGATACAGCCACTTGAATGTGGAGATAAAAGGTCTTCGATCCCGGGCATCAGCACTAGACAGGTGGCCCCCCGGGAGCACGGGGTAAGCCGGACGACCGTGTGGAACATTCTCCACAACTGCCGCTATCAGTATCACTTGCAATGCGCGCAGGCCTTATTACCTACGGCCTTGTCTTCGTAGCCACGACCGTGCTGGGACTTCTGTCATCCATTCTATTCACAGATGAGGCTACGTTCACGACGAGCGGTATCGCAACCTTCACAACATACACTTGTGCGATACGAAAAGTCTTCATGATATGGTGGCAGCGAACCGTCAGCACCGATCATGCCTCAATGTGTGGGTGGGAATTAATGGCGATCACCTCATGAGACCAATGATCCATCCACGACGCCTCAAAGATGACGCATATCTGCACTTCCCGTATGTAAACTGCTACTGCTTTTCGAAGACGTGCCACCGAAGGCAGATACTACACGATTGTGTTCCAGCTCACTGCCCTCTTGAGTGTAGAGCTAAAGCACTAGTACAGACAGAACACTCCATTTGCCTGTCTGCTATCATCTGTGGTTCAGTCACTGAAACCTACACTGTCAAAGATCGTTGCGACGGGATCTTCTCATGAAATTTCAATCACCAGTTTTCTCTTCCGAATGCGAAAACATTCTGTTGGCACCCACCTACATGGGGAGAAATGATCATCACGATAAAATAAGAAAAATCTGGGCTCGCACAGAAAAATTTAAGTGCTCGTTTTTCCCGCACGCCGTTCGAGAAAGGAACGGTAAGGAGACAGCTTGAAGGTGATTCACTGAACCCTCTGCCAGGCACGTAATTGTGAATAGCAGAGTAATCACGTAGACGTAGATTAGGCCCCCTATTTTACCCCCTTATGGGTTGAATTTCAAAAAAACAGTGACGTGTATGTTTTATTTCTATTAGAGAAGCCAAATACAAATTTTCATAGATTTAGCTTCAAAAATGCTTGTACATGAAATATTTCCATGCAATCTTTCATCCCCGTTCCCCCCCATACGGGTTGAATTTCCAAAAACTGTGAAACTTATTTTTTTATATCTGAGAAGCCAAATTTAAATTCCCATAGATTTAGCTTTAAAATTCTTCTATAACAAAATTATTTTCTACAAAATTCATCCGCTATTGCATTTCCCAAAAAAAAGCACGTATTTTGTTATTTCTAACCGATAAGTCAAATATCTTATGTCCATAGATGCAGCTTTAAAAACACTTAAGTACTTTAATAACATGTCTAATAATATGAAAAGGTAGTCTCTCATCCATGAAGCCCTTTTGCCTATGATAGTTAAGTCTCTTATATGTTGAAATTTTTCACAAATTGTAAGTTTAAGGGCAAAATCTGCACGCAATGTCAGAAGCCGGTTAAAAATTTTTTCTAACGATACCTCATTCGCCACTGTACGATCAGTATGTGTCGAGAAAAACAGATGTCGATTTGAGACGTTATATATAACATATTTGGATCCTAACAACCCCGCTGTCGCGTGGCGCTACCCGAACAGCAGCTACGACTACTTAATGTTAAACGCACACAACAACCATCCCTGAGTTGCAATTCTTAAATACTTTCTCCTGTTAAATACTCTTACGGAGCGTCGCACCGGTAACTAATATCCATTCCGAAACAATTGACGCTTGAGTTTGAGCTCATTTTCTGGTTGCATCGCGTGACGGACATCGATGTATTGTACCTTGCCAGAATCTAGGAAATGAATAACTTATTTGGTGTATGAATATCATATTTTAGTTGAAAAGGGGACAGCATAAGCGATGACATTTAAGGGAAAGCGTGCTTTTTTCGCGCTTTTTTTTGTTATTGTCGACTTTGAAGAGCCCATAGAAACCAGACCATACATAGGAGAAAAATTTCCCTTGCACAGTTTTTCTATTTGCAAGCGGTTTCTCGTTATTTCCTGATTAGTCGTTTCATCGCTATACTGCCAAACGCAAGATGCTGCGATTGAGCTTACAATTGTAGCTAGTGGCAGAAAGCAAGCGTGTAAGGCTTGCACTTCTGTCGGTCCCGTTGTATGTCATCATTAATGAACACTCTCCGTGCCTTTCAGTTAAGAGATTGTAAAGTAAATGCCTTTGGACCTTAGGGGCCGCAGCGTATGTGAGGCTGTGGTGGAGCGTCGTTGTCAATACTAGGGCGGCGCCATCGTTCTAATGCGCGATAAGTGCCTATTCATGGGCGAAGAATGGGAGGGGGCAACAAAATGAGAAACTGCAAGTGAACGCTCGATATACAATCAGTTCTCAATAAATGAACAATGAACAGTACTGTATATTTTAACAGTAAATGAAAATTCGATTAGCTCGAATAAATTTTGCAGGGAAAAAATTGATAACTTGAAATAAAACACACCTTATCGATTTCGCCGCTGTCTGCAGTCTCCTTGCTGCTATTACAGTCGTCTACTTGGATCAGCGATGGTTCCAGTGCAATGGGCTCTTTGTGCATACCTGTTTTCAAATTTGTGCACATGACCCCCTGAATTCTTGCAGACACTTTGGTAAACACTTCCGAGAGTGGAGCTACAAAACTGTAAATTATCTTTTATCTTAAAACTCTTGTTCTTCTTTGCTACCATGTCTTTGATAAAGGTTCAAATAAGTTCAGTTGCGTTGAATTTGCAGTAGGCCACTGGCAACCACATAAGTTCAATTTCCTTCTCCACCAACCGCAGTGTAGTTTCCAAAAGGTATTCCTGTGAGCTCAAGCGCGGTCGCATATGTTACAGTACGACTGCTTTAGTAAATTCTTCCGACGATGTGACGTTAGATGGAAGCTCTACGTTATTGCTTCCCATCCATTCAATAACAGAATCGTTCCTCCATTTCACAGATGGATTTCGTGGTACTGGATTTATCATCGTACGGTATGGAGCTCGATCTGTAACAATCGCAGATGCGTTTGGTAATTCTTCGAGAACGCTCCTAAATCAATCTCCGTAGTGTCTGGCATTCACCTCAGAATCATAATCTGCACCTTCCTTCTGCCCAATGAAAGATAAGCCGACATTTGCACGAACTCATCTTCATTCCCAATCGATTTTTCAAGACCCGGACGGGGTTTAAATTCGTTTTCGGTCATTCCACTCTAACACTTGCTCTGCGGCAATCTTATACATTTTCAGGTGCATAAAACACTTTTTTCTGCAATCTAATCCTCTTGGAATGATTTTCGGCACACCAACTCTCATCAGTGTAATAAATAGTCCGCCCTATGTTTGGCGAGTGTCTTAATTCGCGCGAGTTCTCGTTTATTTTACTGCTACTCGGTCGTTTTCCATCAGCATGGATTTTGCTGAACTTTTTTTGTACTTGAAGCCCAATTCCCGAGTATCAGGGAAGTCTTACACTTCAGCTTTTCCAATGAAGCTGCTACTGTTGGACACTGCTTTTCGTGGATTTTCCTTCTTATGACGCCCAGTGTAAACTCGTCCAATGTAAATTCCCGTCGTCTGCTAGTACTCTTCTTCTTGGCGATACAAGACACTAATACCGAGACATTCAGAAGTCGCCTTTACCGGCTGTGATACGGAACTGGTCACACACTGTACTTCTTCGGCCTCAAAGAAAGCACGCGTAATGATCACCCTGGACTTTTCACAAGTCCGTAAGTGATTCATGGTTTCCCACAAGAACAGGGGACCTAATTATATCACGAAGACACTCTCACACGAGTGCAAAACAATGTACGAATGACAGCACAATTCTTCCTTATCTGACGGGAAGCCCCCATGTAAACACTGGAAAACTGAGCACTGAAATGGGAATACTGTTCAGAGGTCTGGCAGCATAGTATACGTCAGCACGCGGGGCGTAAGGACACAAAGCAAATAAATTAAACACTTGGCATTAGCGCTTGATGTGGTGTGTGACTGAAAACATAAAATCAGTGAAAGTCAACATTTACACTTTTTCATGTTGTTCATACATATCAGCATTAGGCGAATTACGGCATCTACATTTGTTATTATTACAACAAAATGACTACTCGGAAACCAGCAAAATCCGCTAAATAAAGAATGGTTGTAAGTTTGGACAGCGCAAAGGAAATTTTTCTCCTAATTATGGTCAGGTTTTTATGACTCCTCAAAGTTAATACTCGCAAAAAAAGTGCTCGAAAACGCACGCTTTCTCTGAAATATTATCGCGTATATCGCCCCTTTCCAACTAAAATATAATATTTATACACTAAATAAAAGGAGACAGTTGCACGATTCCGGCACAGTACAACACATCGATGATCTTCTTTTTAATAGTGATGCTCTCACCAAACACCAGAGCACATAATATGCTGTGATTAATAGTTCTAAAGTAGTTATTGTGCTATCAGGAGAGGCCTTTCAGTATTCCCTTCAGCTCCTAATGTTCAATTGTGTGTGAATTCCTAAGGGACCAAACTGCAGAGGTCATCAGTCCCTAGACTTACACACTACTTAAACTAACTTATGCTAAGAACAACACACACACCCATGCCCGCGGGAAAGTCTATTTTCTAGGAATTGAAATTGGTCACTAAAACTGGACAAAGCCAATCTGCTTTGGTCAGATGCACTTTCTACACTACTATCTTGTGCTCATTTCTCACCGATAGCGCTAAACGAATGTTGTTCTACGGATGATGCGAGAGCCGTAATCTTATCGTGTCGACGGCGCTGCTTCCTTATTTTGATGGACAGAATTCTGAACAGTCCACCGGGCGGCGGTCTCCTTGTTTCCTCATGTTGACACACGGTAGCTTCTCGGGACAATGTTCTAACTGCACCTGTAAACTGAGTAACTGATGTTATCTGTTATGGGACGCCATGTAGTTACAGTATTAATTCATCTGTCCTCTTAGCTGTCTGAGCTTTATGATTACATGGTTTCGTCCCGATATATCCTGACAAAATTCTCATGGACTTAACAGCGTCAAGTACTTTAAAATCAACGATCTTTCGACCGACAAATTCACAGTCATTGTCAAGTGCTGACTGTACCACTTGACGACGGGCGAGGAGTACTCTGTCGGTAGTCTAAGGCTTTTCAACTACTTGACGCGGCTGGAAACCCGACAGGAGTTGATCCGTTTGAACCTTATCTTCAAGCAGCGGTGCAAAAATATTTCTTACCTTTATTGTATGTACTCTTTGGCTACTTCTATTAGTTCATGTTTCCTCGTGTATTGACGGTAGCAAGTAAAGCTGCGTTCAGAAATTATTTGCCATCGATTACAGTAGGACGCGAAAAATACAACATTTTGGTAATTTAGTCTACCACAGATTCTTTGTGGATTGCGCAACAAAATTTCTCCCTGCTTCCTTACGTAATAGAAAGTGCTCGAAGTTCACAGAAGCGACGAGGTGTCTCGTATAACTAGCAAAGTGTTTCCAGTTGCGGGACAACGGACACAGGCCACACTTACGGTCATGTACATGTCTAATTCATTACAGACGCACTATAGACCCTAAATAAGAGTGTAAGTAGCCATCTTGCTATCGCCCTCATGTGATTTCGGGAAGCTACAGAAAACTATATATGGATTACTGAGCGAGGGTGTAATGGAACACATCTTGTCAAGTATGCTGACCTTTTTGGTGGCTTAAATTCCTTGACCACGTCCAGCAAACAAGGATACCCAATCTTCCTCGACAAATCATTCACGGTCAACAGCAAAAGATAAATCAAATAAGTATTAAATAGGCCAGACTGTCTAGCAGAAGATGGCTGGCTCCAATCAGGAGAAGATGCCTAGCTCTACTTCAGGTGGAGTTGATGCGTTCGACAAGATTAGGTGGACACGGAGCGTAAAGTAAAAAAAGACGCAGACTCTGGCAAAGCCAATCAAGTTTCTCACTTACTAGACACACATACGTGGATGCGAATTTTCTACGTGGAGTGGCTCTCTATTTCACCAACAACACCTACACCACAAGCAAGGACAGTCGCTAGACGACGACCATAATAATTTCCTAGGCGGCCAAGTGAGGAGCGTATTTCCTTTAGCAACTATCAGGCTTGAGTTGCACAATAGCTAAGACATTTGTTTCTCATTTAGGACGAGGTATGTTCAAATCACTGCTCGACCATGCTTTTGTAACTTTTTCTTTGTTTATCCTCCTAACTATTTCAGGTGAATGTTAAGACAGTTCCTTGAAATCAGCAACAACCGTTTCCTTTCTTCGTTTTTGTCCAGTCCGAGCTTATGTCAAATCTCTAATTACCTCACCGCCAATTTTACGTTAAATCCTAATGTTCCTTCCTATTCCCTTTCTGACGTTCTAGGCTTCAACACAACTTTAGAGTTTAACTTCGCTTTTTTTTTTTAAGAGGTGGGGTCATTCTTAGTGTGAATAATTATTCGAAAATCTACGAACTTACTACGAACCACGCCAGGACACGACTGGGGGCAAATACTACTAAGAACTCAGTTGTCTCTTGTTACGAAAGTCAGATAAACACTCATATGGTGGCTACTAAAAAGAACTACGGATCAACCCTGTGTCACTTTATTGGTAGTTAAAGATCGAGTGCTCGCAAAATCCCGATTTTCTTTTAAGGAATACAGCACCACAAAGAAACAGATATGTGCTACTACAGAATGTTATATCAATACACGGCTAATAGCTCATGTTCAGCAACGAAATTGGCTTTATTTTCACTTAATATGAACTAAAACTAATATTTCACCGAGTTAAAAGAGAAGACAACAGCTTCTCGTTAACTAATGCGGTAAAATATTGTATCTGGTCAATTCGGCAAATGGTCTTCCTCACGCCAATGATTTGACGTTTTCACAAACGGCACTATGGACCTATCGCCACTGCATCAGATGAATCTCCGACGCTCATAAATATTTCCCAGATAGCCTCAAATTACGAGGGCAATCCCAAAAGTAATGCCTCCTATTTTTATAAGTACATAGACCTGTTTATTTCTACAATCGTTTACATCAGTTTACAGCTTGAACATTTAGCTATTTTTCGACATAATCACCATTTCTGTCGACGCATTTTTGTAGACGCTGTGGCAGGTTTTGTATGCCCATGTCATACCAGCTCGCCGCCAGCTCCGCGGCTTTGACGAAGAGGAATGCCGCCACTGGCGTGGTATACCCAAGTTTAGTCACCCGTGAAAGTTGTCCTGTTCGGCTGCAAAGCGGTGAAGAAATGCGCAGGAAGTATCAACTCATTGCCGCATGTGACCCTCAGTCAGCATGCGTGGCACCCATCTTGCGCACACCTTCCGGTAGTTCAATGTTTCCGTTAAAATTCTGTGAGCGGTGCTTCGGGAAACCTCAGGAACCAACGTGCAGAGATTATCCAGGGTGATCCGCCGATCTTCACGCATGCTTTGCTCAACCTTCAACACTGTATCCTCAGAAATCGACGGTCTCCCGCTCCTTTGTTCGTCGTGAATTTCGGTCCGATCAGCTGCAAACTCTCTACACCACTTACGAACATTTCTGACATCCATGCACGACTCACCATACACTTCCGTCAATTGGCGATGGATTTCAATCGGCGCAGTGCCCTTTGCGTTCAAAAACCGAATAACTGTGCGCAATTCGCACTAGGCGGTAACATCCAACGGGAGATCCATTCTCAACGGCTGCCAAGCCAAGACAGCGCCTCAGTGCAGTGTGCGCATGTTTACACACAGCGCGTGAAGCACTCTTCATAACAGTGTGACCAACTGCCACACAAACAGAGTTCTGTACTTATTAAAAAAATAGGCGACCTTACTTTTGGGATTATCCTCGTACTACCTGGGATTAAAACATGTAGAGTTACTCTAAAAAGTGCAGCTCGGCATGCAGCACTAACAACGCCGCACTTGGTAGCCTTGACGCTACTAAGATGTTACTGTGTTGCAACGTGACATCAGTGCGCCTCGATAACACCTTTTACAGGCAGTTTTTGAGCTACTGCCTCCCCTCTTCCCCCAAAAATTCGGATTTCTTGGTCACAAAAAATAACTAACAAATGACAAAAAACAAGGTGTCTGGCAAGCATGTAGTTTGAAGATCGTAGTTTGAAACCGCGAAGGAAGTAATTTTTTTAATGCACTACATATAAAAGTATATAGGGATGAGATATCTACGAAAAGAATCACTGCAGACAACACTACCATTCTGGCGGAAAGCACGGGAGATTTTGCAGAACGGTCAAATACACTCCTGGAAATTGAAATAAGAACACCGTGAATTCATTGTCCCAGGAAGGGGAAACTTTATTGACACATTCCTGGGGTCAGATACATCACATGATCACACTGACAGAACCACAGGCACATAGACACAGGCAACAGAGCATGCACAATGTCGGCACTAGTACAGTGTATATCCACCTTTCGCAGCAATGCAGGCTGCTATTCTCCCATGGAGACGATCGTAGAGATGCTGGATGTAGTCCTGGGGAACGGCTTGCCATGCCATTTCCACCTGGCGCCTCAGTTGGACCAGCGTTCGTGCTGGACGTGCAGACCGCGTGAGACGACGCTTCATCCAGTCCCAAACATGCTCAATGGGGGACAGATCCGGAGATCTTGCTGGCCAGGGTAGTTGACTTACACCTTCTAGAGCACGTTGGGTGGCACGGGATACATGCGGACGTGCATTGTCCTGTTGGAACAGCAAGTTCCCTTGCCGGTCTAGGAATGGTAGAACGATGGGTTCGATGACGGTTTGGATGTACCGTGCACTATTCAGTGTCCCCTCGACGATCACCAGTGGTGTACGGCCAGTGTAGGAGATCGCTCCCCACACCATGATGCCGGGTGTTGGCCCTGTGTGCCTCGGTCGTATGCAGTCCTGATTGTGGCGCTCACCTGCACGGCGCCAAACACGCATACGACCATCATTGGCACCAAGGCAGAAGCGACTCTCATCGCTGAAGACGACACGTCTCCATTCGTCCCTCCATTCACGCCTGTCGCGACACCACTGGAGGCGGGCTGCACGATGTTGGGGCGTGAGCGGAAGACGGCCCATCTTCATGGAGACGGTTGCGAATGGTCCTCGCCGATACCCCAGGAGCAACAGTGTCCCTAATTTGCTGGGAAGTGGCGGTGCGGTCCCCTACGGCACTGCGTAGGATCCTACGGTCTTGGCGTGCATCCGTGCGTCGCTGCGGTCCGGTCCCAGGTCGACGGGCACGTGCACCTTTCGCCGACCACTGGCGACAACATCGATGTACTGTGGAGACCTCACGCCCCACGTGTTGAGCAATTCGGCGGTACGTCCACCCGGCCTCCCGCATGCCCACTATACGCCCTCGCTCAAAGTCCGTCAACTGCACATACGGTTCACGTCCACGCTGTCGCGGCATGCTACCAGTGTTAAAGACTGCGATGGAGCTCCGTATGCCACGGCAAACTGGCTGACACTGACGGCGGCGGTGCACAAATGCTGCGCAGCTAGCGCCATTCGACGGCCAACACCGCGGTTCCTGGTGTGTCCGCTGTGCCGTGCGTGTGATCATTGCTTGTACAGCCCTCTCGCAGTGTCCGGAGCAAGTATGGTGGGTCTGACACACCGGTGTCCATGTGTTCTTTTTTCCATTTCCAGGAGTGTAGAATGGACAGTTTTTCCCCTCTCCCAAAAAGTAGAGCGGGTTGTTTGATGTCCGTTCCATTAAAGAGCCAGGGTTCTCTTCGGCCCATTAAGAGGCAAGCTGATGGAAGGGTGGAATGGTTTTCATGTGGGAGTAAATGGAGAGGGATTACCACTTAAGGCAGTTGCTTAACCACCAAGCAATACCTGGCGAAAACCTTAGTCGGAACGAGAGTACGCGTGTGTGTGTGTGTGTGTGTGTGTGTGTGTGTGTGTGTGGTGTGTAATGGATTCGCATGGTGACAATGATTTTACTGTCATTAATCACCCTCATCATTTTCTTTGGGTATTTCTGGACGGTGTACGTAGGTAAGTTACGTAATCGTTACATTGATCTTATGAGTCAACGAAGATAACAACGTACAAAGCACTCATGTATGGTAGTGGAAATATCCAAACAGTGCTACAAGCTGGTACGCAGCAGCAAGCTTTTAGCGTCTTTATCTCCCCGAGTACGATCGCAATTATTAATACTGTCGCCCCACCTCTTTTTCTCTTATCGTCGTCAAAGTTAATTTTGTCTCACCATAAAATGCCGTTTATACACTGAGGCATGTGACGTCGCGACTGGCTAGCTCCATTTTCATCATCACCAGAAAGTTGAAGCCAGGTGCGTCCACTGTGCGCATATACTGTCACGTACTCCGTATCTACTGCGTTGCGCAGACAGCAATACCAAGGTTAGGCAGCTGTCCATCATCAGTCACAGAAAATAAATGAACTGCTCTGGAGTTTCTATGAATAAATTTCTTGCCTTTCTCAACATTTAAGCATGAAGACTAAGTGGCAGCAACACTGAAAAGACTGAGTTAAGATAACCGTCATATGATTTTTCAGGATTGAAACAAACCCTTGTCAACCCCCCTATAACAGTAAAGTGTGGCATTAATAACACATTCTGTTTCATTTTACTGGTTCACTACAATAGAGCAGAATAAAATGAGTAAGGCGTATTCAATAGTATGTACTGAAAGGTAAAGGTTGATAGGCGAGAGAGATATTTCGAGTTCAACGGCAATATTCAGTTGACTTCAGCGAGCACTGTATTAAAAGAAGTCAAAAGAGAAGATGCCATACTTGGAAAAAGCCATTGTGGCACGAGAAGAATATTTAAATTAGTCACTGCTTCAAGGCACATTCAGGTACAAATAGTGATTCTCGTCATAGGTGGCATTCGCCTGAAGTCAATTATGCATACGACGGGCAACGTTAAATCAAGACGGCGATTAGATACTTGGTACTTCCGAATATGAGCGCAGGGCCTTAACCATTGTGCCACCTATTTCTCTACGATCAGTGTGAGGTCTGATAATGACAAAAATATACAAAAGAAAAGAAAGTCACATTGGATCTAGGAAGATTCTGAAAAATAAAGATATCATAGAAACTGCTGACCTTGCGCCTATAAATGGAAGACAAAGAAAAGATTGAAATACAAACAAAGATTACACATTCGTGCAGTTTTCAGACCTGGCGAGTGACAGCGACAATATAAATTGAAAATTTATTTTCGATTTCCTGTGAAAAAAAACTGAAAATATCGAATTGAGAAAGATGAATAATCTATTACAACGAAGAGGGAGTCATTACTTCTGGAAACCGGGACAAGCATATTCGTCTTAGGAAAGATAGAATATATAGCGTCGCAGGTTATCGCCATATCTCTTTTACTTCTTACTCTAAAGTGCGCGAAAATTACAAAGTACAGAAAGAAATGTAGCCGATCTTTGTGGATATGTAGAACGATGTGTAAGGAATAACTGATTCAGATAGCGACCGACATGCCTTCTATCTCTCTATCTCTGTTGTATAACCAGAAAGATCAACGCCGCACCACGCTCACTGACTGGAGGAGACATCAGACGAGATGGAAACATGAAAACAATTGCCAGTATCACTTGCCCACTTTAAGGGGAACATTAGCGGCAAGTTAGTTACAATAGGGCAAAATGAACTGTCTCCAGAAAATAGATTTTCTCGTAATGATATATTGGCTCTTAAACGGCGCGCAACAACCGCAATGACGCTTGCGTCGAAATGGTGTACGTATTCCTGACACCTACCTGAGAGCCACGTGCGGGGATTGTCGCAAGTGCGGCACTTGTAAATTTGGTTCGGGTGAGGTGGCTCTTTAAAATATTAAATTCTATTGCATCACAGCAAAGGGCGAAATTCTTTCCATAAAAAAAATTAATAACTTCCAGGAACATATGTATCTATGTTTATCACTTAGATATTTCGCTGAAAACCAGCACTCATGGTAATCTTATCAGTTGTCTCTCGGTGGCTTTAGACACGCCTTAGCATTGTTTCACAGTGTGACGATGATCCACCAAACAGGCTTCTTCCCAGATTATCTGTATTGGTAGGGCAGATTTCACGACACACAATCCGGAAATTAAAACGACACACAATCCGGAAATTAAAACGACACACAATCCGGAAATTAAAGGATGTTGATGGACTTTTACTTAGATCCATTGCCAGTTGGAAGATTTCCGCAATAATCCATACAACAATTTACGTGTTAAGCTTCCGTTTGCAGCAAACTACATGACTATGTAGCATAGTTCTTTGGAAATAAGTTTCTGTAATCAGAGAAAGATCTTATGCTCACCCTGTATAGTAGCTTTTGCAAACAATGTATTCGTAAACATACTCCAGAGGCTGTTTTATGTAATGTGGCACCTGTAACACTGGATCCATACATATTATAAAAGTGTGTGTGTGTGTGTGTGTGTGTGTGTGTGTGTGTGTGTGTGTGTGTGTGTGTTCAACATCCCTTCCTAAACCGATGGACCGAATCAACCAAACTTGGTACACATATCCCTTACTGTCAGGTGACAATCGCTGTTGGGGTAAGAACCTCCTACCTATCATAGTTCAAGAGATATGACGCCATAAACAGTGAGATGCGTGAAGGACTACCACATCATCCATGACGTTTAAATTTATTACTTCTTTGCTACTAACTGTATCCGCATGACATATAGTTCAAAAGATACGTCGTCATAAACGCTGAGATATGCTACAAATGCCGCATCGTGCATGAAGTTTTAATTCATTTATTCTTTAGTACTAAAACATTCCTACAGTCGAGTAACTTACGGAAATTCCTGACACGACAGCGCTTTCGACAGCTTTCAACTGCCAAGCGCAAACGGCTGTAGGCGAAAACAGCTGTCTGTAGAGCTAAGAAGAGGCGTTGCCATAGAGACGTTTACAAAATCGCTTTGTAGACATGCGAAGCAGTTGTACTTATACATTTGTACATTATGCATATTTCTTTGTACGACAGTTCCATAATTTCAAATGTGTTTTCACGAATACATGGAAATAAAATTTTTTCGATATTAATTACCAACACCGCAAATTTTTTATTTCCGTTTCTAATAGAAAATTGGCAAAATGAATACCTAAGCAATGTCGGGTTAGCTAGTATGTATATAAAAATTCTTAAAGGTTTTCAAGAATTCGTAACACGCAAAGTGGCGATCATTTTCCTTTATGGTTAATACTTGAGACTTTCTACTCTTATTATAGCAATTAACTTTCTGAAAAGAAAAGTATTCTTTTTTGAGTGGGATGCAACAGATTAGTTGTGATATTCTGCCTAGTACACATCACACGACTGTACTAAAACTGGGCTGTGCAGGCAGACTTTGTCCGTAGTTTCAGCATCTTTACCGACAAGGAGACGCATTACGATATATGACGATACTTTTTTATAGGACATTACGAGGGACACAACCTTTATCTTTAACTTGTGACAGCAGTCGCCAAACATGTTTTCTTAAAAAAAACACATACACAAAGTGTGTTTTTTTCACACTTCGAGTTATAGGCACCTGTAAGGGATAGTTGCACTCCACAACCAAAGAGCTCTGGCGGATTCAAGTGTCATGAGACTACTAGCAGAGCAGGGTAAACAGGACAGCGGGCGCCAGGAGAAATCTCGCGCTGGGTCTGCTGAACCATGGTCTCTTGCACACGGCACGGAGGTACAAGCAGCCCAATTGGAACCATGCCGCAAGATAAGGGGAGTCATCCGAAGGTCACACCGCAGGCCACTCGCATTTTAAATATTGTACCGCTATCTACCGGCTTTGCTGCCCGATCTGATTGCTTCTCCGGGACAGCTGTGCGATGTATTCGGGCGAAAGGTAGGTACAGCAAGTAACTAGCTAACACAGATGTCCGCGTCGGGGAGATCGGCTTATACTGCAGAGAATGCAGCTCAGCTGTGGCTAAGAAATACCGCGGTACCTTATAGAAACCGGCTTCGAAGCGTATCTATGATTGAGCCTACGTGATCATTACATTTCATATGCCTACAAATTAGTTAACTCGTCTTGAGTAGTAGTGGGGAAATGTGCAATAATTACTCGAGAGTGGGTGAACAACTTAGCCAAGCTCCCTTGCAAACAATTTTTATAACTTGTTACCGGTTTCGGTAAGCATGGTTACCATCTTCGGATCTCGATAAAAGTTATTACATGTCTCCTAGAGCAGTTGTACAAGTACTCTTTCTAAAAACATCGCCAGGTATGTGAGGGTCACGATAAACGATGCATCGTCAAGTCAAGGTTAACACCAGAGCATGAAGACTAATTCGCGAAATGCTCGTGTCCCGTATCACACAGTACCGTGCACTCCATGCTAGCTGCAGTGAAGTACACAGTAGTGTGTCGTATGTGGCACGAGCATTTCGCGAATTACTTTGTATACTGCTGTGTTAACCTTGACTTGTCGATGCAGCGTTCATCTCGACCTTCACATAACTGAAGATGTTTTTAAAAAGAGTACTTGTGTAACTGGTATGGGAGACATGTAATAACTTTTACCCAGAACTGAAGATGGTAATCATGCTTACCGAAACCAGAAATCAACAATAAAGGTTGCTTACTAGCGATCTTGCCTAAGAAATTCACCTTCTCTCAAGTCCAATTATTTGTATGAGTTAGTTAATTCCAGTTGTGGCTCACTGATGTTGTAGATATAGGATACTACTTTTTTCTCGTATGAAGTGCACAATTTTATATTTGTGAAGATTTAAAACGCGTGTCCAATCTATACACCACTTGGAAATCTTTTCCAGATATAACTGAATATTTGTGAGGCTTTTATACCTGACGGTATATCATTATCGGTAACTACATCATTTTCGAAAGGTCTGAGATTTCTAATGTTATTGTCTGCTGGTTCATTACTATATCAAATGAACAGCAAGGGCCAACACAACTCTTTCGGGGCACGCGTAGGTTCCTTCTTCTCCTGTCGCTGACTCTCCGTCCAAAACATAAGAAAAGCCGTGTTATCTCCACCAAGAAATCTTCGCTTCAATTCAGATTTCGTTTAAGACTCCGTACGATTTCAGTATTGACGATGGTGTGGTTCTTGCGGTGCATGGGCCTTGGACAGCATTCCTGCGCTCTCCTGGATAGCGGAAGGCCAAATGAACGATAACTGCTATGAGTGAGGCTTTCTGAGTAAGACTGAGGAAGGACCGAAGACAGAGGCTTAACGCCACGCCAAAGAGGAGCTCAGATTGAGCAAGTCCAGGGAACGAGACAGGCCACGACATTTCGGAGAAACCAACCGGCCTTAAGCGATTTAAGGAAATCACGGAAAACCTGAATATGGACAGCCTGAAGTGGATTTGATCTGTCGTGTCCAACCACGCGGCCATCTCGCTCGGCCTGAGTAATAATTCGTCTCAGAGCAGCAAACGAAAAAGTAAGAGACGGACCACATACGGAACTGGACGAGGATTGTGAAGGAAATCGACCAAGGACCTGCTGAGGAAATCGCCCAGGCCTGTGTTTGAAATGAGGTATCGAAACCTAAATCGAAATTTAAGCCGTGCAGAGTCCAAATACAAAGTCCAGTGTTGCAGGACGATCGGTTAAGAGTTTGTTAAAAGCTACACGAGTAACAGTGCGTATGGCTCCACATGGATTCTAAAGAATACCTTAGGTAATAACAGCACCATCTTATCACTACAATCAGCCATCGGACCGAAACGCTCCATAAGTGTCCACTCTGATGCTCACACAAGGAACACTAATCGGTTGTGTTTAAGACAGAACGGTCTGTGTGCGACGAGACACGCTAATACGCGCAAGCGAAGCAAACGCTGTCTCCCATTCAACGATCACTTTGCTCCAATAATACAGTTTTTTAAACTTCAAACTCACAACTGTTGTGCTATTGTCAACGGGTAGCTAATATCCTTATTTTCAATTAATGTCTGATTTGCGGTATATTTTTGGGTATCCAAGTGGGTTGACGGTCTCAGATTTATGCGGAATATTTTGACAGCTGACTAAACGCTCCTCGTCAAGTGGTGCCAGAAACAGTCTCTCGGGAATAATCCGCAACTGCACTCCAATCCGTGTGGGTGCAATCCAGATAGCCAGCGCCCAGAAGACCGCTCGCATCAAGAAAGAAAGACGACTCCGTCATGCGTCCAAATACTGTGCATACATTTGATATTCTCCATCCAATTGGGAAATGGAAAATACGTCGCCTATTTTCGATCAAGGTAGTTGGTAAAGAACATTTCCGCTCAGACAAAGCTGTCCCAAAATTTGCAACGTTTTGACGAGAAGTGGATACAAGCGGAGCCGTGGCGTTTCCTGTATTGCACAGTGGGGGCGCAGACAACGTAGCGCTGCCTGCGCGCCACTATCTTCGACCAGCGGCCGTGACCCCCGTCTCCCCAACTGATCTCTGCTCTTGCTGATGCGGACACACTTTGCAATTCCGCCAACTGCTACTGCCCAGTCCGAAGGATGATCCGTTAAATGATCCAAAACTCTTACAGCTCCTCTCTAGACACAGTATACCAATGTTGTTTTGATCCGCTAACCAGACAAATAACGAGAGCTATCCAGAAGGTAAAAAACGTTTTGGTCTATCCCGGCGGTGGGCGAGCTACATCCGCCACCTAGGTGCCATAACGTTCCTATACTGAATATGCATCCAGAGGTGGTAGCGTGTGGTCTGTGTCTATGCTACTTTGCTTTCTGTAACGTGCTAAAATGTGCGCTGCCATAGAAAATCCCGCCACTTGTGAGGTGCGATCTGTGATTAGGTTTCTGTTGGCAAAAAACTTCAAACCAACTGAAACGTATCGCGACCTTCGTGGTGTGTACGGAAAAGGAATAATGAGAGAAAGCCTACTTAGGCAATGGTGCAAGGATTTTAAAAATGGCCTTACTAATGGTAAGGACCGCAGTGGTAGGTCCCGCCTTGTAATTGACGAACTGGTTATGAAAATTCGTGAAAATCTTCAAGATACGGAAATTTCACGACATTATCCCCAAATTTCATCATCATTGTCCGCAGCTCGTGGTCGTGCGGTAGCGTTCTCGCTTCCCACGCCCGGGTTCCCGGGTTCGATTCCCGGCGGGGTCAGGGATTTTCTCTGCCTCGTGATGACTGGGTGTTGTGTGCTGTCCTTAGGTTAGTTAGGTTTAAGTAGTTCTAAGTTCTAGGGGACTGATGACCATAGATATTAAGTCCCATAGTACTCAGAGCCATTTGAACCATTTGAACCCAAATTTCATCCAGTTTGGTGCATGAAACTGTGCCGTAGAAGCTTGGCTGTCACAAATTTTGTGCTAGATGGGTTCCCAAAATCCTAACGGAAGACCACAAAAACAGAGAGTGACTACAGCACTGACCTTCCTCGAAGATTATGACAAAACCGATAGCCAAGAGAGAGAGAGAGAGAGAGAGAGAGAGAGAGAGAGAGAGAAGCAATCACAGATGACGCCCCAGCTCGTATTTCGTTTAAGAGTACATTTCATTACTTTTTCTACCACTCTATCTACTTACGATAAAGTTTAAGCCAATTAACAGCGAAAAAGAGAGATGTAGTACGAAAAAAGTACGTATTCAGCAGCAAAACCAACCACACCTACAACGCACACAACCCGCAATATGAACGAGTCAACCAGGGTGGCCGACTAATCAGGGGTTCCTACGGTAGGGCTCTTCGCTCCAGAGGCTACACAATGGGGCCGATTGTCCGAAGAAGCCAACAAAACCTTTCTTTTAGATCTGTTATTACGTATTTGGCACCTAGCGTTACGCATTTAAACAGTATTTTCCCCTTTGTCATCGCAATCGACTCCACTCATGACACTGCACAACCGTTAGAAGGCTGTTGTAATGGAGAAATCATTATTGAGGCTATTCCGTTACCGAAACTGCCATCGACGTAAAAAGGTATGGTGAGAAGTTCACTCCGTGCACACTGTCGTCTAAGAGAGTGAGTGACTTTCCTTGTGAAAATATTTTCTGGGTAGATGTTTTATATGCACCGATAAAGTTTTTGTGTTACTAACGTTCATACAGAAGGTGATACTCTGTGGTTACTAATTATTGATGTCTCATGTGCAAGATTGTGAGACTTCCAGCCGCTGCTCTCTTTCTGGTATTCCCTACCGAGCACATCTGATGTGGAATACTATGCTAACTTGTCGTTTCGTCCATGGCTTCTTTTTATATCTGAGACGATGATACTGTTTGAGTAACGAGGAAAATCTTTAGAGCATATTTGTTCATCCTTAATTTCCAACGCGAACAAAACCATATATGTTAATCCCTCAAGTATGTTTTCCGCCAATGGTGACATCAACACATTTTTCGAGGCAAAAAATCTTTGCTATCTAAAATGACACGTTTGTCAGACCAGCCACTACGTGTCACTCTCCTCACCGTGCCCACTGAGGCATCTTCGTTTGTAACTTACTAAAGTGACGTCATTGTTACGGCGACCGCCAAGTTATACGTTATAATCATAAAAATCTAATTCAGATTATCTTTTCTATAGTTGCAAATTACGCTGGAGCCCAATTTTATGGGAGTTTCAGCGAATTAAAATAAAAATCAGAGACCCTCGCAGATTGTCAGTTCTGTTCGTTTAAAAACTGTGTTCATAAAATGTCGACTTGCACCTGGTTGACGCGATGACAGAAGGGCTAACAGCGTACAAAACAACCTTACATACAAACTGAATAGTATGTTGCTCCTATGTATATCAAATGATTGCATTTGATTAGGGCAGTAAAAATTTGAAACTGGAGCATTCACGGCGAAGAACTTCGAACGTTGTCGATACATTTTTATCTGAATCAAGGTATTTAGACGTCATGGTTTGACTGAGATAGTGCAACTGCCTCAAACGGCTTTTTACAAAAACTGATGTCAAAATCTAAGTTGAGCAGTGCTCTCGTATCAGGCTTGTTGGGAACAGTTGACGGAAGTTTTTGCCACCAAAACCTGTGGTCTTTGTGAATAAAAGATGGTTCTGACTTCCAATAAATGTTATTACCATCAGGCATAATTTCTAGACTGAAAATCAAAAGCGAAAACTTGAATTAGGCGATGAGGGCTGACGCAATAAAAATGACTGGTATGAAAAGAACCGGATAATTTCAGGCAAAGGAGTGCTTGCACTCTATCTCAGGCTGATTAATACAGCAAGCATTAGACCACTAAGTGCTCGACGGCTCTCGTAATGAACCCTTCCAACTCTTGACGATCTCTTAAAAATGAAATCACAAGATGAGATACCCAATGAGTGAGACGGCCATGTATGAAAGCTTTTGTCTGAGTCGGATTGAGAGTAATCGATCGACACGGCATGTGCTTGTCCCGGAACTGTCCGACATTCGCATAAAAACTTAGTGGAGGCCAGCCTTGCTGTCGTATGAGCGCATTCTTCTACCCCTCCACCTGGCCTCTCGACTCCTCAGGCGTTCCAAAATATCCCTCAAGCGTTCCAAAATATCCAAGTATACATCCCCTCTGATTCTTCTCTAGGTGAACAGCAATTAGCTAACACATAAGCGACCATTTTCTTTTTTCTTTTAAATATAAAGGGCATGTGTGATGTCTGGGGAACGAGTGTCGCGGAAACGGCGCGACCTGTTAGATGTCCGCGAGCTGTCATCAGCAGAGCTTATCGAGAGTGGACGGCTGACAGTGACGCAGCCAAACAGGCGACAAGGCGGTGGGCGTCCTTGCACAAACCAAGGCCGAGGACGGCCAAGACGAGGCTGGCCTGCCCTGTAAAGCAGACCAGGAGGCATTCTGTGTCACCATGGACATTACGCTGGGGAACAGCAAATTTTGCGGAGCCCATCATTTAAGTCAATTTATCTTAGAACCTGATTTGTAACAGACGATATTGTAGTAGTAGTAGTAGTAGTAGTAGTAGTAGTAGTAGTAGCAGTAACAGTAGTTTTAATCATCCGTGGATCTGTTTTACAGAGATAATGGACATGTTATGGTATTACAGTTTTGTTGTTGTTGTTGTTGTTTTCAGTCCGAAGACTGGTTTGATGCACCCTTCCATGGTACTTTATCCTGTGCAAGCTTGTTGGTCTTCGAATAACAACTTGTATCCTTCTGAATCTGCTTAGTCTCCCTCTACGATTATCATCCCCGCCCCATGCACTTGAAACGTGGCTACACTGAGTCACAGCGCCAGAGATTGCGCCAAAGATTATTTATTATTCCGCCGCCTCCACTGGGCGCAGTAGTAGTTCAGAGGATGTCGGGAGCAGTCGTTGTTCTGTTGGGCGAGAGAGTAGACGATCTGAGTGTTGACTGAAATGTTGTACTGTTCGGTTGGTGTAATGTGCATATGAAAGAAGATGCAATTGTCAGAATATATTTTAGAAAGGAGATGGGCTTTTGATTTATGATGCTGGCGTAATGGAATATTTTCGTCAATATCTAATGAGGTAAAAAGATATTACAGTTTTCTTTGATAACAATCCCTCTTGCTCACAGATACAAAAAATGGTTCAAATGGCTCTGAGCACTATGCGACTTAACTTTGGAGGTCATCAATCGCCTAGAACTTAGAACTAATTAAACCTAACCAACCTAAGGACATCACACACATCCATGCCCGAGGCAGGATTCGAACCTGCGACCGGAGCGATCGCTCGGCTCCAGACTGTAGCTCACAGATACAGTCAAAAAGCATCTGGCTCGTGTTCATTTATTAGACTTGTAATTCTGGTTTCTATGTGCAATTATAGTATTTCTGGTTTTTCAATTAGTTCATTGTAAATGGTGTTTAAAGTATTTTGTCGTGTTGAGAAAGAACAGAGCCAGACACATGTACGTTGAGTCACGCTACCACACACAGAACAGTTACACTTGTGCTTTGTTGTTTCGTAGCTTTTATAGTTGCAGGGGACTTAATTAATCAACTGTGTTAATGGAAATTCCTTGTCATTCTTTATTTTATGCAGTCAGATTGCGTGCTAATACTAGTCAGGGCCAACCGGTTAGGAGACTTCGTAACCGGTCACACAGCTAGTAAAATTATTGCATTTATTCATTAATATTAGTCTTTTCTTTTTAATTAAGCCCCCTTGCACACTTCACTCCAATACTAAACTTATGATTCCTTGATGTCTCAGAATGTATGCTAACAACCGATCCCTTATTCTAGTCACGGTGTGCCAAAAATTTCTTTTCTTTCCCATTCTGTTCAGTACCTCTTCTCATTAGTTACGTAATCTACCCATTTAACCTTCGTGTTCTTCCGTGGCAGCACCTAAAAGCTTACAGTTTAAGAAAAAGAAGATGGACTATCTATGCAGGGATGTACAAATAGGTCTAGTTTGACAATAATTAGACAGATAAGCGACCATCGGCATATGTGGGAACTATTACGACATTTGCCTGAAGTGATTTCGGGAAACCATGGAAAATCTGAACCACGATGGTTGGACGGAGATCGCATTCTCCATCCTCCAGAATACAAGGCCAGTCTGTTTAAAACAGCGCAACTTCATCCAGTTTCTCCCAAGTCGCTTACTGTTTTGCAACAAAATTAATAATGTAAAGAGATAGTGCTGCATTGTTCATTCATTTACTTAATACGTGCTTTTCAACACCCATTCCAATGTTTGTTTTTGCTATCTCTTTTACATTTTTAGGCAATTCAACTCAAAATTTTTATCACTTGATATTTTTTGTGCATAACTGGTTGATAATGGACAATTTAATATTCCAGCTTGATTGTTTCTTCACTATACACGTTTCGACTTCAATACATCATAACAATGTGTAGGATAGACAAAGTTGAGAATGATCAAATAATACGGTGAACGAATTTTTTTTCTTTTTTTCTTAGCAGCAACTGCTGACGCTACAACCGTCTGATGCAATATCTTCAACAGCCTGCTCCAATGAGACGGGTAGCGGCTAGAGTGAGGCTGTGTTTACCGTGTCTGCCACGCTTCGTGGATTTCGAAAAACGCGTGAACAATTTCTATGTCAAGTTGCCAAAGAAATTCATGGAATGTTGAAACTGTGGTATAGCGATAATGGTGTAACTCTGAAGACTGTTCACAAGTGGTAACAAAGATTTAAAATTGGAAATGAGTCAGTATAAGAAGAGCTAAGTTCGGGACGTTCATTAACCTCAAAACCACAAGCAAATATGCAAGAAGTGGCAGAAATTGTTCGTTTCAACAGGCGAGTAACTATTCGAGAGCCTACTGAAAACCTGTATTTGCAAATGAGACGAGTAACTGAAAAAATTGTTCATAAACTCTTTAGTGATGAAAACAAGGAAAATCTTGTTTCAGTTTGCACAGAGTTGAAGGAGCGTCTTCATTCGGATTATGACCAAAATTGTAACTGGAAATGAAACTTGGGTTTACGGGTATGACCCTGAGACGAAAATTCAGAGTTTCCAATGGAAAATCAATGTATCTCCCCCCCCCCCCCCAGAAGGCACGTCAGTCAAAATCGAATAGAAAATCAAGCTCATTTCTTCCGATATTAAGGGTAAAGTGTGATCAGAGCTCGCTCCAAGGGGAACAACTGTAAACGCCGAATTTTACGAGGGCGTCTGCAATGTTTGCGGAACAATGCACGAACAAAGAGCTCAGAAAAGTGGGACAGTGGCTTCCTTCTTCATCATGACAAAACGCCGTACCACACTTCGCCTTTGATTCGCAGGTTTCTGGCCGGAAAAAGTGTTCCTGTCTGTCCACATCCGTCTTACGCAGCAGATTTAACACCATTCCACCTCTGGCTCTTCCTAAAAATTAAAACCGGCTAAAAGGAAAACATTTTGACACCATTCCTGACTTTGAGGGGGGTCACGACAGAGCAGCTGAACACCCTTCCTCAAGAAACCTTCCAGAAATATTTACAGTCGTGTATTCAGCATTGGAAAAACTGCACTGTTAACCAAGTACTTTGAAGGACATTAAATCAAATTCCACGTAAGTACATTACTTTGGTTCTAGCAAAATTATTCACCGTCTCTCTCTCTCTCTCTCTCTGTCTGTCTCTCTCTCTCTCTCTCTGTGTGTGTGTGTGTGTGTGTGTGTGTGTGTGTGTGTGTAAATCCCTTGTGTTATGAACAATCAGACTTGTTAAAGGATTCCACAGCTAAGAATTGAGTGTATATATGAATGGTGTGTAACTAGCTGTTACAAATTGACAGGACTCTAAGTGCATAACATGCCGATGTCACTTGGCTGCAGTATCGTTGGGTGTGTCACACTATTGCAAGTGAAAATTTTTATTTTTCCTAGAATGTATGTGTTTGTTACACAGCTTATAAAGCTACTATCTACATTTGATTTAACAGTCATTTTACGTCTTCGAAGTAAAATTCACGGCTTTTGTTTTTTACGTTCATTGTAACTTTATAGCACACTGACCAATTGCAAACTTCTTAAAGGATGTTAATTGCTTTCTCTTCCAGGAGGCTTCTTGTTTTTTTTTCGGTTATTGTAATGTTGCTGCCATCAGCGAAAACAAATTCTTTTCCATGATTAACGCTATACGGAAAGTCACTGACGGTCCTAATACACTTGTTCGAGGAACACGTATATCAATACTTTTTGGTTCTGGCAAGTGCTACTGTCCTGAAATACAGGTAAAAGCGTGACTGGAAAGCAGAAGAATGGAAGAGATTTGTCTCTCACATGGGTCAGGCTTCACATTACATGACATCAACGGTTGTTTTAGGACACGTAGGCGTCCAGGATATCGCATTCCCTGCAGTAAGCATACACATAGTTCTTGGTAGCAGTGTCCTATAGCTACATTTCTTGGGAACTCTGCTACAGAAAGCACTCCACATGTTTTTAACATGACATGGCATTTTCCATTGCAGCGTAATTGTCCATGATAGAAGGCGAGAAACGCACTAAAGTGGTTTTTAGACCACAGCAATAAATTCCCGTTCATGTCTTGATCCATAGATATCCTGAATACCAACCTCATCGAGAACATCAAGGAGTGAAAGCTTGGAGCTCGTCAAACGCCAGCGGGTGAAGAGCTGATACCATCTACCTCCTCCGACAACGAACAAAGAACGTGTGGAATCCATGATTCGACGAATTCTTATTTTGCTGGCATAAGGTGTAGCACTACTTTCTGGCTGATCGTTGTTAGTAGAGGCGCAGTTCTGATGTCCAACATACACTCCGTTCTGTGATACAAAGATAACCACTGGGAAATGGACCCACTCTGTGAGTGCACAGTGTCAAAGATGGATTTACTTTGCTCTGAGTCTTCTGAGGTCCAATGTTTAGGTGCCAAGGCTTTTTCTGTTTTCTTTGGCACCATGTTGTTCCGACAACACTGTTGGTTTGTGGAACAGGTGACAAGAGAGAGCTTATCTGAGAAGAGGGGCGTTCACACCAACTTTCGAGCTAGATCATTGATGCCACGACTGTCGATGTTGGTTTGATGTGGCTAAGTAGCAGTGTCGAGTACAGAGGGTTTTTGGTTACGAAAGCGGTAAAACACAGGGCTGAAAAGCTATTTACAACTTATACATCAACAAGACGGCAGTTACAAGAGTCGAGAGGCACGCAAGGGACACGTTGTAGGGAAGGGAGTGATACAGGCATGTGCCCTATCCCTGATGTTATTCAATCTGAACATGGAGCAAGTAGTAAAGGAAATCAAAGAAAAAATTAGAGAAGGAACTGCAGTTCATGGTGAAGAAATAAAAACTTAACAGTTTGCCCACGACATATCTGTCATCAAAAGGCTTTGAAGAGCTGTTGAATGGAATGGACATTGTCTTGAAAGGAGGATATCATCAAAAGCAAAACAAGGGTAACGGAATGTACTCCAATTAAATCAGGCGATGCTGAGGGAGTAGATAAGGAAACGAGACACCAAAAGTAAAACAACTGATGATCGTTAGCGCCAAGAAACCCATTTCTGAAGACGAGAAATATGTAACCATCGAATATACACTGCAGTGTCGGGAACTCTTTCCTGAAGGTATTTTTATGGAGTGTGGCCTTTTATAGAAGTGAAATGTGGACGTTTAATATTCCAAACAAGAAGAGAATACAAGCTTTTGAAATGTGGTGCTGCAGTGCTGCAAAGAGCGCTGAAGATTAGATGGGTAGACCATGTAACTAATGAAGAAGTACTGAATAAAACTGGGAAGAAAAATGTGTGATACAACTTCTTTAAAAGAAGGGATCAGTTGATAGGCCACAGTCTGCGACATCAAGGTATCACCAAATCAATCGAGGAGTGGAGTGCGGATAGAAAAGTTGTAAAGGAAACCAAAAGATGAACACAGTAGGCAGGTTCAAAAGGATGTAGGGTGCAGGAATGAAAGCTTTACACAAGACACAGCAGCATGGAGAGTTACATGAAACCAGTCTTCGGACTAAAGACCACAAAAACAACAACAACACTAATACTTCATATATACTAAGATGGTATCTGTTCTTTCGGACATGTCCGAAATAACAGATACCATCGGCGACCAAGCAGCTCGTTAGAATGAAATTACAATGAAATGAACCCCCGTAGCTGCTTACAGGCGTTGACATACGTCAACGGGGACAGATGAAAATGTGTGCCCCGACCGGGACTCGAACCCGGGACCTCCTGCTTACATGGCAACGCCTGTAAGCAGCTATGGGGGTTCATTTCATTGTAATTTCACTAATACTTCACTTAGTTTGGTAAGGGATGCCAGATATTCTCACAATTAGAATTGTTCCGTTGCTGGATACGTACCTGTGGCATTAACACTTCCGTGTTCACCTATAAACAGAGCCTGTTGTCAACTTCTAGCTAGCGTTTAGCTGAGTTAATTAGATGAAAACCTTGGACAAACCACTGCCAAAGTAACATTACAAGTAGTTAACTTTTGATATCTTGGCAAGTGCAATATGCAAACTTTCAATTTATGGGAGGAATATCTCGGCCATTCAATGCAGCAACTACTATCTAGATTCAGTCAAGGAAATAGAATGACATGTCGGTAAACATTCAACATTTTGTGAATGATTTTATGACACATACATAAAATTCGGGGTAGGAGGTTAAGTGAAGAAATATACGGAATATAAACCTCACAGCGCAGTTTTCACGAAAGCGACAGAGGGGTGCTAAACCAATTCAAACCAAACTGCAGAAATTTGGAAAGTTAAAACATCTATTGATGTATTTATAAAATACAATCATTGAATAGAAAGGACATACGGCAAAGTTTAAATACCCAACGCCACGCGTAAAATTAAAATGTCCAAATGCGAGAGCTCTTAGCTGAATGTGTGTGTGTGTGTGTGTGTGTGTGTGTGTGTGTGTGAGAGAGAGAGAGAGAGAGGTTTACGGGCGCGAAACAGCGTGGTCATCAGCGCCCAAGCTGAATGTAACACAGACACTGAAAAACAAGAAGTATAAGAATAATACCTGTAACGATATAGAGACTTTTTTTAAAGTGAGAAGTGCTGTGAAATTTTATCGAATCACGTGAAACATAATGAATGTAATATAAACATCAGGAATTATTTTTTGTGTATCTTCACAGGTTTTATGAGAGTAGATTCACCGAATAGGTAATGGAAAAGAATTCAACAAGAGCTTAGGTCACACGTATAAGATGTACAGTGGAAAGACAGTAAGCTCAAGAATCGGAAATAAAATATCCGTAGCCGAATGGTTAGTGCAGCTGCCTTCAGCCTGGACGGACCTGGGTTCGATTCCTGATACGTCCTCGGACTTATTTTTTTCTAAGGAACTGAGCTCACTGTGCCTCGTGAGGCCAGATGAAAGCTGCTTGAATAAAGACCCAGCGGCATCATCAGGATCCATTTACTGGCATAACGGATGGTGGGATTGGCAGCATACCGATCACATGTCCCACGAACTTAATTTGCTCATCCTACTGCCTTTCAGCCAGTAGTCAGCGAGTCGGAAGAGGCCTTACGTGTAATACGTGAGTGATGTTTATGTTTTACACATTTATTGTAATAAACCAACACAAGCTGCTGATATTTTTATTTGTTTTTATTGTTCTGCAATTGGTTTCAACCTTGCAGTCATCATCTGACAGAACTTTTAAAATTTTTAAATTTTGAGTGTCACACGTCAACAATCTTAAAGTGTAATCCACGTTTATTGATTACTGTTCATTTATGTGGACATGGCGTATAGCACGACATCGTCAGGTTTCGAAAACAGTTCAAGTATGAGTTCTAAAATTTGACGGCAGTGACACATGTATGCAGAGTGATAAATGATCATGAATTACATTTTAAAATTGAATAGAATTCTTTTGTAAAGTTGTTCCAGATGATAACCTTGTGGTTGAAAGCAGTTGTGGAGCATAAAAACAGTAAGAAAAAATTCAGCAGCTTCGGTTTGTCTTTTGTAACAAAATGTTTTTTGTGAAAGCTGTGCAACACGATTTTAAGAGTACTCAATAATATATTGTACTTTACAAATAAAAAACTAATAAATAAAAATATGTGAGAGAATACGAGGGCAGAAAATTATAAGAAGATAAACGGCAACATGGGCGTAAAATAAATCCGAAACATGAGAACAGATGAAAGCGCTTTATAAAAACGGCCACATAATCAAGGGAAATGTGTGACCTCGAACGCTGTGAGCAGCACGAAAAGGTGCTTACAATATAAACAGCTCACCCAAAAAAACAGTGATACGAGCCACTGGCATGCAAAACAGCGGAAACTTTGAGGAGCTTTGATCAAGCAAACAACCAAAATATAGATATAATAAGATAAAAAAACTTATTTCAGTCTCGTGACTTAATGTTATTTATCTCTGTTTAAAATATTTACGCTACTTCAACAAAAATTACTTTACTGACCTAATAATGCGCAACAGCTATTCAGTCTTCAAAGTGCAGCTGAGGGATCTCAGTGAAGCGGTCGAAGCAAAATGGAACAGAACAATTTCTACACACTTTTTCACACTCAAAATCACTTCCGCATTCAACCAGTCCCATATCAACTGAACACCAATTACATTTTCTAACGATGATAATAGTATTTCGTCGTTATAGCCTGCCTTTTGCCAAGCGTATTGTCAACATAGGCTTTTACTTGCGATTTTTCAGATTGCAGTGTTACAAAATCAACGATCCATCTCATGTGGAGCCTGTATTGCTTGTAAAAGCGAACCTCAAGAGTAAGGCAATATTTTGTTGTCTTCGGTATTTTCTTTTTGTTCCTATTATATCGATAGCCTGTTTCTTCGCGTTACCCGTTACTCTCTTAGCCTCTGAATAGGTGATCACCCAAATATCTATCGTGATAAGAGGCGCAGTTTTTTCCATTAAATACTGCTTTTCTGCTTCGTCTAGTTGCAGATGTAGGGCTATCGCTTCTTTATATTCTATGCACATTTTCGTACGGCTCTGATCATTAGAGGTCACGCATTCCTCTTGTAATTAAGAAACTGAAGAGACAACGTAAGTGTTTTTCGTATTATCCAGGCAGAACTATAAAAAGACATGAAACTTCCTGGCAGATTAAAACTGTGTGCCGGACCGAGACTCGAACTCGGGACCTTTGCCTTGCGCGGGCAGGTGCTCTACCATCTGAGCTACCCAAGCACCACTCACGCCCCGTCCTCACAGCTTTACTTCAGCCAGTATCTCGTCTCCTACCTTCCAAACTTTACAGAAGCTCTCCTGCGAACCTTGCAGAACTAGCACTCCTGAAAGAAAGGGTACTGCGGAGACATGTCTTAGCCACAGCCTGGGGGATGTTTCTATAAAAAGACAGTTTGTTGTCTCCTTGTGTCCACCTGCATGCATAGGAAAATGTAAGAGCTCTGTTTAAACCAAGTTTCGACTTGCCAGATCTATCTTCTCAAAGATAACCGTTTAACAAGGGTATTGCATTTTCTATTCCAAAGAATCTACACTGACTTAAAAAAAATCGCAACACCTGGAAGGAGTTGTCCGCATAAACGAAAGTCTGTAGGCGTGTTTCCACTTCTGAAAGATGATTTCTATTCAAATTTTGTGGCGCTAGTAGCGAGGATGAAAATCAGATTTCTTTAAATACACGCTTAACGGTCGTGACCGTTAGTTACCTTTGAGATTCGACGTGGTGAGCTGATGTTACTAATGAATGCCTTTAAGGCGACAAAGACGCTATAACCATAACCTCACTAACTTTGAACGAGATCGTGGAAAAGGACTACGAGAAGCTCGATGTTCCTTCTGCGATACTGCAGAAAGACTTGGCAGGATTGTAGCCAGTATACATGATTGCTGGCAGCGGTGGTCACAAGAAGACCACCGTGTTCGGCATATGGCTCTCGTGCATCGTACTTCATCTGCAGCAGCAATTTGAGTGGCAGCACCGCGGTAACACAACGAACTGTTAAAGTAGCCAGACATCCCTATAGAGTGCGTTCCATTGACCCCAAAGAACAGTCATTTGTAACTTCAGTGGTGTCATGCGAGAGCTCATTGGAGGGCGGGGTGGAGGTCTGTTGTGTTTCCTGATGAAAGCTGGTTCGCTTCGGTGCCAGTGATGGCCGTGTGTTGGTTAGGAGGAACCGAGTTGAGGGCCTGCAACCAGCCTGTCTGCGCGCTAGACACGATGGACCTACACCTGGAATTATGGTCTGGGATGCGGTTTCATATGACATCAGGAGCACTATCGTGGTTATCCCAAGCACCCAGATTACAAATTTGTACGTGAGTCTGGTGATTCGACCAGTCATGCTACCATTCATGAACAGCATTCCAGGGTGTATTCTCCAACAGGATAACGATCGCCCACATACCGCTGCTCCACAGAGTGCCTACATGTTGCCTTGGCCTGCTCGATCATCAGACCTGTCCCCAATCGAGCACATAAGAGGCATCATCTGACGACAACTCCATCCCCATCCATAACCAGCATCAACTGTCCCTCTACTGCCCGACCGAGTCCAACAGGCACGGAACTTCATGCCACAAACTGACATCCAGCGCCTGTACAACACGAAGCGCACACGTTTGCATGCTTGCATTCAACATTCCGGCGGTTACACCCGTTATTAATGTACCAGCATTTCAAAATTTTCAATGGATTATCTCACGCTTACATTGATCTGTGACCTTGCAATTTTAATCTCTTACATACGTTACCTGGACAAACGTATTCCAGAAATTTCATTACTCTTCATTAAGCATGTTTTCCTGTTACGATTTTTTTCCGTCAGTGTGAGTGGGGAAATATTCTACGGCTAGCAGTGATCACCGGGTGCTCCAGAGAGCGCTTTGAGGCCCAGAGAAAGAGAGTTGTTGCCAGGCGGGCGGAATCCTTGACAGCGACGACGCAAACACGTGGCCTGGCGTAGCGTGGCGTTATCACGCAGACCGGCCCGACCACAGCTGCGTCCGCGCGGCACGCAAACTTTCGCAAGCATGCTCCCGCTGGCTGTTTTACACTGCGTTAAATGCCGCAGTGTTCCCTAGCATCGGGAACTCTGTTACAACGCTTTGAGTCCGGGGCGTCACTGCTTTCTGTATCACCTGATGCAGATTTAGTATTACCGCTGTTCTCTGTACAGTGTGGGCCGGCCGAAGTGGCCGTGCGGTTAAAGGCGCTGCAGTCTGGAACCGCAAGACCGCTACGTCGCAGGTTTGAATCCTGCCTCGGGCATGGATGTTTGTGATGTCCTTAGGTTAGTTAGGTTTAACTAGTTCTAAGTTTTAGGCGACTAATGACCTTAGAAGTTAAGTCGCATAGTGCTCAGAGCCATTTGAACCATTTTTTTTTTATTTTTTTTTTAGTTGTAACGCAGAGACTTTCTGAGGGCATACAACGCGCAGGGCGCGACCACAGTGGCTATACTGACGAGTTCCCACCACAAAGAAAGAGAGCCGAATACAATTAATTTAATAATTCGAAACACACATCGGGTTGCCTACATAATTTCAAACTCAGTAATAGTAATCAGAGTCCGGACAGATCTTTAATTAACAAGTCATAAAACTAAAACGGTCGTTTTCTGCAATTAAACTAACTTTCCCCAGCCGACAAGTATCACCGAATGATTGCTTACAAGGAGGACCAAAGAATGGAGGGGGCAGAGTAATTTTAACATTCTACATTTGGTTAATGCACTAAATGCTCAAAATGAAAAATTTACTAAACAGTTCCTGGTCGTCACGTTCGAATGTAATGTGAAGTCACGCGGTGGGCAGGCATACCAGTTTTCCCTCATTCGGTGAATTTACGCCAAAACAGGTGTCCCAACTTGAGAGTGAAAAAGACCGAGCCGCCCTCCCGGGTGAGGCAGCATCAGTGGTTCGTTACCTCCTGCTGTCATGTTGGCTGCTGGGACCCACTTGTGAACTACGGACGGACACGGCGGCGCGGTGCCCGAGTTTACAAACAGCACCGAGAGTCACGAGCCGTCTCCTTTCGGTTGCTGACCTCGGACGCATTCAATTCGCAGACAGTAGTGTTACGGACGTTACCGACGTTCTGTTACTGAAATCTTGTCTTGAGAGTGGCCATGTGTTTGAGCTGTGCGTGGAGATCAGCATGATTTGCCTTCCGAAGCAGCAGTCTGATTGGCTACTACCGAGCCAATGCACCGATTGCACATTGAGCATCCGGCATTGCGACCTCATAAATCGCAATGAGATAAGTTTTGTCGTTCGGCCCCCGTCCCTTCTTTCATCATACGGATCTCATGGCTAGCATCTTATTCTTTCGTTCGACCATTCCTCGCTCTCTATGGGCCGGACTGAATCTAGTTCAGCTTCAGTGTCGTTTGGTCTATTTCCTTCAGCAGTTCCTTGTCCTATTCGTACAACAAGATGGCTTCGTGTGATATTCAGATTTTCCAGTGCATGCTCAAAACTTGTGACAGAGATACCTCTCATTCGTGTGTTTTACTGCAATATACACTCGAGAGCCACAGAAACTGGTACACCTGCCTAATATCGTGTAGGGCCACCGCGAGCACGAGAATTGCCGCTACACGACGTGGCATGGACTCGGCTATTGTCTGAAGTAGTGCCAGAAGGGAATGACACGATGAATCCAGCAGGGTTGTCCATGAATACGTAAGAGCACGGTGGGGTCGAGATCTCTTCTGAACAGCACGTCGCAAGGCATCCCCAGATACCCTCAATAATGTTCATGTCTGGGGAGTTTGGTGGCCAGCGTGAGAGTTTAAACTCAGAAGAGTGTTCCTGGAGCACCTCTGTAGCAATTCTAGACGTGTGGGCTGTCGCATTGTCCTGTTGGAGTTGCCCACGTCTGTCGGTATGCACAATGGACATGAACAGATGCAGGTGATCACACAGGATGCTTACGTATGTGTTACCTCTCAGAGTCGTATCTACACGTATCGGGAGTCCCATATCCCTCCAACTGCACACGCCCCACAACAAAACTCCATAGATTCATGAGGTCTTCTCCATACCCGTACTTGTCCATACGCTCCATACAATTCGAAACGAGACTCGTCCGACCAGGCAACGTGTTTCCAGACATCAAAAGTCCAATGTCGGTGTTGATGGGCTCAGGCGAGGCGTAAAGCTTCGTGTCGTGAAGTCATCAAGGGTACACGAGTGGACCTTCGGCTCCGAAAGCCCATATCGATGATGTTTCGTTGAATGGTTCGCACGTTGACACTTCTTGATGGCTCAGCATTGAAATCTGCAGCAATTTGCGGAAGGGTTGCACTTCTGTCACGTTGAACTATTCTCTTCAGACGTCGTTGGTCCCGTTCTTGAAGGATCTTTTTCCGGCCGCAGCGATGTCGGAGATTGGATGTTTTCCGGATACTTGATATTCGCGATACACTCGTGAAATGGTCGTACGGGAAAATCTCCACTTCATCGCTACCTCAGAAACGCCGTGTCTCATCGCTCTTGCGCCGAATATACAACCACATTCAAACTCACTTAAATCGTCATAACCCGCTATTGTAGCAGCAGAAACCTATCTAACAACTGCGTCAGACACTTGCTGTCTTATATAGGCGTTTCCCACCGCAGCGCCGCATTCTGCCTGTTTACATAGCACTGTATTCGAACACACATGCCCATATCAATTTCTTTGGCGCTTCAGTGTACATGCCTACTTTAACCATATTTAGTGGCTATCAAGTTCTGTAACTTTCCCAGTTTCCCTTTGTCATCTGCCGAGAGAAGTAGTCCCGTTCCGATAGAGTAGTAGTCCGACATCTTTACGGTCCAGGGACCGTATATCAGCATGTGAATGTAACTTTCTGGATGAGAGGGAAAGGCGATATGCAGAACACCATACCGCATCAGTCAATCTGTTCAAACAACAGCCCAGCATTTACATACAAACATAAAATAATTTGAAGAGAAACCATTAATAACGGTCAAGAGAGAAAGAAAAGAAGTGGAATAATGAAGAGATTCTGCGCAGAGAGGAAAGGCAAGGTCAAAAAGCCATAAGTTCCAGGCAGTCCGTAGTTGGCCGCATGCGGAAGGAAAAAAAAGTTCCATCCTGCAGTATCGTCTGACGTTTGACAAGCTCGTGGAACGTTTGAGGCGCACTGCTCACTCACCAGCCGACGCTTCGATGCCTCCCTATCGCTGAGCACGAGCCGCCGCATCGCAGCGAGGCCGACAGGTGCCGGTTTGCCGGGCGACGCCTGCCACGCGTTTGTGCTCAGGCAGCCCGCATGTGCTCTCCGTGACGCAAGTGTTATCTGATGTCGTCCCCACCAACGTCGATACAGATGATCACCAATTTGCGTCAGCAATGTTCAGAAACGTGACAAGCGCGCTAGCTTGAATTTACTTTGATCTTGTTTAGCAACTGCTACTCGCCGGACCCATGTACTCTCTTCACGCACATAAGAGAAAAAAGTTTCAGAATACGCGTGAAAGGACCGGCGGACTGAAGAGCCGGCCGTTAACAGAGGGCAGCTGACGGCGCAGCAATAATACAACGGACATCTAAGAATCCCCGCATATGGCATTCAAAAATTGATGTTGTAAATTGATTTTGCTAAGAAGTTCAGTTCACGCTCGTATTATGTAGGAGCAAGATATTTGAGCCACAGACTTTTGTAATACTGATTAATATCGTATCTAATTCAACTTGACGTAGATAGGGAAGACAAACTGTGGAAGGGGGGGGGGGCAAAAAACACGAAGGAATTATCCGAATGAGATGGAAATCGGTAGATGAGACGTACTTGTACAGGGAAACGATTACAATTTCAGAAAAATTGGATGATGTATTCAAGACAAACGGAGAAAGTCAACAACGCGTTGCTCCACCTCTGCCACTAACGCAAGGAATTATTCAGCTTGCCATTGATAGAGTTTTTGAATATCCCCCTGATGGACATCGTGCCAAATTCTGTCCAATTGGCCCGTTAGATCGTCAAAATCCCGAGCTGGTTGTAGGGCACTGCCCATAATGGCACAAACGTTCTCAACTTGGTATCTATCCGAAGACCTTGCTGGCCAAGGCAGGGTTTTGGCAAGCACGAAGACAACCCACAGCGTATGAGCGGAATTATCTTGCTGAATGTAAGTCCAGGATGACTTGCCATGAAGGGCAACAAAACGGGGCGTAGAGTAACGTCGACGTACGTCTGTGCTACAAGGCTGCCGCGGTTGACAACCAAAGGAGTCCCGCTGTAAAAAAAAAAAAAATAAATAAATAAATAAAAAAATAATAATAATAATAATAATAATTGGCACCCCAGACTATTACTCATGGTTGTTGGGCTGTATGTCGGGCGACAGTCAGGTTGGTGTCCTACCGCTCTATGGGGCGTCTACTGACTGGAGTAGAAGTGTCTTCAGTGATGAGTCCCGCTTCGAAGTTAGCGCCGATGATCAGCGAAGACGTGTTGGTAATATTGTTGTCTGTAAAACAGACCCGGCTTAAAATTCCGGTACGCTGGTTTCAAGTTCTTTTCTGTCCATGAGATAACTACGCTACAATAAATATGTAACTGACGTGCTACACTGAAGTGATATGTACTCTTCTGAAGCTCTGCGTGAATATACAGTAACACTAAAACGATATGTTGAAGCATCTTTCGTTCTACATTATTACAGTGCTAAGTATTACACAGAACGTCGAAAAAAGCTAGGACTATTTCAGTCTAAATATACGTTATTCATGCGCCTATTGTGTAGCACTCATTATGCTCGTGAATAGCAGTGAGCTTCATTTTTCATTTCCAAGCTGTTGTTTACTGTAGGGCGGTGTACTGCAAGCAGCTGAAGGAGGAAAGGTTAGAGTTTACCGTAACGTCCCGTCAACAACACGGTCGTTAGAAACGGAACACAAGTTCGGATTAGGGACGGCTGGGCAAGAAAATTGGCCGTGCCCTTTTCAAAGGAACCATCCTAGAATTTGCACTGGTTTACGCAAATCAAGGAAAACCTATATCTGGATGGCAGGAAATGCAGATGAATTGTCATCCTCCGCCTCTCCCCCTTCCACCGAATGCGAGTCCATGTGCTAACCACTGCACCATCTCGCTCGGTAGCAGGCGGCTAAAAACGAACTCAGTTGTAGCTCTTTTACAAATATATTCTTTCTGTACCAATTAACAAACTATTTGACACATTGCATATCTTAGCAACGACCATTAGCAGCAGCAGCAGCAGTGTGACAGGGATAAAAATCTGCAGAACATTGTATGATGATGATGATCGGACGCAGGAACTCTACGAGGGGCGTTTGAAAAGTCCGGGCAAAGTCCGAGAGATGGCACCACCGGCGCCTATCGAGGTCAAGTTTAGTAGGTAGCATCTTTGGAAAGAACGCACACCGAGTTTCAGCCTTCTTGGTCTATTTCTTTGTGTTTGACATTCGTGTGAATAAAGGAAGCCGAGTGACTGTCAAAAAAAATGGACGAAAAAGAATTTCGTGTGGTGATTAAACATTATGAAAGGCAAAACGCCTCAGGAGACTAAAGAGAAGCTTGATAAACATTACGATGACTCTGCACCTTCGATTACAACAGTTCATAAGTGGTTTCAAAATTTTCGGAGTGGCCATATGGGCACAAGTGGCGCTGAACGTTCTGGACGCCCTGTGGAGCTTACGACTCCAGAAATTATTGATAAAATCCATAATATGGTGATGGATGAAAGAAGAGTTCAGGTGCGTGAGATTGCTAGTGCTATGGGCATCTCAAATGAACGGGTACATAATATTTTGCATAAACATTTGGACATGAGAAAGCTATCCGCAAGATGGGTTCCGCGATTGCTCACGCTTCACCACAAACGGAATAGTGTGAAGTGTTGCAAGGATAGTTTGCAGCTGCTCTGGAAGAATCCGCAGGACTTTAAGCGTCGTTTCGTCACTGTGGATGAAACATGGATACATTACTATACTCCTGAGACCAAACAACAATCTAAACAATGGGCTGCCAAGGGAGAATATGCACCAAAAAAGGCGAAGACCATTCCTTCGGCCGGAAAGGTTATGGCGACTGTCTTTTGGGATTCGCTAGGGATAATCCTCATCGACTATCTGGAAAAGGGCAAAACTATTACAGGTGCATATTATTCATCGTTATTGGACCGTTTGAAAACCGAGCTGTAAGAAAAACGCCGGCGATTGGACCGCAAAAAAGTCCTTTTCCATGACAATGCACTATCACACAACTCAGCAGTTGTGGTCGCTAAATTATTGGAAATAGGATTCCAACTCGTTTCACATTCCCCCCTATTCTCCAGACTTGGCTCTCTCGGACTACTATTTGTCCCCCTATTTGAAGAAATGGCTGGCGGGACAAAGATTTTATTCAAACGAGAAGGTGATTGCTATTTTGCAGATTTGGACAATTCCTGTTATTCGGAAGGGATGAACATATTAGAACAGCGTTGGACGAAGTGTATAAGTCTAAGAGGAGACTATGTCGAAAAATAAAAAAGGTTTATCTCAAACACGTAAGTAGTTATTATTTTTGCACGGACTTTACAAACGCCCCTCGTATGTAATTAAAGCATGCAAGCATCACAAGTTGAAAAAACTGACACCATCTTTCCGCTATACTTAGTAACCACATTCTGCACGAATCGTCACAGGTCACGCCGTTGTGGGCCACTGCTACCAAGCGGCAGAATAGTGTCAACGTGTGTGTGTGTGTGTGTGTGTGTGTGTGTGTGCTGCACGCGATACTAGCGCACGTGCTCCCCTGTGGCCCGTCCTAGCGTGACGAGGTGTCGGAAAGTCCCCACGCCAGATCCGCGTCAACTACTCCCGCGACCTCATGGTCCCCTGGCACACTGGAGTATAGGCCACCCGCAGCGCGACGCCACAAGTTAACGAACCTCGCGACCTGCATCCGTTGCTGGTGCTGCATTACCCGGTGGCATGACGCGTCTTTATCGCATCAACGGACCAAATACCACATCACTGACTCACCACGGCGGGCGCACACAAAAACTGTCTGCCTCCAGTGTAAATATGAGCGTCGCTGCGACCCTTGGCAGTACAAAGGAACGGAAAAAAACTTCAGATACGGTTCGATCTCGTCCTCACGAGGGCAACGAATTACCTTCTGCCTTGACTCCTGTTCATTCAGCTACTCGGGATATAATCCGGAAGATTATCCGCTAGTGACTGAAACACGCGAAAGGATTGTCAACAGATCGGCATTCATTCATGAATGATATGATGGATCGCCATACGCCGTGAGTATAGATACAGATCTAGAAGAACGATTACTGTTTTATGAGCATTTGCGGTATTATTAACCAAGCAGCATGAGCGTTGCTGTGACGAGTATTTAGTTTCCTCACTGAAAACAATAGACAGTTTTGCAAAAACAATTGGCGTCTTTACATTATCGCCTCCCAAGGAACCTCCACCTTATAAAAAAATTAGACTAACACGAAGGAACCAAGATAAAAGTGTAGTATTTATGCCTCATGACAAAAAAAAGTTTCAGATCAATAAGACGACATGTGCGGTAAGCATCCGCTGCAAAAGTACATCAACAGTTGTTGCTGGAGGGCCTCGACGAAGCAGCTGTTGACCGATCATATCGTACACTTGTTCCTTGGATACAATCGTATGGCAGGCAAGGGCGCAAAGGTTCCATCGTCCTTCAGCGACACTCTTCGCCACATGTGACTGGAAAGTGTACTGCTGAAATAAGGCTCGGGGAGTTGCCTGAGAGAGGGGTAACGATTGTTGTTAAGACTTCCCTCAATATGACTCGAGATAGCATGCTGAATCCAATGGACTGGCGAGCCACTGAACAATGTACGCTGACATTACGGTAGCTTGAACTTGTATGTGGCTGACATTGTACGACTCGTCCTGGGACGTAACATTTTATCATTCAGCACACCTGTGAAGACTTTCGAGTACTCATAGCAGTTTGAGGCGGTGGTTATTTCTAAATAATGAAAACTGAGATAACAATAAGCGTGATCTCAGTCTAGACATCAGCAGAAGTCGATGGAATATCGACGCTGACAGGACGACAGCCACAATCATGTTCCAGCTTCGAGCAAAATACGGTAGATGGATCTTTGAGGCCATTTATGGCCACACTCCTAGTATGGCGGATAACCCATACCTGACGAGTAGAGCCCAGATTTTAACGACAACTCATGGTTTCTTCCTGAACTTTAAGGTGAACTTTACACTAATCTGTACACGAATCCAGACAGTGTCGTGTACAAAATCTGTTTTTACTATGCATATTTCGGCCTGCTTTTGCCACAGACACACGAATAAAAACATGCCAATCCGTTACACAGAGTTGCCGAAGAGATGCGATCAGATTACCCCGATGTGGACAACTTAGTTTCCTGTGGCAAGAAAATCAATTTTAAAGCTCCGTTACGGCTGCAGAATACAAGGAACAAGCGTCTTCTCTGTCCCTGCCCCTCATCCTGTTCTTAGACGATGAGGGTCTTGGCTTAATGCTGCTGAGTATTATTGCACCAGACACACCAAAATGAGGACAGCATTTTGCAAGCTTGATAGCGATGAATTAAGTGTTCTCAAGTCTGTAAAAGAGGTCTTTACAGATATCATGTCTGTAAACTTTGCATACATCAAAACAAACTTTTCAGTGGTGTCGACAGCATCACACGACTGGAAGGTGCTGGTAATCAACTGTGTGATGCCCTGGGTGTTGTGTTAACATGTCCAGAGTGAGTTGGGTCGAGCTCCTGGCAGACAAAGTGAACAACAAACTGCAAACTGTTCTACAGCGGAAACTTGGATATTCTACAACGTACAAAATAATTGAGTCTTTCTGGGAATCCCACAACATTTGAAAACAGTGGACCAAAGCTGGAGCTCCAGTGACCTCGCCGCCATCAAATACGCTCCTCCTGTGATGTGGAGAGGAGCTTTTCCAGATAGAAAACTGTCTTCGGCGACGAACGTAGATCTTTGAAAAGAGAAAACCTGAAAATGCACCCTGTGCGCCAGTGCAATCATTGAGAAACTGAAAATTGATAGAACGTTTCAACAAATTGCGAATACTTTAAGCAAGTGGTGTGCAGTAGTAAAAACACGGTTTTATTATTCGTATACGTGTCATTGTTATGAGTGTACTTGGCGCTTTTTTCCCATACAAATGCACACATTTCGAAAACAAGTCCTAGTTAATTTTAAAAAACTGCAAAAAAAAAAGTACTACACTCACAATTTCTTCAGAAATGAATTCTGTACTGCATGGTGCATTAAACAGGACACTTTAAATAAACTTCTCTAAAGTTATATTTTAAGGTCACATTTTTATAAGTTTTAGGTCATAAATGCTTGCATATTTCAATGGTCTTTTTTTTTGTTTTTTTACGTCCTAACATCCGGACCCTAGTGATGATTCACGACGTAGCACAATGGCAATTCGTCGCCCAAGAGTTGTTCGAGAAGACGGAAATTACTGTCAATGTCAATAAAGAAGAGGGCCATAAATTCTTGAATGGTGTTTGCACTGTGTCTCGCGGCGAGCAGGCCATCGGAAACGAGACCGAAGTAGCTGTGGCGGTTGCATTCCTTGCGAACGGGACGGTCCTCGCACGAACATCGAGATATTAAAGTCAGCGCGGCAAAAGTTAAGCGCCAAAATAGATGACTTGGTTTATAAGCTTAGTGAAATAACCAACAATCGATCATGCGTGAGTAACGTATCAAACCGTTAACCATCAGAGTTCTGAAATGAACGTGTTCAGTGTACAAAAAGATGTGGGTAGGTCCAATAGTGTTACGCACCATGAGAGACGCCGACTCTTCCAACGGTTTTCGTCACTCAGCAAGGAAGTAAGAAATATTAGAGTTTAACGCCCCGTCGGCAGCGAGGTCATTAGACGGCGTAACTCGGGCCTGAGTTCAATGAATTTTGCAGGTTTTACACGGGTAAAGCATTGGATTAAAAACTATAGGTATTCAATAAATGAGCTCAACTGTACGAATATGGAGGGATTTTATTCTCACTCATCCTGTTTACAAATATTAAACTGAGTATTATTCCATGATTTTAAATGTTCTTCATAGGAGTATTACTGACGAAAAAGTCTGTTGAGTCCACATTTTTGCAATGGTTGGTGAAGTGATGTGTCCACATTTTTGCAATGGTTGGTGAAGTGACGTGTTTACAAACCAGTAATAAAACAACGTTTTTTTACATTTAATGATTACCTCAGTTTTGCTCCATGTTATATAGACTAGCAGAAAGGTAATCGAAGTCACTATCTGAATATCTTTCGGAACCTTTTATTGTGTAGGCCACGACGTCTGATGGTTGTTTTAATCTTAAAGCCGGGAAAGGCCGGTCAGTTCTTAATTCTTAGGATTTATGCTTAGTAGTGACTCATTCCCTTGACAATATACCGAGCGAGGTGGCGCAGTGGTTAGTACACTGGACTCGCATTCGGGAGGACGACGGTTCTAACCCGTGTCCGGCAATCCTGATTTAGGTTTTCGGTGTTTTTCCTAAATCTTTTCAGGTAAATGCCGAATCTGTTCTCCCAGAACGACTGTTTCACTTCCTTCTATTGGACTCAGGAGGCCGAGATTTAATAAATAAAAATTTTATTCCATTCCATTTCATGATATGCCACGGTCCCATTGCTCCATCCAGTATTCCCTCGACCCGTGTACAGTCCTGTCCTACCATACAAGCACCGCTGTCGCACTATGAGAAATGTGACAGTGTGAGGGACGACTGATTATTCTAGTCCCGTTTCGAATTCGCTCTGAAGCACATAATGCACCATTTTTTGTGACGAAGCACACTGGTTTTTTCTTTCTATTTGCTTTGGTGGTATTTCAGTGGATGATCTGGCTTTGTGAGTCCGTTGCGTACACCGTCTCAGTAACAAGATGGTTCTGTCTGGGTTTGGATGTATTCGGGTCATTCTTTACGGATATTACAATTAACACAAGCATTACTGTATATTGATCACCGGAAAGACTTTTTGAACTTAGTACTATCAATTATATAGGGACGGTGTCGCGATATTTCAGTACGGATGCACAACTGGGTCCGAACCCTCGGGTAAATACATTTAGGCTGCGATCAGGTGGTTTAATGGATAGAGGGCGCTACTCTATAGTCTGTGGCATAGGGAGATTTGGGTCGGACGGGGCTCGTGCTCAGATGGACGAGACAGTTAAGGAGAAATCCGGGTTCGACTCCCGGTTCGGCACAAATTTTTATCTGTCGCAGTCGAGTCACTCAGTGCCCCACTGCACCTAAATACCGCATATTTCTTTCGTCACTGTGCTAACAGACTGTTCAAACGTTTGATGTTTTACTGGCTGGTGCCTGCCGAAATGCTTCAAGTCTAAATTTCCCTTGTGCTGAACGCTGGATGACAGTTCCGAGGGGCGACTTAGTTGGAGAAAGAAACTGTTTATTGCTGCAATGTGGGAAACGTTTGCACATTCGGATAAAAAATTTAGGAAAATAGGAATAGGTTATTCTGAAAGGAGATATAATCTTCTCCTGAACTATGTCTTAGTTTCTCACAGCAGCAGCAGGAATCGGCGATGACACCCAAAGCTTGCTCTGTAGCTTATATTTTGAGTCAAGTCCCTTACGAACTTTCGTAACCGCCTTGTTGATTTGCAGCTCCTTGTATTGGCCAAACATGCAGAAACTTCAAAACAAGATATTCGGAACATCTCAGAGCTTTAAAAAGCAACAGCTCCCATGGCACATTTGCTGACCACCTTGTAGCCAACGATCACCACCCAACCACAATATAAACAGACTTAAGAATACTAAAACCCAGCCACAGCCTATAGAGCAAACTGACCATTGAGGAAAACTTCCATATACAAAAGGCAATAGCAGAAGGAAAACAGGTCTTAAACGAATACACTACACTCTGCAAGGGCACACTACTTAACACATTAAAGGAACTTTCCAAATAAAAACAGCACAAAAAGATAAAATCTACACACACACACACACACACACACACACACACAAAAGATAAACTGCAAACAAAATTCAAATTTGGCGCCGAACTGTCTGGTGAACAAATGAACACTGCCGGCCGGAGTGGCCATGCGGTTCTAGGCGCTACAGTCTGGAGCCGAGCAACCGCTATGGTCGCAGGTTCGAATCCTGCCTCGGGCACGGATGTGTGTGATGTCCTTAGGTTAGTTAGGTTTAATTAGTTCTACTTCTAGGCGACTGATTACTTCAGAAGTTAAGTCGCATAGTGCTCAGAGCCATTTGAACAAACCAACAAATGAACACTGACTTGTCTGGGACACATAACAAACCACAATCACACTGTGTTCTGGTGTATTGGAAAGTGTTTTACTACGTTATTTGTGGAAAATACTTGTTATAGTTACGTTTGCATCACAACACCTCAGTATGATGCGGAGAATGGAAGTGCTTGCCACACGAAAACGTCGGTAAATACGAAAATAGGTGCGGAAACATCGCAAAAAAGTAAATTACATTCTAGAAGATAGGTTAACTCCCAGCAAAAAACTTTCTGATCAACAACGTTTCGTTGCAGATGACAAGCTCCCTGTAGTAATTAACACAAAAGTGATCCAGAAAATTCATGCACACCAAATGTAAAGGTATTTACAAAAAGAAACGATCTGTTGTTTGAACTAAAAATGCACATAATTTTATAATAATTTAACAAAAATGTTCACATTGCAGAATAAATAAAAACGAAACCCCACTGATGATGGCACAGTGGTGCCGAAACACGTTTGGGTACTGAGAATAACAGTGTTTTGCATAACTGGCGGACCTCACATCCAAAATTTTTTTCGTAACCGTTCTCCATTTCATTATATGCAGTGCAGAGCGCTCATTCCTGTACAGCCCCAAGGCCAAACTAACTAAATAACAACTGGTACAATTCCAGTTTCTGCACTGACATTCTCGCCTGGTGTAACGTACTGAATATCAGTCCACGAAAGTAGAAAGCCACATGCTAGTACGCCGACCAGCCTTGTGTATCTTTTTCTGTATCAACTCATATACAGTTGAACGAATCCTGCGCGGATACCGGTACTTATCATAGTTAGAATATGAATAAGTTCAGAACAAAGGTTATGCATTTCACCTGCTACGAGTCCTTCTTTCTCAACCTGAATTACGTTGCTGTCCATAGTCGCAACAGGGCCGATTTAAGGCCCAAGCGACATAAGGTGAGATGGCGCCACAGACGTGCACGTTATACAGTGTGTATCACAGTTAGTAGCGAAAACTGAAAGGGGTGATGGTGTGCGAGGGAAAGACCGAGGAGCGGGGGGGGAGGCGTGGCACCAAAGCCCCTTGTGTGGAGAAATGTTCTCGAACCGGCGCTGGACCGCAGAACTAAGTACTGCCGATGATCGGAGAACTGTATCATGTGGATCCCCCAAGGTCGAAAACAACGCCGAGAAAAAAGCAGAGATTGATCAGAGTTACAGTCTTCTCGTCGAATATTTAAACTTCGCTGTTCGTTTCATAACGAAATTAACGGCCATGGATAATTTCGTGCACCAACCGCAAACTTGTCTCTTAGAGAAGGTGATGGATTACTTGACATCTTTATTTGTTCTTAATTTTTTAGGTCCCTCTTTGGAATACGATGTCACGCTGTAATTAATAATGTTATGACAATAAGTTGGACCCCAATAGCCGTAACGTGGGCAAAAACGAACAACGGAATCTTAAAGATTTCCAGTGAAACTAAAATCAACAAAGGAAAGGAAGGAAGATCAGAGTTTAGCTCTCAGTTGACAACGAGGTCATTGTTTGGATTGTTTTTGCTCACGGATAGGGAAGGACGTCGGCCGTGCCCCTCCGAAGGAAACATCCCGCAATCTGCCTGGAGATGTTTAGGAAAGTCACGAAAAATGTAATTCTAGATTGTCAGACGTGGATTTGAACCGTTGTCCTTCCAAATGTGAGTCCGATTTGCTAGCCACTGCGCCACCTCGCTCGGTAAAAGCGAACAGTCTATTTTACAGTCTGTTTTTCAAACACCTGTGTGAGGAGCTGAACACAGTGCCACCGGGTGTTCTACAAAACAGTTCTATTAGGTGAGAAAATTAAATTTTTTCCGTGTCTTATATCGATTGCAAACGTTGGCTTGCAAATCCAAACCAGAATGGTCTAACCAACTACCTGATTACAGAGGAAGTGAATATTGCAAACATCGCAACTGACAGTTTCGGCGCGGCGCTTTCTGATCACTTGGTTAAGGTAAAACAAACAAGAAGCAGCGTATCACGTGAACAGGCAGTGCCACGAACTTGAACGGCCAACGTTTGGCCTGTTTTCGCAGCGTACGCCGATAGACTCCAATTAATGTCAGCAACTTTGATATCTGTCCAGTGACCGGCAAAAGATCAGGGGAACGGAGTCGAGGGACAACGTAAAAGATTAGACCGAGTGGAAAAGTACTGTCCAAAATAAACAAACCTCAATACGGCGCGCTACTTTCGAAATATCCAGCGTTGTCTCTGGCGACAGGATCGATGGTAATCACCACGATGCTACAAAGCCCCACTATAATTTATAGAAGCAAAATGTTAATAACATGAATCCCAGTCTGGAGATAACATTCATTCGATTCCTCGTCTGGCTATCTGCACAGACGTTTGTTATGTTTTCCCTAAACTTTAGCGGAGTGCTGGGAGGGTTCCTTCAGTAATACGCCATCTGGTTTCTTCCACTTATAGCTGCTGAACTTTATTGGACATGGTGTGATTCCAAAAGAAATGTGTGAACTGCCTGCCGATGATTCCCTCTTAGCTGGGTCATTAATTTCACTTGCCAATCTGTTGATCTCTTGACTATGGTGCCATCGGGCTTCTTCACGTGTAGAAGAGATTTCGATAGCTAAACGAAAATTACTCGTTTAGGACAAAAATTTTGGGAGGAACAATTGGAAGAACTTTGGGAAGAAAAACAAGAAAGCAAACACAAATGAAACTCTTATAAAGTTATGGCCGTTCGTACTCTTATATATGGTTCCGAATCATAGACGTTAGCAAGAACACGAAAAATCACGTTTACAGGCAGCCGATACGAAGTTCATGAGAGATGTAAGAGGCCGTAATACAATGGATAAAATAAAGAATGAAACAATAAGATGAGAGTTAGAAATCTTTCCAGTTGATGACAATGTAGAAGAGAACAGAATGAAATTGAAGGATCATGTTGATATAATGATAGAAAATTGACTGCGAAACAGATAATGAATTATCGGCCGACTGGAAAGAGAAACCTCGTAAGAGATGGATGGATGTTGGATAACAGAAACCAGAACAGGTGACGACGCCTAATCATTGTAAGGATATGATGATGATGATGATGATGATGATGATGATATATCACAACACGGGAATGCTTAAGATCAACAGACAGACGGAACGATATATAAATTAGATATATTCACTTAAACAAAAATTAGATCTGCTCACCAAAATTAAATGCCTGAAATGACAGGTAGCTTGTTACATGCTATACAAGATTGAGCCACTCACAACAGTTAATACTGAAATAACCTGGCTCGAAAATCTCTTCCTGTAGTTCAAGACAAAACAATAAAACACCACTTAACACAGGAATGAAACATTGAAAATGCGTCCAGCCGGAGATCCGTTGGAACAAAGGCCCAGACAGAGATAGCAGGACTAGCTTACCGCGCCAGCGTGGAAGAAGTCGCCACGCTCGACAATAGATATGCAAACGGTTGCACCTTTAGCAAAATCGTGACCCGAAAAGTTATCGCGAGCGTTTTATTCAAAAACTGCGGCACTAAACCAAACTGCTCGGTCAATGGCTGCTACCACGTAACGAAAGTAAACTCACAGATACCGAAAATGGTAGCAACAAGCGCTTTAGTGCCATCAGAAAGTGACTCCAACATAGGACTGCAACAAGATGAGCGTGAAAGCGGCTCTCGGCACTTTTCTCAACTCGGCTGCGTCCCCACAGTCGGCGTCCGCCGGCAGAAAGAAGTTCCTGCGGACAATCTAACAAGCGATAACAGTTACAATCTGTTCTGGCCCGGCTTTCCGGTTCAGCAGTTGGGGAGACTGAAGTGGCGCCAATTTTGCGAAAGTGGGTAAGTCTTGTATGCTTGCGCGGCGCCGCAGCAGTGTCGTGTCCTTAATTAACAATAATCAATCTGTGGTACAGAAAATTTCTACACCCACACCAGTCGATAATTCCCTATTCAGGCTGATTGCCGGTACCATTCATTCATTACCGTAAACCAGGTATACCTTGACTGCCATGGTTACTTTGACCACTCGTACAGCAACAGTTTACCAGCGCTCTGCTGGCTCTCAGTTGGGTGTTCAGTATATACTCCTTGGTGGGAAAGTTACTTCAATATACGCTAAATGGCACCCTGTAGTGTCGATTTTCTTGCGCAACAGTTGACGAACCTGTTGCGACTTTTGTTGTACACGAAAAGGTGTGTTAAGATATGGTTGCGCAAAATCCACCGATATCATTTAACTCCAAAGCGATCGGTGTTTTCGATTATATCATGTATATTACTCGATTAATTCTCAAAACAGATCGCTGATTAGTTTTTTGTTCGCATGTCTGCCACCATATTACGAATTCTGAGGTCATGTGCATGATTCTTCTGATTCGGGGTTACTTTGACCACCGGTCTTTGTTACTCCGGGATTAGAGATATACAATTTATTGAACGCTAATTACGCCAATGACAGTGTGAAACTAAGGAATACACACATTAACCGTCGGTATAAAGACAAAGGCTCATTTGTAATTGTTAATATGCCTGCAACTATGGAAAACAAATGTCAATCATAAATTACTGAAACTGCAAGCTGTTGTGGTCCAGCCAGTGATTCGGATATAACATATAATGTCAAATATCTCCGGAAACGAGGAATGAAGTTTGTTTGGCCATAAGTGTCAGAATGCACAGCTAAATTTGGAGATATGTGTATGGTACTCCATCCTAGCAGCTTTCATTACATTTATAATTCTGGTGATGGATTATAACGTTTGATTTATGTACAGTAGTAGGTTTTTTATTCTCTTATGATACTTTATAAAACACTTAAGGAAACATTTAAGCTATTTATTTATTTCTTGGTGGTCAGTTTCATTGTGTTTTTGAAATACTGACCGCAAGTGGAATGGTAGCTGGCAGTCGTGTTGGTCAATGTATTTCTAAATCCGTGCTAACTTTGACCACCTACATTTGTTCCTTTAATTCCTCTGCGTTTTAGAAAATGTGTTGTACTAATTAGTATGTAATTTTTTAATACAAGCCGCTATGATCACTAACATAAATATCACAGAAGTTAAAAATAGGCATGATAATCACATTTGAATCTGAAAGTCAGTCAAAGTATACCAGGTTTAAGGTAACTAATTTTATTGAATTCCGAATCAGTAATTCGGCTGATGTCATATGAGTCTTAATTTCGCAAGTAACCTGAATCTATGATTGGAAATATAAATTAAATTTTACTAGCAACCCTCTCTTTATCAGGATGCTGGACAGAGCTTCGGTTGCGGATTCTCCACGTCTCACGTACGTCGGAGAAAATCACTACTCAACTCCACGTGCTTTCTTTAACAGGTCACTTGGGTGATACGCTAAACGTCGAAGTAAGAAGTAAATGCTTGCTGTGGAAATCAACTCGCCGAACACTTCATTACCTCCCCAGTTTATCGAAACACCAGAGTGAGTGCTGCACTGTATAGATTTTATCAGTGAATCGCTACAATAAGACTGGCACCGGTTTCCGAAATATCACTGACAAGCAAGACACTTATGTTTCCAATGCGCAGACTGTCGTGGTCATGACGTAATATTGTCCTTAAATGACATTGTGATAGGAACAGCTCGTTGGCATTCTCTGAGTAAAATACTGTTTTCCATTGATGGGGCGGAGAGAGCCGTGTGCTAATCGAGGTGAGGAAAGGCGTGGAGAGGGAGAAGAGCAGACGGTAACTACTGACGAGAGATGGGGGAGGATGGGGGAGGAGGCGAGATGGACGACATTAGAGAGAAAGATATCGAGCGGCCGGCGCAGAGTGCTAATCTACAATGTAGCTGTTTACTCCTGGTATAGGTTTCAGTGCCGGCTGCAACCAGACAAAACCGACCCAAAACCGCTGCAGAACTACACCGATGGAAAAAAAAATTGCAGCACCAAAAAAAATAATCAACAGTAATGAGATTTCTGGTATACCTTTGTCTAGGTACCATATTTAAGTGATAAAACATTGCAAGACCACAGGTTAATGTAAGCGTGAGATAAGTAATTCCAAATACGAAATGCTGGTACATTAATAACCGGTGTAGCCGCCAGACTGTTGAACGAAACCTGCATGCATTGTGTTGCACAGGTGCCGCATCTCTGTGCGACGGTGTTCCATACCTGTTGCACCTGGTCGGACAATATATGGACGGTTAATGCTGTTTGTGGATGGCGCTGGAGTTGTCGTCCGATGATGTCCCATACGAACTCGAGGGAGACTTGTTGACTGGGCAGGCCAAGGCAGCTTGTCTACACTCTGTAGAGCATGTTGGGTTACAACAGCGATATATGAGCGAGCGTTATCCTGTTGGAAAATACCCTCTCTGAATGCTGTTCATGGATGGCAGCACAACAGGTCGAATCACCAGACTGAAGTACAAATTTGCAGTCAGTGTGTGTGTGTGTGTGTGTGTGTGTGTGTGTGTGTGTGTTTTTAACGTCCCATCGACAATGAGGTCATTAGAGACGGAGCACAAGCTCGGGTTAGGGAAGGATGGGGAAGGAAATCGGCCGTGCCCTTTCAAAGGAACCATCCCGGCATTTGCCTGAAACGATTTAGGGAAATCACGGAAAACCTAAATCGGAATGGCCGGAGACGGGATTTTGCAGTCAGGGTGCGTGGGAAAACCACGAGAGTATTCCTGCTGTTATTCGAAACCACAACCCCGACCGTGACTACAGGTATACGTCCAATGTGTCTAGCACAATTCGGCTGCAGGCCCTCAATTGCTCCCATCCTAACCAACAAAAGGCCGTCAATGACACCGAGGTAGAACCAGCTACACAGTGAGCTCTCCTTTGACTCCACTGAAGACGCAAATGGCCGTGATGTGGAATGCACGCTATAGTTGGTTGTCACTGTGGTGCCAACTGCTGCTCAAATTGCTGCTACAGGTGCAGTACGGTGCGCCAGAGCCATACGCCGAACACGATGGTCTTCGCTCTCGGTAGTACCACGTGGCCGTCCGGGGCTCGGTCTTTTCGCTACTGTACATTACCGTGACCACTGATGCCAGCAGTCATCCTGCAAAGTGTTTCTGCAATATCGCAGAAGCAACATCCAGCTTCTCGTAGCCTTATTACACGACCTCGTTCAAACTCAGTGAGGTGCTGATAAAAGCGTCTTTGTCGCCTTTTTTTTTTTACACGACCTCGTTCAAACTCAGTGAGGTGTTGATAAAAGCGTCTTTGTCGCCTTAAAGTCATTCTTCACTAACATCAACTCACCACGTCTAATCTCAAAGGTAACTAACATTCACGACCGTTACAGTGCACATTTACAGCAAACCTGATTTCAATCCTCATAGAAGCGCTACTAGCGCCATTCTTATGAGACTGGTTCGAAATTATGAAAGGACATCATCCTTCAGACGTAGAAACACGCCTATCAACTTTCGTTTATGTCAACACGATTCCTTCTTAGTGTTGCGATTTTTTTCCGTCAGTGTATCTGCTACGTGGTCATTTTCCTTAAAATATGGAACTTCGTCAAACCACTACCATAGGAGTTCCGGAACGTAACGTCCTGCGCGTCAACGGACAAATTGTAGCAAGCCTCGTTATAAACACCGGAAACGGTATTCAAATAACATGCGCACTATCCATAACTTGTACCTGGTCTCGAAAAACAATCCCGTGTTCGGCCATCCTGATTTAGGTTTTCCGTGATTTCCCTAAATCGCTTCAGGTAAACGGTGGGATGGTTCCTTTGACAGGGAACGGCCGACTTCCTTCCTCATCCTTCCCTAATGCGATGAGACCGATGACCTCGCTGTTTGGTCTCTTCCCCCAAATCAACCCAACCCTCGAAAAACAATGAATTTTAAGCAACACAGTATGCAGGTTCCAGTCAGAAATTAGTAATTTTCACTTCGAAAAATCCAAAAATTAGAATTCTGTCTTTCCGAGATAAGGCAATATTGTTGCTTGCAGATGACGTTTCCCCGTTCCTTAGACGAAAACTGTACGTGACCGTTAGCCTCAGTGAAACTTTGGTCACCACGAAAACTTGATATTACATACTCAGGTTATTCTACTTTAAAATAAACAATGTTTCAAAAAGATTCATCCGATTTGACAAGACTGTCCACATCTATATCTATCCTATGCAAGCCACTGCTGTATTTGGCCGATGGTATATCTGGTACCACTATCTCCCCCCTGTTCCATTCATGAAAGGCATGTGGGAAAGCTGACTGTTGGTAAAGCTGAGTATGATCTCTAATTTTTCTAACGTTCTAGTCGTGATCATTTCGCAAGACTTACGATAACACTGTAGTAATTTCATTTTATTGATTTGGACTACTAAGGATGCCACGAATTTTCTTTTCTACTTTCTTTCTTTCCAGTACAATTGTTTCGCTAATCTCTTATCTTCTTTCTTCTGTGCCTACTGACCTGTCTTTTCTATTTTTCTTCTCGACTTTTCTTTTATTTCTTCCTCTGTTACTTCCACTTCCCTCGGGTCACCTTCCACTTCCTTGTTCCACGTCATTGATGTTTTTGGGATAAAAATTCTTTTTTGTCATCTATCCTTTTTAGGTGTCCACAGAATACACCACCTTTTCCTCATTATATCTAATATTCGTTCTCCGGTGAGAGGACGTGACCGATAAAAGTAAAATTTAGAGTTTTATTGAAGAAATGAAACATTTGAAAAAACGTGGAAAATTACTCATTTGAAATTTCATGCACAGACGACCTAATTGTTGATAATAAGTTTGATTTTGATATGGTTAAGCATAACATGCGTTAATAATTGATCAAATATTGTCAGATCTTCGGAATTTACTCGATCGGGGTTTTAGTACGGATGGTCACTGATGATGATGATGTTTGGTTTGTGGGGCGCTCAACTGCGTGGTTATCAGCGCCCGTACAATTACCCAATCTTTTGCTCAGTCCAATTTCGCCACTTTCGTGGATGATGATGAAATGATGAGGACAACACAAACACCCAGTCATCTCGAGGCAGGTGAAAATCCCTGACCCCGCCGGGAATCGAACCCGGGACCCCGTGCTCGGGAAGCGAGAACGCCACCGCGAGACCACGAGCGGCGGACACGGATGGTCACTGTAACAGTTCTAGAAGCAGAAGGACACGCATAGAAACTAGTGCGTCAGTTGTTTATACTCGGTGTTAGTGTTCATTACATTTGTAAAAAGAGAGCGAAGAAACGCACCTATGCGAAAGAGATCGCGTACAAAAAAATTTTGAGAAGCTCTGCTCCAGAGCTCTCAGGTCCACTACACTCATTAACCGTGCAATCTCACGTTGCCCAGTTGTTGCAGACCTAACTGCTGAAAAATGATTACAATAACCTGAAAGTGTATTCAGGCAACAAGTGCACGCCTTCAACGTGTAAAGTGTGGAACTCGGGGCACGCGGCGCGCAACGGAAAAGCTGACAGGAGCTGCTATCAGCCACTGAAGGCCAGCGTGACGTGACACGGCTGCTATCACTCCGCCAAAAGCCCAGGCCCAGCACTGTGCGACGCAGAACAATAAGAGGTCGCGGGGATCCTCCGTTGTACTCGTAGTCCGGCGGAGAAACGCCCCCCCCCCCCCCCCAAACATACGGCGCTCCCGTGTTTATACCTTAAGACACTGTAGGTCTTCTTTTCGTGCGATACGTCACGTATCTATTCATCACCCGCAGCGTGGCTGTTGTGCACCTTAAGTGAATCCCGTGCAAATCTCTTCTACCACGTTGACTACTGCATCATAATTAGACTACATGCACCAAATAGCTGCTTATAATTATCTTCATTTACGACAGACTGTTTCGGCTTTATCGCCATTTTCAAGTATCTGCGATTACAATTTTGGTAGGAACATGTATGGATGTGAATGTCAGTTACACTAAAGGAGCTTTGACTGTTACTGTCTTAATATGATGATAAATGATGTCAATATGTTGAAAATAAAATGTTAATAACGATGTGACAGTAGTTTGACGGTTCCACTCTTACGACGCTATATCTTTACAAAGATTGTGCAGATGAACAGTGATATTATTTTATTAATAAAATTTCTTACGATTGTCTTTGATTGTTGCATATGTTTCTTCCGAATTATCTATTTTCGTGTTCTAAGAGTTCATTAAGTTTTTGAAATGGCTCTGAGCACTATGGGACTTAACAGCCTAGGTCATCAGTCCCCTAGAACTTAGAACTACTTAAACCTAACTAACCTAAGGACATCACACACATCCATACCCGAGGCAGGATTCGAACCTGCGACCGTAGCAGTCCCGCGGTTCCGGACTGCAGCGCCTAGAACCGCACGGCCACCGCGGCCGGCTATTAAGTTTTTGAGGTAGTACCTTGTGTCTAAATTCTGTATGTCCGTTTAATATTCCTTGTGAGTATTTTCTCGTGTACATACAGATTTCTAATTCTTCAAAAATGTTCACTGCAAAACCTTTCTGTATTCTGTGCAGAATCTGGAGTGCATCTTCGATCGTATCAATAGTGTCATATTGATTTTTCAAGTTTAGAAAGAAGCCTGACTGATTACATTCGCTCTCTCTAATATGTTCTTTAACGTGAGATCACATTCATTGGTCAAACAGGAAGAAATTATAACGTGAGATCTAAAGAAATGAGATTAGCGATTAATTTTACTTAAAAATTTTGGATCACGTAATAGATGAGTTGAAGGCATTCAACTACCTTGGAAGCAAAATAATGCATGACGGGCGTAATAAGAAGTATATAAGATTCTACATTCGGACATAATTGTCGTAATGTGCGTGACCAATTCTTAAATGTTTATTTGACGCTACAATTGCGAAGCCATTATCACATTATATAATTTTTTTTCCTTTAAAAAAAGGGGTTAAGTTACCGGTTTCAACGAACTACGTCGTCATTTTCAAATGTAAAACATCAGTTGGAGGATATATAATGGCAATTTTATGGTCATAATTCCCAATATATATTCTCCACCCGATTTTTTACATTTGAAAATGACGAAGTAATTCGTTGATACCGGTAATGTAACCTCTTTTGTTAAAGGATAAAAAATTTATGTACTGTGACTATGACTTCTCTATCGTAGTGTCAAATAAACATTAATGTATATAAGAAGCAGACTACCACAGTGAAAGATAGCATTCCTTGCTGAAAGACGTCTTCTAGTATCCAAAAAGCCCTCTATTTCAAACAGAAGTTCAAATGGTTCAAATGGCTCTGAGCACTATGCGACTTAACATCTGAGGTCATCAGTCCCCTCGAACGTAGAACTACTTAAACCTAAGGACATTACACATATCCACGCCCGAGGCAGGATTCGAACCTGCGACCGTAGCGGTCGCGCGGTTCCAGACTGTAGGCTTAGAACCGCTCGGCCACCTCGGCCGGCTCAAACAGAAGTTCCTGAGTATGTACCGCGTAATTATAATTCAAGTGCAACTATTCACGGAGATCCCTTGTGCTCTGCAATTATCGTATGGCAGCAAAACTGACTAGATATTCCAATGCGTTCATGCGGACAACTTTCGCCACCAGGTGCAAATCTGGCGCCGTTAATGCAAGAAAGGCGTGTAGAAATGTTTCCATATGTAATGGATTAGCAACAGGACTAAGCAGAAAAGATCAAACAAATGAGAAACACATAATGTTGATTTTATTATTATCCGCCGCTTACACTATTTGTTCAGTATGAGCACCAGAGACGTCGACGAGATGATGCATCCGTAAAACGCCGTGATCAACAGCTGCTCGCTGCAGTTCTGATGGAATCTGAGGAACGCGTTCTTCTATATTGAATTTCAGATCAGATATATAACGAACGTGTCCGTAGTAAATGCGTTCTTTTAGATATCCCGAGAGCCGAAAGTCACATGGATCCGTATCAGATGGTCTTACAAGCCATGCTTCTGGAAAACCTTTGGAGCTAACAGGTTCATGGAACGTTGCATTCAGCAGATATTTCACTGGGCGACCGAAATGAAGTATTGCTCCATCTAGTATAAAAACAGTTGTTTCCACACAGTTGCGCTCTTCCAAAGCAGGAAATCACATGCTGTATGAGGAGGTGTCAATGAAGTCACGGTATACCTGGCAGGCACTCTCGGTGTATTCTCTTCAAAGAACAGCGGACCGAGAATAAAGCTGCTTCTTAATCCACACCAACCAGTCACATTAATGGCTCTTCGTGCGGTTTCAAATGGTTCAAATGGCTCTAAGCACTATGGGACTTAACATCTGAGGTCATCAGTCCCCTAGACTTAGAACTACTTAAACCTAACCAACCTTATGACATCACACACATCCATGCCGAGGCAGGATTCGAACCTGCGACCGTAGCAGCAGCGCGGTTCCGGACTGAAGCGCCTAGAACCGCTCGGCCACACTGGCCGGCTCGTGCGGTTTCACAGTACCCCCAATTCGGCAGTTATTTGTATACACTGCACCCTGTAATGTAAAATGTGGCTCGTCACTCTATAGAATATTGCCCGGCCACATGCCGTCAACTTCTATCTGTGCCATAAACCGGAGAGCATATTCAGAATGTTGGCGAGGAGCAAGAGGTTCCAGTTGCTGCACCGTCTGGATCTTGTACACGTATCAGTGTAAAATATTCGTAGATCGCAAACTTTTTCCTTACTGTCGACCATAGGATGGTCAATTCCCGTGACACTGCACGAGCACTAATACTACCTGAGACACACATCCTCGCCGGCCGGTGTGGCCACGCGGTTCAAGGCGCTTCAGTCTGGAACCGCGCGACCGCTACGGTCGCAGGTTCGAATCCTGCCTCGGGCATGGATGTGTGTGATGTCCTTAGGTTAGTTAGGTTTAAGTAGTTCTAAGTCTAGGGGACTGATGACCTAAGATGTTAAGTCCCATAGTGCTCAGAGCCATTTGAACACACATCCTCGTCAATAACTTCCACCGGGATGTGACGCCTTCCTCTTTCAGGTGCCACACCAAGCTCACCCGTGTTTTCGACTTTCGTTATCAGCTCCTTCAAACCATTTCATGATATCGGGCCACTCCTCATGTCTTTCAGTCAGAGATACTGTCTCAATGCAGCACTGTAATCGCTCAAGTTTCACTAACAGCGCACGGTCTCTCTTTTCGATAGCAAACACTCTCCACTCACTTTACGGCTTGTCAAATGATAAACAGTGTAGAGCGCCAGTTTCGCACCTGGTGACCAAAATTGGAACTAATTTTTTCTAACCGTAAATCGGTTCCGCATTAACGCACTAGCATATGTACCCAGTTTCGTTGCCATACGATGATTACATCCCACACTGGACTCCGTGAGCAGCTGCACTTTACCACTTGGTACTTCCGGAGCACAACACTTTATGGAAGTAGATTATGTACTGGAATGTCAGAAAACCGGCTAAGAGGAAAATCGAAGCGTTTCAGATGTGATATTACAGAAGGGTGCTCAAAATTAAGTGGACTTATGAGGTACGAAAAAGAGGTGGTCCTCCACAAAGTCGGCAAGGAATAGAATACATGGAAAATGTGACCAGAAGATGCAATAGGATGAAAGGACATACATTAAGACATCAGGGAACTGCTACTCTATGGGTGTAGTATTCCGGAATCAAGAGGTTGACACAGGAGTGGAGGTGGTGGCGGACTGCATCAAACCAGTCAGAAGAGTAATGAAAAACCCCTGCTGCCGTGACCTCACCCCCCCCCCCCCCCCCCCACGCCGAAAAAAAATACTGTTTTTAGTGATAATAGTGAGAAAATCATAAGGGGAAGACCTCGAACTTTGATTTCCACGTATCCAAGTATGTGGTGGCTGTGTACCGTTCCCCATCACCAGACTATGCGCTACTGTACTGGACTCGATTTCAAACCTGTCAGTCGGCCCGACATGTGACGCTATTGGAGATTCGTCAGTCCATCCGATGCGGTCATTGAACTCGGTGGTCCCCTACATTCTATTTTAGATGAGTAGACCTTGTGCCGCCAGCTCGTCTACCTTATTTTTATCCGTAATTAGGCAATCAGCCTTCTGTAGAAGCACTCATCATGATTATCCACACGACGCAGATACACACTTGTCACTTCATAACAGCTCGAACACAGGCAACGGCAAACCACCTCCATTAGGAATTTATCCTGGAAGGCAAAGACGTTCATTTCCTGAATATGGGAGTTACTTAGCTTAGCTGAAACAAACGTACAGTACTAAAATATTTATGTGATGAAACGAAAGAAAAGGTGCAATACGACCCAAAAAATAAAGTGATAAGCGTACAAGGAGACGTAAGTGTGCTCTACAAAGTCACTCACAGCAACATAACAAAGAACAGCACCATTACAAAAACACTACAGAGAAGGATCCTCTGATGTAGTTGCCACAGACTACAAAAAGAAGTTCTTGAACACAGTCACAAGTAGCGCTTAGTATTTTTTATTTATCGGTTTCGTTCTTCAGATGAACAAGATAATCTTCAGACTATAAAGTTTAAAGTTGTCTGACAGCACTAAATGTCATTTATTACTGTACTTAAAACGGAATTTCAAGTACAATAGTGCAGCCAGTTTAATCTTTAGCGCTGTCAGCAAACTTTAACCTCTACATTCTGATGAAGCCCATGTTCATTTGTAGAGCAAAACCGATTAATAAAAAATACTTTGTGCGACACGTGGCTGCCTTCAAAAACTTCGTTTTAAGAGTCGTTTCTCCTGCAGGCAATGCCTGCTCTTGTTAGATTACAGAAATGTTTGAGCGACTCAAGTTTACGGATGAGTGCTAGGGCTGTTGTGCTAACATCATCAATACGTTCACTTTCATATATCCTTGCTGGGTAAATATGCGTAGGAAATGAAATAACGGAGTCTACTAGTTGCCAAACAGTCGTGAGTAGGAAAATGGAAAACAGACTACTGAAAAATCATTGATCCATTAAGTTAATAACAAATGGGAGCATGTAGACGTTTGGAAGAAAGGACAATTTAGCATACCAGCTAAGATAAACAGCTCCCGCAAAAATAATTTGTTCGCAGAGTGTAATACAAAGGTCTTACAAAAGGAAGGTACTCTTGGTCACAAACAAAACTGACGGGTGAGTAATGAGGAGAAAAAAAACTTAGTGAGATGGTAACGCGTTTTGCAGACAGCAGTCTTTTCATATGTCAATCACCAATGCGACGAATTTGTGGCTTATAATAATGGAATACAATGAGTGTGGAATGGAACTGTCCAAGTTTATTGACGGTCAGAATTTGCTTTTTAAATTAAAGTAAAAATGACCTGTGTCTGCAAACTCGGCAGCTGAAGCCCCCTCACTTTGTTTGCCGTCCTTCAGAAAGTAGGTGACTACATTTCTCGAGAAGAGCATTATCGATTTAAATTATTACAAGACAGTAGACAGATGTGTGGTGATTGGAGCGGAGGAAACAGCGAGTGAGAGGGGGGGATGAATTGATGCAGACAGCGAAAGGTATAGATAGCAAAGGGTACAGATAACGGTAGACAACGTGGAAATTATAGGTACGAAGAGAGAGGTAGGGGAAGAGAAATACTGATAACTGATAAGGAGGGGGGAGGCGAGAGATAAATAGAGGGGGGGAGATGGCATGCAGGGCAAAGAGGTACAGGAAGAGAAATCTATAGTATGGACGGTACAGTGAGTACCGTGGCGGGGGAAAAGTCTGTTTGTGGTGGACAGTGAAAGTCTGATTGTGATGGAGAGGAAAGTCTGCTTCTGGTGGAAGGGGAAAATCAGTTTCGAGTGCTGGGGGAAAGACAGTTTGGAGTGTAGGGGGAAGGTCAGTTTGGGGTGAAGGTCAATTTGGGGTGGAGGGGAAATGATGATGATTGGTTTGTGTGGCGCTCAAATGCGAGGTCATCAGCGCCCGTACAAAGTCCCAATTTTTACACAGTCCAATCTAGTCACTGTCACGAATGATGATGAAATGATGAGGACAACACAAACACCCAGTCCCCGGAAAAAGAAAATCCACAACCTGGCCGGGAATCGAACACGGGACCCCATGATCCAGAGGCAGCAACGCTAGCCAGTAGACCACGAGCTGCGGACGAGAAGGGGGAAGGTCAATTTGAGGCGAAGGGAGAAATATGGTTTGGGGTGAAGTCAGTGCAAGGTGGAGAAGGACAGTCACAATGTAATGGAGGTGGAAAGTCAGTAAGGGACAGAGGGCGAAAGTCTGTGTAAGGCAGAGGGAAAGTTATGTGGGACGGAAGGGAAAAATCAGTGTTGATAGAAGGTGAAAAGTCAGTGGGATGGAGATGTAATGTCAGAGGGATAGAGAGAGAAATAGTGAGATGGATAGAGATGGGGACAACTGGACAGGAATGGGGAAAAGTAGAGGATAGAAAGGGTGAAAAGAGGAGCAGATAGGAACAGTTTGGGACGGTGGGAGGGAGAGAGGCAGTGAGGCAGGGGAGGGAGGGAGGGAGGGAGGGAGGGAGGGAGGGAGGGAGGGAGAGAGGGAGGGAGAGAGGGAGGGAGAGAGAGAGAGAGAGAGAGAGAGAGAGAGAGAGAGAGAGAGAGAGAGAATGACTTAGAAATCAATAAATTTCTGGAAGTCGCTACAGAATGTATGTAGCAAACAGGTTGCTCGGGGGCATCATCATGTATTACTACACGAAACTCACAGGAACAGACTGGTGGCACATGATTGATGACAATGTGCCTCCTACCGGCCTGGTGATTACACACCGCAATGTTTGTCGTATTTGAACGGAAGATGGCTAGCCGAGGTAGCTGAAATCAGCCATCAATGATTATAAACAAATTTTGCGATCTTGACTAATAAAGGATTATTTGTAAGAATCCGTAACTTTTGTACAGGGAGGACTTGGTGAAAGCCAGACTACAGCTTAGTGCGGTGCAGACGCGTGTGCGAGGTGGCTGTTGCACTGTGTGGGCAGAGAGCGGTGGGCTATCGGCCGGAAGCAGAGGTAACCGGGATGGAGCTGTACCTTGCCGAAGAGCACATCGACGACAGGAGAGAAGTCCGGCTCGTAGTGCCTGGAGGGCCCCGGAGCCGACGCCGGCGGAGGCGAAGGCGGCGAGAACGGCTGCGCCACGTCTCCCTCCATGGCCGCTCGCTGCTCCTACCTGCGGCGGCCAACAGCGACACGTCACTAGCCCGTCCTCGCGCTTAGCGTCTGCCTGCTAACCACCGGCATACGCCGGCACCACTCAACCCGTTGCTTACGTCACGGCTGTCTTATCACAGCGCCTCCCACAGCACCGTCACAACATCAGCATATGACTCGTTTCTTAGGTCACGCCTGCGACACCGAGGCCCACGAGAAAGACAGGCCGCGGCGCGTACGTCACAGCACTTCTGCCATTCTTACGAATGCCAGCAGCTGTCTCCGGAGGGATGAAAGTAACTATTTCCGACCAGTTTCATAATTCTTCACTGCGTGTTTAAATGCATGCAAGTTCTCCACAGCACACGACAAAGTTAAGGCCTTTAGTGGGTACCTTTTCAATACATATTGATTTCCCGTGGGCTCTGCATGGAACGGTGCGTTCGCGAAGTGTGGCGGACAAGCCATTTTCATTGCGGGGCCCGCATTTCTCGTGAGTCCCGTGTTTTATCGTAGTGCGTCCCACGGCACGGTCACAATGGCCTCACATGACTCGTTTATTAGGCTACGTCTGCCACACCGCGCTGCATCGGACACCACCGTTAATGGGGCCTCCACAACTTTCCTGCTACACTGTCTCTCCACTTTTCAAGTCACTTAGTTAATGCACGTGTCATAATTATTCTAGATCGTGGAGCGTATACTCTACTACCCAGAATAAACAAAACGTCGTCAAAAGGAGATATCAGGGACAGAGAAAACTTGCGTAAAATAGTGCCAATTCAATAAAAAAAATACACGAATGGGGCAGTAAGATGTGCATCATACATAAACCACTATTCACTGTCCAGAATTACGGTGCACGCATCTTTTGTCACAATCTATTTCTTACGGTAGCTAAATAGTAATATTCCTGTAATACAGTAATGGTTGGTAGATAGTCGGCCACACACAAAGAATCGAAAGACTGAAACAACATGAGACACATCATTGTGCTGTTGTATTTGACTACGAACGACACTTGGTCAGTGCACCGAATACGTTGCAAGTGTCAGCTGCGGTCAGAACAGACTTCAGTCTACTCGTTAGTGTTTTATACCGTAGCTATACGATTTTGAAGATAGGCAAATTGTTGGAGCTCGCATGGCAGGTGCTTCCGTAGCCAAGGGAGCCAAAGTGTTTCGCGTTTCAAGAGGCAGCGTATCAAAGACTGGCTCTGAGCACTATGGAACTTAACATCTGAGGTCATCAGTCCCCTAGAACTTAGAACTACTTAAACCTAACTAACCTAAGGACATCACACACATCGAACCTGCGACCGTAGCAGTCGCGCGGATCCGGACAGAAGCGCCTAGAACCGCTTAGCCACCGCGGCCGACTATCAAAGATTCATAGCGCACGATGGGAAATAGGAAAAGCATCATCCTCTAAGTTACAACGCGGACGAAAATGTATGTTGTGTGATCGTGACAGACGATCACTGAAGAAGATTATGACGAAAAACAGACAGACAACAGCTGCAGAGGCACTGCAGAATTTAATGTCGCACTCGCGAAGCCTGTCGGCACCATAACAAAACGAAGGGAGCTCCGTAAGCAGGGAACTGCAGGGCGAGCTGGAAGTCCAAAACCAATCGTCAGTGATGCAGATACCCTTAACAGGAAAAAGTAGGGTCGAAACCATAAAAAAACCTGGACTACGGAACAATGGAAGAAAGACATTTGGTCAGATGAGTCTTGTTTCATACCATTTCCAACTTGTGGGCGAGTTTACGTCCCAAGAGTGAAACTGGCGGGGTTCGGTAATGATCTAGGCAACCGTATCGTGGTCTTCCAGGAGCTGCGGCTACCTGAACTCATGGAAGCGACAGAAAGGGGTCGCCGCACACGAAGAAGTAGCCCAAGAAGACAAGGTGGACACCCCGCGCTCCTATCAAGCAGGGGAAGCCGGCCGCGCCACAGCAAAGACGACGAAGCGTGTTCCGCGGAACGTTGCGGAAAACCAGCGATGACGCCATTGCCGCCCTCAAATCCGCCATTGCAGAGGAGAGGGCGGCCCTGAGGGCGGAACTCGACGAGATGCGTCGCGAGGTGAGACAACTGAGGGTAGCCCTGTACCTCGCATCTCGCACCACACCTGAAGAGGCGCCGATCCCCACCAGTGTGGGGGTACACGCGAAAACGCAGAAGACCGTCTCCCTGGCCGATGCGCAACGCAGTCTGCTAGGGAGGTGGTCATGGAGTTGGGGACACCCGACGACAGCAAGAAGACGGTACCCGTTCGAAACAGCCGTCGCTTCTGCCTCTGCAGATACGCAGACGGCGGAAGAGTCGCCCGTGGACACCGAGGGAGAAGAAGACGAGCCGTTAGAGTGTCTGCCCCTCCCAACAAGAATTGTGTGAGGGAGGTACTCACTAAGATTGCAGACTCCCTTCGAGATGGCAGCAATTCCCACCATGGAAATTCGTACCCCTTCACGAAAACCGATATTCCTCCCCTCCCACACAAACCCTGTTCATTCCACTGGGGGTGTGAACTCCTAAGCCAGAAGATCAAAGGGTGGGAACTCGTCCGGCGTGAGGATCTGGAGCTAATAAACTGCTACCCGATCTTCACCGACGCGGACTGGAGGTACATGACGGAACAATCCGTCCTGTAAATCAAACAGAACTCGCCGCCAGTGAACCACTCCTGTCTGACAAAATAAAGTTCGAACAGCCAGGAAACAAGAAGAAGAAGAAGAAGAAGAAGCCGCCAGAGACATCTGGCCGTTGATTCTTTGTTCCAGATAACCTAGAGGCCCAACCAGAACCAGAGGAAAAACATCCCAACCAGTCAGGAATAGCGGAGGAACGGCTTCTCACAGCTTAAACTCCTACGACTCGGGCCAGGTATAAGGCCCGTCATTTTAGCGTCAGCGTCAGCTATCCTCTTCATTTTTTAATAGTTTTGGCAATTTGTTACTTGGAAACAAATTTTCAAGTGTGATTAATGCTCTCACAGCAGCACAGATGAAGTAGCGTTTTACATCCAGACGGTGTTGTTATAGCGCCACAGACATAATATTTAAGAAATACAGCGGAAGAATACGGACTGATAACACCTCCACATAAATGGAAAGTAATGGCATTTCTGAGAAACAAAGTGATAAGATCCAGAATTGAGATAAACGATAAAATATTGGAGCAGGTATGCAACTTTATGTTGAATGTGAAACACCTCCAATAATAGAGTGTGGCATGGAAACAAAACTTTACAAATTTAACAAGCAGAGTGATTGCTACTAACATTTAAAAACCTCCAATTTTAATTAATTTTTTATTAATTGGTGGTCATGTTTTTAAAAAAGCGAGGAATTGCCATTGGCTAATCTAACTGTGCAGTCTTTTCTATCGGTACACCAAATAACTGTTGTATTTAGTGAATGTCATGTTTTAAAGCGCAAGATGTTTCCGGTGAGTGAAGTAATGTTTGCAGCACCTTTCCTTGGTGTTCGCCATATCCTTGCCTCATATTTTGTAAAAGTGTTTCTGGTAATGTGCTTCTGTTATGTTCAGCAATTTCTAGGTGAGTTACTGATAGATTTTCTCTGTTTTAGAAACTTGTATTTCGCTATTAAGATGCGCCCTGTTTGAGGGCGTGATTGGCTGAATGTTTAGAGCATGCCTTGTGGGAACGTAAAGTGGGCCGCCTCGATCCCGGTCGAGCGTGCCTGTTGGTAGAACGGTGTTCTTTTTGCAGTTTCTGAGATTACTGAAATGAATTAACCCTCTTAAAAGAGTCCTTGTTTACCAACGTTAATTGATTTGGCGTTGATGCCGTTGGTTGTGATGTATAATGATGTTTGTGACCCTTTTTTTTATTATTTTATTTTACAAAAGGGTTTTTAGGAACAAGTAATTTTAAGTTTGGGAATTTTCTTAAGAAATTCTTTTTTTAATTAGCTTTTCTTTTAATTCGGTCATTCCTTTACAGTAAATCCTCGGTACGACCTTGGTCTAAAATATTCTGCAATTTCAGTAAAAGATAAAACAGAATAATTGATTGTTAGCCAGATTGCTATTGAACACTCATTTAATATACATCTATATATACTGTTGTTGCGATCAATTGTGAAGTGTACTTAATGCTGCCGTGATAGCTGCTGTAACATTTATATCCCCACTGAATTCGCCCAGAACAGCTTCATTAAGTTTTCTTTATGTCCACGTGGCCCTCATTACAATTCTCCAAAGCCACTTTCCACAATTTTTAATCGTTTTCTGTCTGCCTTCAACAGTGTCTAGCTTCCACAGTCACACAGGAGCGTCCATAGTACGAACGGTTTCACATTTCGTTTTCAGCTCTATACTAAAAAACTTTTTCAAAAGCAGTCTTCATTCTGAAAACACGTTTAGCTGTCTCAATTATTTTTCTTGTTTCCATACTGCAACTCTTGGCTACTGAAATTAAGGTCCTTAAACAATCTTGATGTCATATGTCATCACTCTTGTCTTGCTCACTAACAATTTAGTTTTGCTGTTAATTTTAAGTTCAAACTTTTCCATAACTGCTGAAAATGTAGAAAGTATACGTTTTTCACTATGGGCTATTAAGGAAATATCGTCTGCGAATCGTATGTAGTGAATGGAAGTCCACTCACTTTAAGAGCAAACGTTTTTCTTTTCAAGATCATAGTGGTTTTTTCAATGAAAATGTTAAATTGGGAGACAAAGAGACGGACAGGTTCAAATGGTTCAAATGGCTCTAAGCACTATGGGACTCAACAGCTTAGGTCATAAGTCACCTAGAACTTAGAACTACTTAAACCTAACTAACCTAAGGACATCACACACACCCACGCCCGAGGCAGGATTCGAACCTGCGACCGTAGCAGTCAGACGGACAGGTCTTCAAGAAATGATGAGTTCAGATGAGTTATCACAAAAATTATTTTGAATTGTAGAATGAAACAGGCTGTATTACAAAACTGCTTAGTAATCTTTGTAATAATAAGAGGAAGCCGAGGAACTGATTATTATTGTTATCGTTCTACGGAACACATGTTGTCCCACGCTAAACTACACTCGATACTTCTTATCGGTGGGATTCTGTGAAGGAAAGATCCAGTGTTTATACACAGACTGATGTTTGACTAAGGGAAGCAGCTATCGCCTACGAGTCAGTTTGCATACTAGTTCAGAACGGTACCGGTACCGCAACGTCTAGACGCATGGAACAGCTAGGATGACAGATTCACAACGAAAGGGCGTCACTGTTGCAGTTTTGCTACCATGTACGTAGTGTTGGCAGTAATGTGTACTGAAGACGGAATGTTTGCAGTGAGAGGAGAAGAATTAGTGAAGGCTACATCTAGCGAGAATATTCGGCGCTTCTTATGAATGTTTTATTTACTTTTATTAAGTTGGGCACACATTTCGTTGACACAATGTCACAACATGCGTTATAACATACCTGTAAATTACTGAAACAAAAGAAAATACAATAATAAAACATAGAGCTACGAAAATGACATAAAAATAACAACAACAACAATGAAATTAGTACATTCAGCACTTCAAGCTATTTCCTGTCTAGATTTTTTAGTACGTACTGTACATCGAACAACTATGCATATTTCATTCTTCTTAGCTCATTACTAAAGAAACAACTAAGATACTTCTCTCAGTATGTTACCAAAAGCGACTTTTCTATGAATCGTAATGACGTATCGTCTGACGTAATTGGGATCGTAGAGTATTGTATTGTATTGAACTGGGGACCTAGAAACGACGGAGACTTCGTCCCCGTCGTAGCCCTCAGTGGTTCACAACCCCACAACAAAATGTTCAAATGGCTCTGAGCACTATGGGACTCAACTTCTGAGGTCATTAGTCCCCTAGAACTTAGAACTAGTTAAACCTAACTAACCAAAGGACGTCACACACATCCATGCCCGAGGCAGGATTCGAATCTGCGACCGTAGTGGTCTCGCGGTTCCAGACTGCAGCGCCTAGAACCGCACGGCCACTTCGGCCGGCAACCCCACAACAGACCACAGCAGTCCACTCACCCCATCGCCGCCCCACACCGAACCTTGCGTGGTAGAGTAATGGTGTTTTGTGTGTACATGGAGACAGTGTTTGCGCAACAATCGCCGACGTAGTGTAATTGAGGCGGAATAAGGGGAACCAGTCCGCATTCGCGGAGGCAGAAGGAAAACCGCCTTAAAAACCATCCACACACTGGTCGGCACACCAGTCCTCGACACTAATCCGCCGAGCGGATTCGTGCCATTGACCGGCACGCCTTCCCGCCCGGAAACCAGTGCGTTAGACCACACGGCTAACCGGTATTACATGAATGATGCGTATTACTGATTGAACACCTCTTTGAAATTCACTATTACTATGTAAAAGACTTTTCATTCGATTAGCACCTATTGAGACATTCATAACGTTAAGTCTCATTAAAATTTTGCCGATCAATAAAACAACCTGACATGTAACAAAGCAGGATTATAAATATTTACTAGTTGTTGCATTACATCGCCAGTGTGCTCTATACACATCCGTGGTGCTATTTCAAACATTTCATTAATAAATACAAACACATTAAACATACTTTTCCCCAAAATAACGAAAAACAAACTAGAAAAATAACAACAAGTCAAAACAGTGTGGAATGTGTTGAAGTTTATCCAAACCACACAATACATCAGAAACAAAACAAAAAATTAACACCAGGGAGAGAATTGATATTAGAATGTAGTACACGTTTGAAACGTCAGTTTGGTTCAAATGGCTCTAAGCACTATGGGGCTTAACATCTGAGGTCATCAGTCCCCTAGAACTTAGAACTACTTAAACCTAACTAACCTAAGGACATCACACAGATCCATGCCCGAGGCAGGATTCGAACCTGCGACCGTAGCGGCCGCGCGGTTCCAGACTGTAGTGGCTTTAACCGCTTGGCCACCACGGCCGGCTTGGTATAGCATAAGAAACGTTAATGCGTAACGTGGTTACATTGAGCAGCAACACAGTATATATGGCGACTTGTAATGCACGTAATTTTGGTGTCTACGAGCCGCATAGGGAGCGAATGGCATTCTTCTTGTACAGCTGCTACAAGCGCGGCTGGAGACTGGCGAGGATCGGAAATAGACACACGCTTCCGAGGGGAAACAAAAATGCTAAATGGATCTCTGATGATTTTAGCACATCCTCCATATAACAGTAATTGCAATGGATGTAAATAGCGACCTTCAGAGCCTACTTAATATGCTCTGTAAGGCTTTTCGTCAGATCGACCTAGCCTCTAAAATGTTTTGTCTTGAAGCCTTTCAACTGAGATGCAAGAATTGCCACCTTGCCATCTATTGCTTTACACAGTTGCTTCGCGAATGACGACTTATTGTTCCTTGCGAATCTAAATTTTCTGTGGGCCTTCTTAACCAACACTGGAAATCGCCCATGCTGCTCCACGTATCTAAAGTCCAGGGCACATGTCAACGTGTACAATGCAAGCGTTCCATCCGCCGAGCGATGAGCAGTACACATGTTACTACGAGAGGCGTTCAATAAGTAATGCAATACATTATTTTCGACCAATTTCGGTTGAAAAACGCAGAATTTTTTTGTGGGACATGGAGAAATACTCCAGTTTCAGCCCCTACAGCTTCATGAAGTTCCGAAAGGTGTCGGTGCTATAGGCAGACTTCAAAACGGCGTCTGCAACGGAGGTGATTTCCAGCCACAGGGCTGTCACTGAGTTTCTTTCGGCGGAAAACCGGAGCTTCCCAGATATTCATATGCGCTTCGAGAACGTCTACGGAGACCTGGCAATGAGCAAATGCACGGTGAGACGTTGGGCGAGGATTCTATCATCATCGCAACAAGGTCGTGCAAACCTGTCCTATCTCCGTGTAACGACTAGCCGCAGACAGCTGTGACACTCTGAATGTTGGAACGTGTGGACAGTCTCATTCGAGATGATCGGCGGATCACAATGAAACACCTCGCTGCTCAATTGGACGTCTCTGTTGGTAGTGCTGACACACTCGTCCACCAGTTGGGGTACTCACAATTGTGTGCCCGCTGTGTTCCTCGCTGCCTATAAAAAGCAATGAAAGGCAACCTGGGCGGAATTGTTTGCGCATTACGAGGCTGATCGTGACTATTTCTTGTCGAACATCGTGACAGGCGATGAAAGGCCGGCAGCTGTGGCCGAGCGGTTCTAGGCGCTTCAGTCTGGAACCGAGCTGCTGCTACGGTCGCAGGTTCGAATCCTGCCTCGGGCATGGATGTGTGTGATGCCCTTAGGTTATTTAGGTTTAAGTAGTTCTAAGTTCTAGGGGACTGATGACCTCAGATGTTAAGTCCCATTGTGCTTAAGAGCCATTTTTTGAGGCGATGAAACATGGATTCATCACTTCGAACCGGAAACAAAACGGCAATCCATGGAGTGGCGCCATAATACCACCTCTCCTCCGAAGAAAAAGTTCAAAGCCGCGCTCTACACCGGCAAATTCACAGCGACAGTTCTCTGGATCTCTGAAGTGGTTCACCCGTTTTTTTGTCCTCCTCCATAGTGGGACGATCAACTGAGGTGTATGTTGCTACGCTCAAAAAACGAAAGAAATGACATCAGCGTGTTCGTCGCCACAAAAATGGAAATGAACTTATCCGTGATAGCACAGAACCTCGCACAAGTCTATGCACCCGATTGGAGCTCATAAAACTGCACTGGAATGTTCTTCCTCGTCCACCCTACAGCCTGGATCTCCTTCCGACTTCCATCCGTCTGGCCCAACTGCAGGATGCTCTCCTCGGCAAGCAGTACGTGATGATGAGGTTATTGATGCAGAAAGACTTTGTCTCCGTCTTCGATCAGTAGAGTTGTGCCGTGCGTATATAAAGCCCCTTCCGTAGTGCCGTGCGGACACAGAGGCCCTCCCAATAAGGTGGAGTAAAGCCGTAATATTGGATGGAGATTATGTTGAAAAACAGGGTTTCGTAGGCAATGGAATGGGGAATAACGTGGCGTACTGGAATCCTGAATTCCTGAATAAAACCAACCTGCTTTGAGAAAAAAATGTGTTGCTTTACATACAGAACGTCCATCATAATAACCCCACGTCCATGTGAGTTACAGGAGGCCTGTACCAGCAAAGACCGGCCGTCGTTTCTCATCGGTGCGTAACATCAACTGGAAGTTGGATCTGTGTTTAGAACGGGTTTCCACGGTTTATAAACAACGGAGACTAACAGTGTACCATTTAGCGACGTGTTTGTGTTTGTATGTTAAAACCCTCGTCGCCGTTGGGCACTTGAATGATGCCAGGAGGTAACAGGTTATTCCATTTGCCGTATTTCATTGTGACACCAAAGATTGCCATACTATACGAGTACGTTGTTATAATCACGTACGAGGGGAAGTCATAAGGTTTATGTAATGAATGTTTTGTTTCTCTGCAGGTTCTTGCCTGCAATTATAGTACGCACCGAAATGTCCCATCACAGTACCGCAGCACGCCGATAGAGGAGCAAACAAATGGAGTATCGTACGGTAATTCATTTTCTGGATTTGAAGGCGAACAAAGCTGCAACTATCCATGCTGAGTTGGTGAAAGTGTATGGGAACAATGCACCACGATAATACGAAATGGGTAGGTGGAGCAGACCGTTCTTAGTCTTATCCAACAAGTCCGAATGACGACGAACGAAGTGGCACATTATCTCACGGTCGTTTTGGGACTGTCATAGTTTCATGTGAACAGATCATGCTCGCAAGGGCCAAACAGTCAGAGAAGCACACAACTGAAATCTCGCGACGAGATTACTGGACGCTCTGAAGACGATGTCGAATGTAGTGGTTTTTGTCCAAGGCGAGACTCCAACTCATTCTGCGAAGAACATAGTCACACAGGCTGCCTCTTTAGTTTATTAAGAGATTCCCCTGACACGGCTCTCAGTGGCTTCTTCCTCTTCCCTCGGATGAAAAACCATTTCATGGCAGGTATTTCCAGACTAGCGTTGACGTGATTTTCGAGGTTGAATGGTTCCTAAACAGTCAGACGTCGAAAATCAAGGTCTCCGCCAACTCGTTCATCGTTGGAACAAAATGTGTGGTACTGGGGGATGAATCTGTGGAGATGGTCCAGCAACATTACCGAGTTTCATGGTGGTACCTTGACTTTTTCGAAGTTGTTATTAAAAATCTGGCTCTCGTATTGCTGAGAAAAATGGATTTTAACGCAGTAGGTTTGAATACAGTCGTCTAGCCAAGTATTACACTGCCAGTAACATAACCAAGCTACTTGCGTGCCAGTTGCCTTTCTCCGAATTCTTGTGACTCTACCTAATTTATGCAATCAATTATACAGGATGTACCAGATCGACGTTTTAAATTTTTTGGGAGGTTGTGGAGGATAAAATTTGAAACGTTTTGATATAAGGAACCTATAAAACTAAACTCCTCCCGAACAGGCCATGAAGGCCCAACGGTACCAACCGGAGGCGGTGCCATCCTCAGGCGTCACTGGATGCGAATATGGAGGGACATGTGGTCAGCACACCGCTCTGCCGGCCGTATGTCAGTTTAAGGAACCTATAGCCGGAAATGTAAATTAAAGTTTTTACAGCAGTAGGAGCCGTTTGCGTTCCTATGTCTCATACGCTATATGCGGGAAATAAAAGTGCTGACTAGTTTTGTGGGACACCTTTTTGTGGCTCAAAGCAATGTCTGCAGCTTGTAGTCTCCCTTTGCGGTACGACATCGGTACGGTCGTACTGTCTAATGTTACAAGTCCAGAGCAGTCAATCATTCATACTGCCGCCTCTGAAATTACTGAAAAGGCTGCTGTCCCCAATTTTATAGGCCTTGTGCTGTTTACTCATGAGTCAACTTTTACAAAGGATAGTCAGTAAACATTTGGTCTGGAGTTGTTGGAAATCACCTTAATCGACCACACATCTTACCAGATCGCATGACTAGTGCATGGTACTTGAACTTTCTGAAGAACGCCTTGCCTAAACTTCGGAAGGACGTTCTCTTGCAACTGCGCGCCAGTCTGTGGTTTCAGCACGATGCTGCTCCGCCGGACTTTGATCGTCGGGCTAGGACATATCAAAAAAAAATGGCTCTGAGCACTATGGGACTTAACATCTGAGGTCATCAGTCCCCTAGAACCTAGAACTACTTAAACCTAACTAACCTAAGAACATCACACACATCCATGCCCCAGGCAGGATTCGAACCTGCGACCGTAGCGGTCACGCGGTTCGAGACTGGAGCGCCTAGAACCGCTCGGCCACACCGGCCGGCAGGACATATGAAACAGGCAATTTCAGACAGAGTGTAGCTGGAAGGAAATGCCTAGACCTTTGGTCTGTGCGATTTCCTGACCTCATCCTTCTTGACTTTTTTCCCCTGTTGTTATGTAAAAGTCCCTTGTGTACTCAACACCAGTAGGATCGACGAAATAAAGCTCGGGTGAACAGCCTGGTATGAGTGTGCATAGGACACAATATTTCGGCAATCGACCACGTTGCCATCATCAGGTGAACTGATGTACTGACCGGCGGTGGGCCGGCGCCATGTATTTAGGACAATCCCCCTCCCGTTCCTCCCTCAGGCGCTTCCTATGAGTCGTTGCAGTCCGCGCCCCGCGCGTGGTCCAGGTGCAGCGTCCGTTCTCCCGCCGTCTGGGCGCTGCGTCCTAGGTGTTCTCGTTCAGGAGGGTCTGCCGGCACCGCTCTCGTTATTATTCCCTCCTCTGGGAAACATCCTTTTTCTTCTTAATCCGGGTGATCGCGGGTTCCCACGCCTTGCTAAGGATGTAACTGCTGTCACGATTGTGTCCTATGCAGACCCATACCAGGCTGTTCTGCCGAGATTTATTTCGTCATAAAATACGCCTGGAGAAATTGAAGAATGACACCAGTTGGATCAGTACCTGAGCTTCTTGAACGTTTCTTTACAGCATTTGATACCCCAAGTTGGAAGCACAGAATATTACAGAAAATCAGACAAAACATGGCTTGTCGTTGTACATTATGTAACGAAGTTGGTGATCGTCACACTGGACATTTACGACAAAATAGTGAAGCCACTGCTTTGGTTTACGGTATTTGATTGCACTCTAGTGTTTTATCAATAAAAGTTGCTCAAATTAAAGTATTGTGATGTTTCATTTAGCCTACCGAGCGCACAGAACGTGTCTAGAGCTATAGAAACTTTACTTCATATTTCTGTCTATATGTTCTTTATATCAAAACGTTCCGAATTTCATCCTTTGCAATCTCCCAAATTTTTGAAGCGTCCTTCTGTTACACTCTGTGTGTAGCCTTTCATCGTAATTACGATCATAAATTCCAACAGCGAACTGCCTATTATAGTTGCAGTGGGTTTAGCGCAGTGCCTGGGTGGGCGAAACAGCTGCTCGTGAACTGGAATGTGTCGGATAGCGGCAGCCGGCGCAAACGATAAGGGCAGGTCGCCACGCTCGGCCCGCCGTATGGATATCAGAGCGTGCTCACAACACGCGCTCGGCGTGCCACAACGCGTGCGCCGCTCGCGGTAAAAACTATCCTGGCAGCTTCTGTTGGCAACGCAGACACCTTATATAGACCTTAGAACGTACTCGAAGTAGGAACTAGCTTGTCACAGGCTAACGACTCGCCTTATCACGAGCGACCGATATGATGCGCTCTATGTACTGTTACGAAGAATGGAGAACTACATTATGTGGGTTACGTGGAACATGACATTAAAATCTATATACTCTCTAACAACATAGAAACCTTAGCATGCGAACGCCATGCAGCCGATGCAGACAGACGGTGGAAAGGATCAGGATGAAGGCAGCCAAGAAACACACAGAACATTTCCCACACATCACATGGCTCGACTACGTTCCCATTAGTATCCGAGGGAAAACAGACACTGTTAGTGACAATTCAACTTTTCAGTCCCTCAGTCGAAGATCCAGCGCAGACTTACACCTCTGGCGAGCGCCACTTGCTTGTTGAGGGTGCCGTAGGCCCTGCCCGATGACATGATGATTCTGTGCTGCAGGACAATCACGCACAGTTAGTTCATATGCAAATGAATGAGTAACTATAGCTCGATCAGCAGAGAACGTGTCTGCAGAACTATAGCAAATGGCAATACAGTACTCCTTACATTTATTGTCTAATCTTCAAACAACATTTTGAGAACAACAAACCCATTAGCAGACACTTTATGAGCAACGTTTTGTTAACATAAGCGATATAATTTTGCAATTTTCCAACCACCATTTAAAAAAATTTTACTGCATATGCACAGAGCGTGGTGGTATTAAAATTTTGGTTCAGCTAGACCTTCGAAGTGTCTGATAACGAGCTTACGTCATAACAGTTAGGTATACAAGATACTACATCATTAATAAATGGAGTTGCTATGACCACAGTAGTCCATTCTTTTCTGCATCTGACGTGTACACCATTTCTTGCAATCCAAATCGTAACTGACTCTATTAGGAATCAAAGACAGTTAACTAACCACGAAGAGTTAACACAGTCAGAATATGAAATTGGATGACGACTGACTTACAAAGAGGACTGATTTCTTGCGATTAGTTAAATCATTAAACTCTCTGTTTCTCCATTTCACCGAGGAAGACTGTGTTTTTTCAAAAAAATGCAACTTACAGCTTGGGATGGTACACTAAAACGTTTATTTACATTTTGATTAAGTAAAAATATAACTCTTAAATGGTTCTGCACATGGAACTGACATGTATAGCAAATACAGCAGCTCAGATATAGAACATCTCCAACTTACTTGTGTGAAAAGTTACGCTGCATTCATAAACAAACTAAGGGTATTGGTCTTTTCAGGAGCTCTCAGGTGCGGTTTGGTTTCTTTCTTATTTCTTCAATTGTGACAGGATTTTGATTGGATAAAATGGCGATGAATTCCAGACATGATATAGTGCTGTTGGGGGCGGGGACCTTGGTGACTTCAGGTGAGGAATTTGAATGGGCAATTATTGGAACAATGATAAATGAAAAAGGATGTGGGGTGCATATGGGAGAAGGAACACACAGTTAGCATATAGGAATCAGCTAGAAAATAGTACAACAGAACCTTCTTTTGCGTTGGTAGGATTGAGAGATTTCAGGAATTACTTCATGGTCTGGCAGAAGGAGCAGTTACAACAGCCTCGGGAACAGATGCGGAGAGTTTGAAAATAAAAGGAAAATCGGATGTTGTGATAATAGGCACGTCAAAGGGCTGGAGTTATCAAGTATGGTTGGGGGGGGGGGTCAGTGGGGTGTTGTGATTCACGTTTTTGGGAGGAGGACGGACAAAATTGCCTAAGGAGTTGGGGTGACGTCAGAACTTTATGGAGTAGTACAGAAGAGATTGTAGGACGCGGTAAGTAAAGAGAGTGCACGTCGTTCTAGGATTTTGATAGGTTGCTTGAATTGGGGGAGGGGACCAAACGGCGAGGTCATCGATCCCATCGGATTTCGGAAGGATGGGGAAGGAAGTCGGCAGTGCACTTTCAATGGAGCCATCCCAGCATTTGCCTGAAGCGTTTTTGGAAAACCACGGAAAACCTAAATCAGGATGGCAGGACGCGGATTCGGATTTTGAGGAAGTGTCGGAACTTGAGAGGAGTGAAGGTCCATGGTACGCTTGCATAGATGTGGCTACGGGCGGATGACTGTCTTTGTATTATGGATGTTGCTTGTGAGATGTAGCCAACGTGTTTGGCCTGTTGCTAATTTAAGTAGTTTCATTGTAGGATTACTTTGGAAGGTTACTACGTGGGGATTTCAAGTCAGTTTTGAAGTGAGTCTTAGGTCAAAGTCTATTAGGGTGTCAGTTACGTTACTAGGATAGTTGGCTCGTCGTCACTTGTTAGGTTTTCGTGTCGGTGACGGAATGCAAGGGTGGTTTCCTCTCTAATTATTATCTGGGTTTTTACAGAGGTGATTTAGAGATAACGTTGGTTACAAAAGGATACTAATTGGAGGAATTTTGGGGTGTTGGTGGTGAAGTGAGAGGAAGATGGTATCACTAGGATATTTTCTTGTTTTCAATCTGTACTGTGCAGTTCATATGAGAAAAATACATATTTACTGATCTTGTAGTTTTGACAAACATACGGAATGGTGCTTCGCCTTTCTGCAGGCCATCAGCCTAACAACTTCACATGATACACAAAGTAAAATGATTCACAGCATTTTTCCCAGTTTCTCATTTCGGATCGTTCAATCTAGATTTCCCAATGTTTCATCGGTATGTATGATTATTAGTGTCAGAGCTGACATCTTCCGCAGCCGTTAACTTGTATACTTGGTCTGATGATATTAGTGCCGACAAAGACTGAATTGACGAACAGGAGTCTGTATGTATGTTTTGTTTATACAGTACACAGATGCGCACTGCCTCACAATTGAATAACCTCTTATACATCCAGAGAAACAAGAGCAAGAGACTTGATGAATACTTCCAATATCCTGTTTTCAACTCATCAATGAGGCCGATCATCTAGACTGGCAGGTGCAATACTTCAGGTAAGGTCTCAGAGCACACAAACTTTTCTTACCGGGTATTTGAAAGGCGATGAGATCAGCCCATACCAGAAGCAATTCCGATCAAAGTTGCCTAAAACCAGAGTTATTTATCTCACTCTCTTTGTTCTTCACGATGAAAGCCAAAAACGAGTAGCATATGCCGTTTCGTCTGCGCTCGGTCGAAGAGAAACACCTGCAACATTTACCATGGTATTGCATCCTATACAGAAACGTGTACGCAAGGACGACTATGGCTTTTGTAAACATGCGGATAATGGAAAACCGATGAAAAAGTTATTTACAGGAATAAAAATTGAAGGTGAATAGGTAGTGTACACTTCACAGTCAAGGAAATCTTGAAAGCCCTACTGAACAGGATGGAGAGCATACGAAAAATGAGGAATAAGGATAAACAAAGCCAAGTTGAAGGTGATGAAGAGTGGTAGAAAGTGAGATGCTTGATATTACAATTAGGAAAAACAAAGTAAAGTTGAAGAACTTCCCTAGCTAAGAAAAAAAATATCTAGTATGGCTGAAGCAGGAAAATATGATTAGGTTACACAAAGATAGATCGGAGAAAGAAGTTTCCGAAAGTGTGCATGTAAAGCGCAGTATTATGTGACGTGAATAGCTGTCCGAGAACCGGAGAAGTAAAAATTATAACGATTAGAAATGTGTTGCAACAGACAAATCTTAAAAAACTGATTGGCAGATGAAGAATGAAGGGAAGAGGTTCTGGAAAGAATACGCGAGAAAAGAAATTTATGATATAGAAGAGTCACGGCATCATGAATAGTGGAAGTAACTTCGGAGGTGACAATTTTAGATATGAGCAAAGGTAACATAGGGAATACAGATTGTCGAAAAAGCTCGGGAGTGGTAAGCACAGAGAAAAAAAAAGAAACAATATAAGACAAGAAGAGGAGGGTGGCACCAAAACAATCGACAGGCTGATAAATATAAAAAGTTTAGTTAGAAACGGAAAACGAAAGGTAAAGCAGACAGGGTGAGACGAAAAATTCTGCCACGTGGCGAAATTTCATGTTCATTTCAGTAACTGAAATGGTTCGCAGATCTTTGGCAGTAGTAACATGACACACATTTATTAACGTGATTACTGAAGTTCATGAAGATATCGACAACCTTAACAGGGAGGAAGAAACGCACAAAAAATGAATAGTGCGTGTATCCTACTATTACGCCAAACCTCATATCGTAATATGAACTAAACATAACGCTATCTCTGAGAAGCGCCATTTGTGAACGGAATATGAAGGGTAAGGACGTTAACCTTTCAAAATACTGGTCGATGACGTTAGCGAGACATTGGGCAGCAAAACGCGACCGCGATGCATTAAGAAAAGCTCAGTCCTATGAGTTACAACAGTCATACATAAATTTCAACAATTTCATCAATTCAGTTACATTGAGTTGGACATGTTTTACGAAGAGAGAACGATCATAATAATATATAATGCGTGATAATATGAAGCACATAAAAGTGTTCAGTGAATACTATTAACAAATATTTGTTTCCTGCTTGGCATCAACGTCAGCGACATGTATCACACACAGAAAGAGAAAATAGCAGTTAGTTATATTTTTGTCCCGACTCGTGGGTTAATGCGGACCTGACACTGAACGGATAACCGAAAAACACCAATAATTAAAAATACTGCTTTCCCTTATTTCCTCTAAAGCAGTTACCGTTTGTATGCCTACCGCACAACGATAAAGTTCTATTGCATAATTGCTCTTCTCCAACTTACCTATAACTTACCAATTCTTTTCGATAGAACAACACTGATCCACTTTAGAAGCCGTTGAATTCCTGAGATCTGTCGACGGTCCGAAAAGTACTATGAACAATGCGCAGGCAATTTTCAGCAGTATGCTTTAATTTCGTTACAACAAATCGCCGACCTATAGATCCTAGGGAAAGGACTCGACTATCATACAGATAGGAAATCACCCGTGCACATGTTCCAAGAGTAGAATCCTTCGTTTGCCTCAAGATAGGAAGACAACGGAAAAAAAATTTCAAGAGATGTCCAACTGTGGGATTGGAGTTCGCTCCATCTTCCGGCAGTAAACGACGGGCCGCATGCAAAATATTATATTCTAAACGAAAATATTCGTTCTCATTAAAGCACAGTACTTCAGGCTTCGGTTTTTATTTTCTCAAAAACTGCCGAAATATGCTTGGATAATTCGCAATCTTGTAAACGGGAGCTTCTTGTAGCTCTGATACAAAACATTAATGCGAACTTTCTCTGCCCCTTATTCCTCCAACTACCCTCATCCCATCACCACCACCACCACCACAAAAAATGAGTGTGCGCACAGTACATGTTATAGTACAGTACTAGAGTTTATATTACGAATGATTTTATGGATGAAGGAGTTGGACAAGGCAAAGTAATTTGAGTCAGGTAACTATGAGGTTCGCTCGATGTCAACAAGAGGATTTTCTTTTCCAGATCTATGAATAATAATATCGAGGTTGTTATCTGTATCAGTAGAGTGGTATTCATGTACATTTTTTTATGTTTATTACGTGTGTTCCGTGATTTTTTTTCCATGAAAATATTCGCTGTAATTTTTCTTCCCAAGTTATGAGCTATCATGCTTTTATAGCTCTAATATTTACCTGTTGATCGCGGCTTAAGAACTATTTCTGACGGCTTAAAAAGTAGGCCACGCCAAGTATAAGACTCACCCTGCGTTAAGCTGGAACTTTGACATAGACAACACCCAGACAACCCACACTTCCTCCGCTATAACTGTATAGCTGGACTAGAAGTTGTGCCTCCGTTTCGACCGCGTGCGATCAGAAATACCGGGCGCCGTTCCGCAGCCTTGCCGCGGGCCAATCACAGCGCCGGCATTGGCTCCACTGCTTCCCACGCTGAGTTCTAGGAGGGGTGGGTGGGCGGACTGACGCCAGTGCGCATGCGCGCAGTAATCTGACAGATGACGTCACGACAGCCGAGGCGCGCGCCGCGCCGGCTGCCGGTGCTGACGAGATAAGGTCCGGCCTGCCCCCTCTGGCCAAGGACTCTTCCGTTACCCAACTCAACGCCGGCGGAGTCGAGGAAACCGCGACCACGTGACCGCTACAGCGAACGAGTGTTGCCTTTGGTATCGGGCAGGCAGGGCGGCGAGTGTGTTGTCGGTGCAAGTAGCCACAAGTTCGTCATTACCGTACAGCGATCTTCTTCTTTGTGTGTCGATGACAACCATTTAAATGAAGTGTAATGCCTGAGGAGGGTGCACTGCTTTCGGGCTTTCTGATGCCAGATCCTCTTGCGTCGCGACGCCTGACGAGATGGTGTGAACGAGGCAGTGATGGAAATGGCTCATCGTCTGCACAAGAACACACACTCACAAGACATCTTGGTTATCGCAGTCTCCATTTTCACGTGACAGTCTTACTTCGGCCAATGCCTACGCGGAGAAAATCTAGTGATATCACGTTGGAAATGGCAGGCTGGTTCCTAGGGTTAGCTCCTGTTTTGCTGGTATCCAATTACATTTGGCTTCTTGCTGTCAGCGTTAAAGCTCTTTTCCACCTTTGGCTTCCACTTCAGATGGAGCTTTTCCTGCTGCAAAGATGTCGCGCAACAGGTTCATGGCCGTGAAGTGGGTGTCTGTCATCAGTGCTCACTTTCCTCCTTTCGGATTTCGCTGTTACTATCCGCCTTATATCGGGTGGAGCTACTCCGGCCAGAACGTGGATCTTCTCGACTGGGGTAAGCATATTCTCCTGCCGCGTAGCACTAAGCTAGAGCCGACATCCGAAGCACATGTAGGCTTGCTACCCAACTTGTCCCTCTCAGTTTTATTAAGATATTGCCTTCGTGCTGCGACCTCCATTCTGACACTGTCACAATCTCTACAGTGATGTGAGTAACCACACATATGAAAATTACGACTAATGTATCTCGAGTGAGAACCGACTGATGGCATATTAGTGGAAGGCCCGCGAGTTCTTCGTTCGGCACACTGACTCTTCTGATATAAAACTGTGTCTCCGAAAACAAAGTTGGAAACCTGTGCGATCGTTCTACAGTGCAAAAAATACTTTGAAGGTGGCTGACAGCTGTCAGCAAAGTGTGATCATACCAGCATATCCGGTTTCTAAAAGCAGGGAATGCAATATGGACACAGATTCACCGCTATACCCGTGAAGAGTAAAACTCTAGCGCTAGTCTTGGGTCGATGACATTGTTCAATAACCTTGACTAACCGTACACGATCAAACGTTAAGATTCACGAAATATTTGATCGTTTGGGGGGGGGGGGGGCGCTCTACTCGTGGCGTCATGGTGTGCGGAAGGCTGTTAGTGACTGACGGAACTCTGGTGGCACAGCGGTACGTTACGAGCATCCTATGTTCTCATGTCCAACGCCTCATATGATAGTATCGTGGTGTCGTTTTCCAACAGGAGAATGGCCGCCCACATATGGCACATGTTTCTGTTAACTGTCTGCTTGATGTCTTGCGGCCAGCAAGATCCGCAGATCTGACCAGCTCGAACGTCAACTCCATCCCAGTGCCAAGATCTAGGATATCAAGGATCGGCAACAACAGTTGTGGTCCAGCCTGCCTTTGGATAGGATACAACGGCGTTATGGTACCCTTCCTCACCAAATCGGTGCAGGCAATCAGTGCAACGTCATACTTTTAAGTGGTCTCATAAGTTCTTATGTAAGTTTGACTAGATTTTGTGATTACTGAAATATCTTACTATGCCTTCTTAACCCGAGACGTTTCGTTTCGTTTTTGCTCTCTTTCTAGATGCTTCACATTTTTTTTGGAGAGATGGTCTACTTCCAATTCTGACATACCGATGGTGTAGGGGACGAGTGCTTGACATGAGCCATATAAGCTCACGTCCTCTTTAATTAATTTTACCATTGTTGTCATCTGTTGTGTTTGTCAGAAGCGCATGAAACACTATCGACTGTTCAGCATGCTACTCTGATAATACGGATGTAAGCCCTCGGCGTGTCTTATTTGACGATGAACTAGAAATGGATCGAAATAAGTAATCCAGTAACACAAGAGCTGTTTGAAGCACTACTTGATTCGTTATAGTTTTACATAATTATTTCCACAGATACGGGCATTTTGAAACACTAACACTTCTTGTGTCCGCAGCTAGTGGTCTCGCGGTAGCGTTCTCGCTTCCCGAGCACGGGATCCCGGATTCGATTCCCCGCGTGTCGGTAGAGGCTGTTCAAGCTGGTCGAGGCTCTGTAATGGTGAGTCGTGTGCAGTTGGAGTGATAATGAGACTCCTAATACGTCTATATTCGACTCTGACAGGTGACACGTACGTAACCATCCTGCCGGATAATCTACATCCATTCACGTCCGTTGTGCATTCCGACGGACTTCGTCACTTCCAGCAGGACAATGCGACACCTTATACGTCCAGAATTGCTACAGAGTGGCTCCAGTAATACTTTTTTGAGTTTAAACGCTTCCGCTGGCCGTCAAATTCCCCAGACATGAACATTATTGAGCATATCTGGGATACCCTGCAACGTGCTGCTCACAAGAGATCTCCACCTCCTCGTACTCTTACGGATTTATGGACAGCCCTGCAGGGTTCATGGTGTCACTTCCCTCCAACACTACTTCAGACATCAATTGAATCCATGACACGCAGTGTTGCGGCACTTCTGCGTGCACGCGGGGGTGTTACACGATATTAAGCAGGTATACCAGTTTCTTTGGCTGTTCAGTGTAAAAGAAATCTAAATTTTCCGGTTGTTCCACGGACGATGTGGGCTACACGTTCCCACGCTGCAATATTTTAATGAACTGTCGTAAGAGAACGAAGTAGAAAAGAATAAACTTTGGCATACTCGTGTCTTCTTTTTCAGTATGAGGATGAGGTACTGCTGAACAAATTATTTAGCGTTTCACTGTTCAACCGCAGGAACTTGATGTAATCATCAGGTTATGAATGAAACATTTCCATTCAGAAGTTTGCAGTTGTATGTTTCTCATTTTAAACCATTCCTTGGTCCAACGTCTTGTTTTCTTCCTCTTTAAACACAGTGCCAGAGGCCATTTTAGAAATGTTTGACCTGAATTTGCAGCCGTTCCCACTAGTGCCAAAATACAGTACACACGAAAAGTGTCTGCCTCAAAAGTGAGGTTAAATTGACAACCTTTCTTGGTAAGTGTACAGTGTTATTCGACACATCCGTGGCCAGATAAGACCGGACCTGACAGACAAGTTTAAACTTTTAGGAGGGTTTTAATTAATTTTAAAAAGTTTCATTGTCCGTTCGAAGCAAGTTGATGTAGTCTTCAGGTTCTGAGAGCAAAATTTCCTTTAGCATGTTTTCATGGGTAAATCTCTCATTTTAAGTCATTCCCTGGACCAGACTCTTGTTTTTTTCTTCTTGTTCTTCTTTAAACATAGTGCCAAAGAAACTGCAACGACTGCTTTTTCTGCATTTGTCGTCGTTCTCACCACTCTCAGAATACACAAAGCGAGGCTAAACTGGCAAACGTTGTTTGAACGTGTACAGGCTTGCTTGGCAAATCGGTGGCTAGACAAAAGCGATTTGTCTGACACGTCTGATCGTTTACGGGGGCCTTAAAACCGGAGGCCTCTCCAAAACTGTGGGAGAATGGGCCGACGACGGTCATCCGGGGTAGTGCAGAGCCGCGACTCGTCGCTGAACGCAATGCGACGCCATTTCATCTACGTCTACATCTGCATTTATACTCCGCAAGCCATCCAACGGTGTGTGGCGGAGGGCACTTTACGTGCCACTGTCATTACCTCCCTTTCCTGTTCCAGTCGCGTATGGTTCGCGGGAAGAACGACTGCCGGAATGTCTCGGTGCGCGCTCGAATCTCTCTACTTTTACATTCGTGATCTCCTCGGGAGATATAAGCAGGGGGAAGCAATATATTCAATACCTCATCCAGAAACGCACCCTCTCGAAACATGGACAGCAAGCTACACCGCGATGCAGTGCGCCTCTCTTGCAGAGTCTGCCACTTGAGTTTGCTAAACATCTCCGTAACGCTATCACGCTTACCAAATAACCCTGTGACGAAACGCGCCGCTCTTCTTTGGATCTTCTCTATCTCCTCCGTCAACCCGACCTGGTACGGATCTCACACTGATGAGCAATACTCAACTGTAGGTCGAACGAGTGTTTTGTAAGCCACCTCCTTTGTTGATGGACTACGTTTTCTAAGGACTCACCCAATGAATCTCAACCTGGTACCTGCATCACCAACAATTAATTTTATATGATCATTCCACTTCAAATTGTTCCGCACACATACCAGATATTTTACAGAAGTAACTGCTACCAGTGTTTGTTCCGCTATCATATAATCATACAATAAAGCATCCTTCTTTCCATGTATTCGCAATACATTACATTTGTCTATGTAAAGGGTCAGTTGCCACTCCATGCACCAAGTGCCTATCCGCTGCAGATCTTCCTGCATTTCGCTGCAATTTTCTAATGCTGCAACTTCTCTGTATACTGCAGCACCATCCGCGAAAAGCCGCATGGAACTTCCGACACTATCTACTAGGTCATTTATATAAATTGTGAAAAGCAATGGTCCCATAACACTCCCCTGTGGCACGCCAGAGGTTACTTTAACGTCTATAGACGTCTCTCCATTGAGAACAACATGCTGTGTTCTGTTTGCTAAAAACTCTACAGTCCAGCCACACAGCTGGTCTGATATTCCGTAGGCTCTTACTTTATCATGCGACAGTGCGGAACTGTCTCGAACGCCTTCCGGAAGTCAAGGAAAATGGCATCTACCTGGGAGCCTATATCTAATACACTCCTGGAAATTGAAATAAGAACACCGTGAATTCATTGTCCCAGGAAGGGGAAACTTTATTGACACATTCCTGGGGTCAGATACATCACATGATCACACTGACAGAACCACAGGCACATAGACACAGGCAACAGACCATGCACAATGTCGGCACTACTACAGTGTATATCCACCTTTCGCAGCAATGCAGGCTGCTATTCTCCCATGGAGACGATCGTAGAGATGCTGGATGTAGTCCTGTGGAACGGCTTGCCATGCCATTTCCACCTGGCGCCTCAGTTGGACCAGCGTTCGTGCTGGACGTGCAGACCGCGTGAGACGACGCTTCATCCAGTCCCAAACATGCTCAATGGGGGACAGATCCGGAAATCTTGCTGGCCAGGGTAGTTGACTTACACCTTCTAGAGCAAGTTGGGTGGCATGGGATACATGCGGACGTGCATTGTCCTGTTGGAACAGCAAGTTCCCTTGCCGGTCTAGGAATGGTAGAACGAGGGGTTCGATGACGGATTGGATGTACCGTGCACTATTCAGCGGAAGACGGCCTAACGGTGTGCGGGACCGTAGCCCAGCTTCATGGAGACGGTTGCGAATGGTCCTCGCCGATACCCCAGGAGCAACAGTGTCCCTAATTTGCTGGGAAGTGGCGGTGCGGTCCCCTACGGCACTGCGTAGGATCCTACGGTCTTGGCGTGCATCCGTGCGTCGCTGCGGTCCGGTCCCAGGTCGACGGGCACGTGCACCTTCCGCCAACCACTGGCGACAACATCGATGTACTGTGGAGACCTCACGCCCCACGTGTTGAGCAATTCGGCGGTACGTCCACCCGGCCTCCCGCATGCTCACTATACGCCCTCGCTCAAAGTCCGTCAACTGCACATACGGTTCACGTCCACGCTGTCGCGGCATGCTACCAGTGTTAAAGACTGCGATGGAGCTCCGTATGCCACGGCAAACTGGCTGACACTGACGGCGGCGGTGCACAAATGCTGCGCAGCTAGCCCCATTCGACGGCCAACACCGCGGTTCCTGGTGTGTCCGCTGTGCCGTGCGTGTGATCATTGCTTGTACAGCCCTCTCGCAGTGTCCGGAGCAAGTATGGTGGGTCTGACACACCGGTGTCAATGTGTTCTTTTTTCCATTTCCAGGAGTGTATTTTCTGGGTCTCAAGAACAAATAAAGCGAGTTTGGTCTCACACGATCGTTATTTCCGGAATCCATGTTGATTCCTACAGAGTAGCTTCTGGGTTTCCAGAAACGACATTATACGCGAGCAAAAAACATCGTCAGCCCACGCTTCCCGGTAACGGCACCACTCCAAACGCAACCGGCTGTGTCGTAAGCTATTTTAATTATTAATTCCCCATGAATTTATTCGCTACAAACCGCCGATTGACTTCTCCCAGGAGTGTTAACAGAAGTGTGCGCATGGGACGGTGGTTCCCTAGCCCGGCTGCTAGCAGTCTCCAACCAACGGGGGCCCGGGATGATATAAATGTTGCAGGGACTCCACTACTTGTTCTCGGAAGGCAGAGGCAGACGTAAAGGGGTTACGATGTGCTTGGTGGACAATACGGCGATCCTCCTCCGTGATGCTTAGACGTCGTCCACCGGAAACTTGACGACAAGTATGCCTGCCCACACGTTTCCCTGCGGGACGCTGTCACATTCCAATACCCCACAAATCTGGATACCGCACGATGCGACCAGTCTGCCAATTAACAATCCACAATTAGAAAGGCACCTTTCTAACTCTGTCAGAACTTAAAAACGCTGTCTCACCTAAGTATGCTGCACCTCCGTGTCCTTCAGAGTGACACTCAACAGATGACGCCGCTGCAGAATATATTGGGGCATCTAGGATTGCCCGGTCTGAAAACAGAAGTTCAAGCCATGCGGTTACGCCTTCAATAATAAAAACTGACATTAAAACAATAGCTTTTTGACTGCCTTGTTTTTTCTGCTTTTAAATGGTTTAAAAAGACATTGGGTAGATGATAATAATTTTTATAATTTTTTAATTTTTTTTGTTTTTTTTTCTCCCATTCGCTCACACATTCACACTCATACATATTACAGTTAACACATTCTCACACTCATTCATTCGCCTTTTTTTTCAAATAAATAAATAAATAATAGATAAATAAATAAATAATAAACACAATAAAATAAGATTTAAACTAAAATAAAATTAAATTTAATTTAATTTAAAATTATATAAAAAATATGTACACAAGATGTGTAGTCTTGTTATTCGCGTAGATCGTCGGGCCATCTGGTGGAGGCCAGGTAATGCACCCTGTGTCCAAGTTCTCGTACAAGTTCGTTACCTTACTGTTGTGGGTTTTCGTAGGTTTTGGCAGTGGTTCTGAATCGGTCCCTCAAATAGGGTACCCCTGCGAGTTGGTGAAGTTCGTTCGTTGGGAACCGGTATGGCAGGTGGAGTGCCCTTTTCAGAGCACGGTTCTGAATTCTTTGTAGCCGTTGTATGTGGGTTGGAGCAGCATTGCCCCACACAACAGCGGCGTAGTCCAAGATTGGTCGCACCAATGTAAGATACATCACCCCCAGTCTTGATGGTAGTGTTGACGATGGGTTTAATAGTGGGTAAAGCTGTACTATTCTTCTCCTGGCTTTCTCTCGAATGTTTTTTATATGAGGTTGCCATGTCAATCGCCTATCAAGGGTCACACCCAAGTATTTTGCTGTTTTTGACCACGGGACTGGGGTGCCCCTTATCTCAATGGGCTGGATGTCAGGCGGGAGTGGTCTTCTACAAATAGCTATTGCCTGCGTCTTCGTGGCGTTGAAAGACAATCGCCATTTCGTCGTCCATTCACTCAGCTTATTACATGCTTGTTGCAGTCTTGCCTGGAGGTGTGCAGCATTCATACTTCGGGAGTAGATGGCGGTATCATCGGCATATAGAGAGAGGTGTGTTCTGGCCGTCGATGGTAGGTCGGATGTATACAAGATGTATAACAGTGGTCCCAGTACACTGTCCTGAGGTACTCCTGTTCTGATGGGTCTGGTGGACGATGTACCATCTTGAGTGGTCATAACATATGACGCTGTTTACGCCCCTTATATAGCCTATCAGGCCTGACAACGATAATAAACACGAACAACACTAATGCGCTCTGATGGCCGTTCTACCAGTCACAAAAAGTTGCAACCCTAACCGTTTACATACTCACTGATGGTGTGTAAGTGAACGAAGGCACCCGACCACGTCTTCTGGGTGCTTCAACTTTTTTGTCGGCACTATAGATCTCGTGAAACTTGGATTCGTGGATTCTGCACATCAGTGACGAACACAGAACATTTCTTTCTTCTATTTTAATATAAGAGGGTACGTTACTTACATGTGCAGAAACCATGAATCTAGTTTCAAGCGATTTATTTTCGTTATTTATTGATGGCGTATGTGACGAAATCTGATACGAGCGATATAGGCTAACATCCGAATCATTTATTTTAGTACTATTGACAACTGTCGTGTTTACAGCACCTCAACCACCTAAAAATGACTTAACAGTTAAAACTGCTACTGTGGAAGTTGCAGTAAATAGCGCAGTTGATGATGAACGTGTTGTCACTTAAACGACACTGTAAAATGGTTCAAATGGCTCTGAGCACTATGGGACTTAACATCTGAGGTCATCAGTCCCCTAGAACTTAGAACTACTTAAACCTAACTAACGTCCCCCTGCGGGTTCGGGGGTTAGACTAGGCCCGCGGTATTCCTGCCTGTCGTAAGAGGCGACTAAAAGGAGTCTCACATGTTTCGGCCTTATGTGATGGTCCCCTCTCGGGTTTGACCTCCATCTTTCTAAATTATTCCGAAGAGCGAGCCAATTGGGGAAGGGCGCCTTACATGGTGCACTGTATCCGTCGTGCAATTAGACCTTTAGCCGGCTTTCACGTCGTTGCAATGGTGTCCCGCTCGTTTTCGATCTTTAGGGCGGGGATACGTCCCTGGGTGCGATTACCACGCTGCCCTCTGCAGTGTTTCTTTTAACTGCGACGACGACCTTGGACAGTTTTGCACCTAAGATCCAGCACGGTAGCCAGTCCGTTGTGGTGGGGCCGCCATGTACCCTCTTGGTTGTAGCCCCCTGACAACACAGGGATCGCTCTACTGATGCCTGCGCCGTTAACTCCCCACGTATGCCAAGGAGTAGATGCCTATCCTCCTGGGGTATCAGGACTCCCGGCAACGGCCATCCTGCCAGGTGGCCTTTGCTGTGGCTGGGTGGCGCCCGTGGGGAGGGCCCTTGGTCGGAGTAGGTGGCATCAGGGCGGATGACCCGCAATGAAGCGTGGTACATCATCTCTCGCTGGCGGCCAGCCGCCAGCAGTCTCTAAGCGTTCTCGGGCTCAATTTAATGCTCAGAAGTACGATCCGAAAACGTTCCCCTCCCTGGCCACGCCGTGGGAAGAGCGTAAGTCCCAGGATGGAGGTAACAGTTATTCGCCCCGATTCTTAGTTTGCACGAGAGCTGATGGGGAGTCTTTTCTCTCCACAAAGCCTCAGTTCTTCGTCGAGCATTTAGAGGACAAGTTTGGGGAGGTGGAGGGCTTGTCTAAAATGCGCTCTGGCTCAGTACTGATACAAACGGCATCCTCCGCCCAGTCACGCAGGTTACTTGCTTGTGACAAGTTGGGGGATGTTAACGTTACTATTACTCCCCATAAGAGTTTAAATATGGTCCAGGGTGTTATTTTCCATAGGGACCTCCTTTTGCAGTCTGATGACGAGCTGCGCGCCAACTTAGAACGTAGAGGTGTTCATTTCGTCCGGCGCGTTCATCGGGGTCCGAGGGACAATCAGGTTGCTACCGGTGCCTTCATCTTGGCCTTCGAGGGTGATACGTTACCGGACAAGGTCAAGGTGATGGTCTACCGATGTGACGTCAAGCCCTATATCCCTCCCCCGATGCGGTGCTTCAAGTGCTGGAAGTTCGGCCATATGTCTTCCCGCTGCACTTCCAGCCTCACATGTCGAGATTGCGGACGCCCATCTCATCCCGATACTCCATGTGCCCCGCCTCCCATCTGCGTCAACTGCGGGGAGCACCATTCACCTTGCTCGCCAGACTGCAGAATATTCCAGAAAGAGCGCAAAATCATGGAATATAAGACCCTGGACAGACTGACTTATACTGAGGCCAAACGGAAATACGACCGATTACATCCAGTGAGAATGACAACTTCCTACGCCGCTGCTACAACACCTGTGCTAGCCCCATCAGTTTCGCGCCTTCCGGCCGGATCGACGAGTGGTACAACTCCTCCTGCCCCCTTGCCAGTGGGGGGGCTCTACCCACCGGATTGCTCCTGTGCCACCTACCTCAGGAGCAACACCATCCCCCCCATCGGGGACGTCGGTCCCCGCTTCTAAGCCGGAGAAGTGTCCAACTTCTTCGGCTTCTCACGCTCGCAAGCGGTCCCTTGGGTCCCTCCCTTCCCAGGTCTCCACCGGCGGGCAGGCTGACGATCGACAGTGGCGTAAGTGCCCACAATCTGCAGGTCGAAGGGCTTCCCGATCCTCCTCAGTCCCGGAGACTGAATCGGTGAAGCCCTCCCAGCCGGTTAAACCCAAGGAGCAGCGTGAGAAATCAAAGAAGAGCAGCTCTAAGCCCAAGGAACGCGCGGTGGTAGCCACCCCATCGCAACCTTCTAGCTCTGCGTCTGCGGACGAGGTGGAGATTCTGGCGTCCGCTGAGGACCTCGATCTCGCCGGTCCCTCAGACGCCGTGAATAGCAATAGCACTAGCACGGGTGCTCAATCGGAGGCAGCAGGTGACCCAGCGGCGTAATCTGCCGTCTCAGTCCCGGCACGCCTTTCTCAGCCATGGACAAAACCATCCTCCAGTGGAACTGCAGCGGTTTCTTCCACCATCTAGCTGAGCTCCGCCAACTTCTCAGCCTTCACCCTTTCCTCTGCATTGCTCTGCAGGAAACTTGGTTTCCAGCAATGCGCACCCCCGCCCTCCGTGGCTATCGGGGTTATTATAAGAACCGAGCAGCTTATGAAAGGGTGTCTGGTGGCGTCTGCATCTATGTCCTTAACTCTCTTCACAGCGAGTCTGTCCCTCTACAAACAGCTCTAGAGGCTGTCGCTGTTAGGGTGTGGACGCCGCAGGCTCTTACCGTCTGCAGTCTTTACCTTCCACCGGAGGGTGATGTCGCGCAGCATGTCCTGGCTGCGCTGATAGCCCAATTGCCGCCACCTTTCTTATTACTGGGCGACTTTAACGCCCATAACCCTCTGTGGGGTGGGTCAGTGGCAACAGGTCGAGGCGCCACCGTTGAGCATTTATTGTCGCAGCTCGATCTCTCGATTTTGAATGATGGTGCCTCCACACACTTCAGTGTAGCGCATGGCACCTACTCCGCCATTGACCTTTCAATCTGTAGCCCTAGCCTCTTCCCATCTGTCCACTGGAGTGTGCATGACGACCTGTGTGGTAGTGACCACTTTCCGATTTTTCTGTCACTACCACAGCGTCACTCTTCTGGGCGCCCTAGCAGATGGGCTATGAATAAGGCTGACTGGGACTTGTTCTCCTCCACTGCCGCTATTGAGCCTCTCTCAACTGATGCCATTGATGCGGTGGTTACATCGGTCACCGCCGGCATCGTCACTGCCGCCGAGTCTGCCATTCCCCGTTCTTCTGGGTCCCCTCGGCGGAGGGCTGTGCCTTGGTGGTCGCCTGAGATCGCTGAAGCGATTAAAGATCGCCGGCGGGCGCTCCAGCGTCACAAGCGACATCCCTCCATGGACCACCTTATCGCCTTCAAACGGCTGAGTGCGCGGGCCCGCCTCCTTATCCGCCAAGGCAAGAAGGAGTGCTGGGAGCGGTATGTGTCCACCATTGGACTCCATGTCACTCCATCGCAGGTCTGGGCCAAAATTCGACGGGGCTTCGGCTATCGGACCCCTGCCAGCGTCCCTGCGCTCTCACTGAATGGAGCAGTTTGTACTGACTCCGACGTCATTGCAAACCGCTTAGCAGAGCATTTTGCTATGAGTTCCGCTTCTGCGAATTACCCCCAGGCCTTCCGCTCCGTTAAAGAGCGGATGGAACGTCGGAGCCTTTCTTCTCGCACCAACGCTTCTGAACCCTACAACGCTCCATTCAGTGAGTGGGAATTTCAGAGTGCCCTTGCCGCTTGCCCTGATACCGCTCCCGGGCCAGATCGCGTCCACTGTCAGATGCTGAAACACCTTTCAGTGGACTGCAAGCGACGCCTCCTCGACCTTTACAACCGTCTCTGGGTCGAGGGTGAGTTTCCGTCGCAATGGCGGGAAAGTATTGTCATCCCCATTTTGAAACCTGGAAAGAACCCTCTGGAGGTGGACAGCTACCGTCCCATTAGTCTCACCAACGTTCTTTGCAAGTTGCTTGAACGGATGGTGAGCCGGCGCTTAAATTGGGTGCTGGAGTCTCGGGGCCTTCTGGCTCCGTCTCAGGGTGGGTTCCGTAAAGGCCGCTCCGCCACCGACAATCTGGTGAGCCTTGAGTCGGCCATCCGTACAGCCTTTGCCCGCCGTCAGCACCTGGTCGCTGTCTTTTTCGACATGCGGAAGGCGTACGATACGACATGGCGTCATCACATCCTTTCTACGCTTCATGGATGGGGTCTTCGGGGCCCTCTGCCGATCTTTATCAGAAATTTTCTGTCGTATCGTACCTTCCGCGTGCAAGTCGCGGCCTCGTATAGTTCCTCCCTCGTCCAGGAGAACGGGGTACCCCAGGGCTCTGTCCTCAGTGTCTGCCTGTTTTTAATTGCAATAAACGGTCTCGCTGCGGCAGTAGGAAATTCTGTCTCCGCTTCCCTGTATGCTGACGACTTCTGTCTTTACTATAGTTCTATTAGCATTGCAGCAGCTGAATGTCAGCTACAGGGCGTAATCCGCAAGGCGCAGTCTTGGGCTGTAGCGCGTGGTTTTCAGTTTTCGGCTGCCAAGACCCGCGTTATGCATTTCTGCCGGCGCCGAACGGTCCATCCTGAGCCGCGGCTTTATCTTGCCGACGAACTTCTTGCTGTGGTGGAGACCCACAGGTTCTTGGGTGTCCTTTTTGATGCCCGGTTGACTTGGCTGCCTCATATCCGGCAGCTTAAACAAGCGTGTTGGCAGCATCTCAACGCCCTGCGTTGTTTGAGCCACACCCGCTGGGGCGCCGACCGATCTACCCTGTTGCGGCTCTACCAGGCGTTAATCCAGTCTCGCCTGGATTATGGGTGCCTAGCTTATGGCTCAGCATCCCCATCTGCGTTGCGGGTGCTGGACCCAATTCTCCACAGCGGGATACGCCTTGCCACTGGTGCTTTCCGCACCAGCCCTGTGGACAGCGTCCTAGTGGAGGCAGGTGTACCTCCACTGCGGTTCCGACGCCAACGTTTGCTGGCCGCTTATGCTGCCCATGTTTTTAGCTTGCCCGGGCATCCAAATTATCGTGTCCTGTTCCCGCAGTCAGTCGTCCATCTGCCAGACCGTCGGCCCCGGTCGGGTTGTCCGATCGCCGTACGCATCAAGGAGCTTCTCTGCGGGCTTGGGTTTTTCCCAGTTCCACCTCCTTTCCGGGCGCCTCTGCGTACACCCCCGTGGTGTGTTCCTCGCCCTTGCCTTCGGCTCGACTTGGCACAGGGCTCGAAGGACTCGGTCCCTCCAGAGGCCTTCCGCCGCCGCTTTTATTCCATCCTGGCCACGTATCAGGGCTCTGGAATTGTTTACACCGACGGTTCGATGGTTGCTGGTCGTGTCGGGTATGCGCTAACTCTAGGGGACCATTCCGAACAACGGTCCTTGGCGGCTGGCTGCAGCGTTTACACTGCTGAGCTAGTCGCCATCTTTCGTGCCCTAGAGTATATCTGCTCTTGCTCAGGTGAATCCTTCGTTATCTGTAGCGATTCCCTGAGCGGTTTACGAGCTCTCGACCAGTGTTTTCCTCGTTCTCGTCTGGTGATGGCTATCCATGAGTCCCTGCATACTCTAGCGCGTTGCGGTCGCTCTGTGGTCTTTGTGTGGACCCCCGGTCATGTCGGTATCCCGGGCAATGAACATGTTGACCGCCTGGCGAAAGAGGCCACGAGTAAACAGTCTCTGGACGTTGGCCTCCCAGAGACTGATTTGCGGGCAGTCCTCCGCCGAAACGTTTTTGCGCTTTGGGACGCTGAATGGCGCAATCGGATCATGCCCAATAAACTCCGTGCCATCAAGGAGACGACGACTGTGTGGCGGTCATCCCTGCGAGCCAACCGCAGGGACTCTGTCGTCCTTTGTCGACTCCGCATTGGCCACTCCCACCTGACACACAGTTATTTACTGCGCCGGGAGGACCCTCCTGTATGTCGCTGCGGGGCGGCTTTGACAGTGGCCCACATTTTGTTGGCCTGCCCCCTTTTAGCTGTGGTCAGGCAGACATTTGCGCTGCCTGATACGCTCCCTGCCCTCTTATGTGATGACCCTGGTATGGCTGACTTAGTTTTCCGTTTTATTCGGGCAGGGGGTTTTTATTATTTACTCTGAGTGTTTGTACTGTTCGTTTGTGTTGATTCTGGCCATTGGCCTACGATTTTACGCTGAGTTTTTAATGTGTTCTCGGTGGTTGGCTTTTCCTTTTTATCTCTATGGTCGGCCAACCACTGTCACACTCTGTGTGATTTTAATTTGTTTCGTCTGATCTCTGTAGGGGTATTTCTTGTCCTGTGTCGTCTGACGTCTTTCCTGTTGTTCGTTTTTTATTCTCTTTGGGTGGTTTTACTTTTTTGGAAAAAGGGACCGATGACCGTCGCAGTCTGGTCCCTTTCATCCCCCCCAAACCAACCAACCTAACTAACGTAAGGGTATCACACATATCCATGCCCGAGACAGGATTCGAACCTGCGACCGTAGCGGTCGCGCGGCTCCAGACTGAAATGCCTAGAACCGCTCGGCCACAACGGCCGGCAAACGACACTGTAATCCCAAAGCAAATGTAACTGTGTATAAGCGGTCTGTGGACATTTTGTCGTGCTTTACGTCAAGAAGTTTGTAGTGTTGAGAGACAAAGTGAAATGAACCCAAAAACATCAGCTCCAAACGCAAGAATACTTGAAAAATGTGCTCGCAAAGGACAGTTCCAGATGTAACCGAAAATCAGACAAACGATACGCGTATGGTAAAATAAAAAGGAATAAGCTGCAAGGACATATTTAAAATAACTTTAACAACTGTAAAGCAATTAGTTACGGACTCTATCGTTTTAGAAATAAAGAACTGAAACACCGAAGTGTTTCATGGAAATGAAGTGCTAACAAGTGTCTGATACTCGTATTTCATCAAGCGACGGAATCCACATCCGCTGTGACCAGCCACTATTGCAAGCGGTTACACAAAACTAAAGCCCGACTTTGGCAATAATTATGAGTTAATCAGAATTTTATATGACGTCGATACAAATAAACGGGAGGTGTGTACTGTGACCATAATATCATCTATTATATTCTGTTAATCGTTTTACTGGGGAACATGCTATAACGAATGGCTATCGCACGCTGGCGAGTGCCTCGTTGCAGATTAGAAAAATAGATTTCCATTAAATGCTTGCCTCAGAACTACATTGACAATCTTTTACTCAACCGATTCGGTATTGCACCATCTTCTCGGCATCTGTATCATCCAAAATAAAGTAGAAACAACTACAGAAATATATGAAAATATACCATTTGCGTATAGACTATAATTGAAGCGATGTTTACACAAATATTATTATAACTTAAGTGTCGTAGCATTTAGACATGGAAAACCATGTAATATTCGTGCAAATACAATCTCCACAAATATGAACATACAGAAAGGCAAAAATTCAAATGGCTCCAAGCACTATGGGACTTAACATCTGAGGACATCACACACATCCATGCCCGAGGCAGGATTCGAACCTGCGCCCGTCGCAGCAGCGCGTTTCCGGACTGGAGCGCTTAAGCGCCTAGAACCGCTCCTCCACAGCGGCCGGCTACAGAAAGGCAACAAGTGATGTAACACAGAAGAGGTTCCTTTAGAACAGCAGATAACCATTGATTGTCATCAGGTATACAGGGTGATTCACGAAGGCATGCAAATATTTTAATACGTTATTCTATAAGTAAAACTAAAGCAAAAACTTCATATAAACACAGGTCCGCAAAGGTTTATATACGGCCAATAAAAGATTTTGTCTGAAATTTAGCAACTTCGCTAATATGAAGCCAGCGCAAAAAATGACTCTGAGCACTATGGGACTCAACATCTTAGGTCATAAGTCCCCTAGAACTTAGAACTACTTAAACCTAACTAACCTAAGGACACCACACACACCCATGCCCGAGGCAGGATTCGAACCTGCGAACACAGGGTAATTCACGAAGATATGCAGATATTTTAACGTGTTATTCCCCAAGTGAAACTAGTTTAGTTACGGAGTTACGACTAATAAAAGATTTTCCCTGAAATTTAACAACTTCGCTGATATGAAGCCATCGCAAGACTGTACGAGGTTAAAGTACGATTTCCATTTATTTTGTTGTTATTGATCTGGTGAATCTAATAAAACATGCCCCAGACGTGTATCTGCAGTAGTTTTCCAGAACATCCAGAGAAGCAAAGATTATTATACAAGTAAATTTGTTTACTTTCCATTCCGAATGTAGAAACGTTTTTGTCATTGTTGGCAAACGTTAGTGAGTTGTTTCAGTCATTCCCAAACTCTTTTTCAGAGTTATTTTTCTGTATTTTTCAGTGAAAAAACACAGTAACAACAGTGTATTTCCGGTTTAACATGAATTCACGTGTGCTATGGTATTAATGAAAGCAGATTATCTGACACATTCATGCAGTTTCAACTACCGTTACTGCCGCCATCATTTTTCCGAAATTAAATTCTCTACCACTTCTTTTGACAACTTTGTGCAACTGTCTGGAATTTAAAAAACAAATTGGGCCAAGTCATAACTAAAATAACATTTTACGAAATTACGTCTTTGCTTCTTTGGATGTTCTGGAAAACTACTGCAGATACACGTCTGGGACATTTTTTATTTGATTCACCAAATAAATAACAACAAAATAAATGGAAATCGTACTTTAACCTCGTACAGTCTTGCGATGGCTTCATATCAGCGAAGTTGTTAAATTTCAGGGAAAATCTTTTATTAGTCGTAACTCCGTAACTAAACTAGTTTCACTTGGGGAATAACACGTTAAAATATCTGCATATCTTCGTGAACTACCCTGTGTATATGATACATGAGTGAGAATCAAAAGTCATTGACACAACACATCGACGAAGCAGAGACACAACTCGTGCTATTTCATACATTCAATTTCGAAACATTATTTCACATACATACTTATTGTCAGTCGGTTGTGACAGATACCGAGAAGAGGACACAATACCGAAACCGGTTGTACTAAAAAATTATTACTACACCTCTGCATTTGCTGTTGCAAATCTCCTGAAAAGAACGGTAGGTAGGAGAAATGTTTTAAAAATATCAGTTAACGAATGTAAGCACTCGCGGTTTTCCATTGCGATACAGTGGCCTCCAGAGCCTGAATTTGAACCATATCAAAATATAAGCAGCGTCGAATCTAATTAACAGAGTTTAAGAAACTTATGAGGCCAGATAATCACGTTCTGGCAGACTGTCAGATCTAATGGGTGCTACCGACGGCAAACAAAATGAAACGTTCCCCCCAGTCACTCTCAGTCACATTCCCTGACCATGTTTCAATTTACCAGAAATAACAGAAATACTAATATCCGCCAGTGGGCCTCACGTTTTGGCCGAGTGGCGCTCTTTTCGGGCTGCTGAACCGGAACGAGGCTAGCCCAGTGGAAACCGCCAGAGCGATAATTCTCCCTGTCGCCAACTTATCGCCTACACTCTTTACAGCCGATCGAATTCCTCTGATCTGGTGCAATTACACGTGCTCATTGGCCCGGCTCTGCACTTGCGCTCTGTGCAATGTTTATCTAGAGTATGAGGACAGCATCTAAAAAAAAGCATTGAGAACAGCGAGAGTGGCCATTTAGATAACCCAGTCCTGAAAACCCAGTGGTCAGCCTAGCTGTTTGACAGTCGACTGAGAACGAATGAATTATGTATTTGGCATCTGTCAGGTGACAGCGGCACTGTTGTATGATTTTTTATACCTACCTGGTCAGGTTGTCAGACTAGCGTATAACACTGCAGCGAAGTTTGTGTCTTGAGTGCCATACTCGACAAACTATACAGGGGAGGTCAAAACGGATTTTACAATTTTTGGAATGATATATAAATTTATTGAGATGACTAACAGAATCGATAGATGTGTCATTTTGTAGGAAAAGGCCTCAAGTTTCACATAAAAGTGTCAAGTGTCATTTTCGTGACTACCGTTTGTGGTGACGCAAACATCCCACCGGTAATCAATTTCCTCCGACACTAGTTGCAGCAAATCGGCCACAACTTGTGCAGCGGCAGCTTAGATTCGATTTTTCAGGTCGTCTGAATTGTTTTCAGGGGAGGAACATACACTCGATCTTTAATGAAACCCGGGAGAAATAAATCCGGTGGTGTCATGTCTAGTGAGAGAAGTCGCCGTGCGATTGATCCTTACACGTCCAGTTCACCGACCTGGGAAGCGACTATCGAGGAAACCTCAAACCTCCGTGAGGAAATGAGGTGGTGCACCGTCTTGCCGGTTGTAAACTTCGCATCTCGGTCATCTTCATCGATCTGTGGAACTAAAAAGTTTCCAAGCAGATCCAGATACACAGTACCAGTGACAGCCCAACACTGCATTTTATTCTGCGTGCTGTGGTATTCTCACCCAACACATGCTCCTGGTGGCGGAATGGGGTACTGATGAGCTACGTCAATGAAACTTGAGGTTGTTTGCTACAAATTGACACATCTACCGATTCTGTAAGTTATTTCAATAAATATCTATATCACTCCAAAGTCGTAATGTCCTATTTCACTCACCCTCTACAATGCACTTTCGTCCAAGAGTGTGAACGACATCAGAGAAGCGTACACGAGGATGGTGCCATTCACACAATGAGTACTCTAGCTGAACACTATGGAAGCGAATATTTATGGTAGCATCTCACTCCTCTGAACAGTATGTTTCCGTCGTAGCCAGTCTAGACTTCATTTCGGCAGTTTTCGTCCCTCCACCTTCATCAGTCTCATTAGAGACTGAACATCACCTCGGATTGGCTTGCATTGGGGAAGAATATGGCCGCGCCTGTCATCGTAAAAATCGGACAGACGTAACAGTACGAAAGGAGAGGATAGGAGATGACCAAAGCTTAAGTAGAGAAAATCGCCACGAAAAACTTAAGCCCGCATGGCTAGATTGGAGTTTAAGTACTACTTCCTCTTAATGTGTATACTGTGCGTTATTCAGTAGGACACCTCGCACAGTGGTTAATGTTTGTGTTATTATGAAGACGAAACCAAATGAAAGTAAGTGAAAGAGTTAACCTCGGTTTCAGAACATAAGACACTCTTCTTGGAAAACACCAACAGATTTATGGATCTTAGGATTCCAATCCACTGAACATATGATTTTTAATTAGGAATTTAGTGCTATAATTAAATGATAATCTTCTCAAACTGCCTCAAACAGACTTTCGATCTATGTTAGCTCTGAGTATTAATCCGATTTCCACTACTATCTACCTCGCTTTCTCCGCAAGGCGTAAAATATCAGCTAAGTTCGTACCTTTTCTTGCCTGTGATTAAAGTGGGATACGTATTGACCAGCCAGAACATTATGATCACCTACCTAATAGTCGCTGGAGGGAATTCGCACCACATCTGCGGACACAGGTCACCTAATTTCCGTAAATTCCGCGAAGGGATGGGGGGGGGGGGGCGGGGGAGGGGAGGATGATCTCTGACGCCACTTTCAAACACATCCCAGATGTATTCGATCGGGCTCAGATCACGCGATCTGAGGGGGGGGGGGGCAGCACTTCAACTGGAACTCGCCACTGTGTTCCTCGAACCATTCCATCACAGTCCTGGCCTTGTGACATGGCGCATTATCTTGCTGAAAAAGTCACTGCCGTCGGGAAACATTATCATCACGAAGGGGTGTACGTGGTCTGCAAACAATGTATGTTACTCCTTGGTCGTCATGATGCATCAGTTGCGCTGGACCCACGGATGCCCATGTGAATGTTCCCCAGAGCACAATGGAGCCGCCGCCAACTTATGTTCGTCCCGCAGTACAGGTGTCAAGGCGCTGTTCCCTTGGAAGGCGACGGATTCGTGCTCTCCCGTCGGCATGATAAATAAGGTATCGCGTTTCATCACACCATCCAGCGCTCTGCCACTGCGCCAACGTCCAGTGCAGATGGTCACGTGCCCGTTGCAGTAGTAGATGTTGTTGCGTTAACACTGGTAGTCGGCTGCGGAGGCCCATGGTTACGAGTGTTCACTGCCTGTCCTGTTTTACAAATCTGCCCAGCCTACCACGTCCGACATCTATAATGAAGGGTGGTCGCTCAGCCCCACGGCGTCTGGACGTGGTTTCACCTAGGTTTCGCCACTTCTTGAACACACTCCCCACGACACTCCTCGAACACCCGACAAGTCGTGCAGTTTCCGAAATGCTCCTGCCGGGCCTGTGGGCCATCGCAATCTGCCCTCGGTCAGACTCACAAGGAGAGTCGATGACGTTCGGATCATGGATTTAACTTCAGACTTTCTACACCTGTAGTAGGCCATTAAAGCAACATAATGTGCAAGCAGTAAGGTGAACTACTCTCGCGATTCCGAGAAAATAGCAACAGAAGTTTTACACGTCTATTACGTAACTGATGTATCTGTGCGGAGATGCCTGAGAGCATTCATGGTGGTCACGTAGTTGGCGTTTGAGTTTCGTAAGACGAACGTGTATGAGGCGAAGCTTCGACTCCCGCTCAGACCTACATTTTTGTAGTGCAAGTGTAAATTCTGTGGTATTTAAAAAAATTGCACCAACACCATTCGTTCTTGCTACATTAGCAACGTCACACGGTTACGCAGGTTAACTGACTAATCGGACCTGCCTCTGTGTCTGCAGGCCGAAGAGTCGAGGCGCAAAGAAGTTCCGGGTACCTTACCAGATGGCATGTATAAGGACATTTTCACGCAATTTCGGTGCATGGATCCTGAGAAGCCGGCCGTGGTGGACTAGCGGTTCAGGCGCTACAGTCCGGAACCGCGCGACCGCTACGGTCGCAGGTTCGAATCCTGCCTCGGGCATGGATGTGTGTGATGTCCTTAGGTTAGTTAGCTTTAAGTAGTTCTAAGTTCTAGGGGACTGATGACCTCAGATGTTAAGTCCCATAGTGCTCAGAGCCATTTGAACCATTTTTTTGATCCTGAGAAATCAGTACCCAGAACAACCACCTCTGGCCGTAATAACGGCCTTGATATGCCTGGGCATTGAGTCAAACAGAGCTTGGATAGCGTGCACAGGTACAGCTGCCCATGCAGCTTCAACACGATACCACAGTTCATCACGAGTACTGAGTGGCGTATTGTGACGAGCCAGTAGCTCGGCCACCATTGAACAGACGTTTTCAATTGGTGAGAGATCTGGAGAATGTGCTGACCAGGGCAGCAGTGGAACCTTTTTCTGTATCCAGAAAGGCCCGTAAAGAACCTGCAACATGCGGTCGTGCATTATCCTGCTGAAATGTAGGGTTTCGCAGGGATCGAATGAAGGGTAGAGCCACGGGTCATAACACATCTGAAATGTAACGTCCATTGTTCAAAGTGCCGTCAATGAGAACAAGAGGTGACCGAGACGTGCAACCAGTGGCACCCCATACCATCACGCCGAGTGATACGCCAGTATGGCGATGACGAATACACGCTTCCAATGTGCGTTCACCGCGATGTCGCCAAACACGTATGCGACCATCATGATGCTGTAAACAGAACCTGTATTCATCCGAAAAAAATACGTTTTGCCATTCGTGCACCCAGGTTCGTCGTTGAATACACCATCGCAGGCGCTCCTGTCTTTGATGCAGCGTCAAGGGTAACCGCAGCCATGATCTCCGAGCTGATGGTCCATGCAGCTGCAAACGTCGTCGAACTGTTCGTGCAGATGGTTGTTGTCTTGCAAACGTCCCCATCAGTTGACTCAGGGTTCGAGACGTGGCTGCGATCCGTTACAGCCATGTGGATAAGATGCCTGTCATATCGGCTGCTAGTGATACGAGGCCGTTGGGATCCAGCACGGCGTTCCGTATCACCCTCCTGAACCCACCGATTCCATATTCTGCTAACAGTCATTGGATCTCGACCAACGCGAGCAGCAATGTCGCAATACGATAAACCGCAATCGCGATAGGTACAATGCGACCTTTATCAAATTCGGAAACGTGATGGTACGCATTTCTCCTCCTTACACGAGGCATCACAACAACGTTTCACCAGGCAACGCCGGTCAACTGCTGTTTGTGTATGAGAAATCGGTTGGAAACTTTCCTCACGTCAGCACGTTGTAGGTGTCGCCACCGACGCCAACCTTGTGTGAATGCTCTGAAAAGCTAATCATTTGCATATAATAACATCTTCTTCTTGTTGGTTAAATTTCGCGTCTGTAGCACGTCATCTTCGTGGTGTAGCATTTTTAATGGCCAGTAGTGTAGATGCGTAAACTTCTCTTGTGATCTTCTCGGAATTGCCAGAGTAGTGCACCTTACTACTTGCACATTATGTTGTTTTAATGGCCTACCAAAGGCGTAGGATCCGTGAAGTAAATTTGTGACCTCAACACCAGACAGATCGTGCGCCTTTCCCGTTCTAACGTGGACAGCTCACTGATACTACATGCACCGTGCGTCCGTCTAATAAGCAGCCATTCCTCGCTGAGTGAAGCTGCTATCGCCTGGAAGCGTTTATATTGATAGTGGGTCGGTGGTCGTAATGTTCTGGCTGATCACTGCAGAACTTAAATAGCACTATACTCTTCTTCGTTAACGCCGTGGTAGATTTGGAGTTGATAAACTCGACCATCCAAGTCTGCAAACCATCTTAGTTACCGAAGAAGTTCTCTTAAAAATTGTTTACAGAACAGAAAAGGGGGAAGTTGGAGGGTAAATCGAGGAGAATATGGGATATATGGAATCACTTGCAAACCATCTTTCTGAACAGTCCGTTTTCTTACATTACTGTAGTGGAGATGCTTGCTATAGTATTGCAGTAGCTCTAGATACGGTCTTGTCGGCGGTCTGTGTCTATTTACATCCGTAAAGCGTCTGAGCTGTTCTCAATAAATGTCGTCAATTATTTTCTTCATTTTTGTGGCAATAGTGTCCGTAGTTGCTTTATAATTTTATAATGCTTGAAGGTATTTCCGGTCTGTTGCAACAACAGACTAAAAATACCCTCAAGAGTCATCAATTACGACTACAATCCTGGGACAAAATTCATTACATCTTCTGTGAATGCATTTAGAATTTTTAAGGTGCACTGCTGTTTTTCTTTGGACTCAGCTATTAAATACTTTTGGATGTTGGTATAAAGGCCCCATTTCTTGTTACCAATAAATATTTTCTATAGAACTGGGTCTGTTTATGAGTAATTTCAATGAGGCAAACACCGCAATCTAAAACAGTGAAATAGTTTCTTGCTAGTGTAAATGTCCCACAACGCAAAACGAGAAGCGGAACCACAGCCACAATACCGGTGCGTATATTCAGTACGATCACATGCTTGAAGCACATTATCTGCAATGACAGACAAGAGGTAATCACTCGTGTCAAAACTTTTCGACAGACAAATGGAGCCACAAGCGCTCTTAGGGTGATATGCATTGGGTCGTTGCAGAGCTATCATTCAATAATCAGAACATTGTCCAGCTAAAAAAATATGCAGGATGACAGTATTAAGAATACTGTCCTGTCGTCGTCCTCCAATTACAACGGTAAAAACTTTCTAAAGACACGAACGCATAAATATTCCTTTATTTACAACAAATAGACTTTGCTGTCAATTTTAGGCCTTCAAAAAATTTGTGTTGTAAAACATGTTCATTTTTGAGTTGGAGACTCGCGCCAAGCTGTCACGTTCGCGGATAAATTGTAGCACATTAGATAAAGATTTGTCATAATAAAACATTTAAAAGCAAAAAGCATCTTGGGCACAGACCCATGTCCATTGATGGATCTCTCACAGATGACTCAATCCAACTACAATGAGGCTACTGTTCCACAGACTGCTGTACTGAAACTGCTTTCCAATGGAAGAACATAATCTGCAACATTTTCCACTGCGATGTGTTCTTCACAAAGTGAATTACCTATTACATACGTGACTTACGCAGATGAAAATTTGTTTATGTAATTTAGCCTGACGTAACAACAGGAAAAGAGACGAGACAAAGTGAACTAAGTAATTTTGACTACCGAAAACTAACAAGGTTTTCGACTCGTCGAAAGAATACTTCGAAAGAGCATATCGTCTCCGAGGAAGACTGCACTAATTAATAATTATCTAGTCAGCTAAATTGGTGATGGAGGGTAGCAATAGTTTGAAGTCAGTAATGTAAAACAGAGAATGCCTAAATCAGTGGAGCAAGGTAATGAAACACAAGCGTAGAATTAAAAACACAAAGTCCCAAAAGTACTGAAACTTGGCCCCAAATAATAAATGTTTGCACAGACCTGAATAGTTAGCAGATGATGTGCCCTATAAACACTGCTATTTTGGTTCCTCTTATTCCACTAACTGGTACGTAGCTATTGCAGATTTGGAATGCTCTGAATTGCGTCTGGATCTTAACAAAAATACACTGAACGAGACGCTGCGGTGGTGAAGTCACTGCAGTTGTGTTCGGGAGGGGCTGGGCTCAAAAATCCGTCCGGCTAACCTAGTTTCAATTTTCCATGGTTACCGAAGATCACATCACAGGATTGGAGGATAGTATCTTAAGCAAAGCCACAGACGATTTTCTTGGCCATTCCGAGCTCTATATTCGTCTCTAATAACTTTGACAACGACGCTCCGTTATACATATCTCCTTCGTTCACTGTTCAGGTATGTTGATAATTTTTACTTCTGGACTGTCTAATTACAACAAAACGAAATGTAAGTTTCGTGCCATACGTCTTTCGCCTTTTTTCTTTGTAAGGCATCTTCAGGGTCAGGTTCCGTGGACGTTGTTCTACATGTTGCGTTTTTGTCCCATTTTTGGCGCGTAAAAAATTGAACAGAAACACAACATGCAGAACAACATCCACGGATCTTGCCACCGAAGATGCCCTACAAAGAATAAAAGTGAAAGGCATATGACACGAAAACTGTGTTTCAATCAGTTGTAATTCGACGGTAAGAAAGGAAAAATTGTCAACATACCATAATATCGCAAGAGGGCTAAAAGTTGAAGATGCTCCTTAGTTTAGTTCGAAAACAAGACTTGATGAGATTTTGTAGCGCCAATATGGTCAATGTTAAATACGTCAAGTTTATGTAACTTTATCTCTGGAGCCAATGCAGATAACTATCTAAAAATTTTTACAGGTAACTTATCCATGTTATTTGTGTCCAATGATACAGAATTAAAAAAAGAGATACAAAAGAACCAGAGATATAATTTTTTTAAATTTAGTTTTTACTGTGAATTACTATCTATTCAGATCACTACCAAGACTGTGTTTCAGTAGGTATAGTATGCCCAATAAATAATAAACCATATTACAAAGTTTAATTTAACCATCACAAATATTTTTTGATGTATAAGTACATATAGTATAAAAAAAGTTATTTTCAGAGAATGAAGACGACATCGACTCGCTACTCTGGATTAGATGTTCCCAAACCTTACCTCTGACAGAAAACTTTGAAATCCTGGTACTGTGATGGAACGCCTTGCTTATTTTGGTGGTTAATCATCTTTTTTTAAATATGAAAAAGTTATTTTATTCACTGATTCCTGCAATTTTCGATAGTAACTAATAACACAAATCATAATAAAATTTAAAAAAATAATTTGTATCGTCAAAATGTCGAAAAATAACCCCCATGTTATTAACAGTTTTTCACAGAGCATTCATTTATTTCCCACGGAATACTGGTTTGGGAAACCCTGCTCTACAGAAGCAAAGCTGAAGATCACGACGCAGAGCCACGACATTCGGCGATCGCCTAAAGTGTCGCCAACCTGCTTTATCTCTCTCAATTTATGCCCAGTATCAATTCCAATCCTCCAGTGGATATACGACATCGCCAAACAACTACTTGGCAAGAAAATCCAAAAATCGGAGTTTTCTTAGTGTTCTATAAATTTACAACTGGGATCTGAAATGGAGCCGTAAAAACCGGATGGACTGGGAATAAATCGGGTGAGTTAGTAACCCTATTCGCACGGGTTGCTTATAATTCCGAGAGAGCCCTTTTTTGAGTAATCAGTCTTCTGTCTGGTTTAATGCGGCAAACCGTGAATTACTCTACATTTTTACCCTCTATAGCTCCCTCTAAGACCCTATTTTTGTCAGTGTTTCCCACATATTCCTTTCCTCCCTGATTCTACGGAGAACCTCCTTATTTCTTACTTTAGCACTCCAACTAATTTTCAACATTCTTCTGTAGCACCACATACTAAATGCTTCTATTCTCTTCTGTTCCGATATTCCCACACTCCTTGTTTCACTTCCAAACAGTACTGTACTCCAAATGTAGAAATTTCTTTCTCAAGGCCTATGTTTGATATTAGTAGTTGTCTGATCAGGAATACCCTTTTTCCCTGTGCTAATCTGCTTTTTATGTCCTCTTTGCTCCGTCCGTCATTAGTTATTTTGCTGCCTAGGTAGCAGAATTCCTTAACTTCTACTATTTCATGATCACCAAACCTGTTGCTAAGTTTCTCGTTACTCCCATTTCTGCTACTTCTCATTACTTTCGTCGTTCTTCGATTTACTCTCAATCCATATTCTGTACTCATTAGACTGTTCAATCCACTGAACAGCTCCTGTTATTCCTCTTTACTTTCATAGAGGACAGCAATGTCTTGAGCGAATCTTAACACTGATATCCTTTGACTTCGAATTTTAATCCCAATCTTGAACCTTTCGTTCATTTCCGGCCTTGCTTCTTCGACGCAGAACAGCAGGGGCGAAAGACTAAATCCTTGTCTTACACGCTTCTTAATCAGTGCACTTCGTTGTCACCTTACTTATTCAAGCACTCTCGTACTTAGTATTAAGCTACGTTTCTTAACTTTGTAGTTCAGCAGACCGTCATACTAAGAAAAACCGCTTTTTAGGTAAACTGACATTGGCGATACTTCAAGCTTCTGCGTGAGCCGGTAGCGGGGTATTCCCCGTTCGGCCTATGAGTCACTGGAAGGGCACAGAAGAAAGTCGATACGTGCGGCGAGCTCACGCAGTCAAATTTGAGACTCCGGAAACCTGTCGGAAACCTACGGCAGACGTTCCGAGTGTGCGGTACAATACTTTGATTTCTATTCGGCTGGCACTGAGTCTAATCTTAAATTCCGGTTTAACCCCAGATTACTAAATTCTCGTAACATTTACGAGTGCAGCAGGATATAAAACAGGACATTTTGCACGTAATTTGGTGTGTAACATACCACTGAAGCTTTAATAATTGTAATTAACTAATCTATAACCCATAAGTTAAGTCTTCCTTTGAATAAAATGTGGAGTAGTAATATTTACGTTGGTTCAATAACAATGTAATATTTTCCCCCATTTAATGTTCTTGGGTTAAAGACGGAAAACTGCACTCGCTTGGCTTTATTTCTAAACTGATCCGTAGCCATATAATTTGCGTTATATCTTTGCAGTTCAGAGATAGGTATCAGTTCAAAGTGCAGTCACTTCCCCGCTACTTCCAAGCGCCATCTCAGGAATGTTTGCTTATCACGACACACAACTAAGCTTGCACGACCCCGCCGTACACTTGCCCATTGTTTGTGCGTTAACATTAAACACACCACGAACGTTATCTCATAACAACACAATAACGTTCCAGTAGCCTTCCAGGAATCGAGGCGAGCTAGCAGTGGTCAAAGGAAGGCTACTGCATACTGGACGGGTCCTACAGCACACTTACAAGGTGTATGACACAACTGTTAAAACAACGCATTAACGCCGGCCGCGGTGGTCTAGCGGTTCTGGCGCTGCAGTCCGGAACCGCGGGACTGCTACGGTCGCAGGTTCGAATCCTGCCTCGGGCATGGGTGTGTGTGATGTCCTTGGTTAGTTAGGTTTAAGTAGTTTTAAGTTCTAGGGGGCTTATGACCTAAGATGTTGAGTCCCATAGTGCTCAGACATTTGAACCATTAACATTCGGGTGCAAACACAGCCCTCACAACTATCGTCATGTGTAAAGATACCAGCCAAAACAAGTTGCCATGATAGAAGCTGTTAGGTTCCAGTGACCGTTATCTGCAACGAACAATGATGTGGGTAACTATCAAATGCAAACGAAAGTCTTGTAGTAACTGCACTATTATGCACGCAGTACTGTGACGCCCTTTTAGGACGACGTGTGTTCTCTGCCAAACATTCGTTCAGCGCCAGAATTGTTAACAGATGACAGTGTCCCGTCCACAACAAGTTTTGTTTGGAGGCTGAGAACTTACTCAGTTCGATAAGGATGGGAAAAAGTTCCTGCATGCTCTTGATATGATTTCTGAGTACCACTTGGGTCATAAAAATCCCAAGTGATTAAAGCGGGATGTATTATCACTATTTCAATGAACCAACATAAAAACATAAGGTGTACAATAACAACAGCTGCTAGTCACACAACAGAAGGTGACTTTATTTAACGCTCCTACTACCAGGCTTTTCTTTTTGTCTCACTGAGTACCACTGGGGACATACAAACCCCCCGTGATTTACATCGGGTATATTCACAGTATTTGAATTTACTAACATACAAGATACGTTACAGTTGTTCAGTGCAATAGTAATGATTATATTTTTATAAATATTACGTTCAACAAAGTAAAAGAAATTTAGGTAGGGCTCTTATGGGCCCCAATGGTAGTCAGTGCAAAAAACCACTATAAACTTTGTGTTACAGACATAAAACTGAACAAATCATAATTGGATACAATTTCTTAGAGAGACAAAGTCGTGTATTTTCAAAGAAAGAAATTGCTTTGGAAACAACGGAGATATGATTTTCCAATGTGCTTATGGGGTTGTATTGACACCATCGGTTCTAGGAAGGGTTCAACAACAGCTGATGCAGGAAACCCTAACAACGGATTCAAAAATAAGCATGCAGTAATATTTTCATTGCTGCAGGTGTTTCGTATAGCAGTTTTTCAACATAACATTTACTATTTTCATTAATATGACATTCAATAAACAAAAAAACAATTTAAGCTGGGATCGCATTGACCCCACTGGTACTCAGTGACAAAACCACGGATAAATTTTAATTTGTTATAGTTTAAAAAATCATTGGATACAGTTGACTCAAAGCGAGAAATCCACTCATCCACTCATTTTGAAAACAACAGCTTTGAAAAAAAAGAGATAAATATACACTATTTTATCAAAAGTATCCGGACACCTCCAAAAACACACATTTTTCATGTTAGATTTATTGTGCTGCCACCTACTGCCAAGTACTCCATATCAGCGACCTCAGTAGTCATTATACATCGTGAGAGAGCAGACTGGGACGCTCCGCGGAACTCACGGACTTCGAACATGGTCAGGTGACTGGGTGGCACTAGTGTCATACGTCTGTACGCGATATTTCCACACTCCTAAACATCCCTAGGTCCACTGTTTCCGATGTGATAGTGAAGTGGAAACGTGAAGAAACACGTACAGCACAAAAGCGTACAGGCCGACATCGGCTGTTGACTGACAGGGACCGCCGACAGTTGAAGAGGGTCGTAATGTGTAATAGACAGACATATATCCATCACACAGGAATTCCAAACTGCATCAGGATCCACTGCAAGTACTATGACAGTCAGGCGGGAGGTGAGAAATCTTGGATTTAATGGTCTCAAATCACGCCGGTAAATGCCAAACGACGCCTCGCATGGTGTAAGGAGCGTACACATTGGACGACTGAGCAGTGGAAACACGTTGTGTGGAGTGACGAATCACGGTAGACAATGTGGAGATCCGATGGCAGGGTGTGGGTATGGCGAATGCCCGGTGAACGTCATCTACCAGCGTGTGTAGTAAAATTCGGAGGCCATAGTATTATGGTGTGGTCGTGTTTTTCATGGAGGTGGCTTGCACCTCTTGTTGTTTTGCCTGGCACTATCACAGCACAGGCCTACATTGATGTTTTAAGCACCTTCTCACTTCCCACTGTTGAAAGGCAATTCGGGTTGGTGATTGAATCTTTGAACACGATTGAGCACCTGTTCAGAACGCACGACCTGTGGCAGAGTGGTTACACGACAATAACATCCCTGTAATGGACTGGCCTTCACAGAGTCCTGACCTGAATCACATAGAACACATTTGGGATCTTTTGTAACACCGACTTTGTGCCAGACCTCACCGATCGACATCGACACCTCTCCTCAGTGCAGCACTCCGTGAAGAATGTGCTGCCATTCCCCATGAAACCTTCCAGCACCTGATTGAACGTATGCCTGCGACAGTGGAAGCTGTCATCAAGGCTTAAGGTGGGCCAACACCATATTGAATTCCAGCAGTACCGATGGAGGGCCCCACGAACTTTTAAGTCGTTTCAGCCAGATGTCCGGATACTTTTGATCACATAGTGTATATTTGGTTGGTGCATAAATTCGTAGCGTTTTTCCATAAATTTAATAGACACAACATATACACATAATACAGGCTTTCGTCATCAGTAACATATTTTCTTTCACTATTTACACAGTCTGACAACGTTGGCGTACCTGTTCGTTCGCGGCTACAGAAATCACGTGGTTTCAGGGCGATGAACTCGTCGACCCACGTTCGGAGCGCATTTTCATCCGGCAGTTCCTTGAAGGTTGTTCGATAGTGTGTGGAAAAGGTGAATACCTGACGGCGCGAGATCAGGTTAATAAGGTGGGTGCGGAACAACTTCCCAACCCAAGTTGTGTATCGTGTTATTTGTCGGTCTAGCAGAACACAGGCGGGCGTTATCGTGGAGTAGCGTCACTTCGTGCAGTCTTCCTGGTCATTGTTCTTGGATTGCGTCTGCAACACCTCTCAATTGTTGACAATAAATGTCAATAGTGATGGTTAGATGTCAGATACGCAATTCGTAGTACACCAAACCGTCGCTGTTCCATCAGATGCGTAACATTATCTTTTGTCGCCGCGTGCAGGTCTTTAAACGGGGAGTTACTTGTTTAGGCTCAACCGTTCCTTTCCTTATCTTAGCATAAAGATTGTCTTTGTTTGGGCTCAACCATCCCTTCTCTTACGTTAGCATAGAGATACCATTTGTCGTCACCAGTAACGACACAGGATAGGAACGGTCGGTGTTGTTCATGAGCCAACTGATGAAGAGCAAATGGAGACGCTTATTTTTGTGATCTTAGCTTAGAGTGTGTGGTACCCAAACACCCGATTTTTGAACCTTCCCCATTGCATATAAAAGTAGCATGATGATGGAATGATCACAGTCCATCACACTCCACTTCTGTCACCCCTCTACTGAACCAAAAAGAGTAGAATATGTCGGATATGTACTGATTTTTCCACTTGGCACTCCATTTTCTAGCGTCCAGCTCCACTCACTATCTCTAAATGACAAGATCACAATATGTAAACTCAAACACGAACAACATACAAATAAATAATTATAAACGATAAATAAATCCATAACAACTGGAATACCAACCTGCAGAATGTAGAAGCTACGAACTTACGCATCAATCAAGTATTTCCCATGTGTTAGTGGGTCATATTGTCCCAGTGGTTCCTGGCAGGGTACAACAACAGCTGACGGAAGAAACACTAACAAAGAGTATAAAAATAAGCTGGAAATAATATTTTCATTGTTGCAGATTTTTCTTATTAACAGCTGTTGAACATATTGGTCATCATTCCGTTATCATAAATGTTACATTCAAGAAACAAACAACCAATTTAAACTGGGGTCATGTGGATCCTACTGGTACTCAGTGCAGACATCATGAATAAATTTTAATGCGTTGTAAATATAACAATTAACATTCATCACTTGTAGGGTTGCCATCCGACCCGATATATCGGGAACGTCACCGTCATGGACCTTCTCGTCCCCACATCCCGACAAGGCCCAATTTTTCTTTTCTTTTTCTCCTTTTTTTAAAGACATGTTTAGGCCAGTGACTGTTACACTTTTTATTTCCACTATCGCAATTTCGGCCTTAGGCCATTATCAAGTGCAGATGTTTTGGCTTTAAGCCATGTCAACTTTATACAGGCTGACACCTTAATATGTTGTTGTGATTTGCTGTTTTATACATTCGTAACGCTGCCCCGTTTTTTGCAAAATACTGTTACGAACACAGCTCAAGTCCTGAAATAACGCCATCTTTCAGCGCAACCTGTAAATACAGCCTCAGTTTTATTTGTGTCAACAAGTTTACGTTGATAAGGTCGTCTCACTGATGGCACTGCATGTTGCGTATCCAGCATCTGAGATGGAAGCACCATCTAGCGCCATCATTCGAGAAAATACTAGATATCTCCAGTAGTAAAGGGGTGGAACGAAATAACCAACGCTACGCGGATGGATCTGGCAGTTCCCATCTGAATAGTGATCTGATAAAACGATTCTATCTAAACGTAATACGAACAGCGAGCGCAATTTAGTTATGTTCGAAGTGTTAACTATGGATATATAGGACGTGAATTGTATATTGAAGTGTACTTCGGTGACAAAAGTGTTATATTCGACTATTGTCCGTCTAATAAACTTACATTATCATAGATTACAGAAATGTTTCAGGATGGAAAGAGAAAGTCTCACTTTCTTGTGTTACTTAGAGAAATAGGCTATTTCTTTTAATAAATTTCAGGTATTTGATTGGATGACGCTGTATGAAACCCTGATAGGGTGATGACTGAAAACATTTATTATATTCCTGAATAAAAATGGTATAAAGATTTCAGGCGACAATTGTCAGGAATATATGTATCTGACGAGCTTCGTCGAAACTAAGCGTGATTCAGAAAAATGGAAGTCTAAACACCCCGTGGAAGAAAGGTGGCGCTACTTTCTTAAGGAAACCGAAAATCCTGAACGGAAATGCCAACTGCTAAAATTATGCGAGTATCGGTTTTCTGTTCGCGCACACAATGCCACTGTGGAAAGAATATTTTCGCCGATATCGGCCCAGTTGACTGATGAAAGAAATCGACTCCCTTCCAGGGACTGTGGGATCTTACATTGCCAGTTCAACTAAAAGCTGACTTGCATGGAGTTTTATAAATACGTAAAACGGAAAAAAGACTTGCTGAAAAAGGGTGAAATCTTTAGAAAAATATTGTGCACCAAGGACATCTGTCCCAAAAAATTCCATGTAATTGTGTTCTAAATAAAAAGTAATTATATTAAATAAGTTTTTTCTTTATTTCCACACCCCATTTCTGAGTATCCCGACTGGTCCCAGCTAGATATGGCAACCTTTATCACTGGATACAATAGACTCGGACAAAAAAGGTCATACACATTAAAAATAAAAGTTTTCAAAACAAGGAATATATCTATTTCGAGTGTGCTTTGCGGTCATATTGACCCTAGGGATTCTAGGAGGTTTCAGTTAGAATGGCTGAACGGGGATGTGAGTTCTGCTCCTCTGGAACAGGTTTCTAATGTACGTAGCCACAGCGTTTCTTCGTTCAGTCACGGCCATTGGATAGCAGTTTTTGAAACATTTCGTTAGGAGAATGGTGCTTTGATCTAGGAGAAAATATATATGATGTGTAAACGCTAGAAATCTGGACAATACGAGTAAATGATGATCTTTATTAACGACCACATACATCAAGCTATAAAAAAGCATTAACATCCTACTGGAATTATATGTTCTCAGAGACAGTGGCATAAGTGTTTCTGCTGAGCGTTGACAGAACCGCTTTCAGGCTGTTTCTCGATCGTTCCCCTCTCGAATGAAAACTGTGAAAAATTAACAAGGAAATGTTCTCCTGCGAGGTCTAATTTCCCTTCTTTTATTGCGGTAATAATTTATCCATACGTAGGCGGGAGAAAATAAGTTGGTGGCTGCAACGGAAGATACCTTTGTTTTAATCATTGCCCAACTCGCTTATTATGCCCGTGACATACTCTTCCCTATTTCGCGTTTTGTCCCTCTTCCGTCAATCCTAGCTAATGGGGATCCCACATCGTGCAGCAATACTCCAGAAGAGAACGGACAAGCGTAGTGTAGGTAATCTCTCTTTAGTAGTCCTGATGAGTCTTCTGTTCTGCCGACGAATCGCAGCCTTCGGTTAGCTTTCACCCCAGCGTTATCTATGTAATCGTCCCAATCTAAGTTATCCGTAACTGCGATCCGTAAGTGTTTAGTTGAATTCACAGCCTTTAAAACTGTGTGATTTAACGTGTAACTCAAGTTTAGCGGATTCCTTCTAGTACTCATATGGATGATTTCACAGTTTCCATTATTTACTTTGCGCACCATACAGATATCTTGCCTACAATCATTTTCACGCTGCAAACAATGTAAGAGGGCTGCTAGAATTGTTTCCTATAATCGTTTATACAGACTAAGAACAGCATAAGGCCTTTTTTGAGGAACCGCAGACATCGCTACAGTTTCACCACATTAGTAGTGTATGGTTGTGGCCGTTACCACCCTTCGACCTGTTACGTAGGATCAGGTATGGGCACCTTGCAGATGACTACGATGAGAGCTAAAGTGTCTCAATGTTTACACTTTGCCGTTAAGTACGAGAATAGAATGAAAGGAAGGGAGCGGGTGACACATGGTGCCGGTGAATGGCTTGCTCCTCACGAATAACACCAGGGAGGTCGGTGAGATGAACACCCTGTCCAACGGGCGGATTACCATCAACAGCACCAAATATTCAAGTGATATTTTGGGGACGTTCGGGATTTAATCCACGTACTGACGTACTGCAACTGTGTTCCGGTACCTCTAACTCATTGCCTTCCAGATACTAAGGATTAAAATTTATCCCATCGCGAGAATCCGCACCACCATAAGAATCCGTCCCACCAAGAAAACCCGAAGCCTCCAGCGCCAACGTGCTAACGTGTGTTTGCTATTCCGGATACTGAGACGAATCTCATTCTTCTCAGCCACTCTTAATAACCATCGAAGATTCAGTACTTGGATAGCAGCTAAGTCGCAATGCTTACATTCCAAATGGAGTATCCCAATCCGCGACAATGGCTGTGTGATGGCCCCATGCCCTCCATAACGCATCCGAATGACGTCATATGACTGAAGACGAGACCCACGAGCGAGGCAGTCCGCGGCACGTACGTCACAGGTCTTTCGAGTGTCAGCAGCCCTCTCCGCGTGGAGCGAGAAACTTGCTTCAGACGAGTTCATTAACTCTTAACTGCGAGTTTAAATGCATAGCACACGAAAAAGTTAAGACCTTTACTGGGTGCCTCTTCACTGGCGCACTGATTTCCTCTGGGCCCTGCACGGAACCAAGCATTCGCGAAGTATAGCGCACAAGGCAGGCGACTAGTGTGACATCACAACGTCGTTGGGGCCCGTATTTCTCGTCGACCCCGATTGAAGATGACGGCGGGCGGTCGGCATCGCGCGAAACTCTGGGGCTGATCGCAAGTTTGTTTTTTTGCTTTTTAGACTCGTTCATTGCTGTGCTCCTCCTTTTGCTTTTCATCTCTACATAACTAGTACATATTGTTTACTCTATTTAACACATTCCTGTCGTTTTTACCCCTTCAGTTTTTGCTCTCTACCCTTCCTCTCAGCAAAATATGGTGGGGAGAAATGAATTATGTAAGTCTGCACGTTGTCGTGGCCTTTGTCACTGATGGCGAAGCTTGTAGGTTGCTAGGCTGCATCATATTTTTTTTTACACGATCGACGTTTCGCTGGGATTTTCTTCAGGATCTTAAGGTATCCACGGTTAACTCCTTGGATACCACATGAAACTGAAGAAGCTCCCATCAGAGGAGTCCGTGGACATCGTAAGATCCTGAAGAAAATCCCAGCAGAGGGTTTAAAATTGCTTCAAATGGTTCTGAGCACTATGAGACTTAACTTCTGGGATCATCAGTCGCCTAGAACTTAGAACTACTTAAACCTAACTAACCTAAGGACATCACACACATCCATGCCCGAGGCAGTGTTCGAACCTGCGACCGTAGCGGTCGTGCGGTTCCAGACTGTAGCGCCTAGAACCGCTCGGCCACTCTGGCCGGCCCAGCAGAGGGGTCGAAACGTCGATCGTGTAGAAGAAATGTGAGGCGCTCTAACAACCCAGAGGATTTTTCCCTTCAGAAATGGATTAGTCACTCAAGCTTGAAACACGACAACATTTCATCAGTGTTACACTGGTGACAGGCACGCACCGTCCGTAACTGAGTGTTAACCTGATAGTATGTATGTTGCAAAACTCACCAATCTGTGCAAAGAGTCAGAGGTTTCAGACGCCACTTGACATGTGTTAGATAAATGATATCGGAAAATAAACCACAAGAAAAACGAGGGTCAATATCTTTCAGGGTCAACTGAGACGACGGTATGCAAACATTCAATGTTTACGTTTGAGCATTTTATGTTGCTAATTTAAGAGGAAAATGAGAAGATACTATTGGTCATATCCTTGACAAATGTGGGAAACAGACTGTCTGACGTTACATGAAATTATGTATCATAGCATGACTGCGATCTTGAGTCCTGCATGGAATCTTGGTAGATATTAATACTTCACAAACTTTTTAAGTTGTGCTACCGTCGAAACCGCAGCAAACACACAAATTTTTGTCTTCCTTTCCCGTGCAGTTGATTCTATATAGTCTCATTAGTTGTAACGCAAGGATTAAGCCAACAGAAAAGGAAAAATAAATTCAAAATGATGACCTCATATATTACCAACGTATTAGTGAACACCTGTAGCAGTAACACACAATTTTATTTTGGGGGAAGTAGTAGTTCGTCTTATAAACAATAGCACTAGCTTTTTTTCAAACATATTAGAGCTTATAAAAACCTTTCACTGACAACTTCCTTCCGTTATTAAGCAACTTCCCCCTTACGTTCCATCACCTAGATTTACAACAACAAATTTAATTTCTTACAGTTACATGAAGACACACCGCAACAAAATTATACCCACTTATATCGCCATTTTGTTATTAGATCAAGAGATAACTATCTCCACAGTTTTGCCAGTTGGCTCCTGTCTCGGTATCTTTGGGAGACGTTTGTTTAACGATTTTCTTCACGGTTCGCCAAGACGCGTACCTAAGCATAGACAACGTTATCCCCCATTGCTGGTTGCAGAATGGAGGGTTAACCTTTGAAAATGCCAGCCACTCGTGCTAGCGACACATCACGAAAATCGTTAAACAAACTTCGACCAAAGATTTCGAACAGAAGGCAACAGACAAGCCATGTGGCCACGAAAGCCTAAAAAATTTTATATGTTTTCCGTATCAATTAATAAGAAAAGAACAAAGTCATAATTTTCGCTATATTCTACATATCACTGGAGAACGAGTGTGGCATTTTCAGCAGAACCTCTCGTGTAAAGTGGAACGATTCTTGGAGTAAAATGTATGATTAACGGAACTTACTTCGTACACACAATCACACAATCAAAACTCTATATTGGAATATCAACAATATAAGGCAAAAATAGATTCCTGCTCATCTTAAAGATGACATGTTGAGTTGAAGACAGGCACAACAAAGTGACAGCACATTAGCTTTCGGCCAAACCCTTCTTCAGAAAAGGAACACGCACACACACAGACAGACAAGACAGACAGACAGACACACACACACACACACACACACACACACCACCGATGGCGGTCATGTGTGCATGAGGTGCGCTCGCTTTGTGTGTGTGTGTGTGTGTGTGTGTGTGTGTGTGTTTGTTTGTTTTTTTTTTCTGGAGAAGACTTTGGGGGAACGCTAATGTGTAAGTGTGTTTTCGTTATACCGGTCTGCAACTCACCGTGACATCTTTACGTTGAGTGGCAATCAATCTTTCCTCATATTGTTTGCATAGTACAAAATAACTCTACTTCAGATTAACGGTTATGCTCGGAAGTTTCATTCACTACCCCACAGGAGTAACGAATTATTCTATTCGGTATTTTTTTTCAAACTGGAAACTATAATTTTAATTTTCTTTGACTACTAAGGTAAAACCAGTGCTCTGAAATTGGTGATCCAAATTACATAGGAAATCGACAAAAGTTTCGATTTGGAATGTTGGAAGCGATCTTGAGAAGATGTTTATTTCTGCTAGTAGTCCATTCAAATGGTTCAAATGGCTCTGAGCACTATGGGACTTAACTACTGAGGCCATCAGTCCCCTAGAACTTAGAACTACTTAAACCTAACTAACCTAAGGACATCACACACATCCATGCCCGAGGCAGGATTCGAACCTGCGACCGTAGCGAGTAGTCCATTACCAAGACAAGAAACGTATAAAAGAAGAGATGAAAAAAGAGTACGTCACCTGTTCTCCCGGCTCTCCCACGGACTTTGGAGTAAAGTCCCAGCACCAGGTGATCTGTTTTGATCCTGTGTAGCACTTTTTAAGTTCGCAGGCATTCAAGTCTGCTAAATTCATATCGTCTGTCAACTCAGATCTGCCTCGCTGTTATATCAACCATGGAAATTTGTCTGAAGTGCCTAATTGAGTTCGCAATCTATAAAAAGTCTTCCGAAAAGTAGCTTCAGACAAGAGAAAGTTTTAACACCCTTTGTGTAGTGAAAACGGCTATGGCTGCAGACAATATGTCTGCAGAGTTATTATTTTTTTCTTCTGTTCCCACTGAAGCCAACTGTACTGCAGTCCGTCTGATGGAGTTTCGTGTTTTAATCAACAACTTAGTGACGTGAGTACCTATGAAGATCCGCTAACAAGAGGAAAAGTACACAAAACAGCCAAAGCTCGGAAAATAAAACATAAAATCATTGTTCTGAAAGTTGGGTATGCTGTTAGCTCAGTTACAAAAATTAATATGAGAACGAGAGACCATGGCATGCAGTTCCATTATAGGGACACAACAATGAACTGTACAACGGAAGCGCGATAGAAGGTAGTATGTGAAAGAGAACTTCGGCAATCATCTTGGTCGAATGACGTCGATGCATCATTTACCAGGCGATGGGCCAATGGGGTATAAGAGGCAACTCAAACTCCGGAAGAGTTGGTGCAGTTACCTATAATGAAGTAAAGAAGAAGCATAAATCGCTCACATAGGGATCGCGAGGACAAGATTAGAATAATTACAGGGCGCCTAGAAGCATTCAATCAATCACTCTACCCGCGCTGCATACGTGAATGGAAGAGGAAGAAATCCTAATAATTGGTACAGTGCCATGCACGGTCGTTTGCGGAGTATAGTTTAGCCATGCACGGTCGTTTGCAGAGTATAGATGCAGATGTCGATCTGCTTAAATGTTTGTGATTTTACGGTTCAGGCTGTGCCAACAATTTCTAACTGCAGATTTGGCACCCACTAGGTTCAGCCAAATATAGCCAAGGGCTAACACTGTGTGTCAATGACCGATATTTGCTGTTATGCAATCGACGAACCGCGACTCCAAAAACGACTTGACCTTGATGACATCAACGAATGGGTAAAGTCTGCAGACGGCTTCACGTAGATGATACGAGAGACAGTCAAAAGGTTTTAGATATCACCTCGAAGAAATAAAAATACGTAATTAACTTGTTTGTTTGTAGGTAGGTACACGTCTGCAGTGCTGGTACACGTTGAAACCCTCGCGACACAAACCCTAGCACGACGCTACGCGAGTTAAAAGAAAATGGCGCAGCCTACTGTTAAATTGAAGTATTGTGCTGTAATTGGTTTCCTGCATTTGAAGAGGAACAATGCTGCAACAAACAATCCATACTGACGTCAGCAATTCACCATCATGTGATACGGTGGTTAGGTGGCGCAAACGTGTACTCAAACTAGTCGGAATGACACGAATGAAGTACCATTCTATATCGTTTGTCAATTGATAAGAACAACTGGCACTTGCTAAGGAACAACCGACAATTGCTACGGATCAACCGACAACTGCTACGGAACACACGACCAATGACAGTAAAAGGAAATGTAGACGGTATGAGGTATTAAATGCATCGAAGCCTGTGTACGAATGCTCTGTACATAGTGGGATCAAAAAGTAACGGGAACTTCTGTTTCTCTTACAAATATTTATTTATTCATCAACATCCTTTCCTTTAAAGTAATCGCCCTCAAATACAAAACACTTCTGGCTGTGCTTTTTCCGTTCTTGGAAGCTCTTCTGGAAGTCATTTTTCGTTATGGTGCACAGCTCTTTCAACGATTCTGTGTTTATCTCATCAATGGTGGCAAAACGACGTCCTTCCATCTTTCACTTTTGCCTCGGGACTAGAAAGAAGTCGCAGGGAGCCATAAGTAGCGAATACGATGGCTGAAGCAACATAACCTTTTTTTTTTTTGGCCAATAAATCAAATAAATCACAACGAAGCACTGAGATGTGAAAGGGAGAGTTATCGCTATGCAATATCCACGAGTGGTTTTGCCCATAATTCTGGTCGTTTTCTTCTGATTGCTTCACACAAACAATGATAACTTCCAGGTAGTATTCCTTACTGACCGCCGGTCGCGGTGACCGAGTGGGTCTAGGCGCTTCAGTCCGGAACCGCGCTACTGCTACGGTCGCAGGTTCGAATCCTGCCTGGGGCATGGTTGTGAGTGACGTCGTTAGGTTTAAGTAGTTCTAAGTTTAAGGGACTGATGACCTCAGCTGTTAAGTCCCATAGAGCTTAGAGCTATTTGAACCTGATTGACCGTGCGACCATAAGCCTGGAACTCATTATGCACTATCCCATTGTAATCGAAGAAAATGCCTCTGGGCACGATTGGACTTAACATCTGAGGTCGTCAGTCCCCTAGAACTTACAACTACTTAAACCTAACTAACCTAAGGACATCACACACATCCATGCCCGAGGCAGGATTCGAACCTGCGACCGTAGCAGTTGCGCGGTTCCGGACTGTAGCGCCTAGAACCGCTCGGTCACCACGACCGGCTGTAATCGAAGAAAACTGTGAGAAGAACCTTCACATGTGATCGAACTTGTTGAACATTTTCGGTCTTGGCTCTTCAGGCAGTTTCCATTGGACGATTGGGCCTTGGCTTCGATGTTCTTGTTTAGAGTTTTTTTTTTTTTTAATTTACCTTTCTTTGAGGATATTGCATTTTCTAGCACATTAATAAATCTATACTTTTAAGGTTCCATACCTCAATGGGCAAAACGTAACCCTTATGGCTCATAGGATCACTTTGTCTGTCTGTCCGTCAAACTGATGAAAAATCTTTTTCTCAAGAACGGGTACACGTACCACGTTAAAATTTACGTCACTACGCAGGGTCTACCGTGCCTTGGCGATGTAAGAAACTGAATCCTGTAAGTCAATGCAACTAAAATTACGGCCATTTGTGTCACATATTTTGATACTTAAAAAAACCTATAGCGCACTTCCCGTTGGCCTGGAATCATGAAATCTTTGGAAGAAGCAAGGTTTCGCAGTACAAGGAAGGGAAAAATACGAAAAATGTTAATCTGTAATTATCTCACACCAAAAAATGTTTTGTCATTTATGACCCAACTGTCTGTCCGCCCGTCAGACCCCTTTTTTATCAGGAACTGTTATACGTATCACGATGAAATTTATCTCACATATTGTGGTTTATGGTCCTCTAGCGGAATGAAAAACTTAAGTATCTAACTCAATGCTATCAAAAGATACGCCTATTTACGTAACATTTTTGATACTAATAAAAAAAGCTCATCAAACCCGACAGGGTACTTCCTCTTGTTCGAGAATCATGACATTTGGCAAAAAGCAAGGTTTCACAGTAGAAAAAAGGAAAAAATCCAAAAACTCTTATCAGACGAAAAAAGTATTTTTGTCATTCTCGAAAATCTTGGACCTCCTGTGGCTGGAATGGATGAACTATCTATATACAGGGTGGCGCAGATAAAAGTAGGCCGTACAAGTATAAAAGAAACGTAGTGAAACTACAGAAACGAAGAGCAGAAATGGACTTGCCATTTGCCATTTATTTACAATGAAAAGTACAGTGAAAAATACATTTATATAAGATGCTAAAAGTGAAATCCTGAAACATCAATACACAGCTGTGCATGTCTAAGCGTATTCAGATACATCCAGGGTGAAGTTCGAATGTCGACTGCGGCAACTACACGGCTGATGTTACCTTTGAGTTCCTGTATTGTGTATCGATTCGTTTGACAGACTTCTAGTTTTCCCACGGAAAAAAATCACACGTTGTTAGATCCGGCAAACGTGGTGGCCATAAATGTTTGCCCACAGGAATACTTTAGACGTGTGGCACGTTACCCCATTTTGCTGGAAGATGGTTCAAATGGCTCTGAGCACTATGGGACTTACACCGAGCGAGATGGCGCAGTGGTTAGTCACTGGACTCGCATTCGGAAGGACGACGGTTCAATCCCGCGTCCGGCCATCCTGATTTAGGTTTTCCGTGATGGTTCCTCTGAAAGGGCACGGCCGACTTCCCTCTCCATCCTTCCCTAATCCGATGGGTCATCAGTCCCGCCGGCCGGAGTGGACGTGCGGTTCTAGGCGCTACAGTCTGGAACCGCGCGGCCGCTACGGTCGCAGTTTCGAATCCTGCCTCGGGCATGGATGTGTGTGATGTCCTTAGGTTACTTAGGTTTAATTACTTCTAAGTTCTAGGCGACTGATGACCTCAGAAGTTAAGTGGCATAGTGCTCAGAGCCATTTGAACCATTTTCATCAGTCCTCTAGACTTTCAACTACTTAAACCTAACTAACCTAAGGACATCACATACAATTATGCCCGAGGCAGGATTCGAACCTGCGACCGTAGCAGAAGCGCGGTTCGGGATGAAGCGCCTAGAACCGCTCGGCCACTTCGACCGGCTTGCCAGAAGGAGTATTTTTTTTTTTTCATATTCAGTGAGTTGAGCACAAAATGTATCAAAAATTCCCATATACGCAAATGTGTTGAAGGTAGTGTCAAAAAATATAGCGGTCCAATGATGCGCGTTCCTGTCACACCGCACCAAACGCCGATTTTTTCATCATGGAATGGTTGCAGACGCACAGTGTTAGGGTTCTGTGTTGCCACATTCTGTAAATTCACATGACTGGAAAGATGAAACCATGCTCCGTCACTCACGATGTAATGGAAAGGGTTTAACAAACCATCGTAGATGTTATTCAAAAGACACGTGCAGTAATCTACACCTTCCCGTTAACTGCTGCACAACCGTCACACGATATGGCTTCAAATAAAGACTTTTCAGTATCCGCTTTCCGCGTAGACTTTGTTGGCCTCTCAATAATTCTTCAGCGAATGTCTGCAATAACTTCCGGTGTGCGAACTGAAGGAATTCTTTGTCGTCTTACATTTTGCACAGATGCATAGAAGTGCCAATTTTTATGCAGACTCTGTATTGCTCTCTCCTGGCAGTCCTCTACCCGAACATTTGACCCCGAAAATTTCGCGAGTTTCCTTAATCGAACCCTTTATCACATATGCTTAAAAAATTTCAATTGTTTCTTCTACTGATTAAGTAATTTTTTTTAAGACCACAAAGAGAAACATCTAATTTCATTGATGAAATAAACTGAAATACTGACAGAAGAATGCTAACAATCGATTATTGCATAAAGATATCCATTGCTGTAGCTGTTTACTCTATTTCAGAAGTCGAAATACTGCAAGGGGAGGCGGCCTACTTTTAACTAATTTGTATGGAACCGACGTAACGCAAGTATCCCAAGTGCACTTACCCTGATTTTTTTTTCACGTTACAAGTTAATAGTTTTCCAAAACCTGAATTAACCAATGGCAGTTTCAATTTTTCTATACATACAGTTTATTTTTAAGCAACAGACGGGAGGATAACTACGTGGAACAAAAATGTTGGATACGTTACGCGGCCCTTTCTATACCCACACTCAGTTTCTAGGCAGTTCATCGCTTCCAGTAGCTAGGAGACTCTAGTAAGACACCGACTGCATATGCAAACAAAGCGACCTAAATGAGGCAACGCCCGATAGGTATGCAACACACCTAACATACAGGCAACGCGGTTACTATCTTAACCGATCAAAGCTAATACGAAAACTACTATAGCTTGCTCTTCCTTACGTTAGTTTACAGTAGCCTAAGATAGTTTTACAACTCTAGTCGTAATAGTATCGCACTCTGACGCTCTGTCACCCATAACAGCGGATCTTTTTTGTCTTCATAGCTGTACCGATGCACACCAGCTGATTTGGTAGTAGCAAAAGTAATGTAATTTAGGTAAAATGATAAATTCATGTATTTATCTCTTTCGTGTGTTTTTTTGAATAGCTTAGTTGATATGGACTATCAAAGGCTTTTTTCTATTTATTCTAGTGTTATAATCTGATGGTGGCCTAGTTACGGAGAAACTGCTCATAACAGTTACACAAAACACGATCTAGATTGTGTTGTTCATTAAATAATACATAAATCTGTTGGAATACACTTGCATTTTGGCCCAACCATTCCGTATCCGTATGAGAGACCTATTATTTTACATTGGCTCCCTGCGATCGCAGCGCTGTGTTCCTTGAACGGTGGTTTCTCAGTACTTTCGCCTTCCACGTCTCGTGATCAGCTGGCAGGGGCATGAGCAACATGTGCCGCCCTGCGCAACCAAACACGGCCGTGGGAGATAGGATAGCGGGCGGGTGGACGTCCGCTTTGCCAGATAGCCGACGCAATGGACGCTGCTTTCATTACGCAGGAATTCAAAACAGCGCCCTTATGTAAACCAGTTTTCGTGGCTCCGGACGTGTGTTCACTGCGCGAAATGAACTTATCCAGGGCCGGCTTATCATACTCCGCAGGACGTTCAACTGCGGCGGCTGGCAATTTAACAAGAATTTGATAGTTTGGCTGCCCTTGACGTAACATCATTTCCCACATTTCCTCACCCTAAACTGCATCACATGGTGATGGAGTGTTGTTATAAACGAGGGCAAATGCACACAATAAATAACACAGGCTAACTTGGTTGAATCTGGAATTGAGAGGGGTTAACTGCAGTTGTCATGGTGGACCTGACGACAGTTTACAATACTATATGGATAGAAGGGCTGAAACTGAAAGTAGTAGTTGTAATTCCATATCAGAAGCTAGCACGTTTGCTGAACATTAAGCTCTCTGATCGACAATTTTCAGTTTTCCTGAGTGAAAAATCTAGCAAACGGGTAACCCTTAGAAATGGTCACAACCACATCTGACTCATAAGGACATCCGGGAAAATGCTGATAACTCTGGATTGGTAGACACTATCGAAAAAAATTAATAAACAAACAAATAAATAAATGGTCAGGTGCTTGTAGCACACGCGGACTGAGGATTCGGTACAAATATAATTAACTATACAGATAGTTCATTCATTCCTGGAATCAAGAATTCCGCCGATTTTTGCCTGTTATCGACATTGGTACTGGTAAGATATCGATTCCAGGGATTACAAGACTTTCGAGAATGTTTTAATTACAAGTATGTTGTGCGATAATAAACGGCAAAAAACATTTTTGTGTGATTTAATTACAACTGACACAAATGGCAGTTTTGTTTCGATTGCATTTACTTAGAAGCTTCCAATTTGTACACCGCCAACGGTAGTAGATCTTAGCACGTGACATACATTTCGACTTGATACGTCTACCCATTCTCGAGAAAAACAGTTTTTTGACAATCGGAAATGAAATGATCGTATGGCGTTGTTGACCGGGAGGCCCCATTCGGGGGAGTTTGGCTGTCGTATTGCAAGTCCTTTTTAGGTGACGCCACATGGGCGACTTGCAAGTCAACGATGAAAATGATGATGGACACACAACACCCAGCCCCCTGCCGGGAATCGAACCCGGGCCCCCTGCGTGGTGGGCGGCTACGCTACGGAGGCAGACTTGACAATCGGACAGACAGACTGGCAACGAAGTGACCCTGTTAGGGTTCTGTTTGGAAGTTGGACGTTCATATTTCTTTCGAAAGTTGTACACTGATTCTGCTCTGGTGTGCATACACAAACTCCGAGCTTGAGATATTATTATCGCGCGTAGTGGCGAGCGAACGGTTGCTGGGACTAGTCAGAAGTCGCCGAACGCTGCGTGCGGTGGAGAGAATTCGTGCGACATGTGAGGTCGCAGCCTGCTCTGACCGTGCTAGTAGCGCCGGAGGAGACTTTGATATTAATTGAAGATTTTTGGTAATTTGCCTTTTTGCTGCATGTAGTTTGTTGCTTGCTTGCGCACTGGAGGGACTTTGTCAGATTTGTGTATGCATACATTGAAAGAAATATTCGTATCATTGTTGTGACAAGATACGTGATTATTGATCATAGACATTGTGAAATAATTAAAGTTGTTGCTAATCATACGGTCGGACGAGAGGAAAGGTCTGTTTAAAGTTCGTCAGTGTTTAAATCACCAATTTTCTGAATATAGTAAATTAAAGTTTTTATTGGTTTCTTTCAGTTTTACACCGCTTAAGGCTTGTTGATCAAACGCCTCCTGATCATTCAATTTCTATACAAAAATACGGCTGTAGTTGTGTCCAAGCATTGCGCTCTGCATGGATCGCAGTATTACTTCTGACTTATTTTAGCATGTTGACGGTTACGCAGTTGCAGCGGCAAGACGAGGTAGACGAGTTGTCTGTTTCGTACAGGAGCATTGCAGTGTTGTTGTCAGGAGACGTTAGAGAATCTTAAAACTTGCAGTCAGATACTAGAGAACTGATTTTCTTATCATTTGTAGGAAGAGTTAGGAAAAGTCATTAATTCTTTTTTTCTCCCAATCAGAACCCTATTATTGTCAGAGATGAAAGTTCACACATTTCCGTACGATTTTAACCAGAACAAATAATAATTACAAATGCAATTTAAGATCTTAAAATTTTCACGTTTTTAGTGATTGAGGTTCGGAATCCCTAAAACGCCCGTTTTAAAAAAAACCTACAGCTGACAGTATTGGTCAAACCTAGAAGAAAACTTCCAGTAATGATACGTCCGGAAAGTAGTGCCCGAGCAGATGTCTCCTCTCATTCCCATCTCTGCGTTACGTACAAGTAGTCACTATAAGCATTGCTGCATGTGGTTATCACGCATACAGCCGCATCCCTCAGCTCGTTTTCGCTGTGAATAACGCGCCCTTTGAAATACAGCTGGCTCCAATCCGACTGGGTCACACACCTTGGTCATACGCCCGTGTAACGTCTGCACATTGTCGATGCCTTGGGAATACACCAACGCCTTTAAATGTCCCCAAGGAAACTCACGGATCACAGGTCCGATGAACGGGAAGGCTCTGCCACTGGACCTCCTCGGAACAATCAGCCGCCTACGAAACGCGGTGTAGTACTGTCGAGGCGCGATCCGAAGAAAATGGCGTGGCGCCCCGACAGTCATGAACCAAAGTCTTTATCTTTATGCATTCTCCAGTGGCGCTGGTAATTCGACACGCTTAAATCTGAAATAAACCGCACCTGTTAATATGTTTTGTAAAGTGTATGGTCTATTAGTCTGTCACTGACAATTCCTGCCCATACATTGATACTGAAGGGTTCCTGACGTAATCACCCTGACTGCTCCAGGATACGCATCTGCCCAGTGCACACACGTGCGTATTGTGGTACTTTACTATGTCATCTCTAGTGAATCTGTAAACGAAATGCAGGCACTGAACAGCGGATCTTCGGCTCATATCTCAGGAGGTACTGGCTTCCGGACATACAAAAAATTATAGGTACTTTCCTTCTAGTTTTGACCAATACTTAAGAAAATTATCTCTGAATGTGGTCAGAAAGCTTAAATCAGGGAACTTTAAAACATCATTTTATGTGCGCAGCACTGTTTAACATTTTTCCCCAATGGTAAAGAGCCACTTTAGCTTTGAAAAACAGTGAAATAAACAAAATCACTTGTCATTGTGGCAAATTCTATATAGGTCAGTTCGGCAGGGCAATATGCACCCGTTTAAGGGAACACTACAGAAGTTGGAAACTTCGAAAAGGGCACTCTACTTTTGCAGACCACCTGCTTCAAGAAGGCCATATTTACAAGGTGCAACATGAGGTCTTGCATCAAATCAATAAAGGGAGGGAGATGAACTACCTTGAAATAATGGAAATTAATAAACATATGTCCATTTTCCCAAGCTTAGTATTTAATGACACGTCGCACTTCCCCTATTAGCCACTTGTAACCGCAGATAATGCTCATAATCCCATACAGGCCATGTTATAAATTACCCTTCGGATTCAGATGCCACATTTTTTCCTTTATTTTGGTACCCTATTTCACTTACCCTGGTAAACAATTTTACTTTTTATAATCGTAGCTACTTTACTTACCTGCTTAGTCTTGATAGTACATATTATCTGTAACACAGGACCTGTTAAAGACAAATTATTTTGTTCAGCGTGTTCGTTGGTGCACGTCGCCAAAGTTTATTGTTTAGTTTATTTTGTTTCTAGAACAACTGTTGTAATCATTGTATAGTTCATGGTGTTCATCATAACGACTGGGGGAGCGGTATGCTGACCACACGCCCCTCCTACCTCCATTCGCAGGTATGCTGACCACACGCCCCTCCTACCTGCATCCGCAGTGAGGATGATACGGCGGTCGGATGGTGCCGATGGGCCACTTATGGCCTGAATACGGAGTGCTTTTCATGGTGTTTAATCTGTTGGCGCTTTATCCAAGTTCAATAATCTTACAGAGCATTTTCACTGAAACAATTCCTCCCGTCTTAGTCCTAAATCAAACAATAATTGTCGTAATCTTTTGCAACCGAGATACTCTGCATTTGCAGTAGTTTAAAATCATTGATGCTAGAAAAATTTCACTGCTACACAGATTTATCTTTGTATCCAATGGTGGCGCCTCAGCCGAAAACCTGTTTGTACATAAATACAAATACTGTAGAACAGCCGGCCTGAGTGGCCGAGCGGTTCTGGGAGCTACAGTCTGGAACCACGCGACCGCTACGGTCTCACGTTAGAATCCTGTCTCGGGCATGGATGTGTGTGATGTCCTTACGTTAGTTAGGTTTAAGTAGTTCTAAGTTCTAGGGGACTGATGACCACAGCTGTTAAGTCCCATAGTGCTCAGAGCCATTTGAACCATTTTTTGAACTGTAGAACATTACACTAGTGTCATGCGTGTGTTTATTCATAATGTAATACTACCTTCTGTGTGAATATGTGACACTTTATTTTAACGCCGTGTATTTACGGAATAACAAGAAACTACTTTCATTACGATACGCAAACAGTTAAAAATTGTAACACACGGAACAGCTCAGTCAAAGGTGGAACACACGCCTTTTCTCCCTCAGATAACCGACGGCTGCAGCGTCACGAAGGGTATCCGAGCGCCAAATTAAATAAACATAAATTTGCCAAATCTTGAGCACAGTTGCGCCACGCACTATAGGGGATTGAGCAAAACTAAAAGAAGTATAATAAACTGCTTTCAGTAGGAACTAAATTTCTCCTGGAGTGGCTACAAACCCTCAAATAGAAAAGTAAATTACAGCTCATAAATGCCATATAAGAAAAATCCTCCTCAGTCTCGCCGGCCGCTGTGGCCGACCGGTTCTAGGCGCTACAGTCTGGAACCGCGCGACTGCTACGGTCGCAGGTTCGAATCCTGCCTCGGGCATGGTTGTGTGTGATGTCCTTAGGTTGGTTAGGTTTAAGTAGTTCTAAGTTCTAGGGGACTGATGACCTCAGATGTTAAGTCCCATAGTGTTCAGAGCCATTTGAATTTTTGAACCTCCTCAGTCTCCACCCGTTCAGAAAACAACGATGAAGCACTTAGGCAACGTACTGAACTGGTCGAAAAGGTATAGCACAAACCAAAAGCCTCGCTCCTGAAATGCCAGGAAAACTCTAATAATCTACTGAAGCAATCCTCGAACGGATGTTGCTCGGAATGGCGTGACAGACATTTATCCTGCAGAGAAAAGGATATTTGGGGACTACGCAACGCACGTGGTCCGAGCATCGTTCGTGCCGGCAGCGGTGTGCTGCAAACAGCGCCCTATCAGCTTGGAGCACCAACGTACAAGCATCTTGCTCGACGTCATAGCGGGCGGAAGATTCCAACGGTACATTGGACACGCGGTGACTGCGCCGAGATGTTCCCACGACTGGGATCTCAGCTGAATCCGGAGCGAAGCCAGGCGGACAAACAACCCCTAACGTTTCCGGCAACACGTGCCAGCCAGCTAGGCCAGTACGCGGAATTTTCTTGCTGGACTGTGACCGCCTGTAAACATCTGATCGTTGCCGACAAGCTAGCAGTAGATACAATGCTTTCATTACCAGAGACACAGCGCCAGTGGGCATGGTGAGCAGGGAATTGGTGGAATTCAGCATCAGTCATCTAATTGACAAGTATTGCTCACAGCTTCTGTTATTCTTAAGGTAACAAAATTGTATAAGCTGTTACTGCTTAATAGCAGCCCCATTTTATGCTATAGTGATCAATGTCGTTTAATAGCGATGGTATTCGCCAAGGAGATGGACAGTTCAGTAACCGATGATTAAAAAGTTTCGTCGTCAGCTTGGAGATGAGAGATGGAGGGTATACGATTCTGTGGAAGTAAGGCAGCTTACATTCTGAGCATCTCTGTAATGAAATAAATTTTTCGATGCGGACGTAAGTATATATTATAACGTTATTTGCTGGCTAATTAAGAACGTGTACCGGACTGGAAATAGGAAAGGACTGCTGCACTCAGCATGCAATTCACAATAATAGCAAGGGTTGGAATCGGAGCAGCAAACATCTTTAATTTGTTGGAAAGTTGCATTACGTTGTACACACGCTAACCATGTGAGAGATGAATAACCCGTCATGAGTCACAGCTAGAGTTGTAAAACTACTGTAGGCTGATGCAGACTATCATAAATAGCGTAGCCTACTGTAGTTCTCCTAGTGGCTTTCCTCAGTTAAGGTCGTACCCGCGTTACCTGTAATGACGTGTGCTGCATGGTCGTCGGTCGTTACCTCTCAACGATCGCTTTCTTTACGTACGTGATCAGTGTCTTACTACATTCCAGTAACAACCGCACGCGGTGAACCTTCTACCTTCTAGAACAGTGGTTCCCAACCTCGTGGTAATGAAATTTTCTCAAGAGGAAAACTAAACGATTCGATTCTGTTTCACTCAACGAAACTAAATTATTTTCAGGAGATCATTACTATTATCACAATTTTGTAAGACTCTAATACTGATTATATAAATTACCAATAATTACTTTTTCTCGGTCAGCATCGTAAGCCGGTGGAGGTTACAGGTTCCTCACACAGTCCACCCACCACACACATAAATAAAATTACAATGAAATCCAGACCATTAGCTGCCTACAGGCGTTGATAAATATCAACGGGGACAGTTGACAGTGTGTGTGTGTGTGTGTGTGTGTGTGCGCCCCGTCCGGGACTCAACCCTAGGATCTCCTGCTTACATAGTAGATGCTCCATCCGACTGAGCCATCGAGGACACAGAGGATAGTGCGACTCTGGTACGCTCCCCGTGAGACCCACATTTCCAACTTACTGTCCACACACTACATTTGTAGTGCCCCTGCCCACTACACTCATTACTCGCAGCAGTCACACTACCGATTCCCGTAAGAGTTTGAGCAATGTGAGTGGAGAGGGGAGGGGGGGGGGGGTTAGTAGCTTGTACCTCATTGCACTCAGGGGTAATGGTCTAAGAAAGGTTGAAGACCACTGATCTACAAACTGAGTGAGGATATATAAAGGACTGAGTAACACACGGCACATTTTTGTCCTGTAGTTATCCTCCCGTCTGTTACTTAAACACAAACAGTATTCATAGAAAAACTGAAACTGACGATGTTTAATTGAGGTGTCATTCGACAATTGTTGATTTGTAACGTGAAACAGAGGAATATTGCAAAAATAAAGAAAACAATATAGATTTATCATACCGCGCTAGAAAACGCAATTTCTTCATCAAAAAAGTAAAAAAAAAAAGAAAAAGCTGCAAAACAAAAATATATCAACCATCGCTTCAATACCTCCTTAACCTTATAGAAAACATGTTTCTGTTATTGATAAACAGCTACAACAATTATCAATAATAACTTGAAACTCGTGCTTTCGATCACGATGAAGAACGTCCTATCGAGTGCCAAATAACAACAACTGTATATTTGTGCATGTTAACGTACTTGCATCAAAAGTAACTATTTTGCTTACATAAAGGCGCAGAAGCTACGCGATCAACTAATTTTTATTATAGAATGCAATTCATATTCTGTGATAATGGAAAATACACAATGGACTAACACTGACGATGTGCGGTTTCAATTATGTACAAAGTAAACAGAAACCGTCGGTTGATGATAATGCCGAAGAATATTGCATTGTTCTGTACGTTGGGCTGCAGTACTTTAAAAAAAAAAAAAAAAAAAAAAAAAAAAAAAAAAAAAAAAAAAAACTTATGGGACTTAACTGCTAAGGTCATCAGTCCCTAAGCTTACACGCTACTTAACCTAAATTATCCTAAGGACAAACACACATACCCATGCCCGAAGGAGGACTCGAACTCCGCCAGGACCAGCCGCACAGTCCATGACTGCAGCGCCTACGACTGCTCGGCTAATCCCGCGCGGCGCTGCAGTACTAAAGCGATATGACACTCACGTACGGATTCACGTCAAGCTGTCTGATTTCCTAAGCAAGAAGCTATTCTTTCGATGTACCTCTGTAATCTTTCTGTGGATAACTCACATAACACGTCTTCGGCGTGTAAAATGATCAGTACGGAAGCTTCTAAGTTTTGCTTTGTGACCAAGCGACGTTCCGAGGGATAAATTGCAACCCTGTAAAATACAGCGACGTAGATACTCACTACGTAGGTAACAAGAGATGAGAAATCGAAATAATATACCAGTCCTCGCAAAAGAGTGCCATGCTTCTATCTCACAAGAAACTACACACTTTGTGTAGAAATACTATGAGTGTTTAACATCAGTGTAGGACAGGGTTTAAATCTAAATATCTTTCTTTGTGATGTACTAGTTGATTTCTTGGTGTTGCCCGGAAACTTTTCTATCTCACTAAGCGGCATGTTTACCACATTTGGTTGAAACGGCTCCACGCATCCACAGTTATGCTTTATTACAAATTTTGATAGTCATGATCACAATCTGATATAATTATACGGAGATAATAACCGGTTTTGGTTGACTAGCAACCATCCTCAGATTATTCTTATTCTATTGGTTCCTAAGAACAGTGTTGACCACAACACTATCGTTACTAAACGTAACTTGTCAGTACTGAAAGATTGGTCGAAGCATGACTGCCAGCATAAGGCTGGTCAAAGTATGACAGCCTGTACGCTAAAATTGGTTTTCCATTTTCCCTGATTCCTATAAACACGAGAAAACAGAACTGATGCCACTCTATATATACTACTGATAGTATGGCCTTTATAAGGTATATAATTTCAAATGCAACATGCCACAAGTATGATTTAATTTCAGACTTGTTACAGGTCCGTATTCGGAGCCTCTTACAAACTTTCTTCCTTCCTGTTGCGGCTGTTTCTTATCTCCACAGTCTTTCTTTCCAGATAGTAAATAACATGTTTACCAAGTTTGGGGGTTTAGGAGGAGCTCTGTACCAGTGGCTTTGCCCGTGCATCCATTTTATTATTATTATTATTATTATTATTATTATTATTATTATTATTATTACTACTACTAAAAATCATCAATCTTCTGCTTCGTTGGGTTAGGCACGCCACGAATTCCTCTCCTTTGCCAATTTTTTCATCTCAAAGTAGCAATCGCAACTTACATCCTCAATGATTTGCTGCTAGTTTTCCAATCTCTGCCTACCCACACAGTTTTCACTCTCTTCAGGTCCTCTAGTAGCATGGAAGTTATTTCCTGATGTCTTAATGAATGTCCTATCATCCTGTCCTTTTGAGTGTTTCCCACATACTCCTTTCCTCTCTGATTCTGCACGGAACCTCCTCATTGCTTACCTTATCAGCCCACCTAATTTTCAACATTCTTTTGTAGCACCACATCTCAAATGCTTCGATTCTCTTCTGTTCCGTTTTCCCACAGTCCATGTTTCACTACAATAGTACACTATGCTCCAAACGTACATTCTCAGAAATTTCTTTCTCAAATTAAGGCCTATGTTCTGATACCAGTAGACTTCTCTTTGCGCATGTCACACATATTTCACACATATCTGTACACGTATTTCACTTGTATATCTAGCAGATTTCACCCTATGTTTCGTTTTCCACGCAGCTCAATGATTATGATCCCGTATCTCCTTAACTACGTGCGGTAGAATGCTATAATTTTGCAAGTACATACAGTGATATATATATGAGAGTACTATCTGCATGATGTATTGCAAATAGAGTTAGTAGGAAAAAAACGAGAACGTCATGAAATATGCGGCAGTTTTAGTGCAAGAATAGCGAAAATGTAGTAAGGGATAAACTTTTTTCTTTCATCATTTTGTATGCGCGTGTGAGAGGGAGGGGGGGGGGCAGTGAAAAAGTCTTGTAAAGGTCTGAAATTATGTATAAAGTGTAAAGCTGGTTGCAAGTAACTAAGTGCTCTCACTCTTAGATTCTGGGTGAAAATAACTTGACTATTCGCCCGTTGTCAGCTGCACTTCTTTTCAAACCTACGACAACCCTATGAGAGGCAGGCGGTTCTTATGCCGACAGTGGTTCTTCCCAGACAGTAGCCGGCCGGAGTGGCCGAGCGGTTCCAGACGCTACAGTCTGGAACCGCGCGACCGCTACGGTCGCAGGTTCGAATCCTGCCTCGGATGTGTGTGATGTCCTTAGGTTAGTTAGGTTTAAGTAGTTCTAAGTTCTAGGAGACTGATGACCTCAGAAGTTAAGTCCCATAGTGCTCAGAGCCATTTGAACCATTTTTGAACCATACAGTAAGTGATACGTGTACGAAGTTTGGTTGAAATCGATCCAGTGATTTACAAGCAGATGTGGGACGTATGTACATACACTTAAGTATGAATGAAGCAACACCATTCGTCCTCCTCGTGGGATATACACTCCTGGAAATGGAAAAAAGAACACATTGACACCGGTGTGTCAGACCCACCATACTTGCTCCGGACACTGCGAGAGGGCTGTACAAGCAATGATCACACGCTCGGCACAGCGGACACACCAGGAACCGCGGTGTTGGCCGTCGAATGGCGCTAGCTGCGCAGCATTTGTGCACCGCCGCCGTCAGTGTCAGCCAGTTTGCCGTGGCATACGGAGCTCCATCGCAGTCTTTAACACTGGTAGCATGCCGCGACAGCGTGGACGTGAACCGTATGTGCAGTTGACGGACTTTGAGCGAGGGCGTATAGTGGGCATGCGGGAGGCCGGGTGGACGTACCGCCGAATTGCTCAACACGTGGGGCGTGAGGTCTCCACAGTACATCGATGTTGTCGCCAGTGGTCGGCGGAAGGTGCACGTGCCCGTCGACCTGGGACCGGACCGCAGCGACGCACGGATGCACGCCAAGACCGTAGGATCCTACGCAGTGCCGTAGGGGACCGCACCGCCACTTCCCAGCAAATTAGGGACACTGTTGCTCCTGGGGTATCGGCGAGGACCATTCGCAACCGTCTCCATGAAGCTGGGCTACGGTCCCGCACACCGTTAGGCCGTCTTCCGCTCACGCCCCAACATCGTGCAGCCCGCCTCCAGTGGTGTCTCGACAGGCGTGAATGGAGGGACGAATGGAGACGTGTCGTCTTCAGCGATGAGAGTCGCTTCTGCCTTGGTGCCAATGATGGTCGTATGCGTGTTTGGCGCCGTGCAGGTGAGCGCCACAATCAGGACTGCATACGACCGAGGCACACAGGGCCAACACCCGGCATCATGGTGTGGGGAGCGATCTCCTACACTGGCCGTACACCACTGGTGATCGTCGAGGGGACACTGAATAGTGCACGGTACATCCAAACCGTCATCGAACCCATCGTTCTACCATTCCTAGACCGGCAAGGGAACTTGCTGTTCCAACAGGACAATGCACGTCCGCATGTATCCCGTGCCACCCAACGTGCTCTAGAAGGTGTAAGTCAATTACCCTGGCCAGCAAGATCTCCGGATCTGTCCCCCATTGAGCATGTTTGGGACTGGATGAAGCGTCGTCTCACGCGGTCTGCACGTCCAGCACGAACGCTGGTCCAACTGAGGCGCCAGGTGGAAATGGCATGGCAAGCCGTTCCACAGGACTACATCCAGCATCTCTACGATCGTCTCCATGGGAGAATAGCAGCCTGCATTGCTGCGAAAGGTGGATATACACTGTACTAGTGCCGACATTGTGCATGCTCTGTTGCCTGTGTCTATGTGCCTGTGGTTCTGTCAGTGTGATCATGTGATGTATCTGACCCCAGGAATGTGTCAATAAAGTTTCCCCTTCCTGGGACAATGAATTCACGGTGATCTTATTTCAATTTCCAGGAGTGTATTCATGAGTCTAGGGTTTTTCGTTAAAAAAAATACACCTAATGATCACTCTGCAATTCAGACTCATGTGTTTGTTAGAGGATTCATGAAACCGCTTTCAGACTATTTCTCAGCCGTTCCGCTCGCAAATACGTGGGAAAAACGAACACCTAAATCTTTTCGTGCGAGTTGTGATTTCTCCTTGTAGGTGCGAGCCAACAAAATATTTTGGTAGTCGGAGGAGAAAGCTGATGACTGAAATTTCGTGAAAAGATCTCGCAGCAAAGAGAAACCTCTTTGTTCTAATTACTGCAAAGAATCTAATAAGGCTACTCACATTGGTCTCCGAAATCATTTATGTAGATTAAAAACAGCAACCTGCCTATAACTCTTCGTTGGGCAACCCCAGATACCACATCGATGTGTGTTTCGATTAGGTACCTCACTTATTTTTAAGGTGACTTAAATAATGCTTGCTACTGGAGAACCAGCAAACCGTTTTCCGTGCCGCAAACTCAACCGAAATATTCAACAAAGGGCAGCCGCCTTCCTGTGACAACCCCAGATACCACATCGATGTGTGTTTCGATTAGGTACCTCACTTATTTTTAAGGTGACTTATAATGCTTGCTACTGGAGAACCAGCGAACCGTTTTCCGTGCTGCAAACTCAACCTAAATATTCAACAAAGGGCAGCCGCCTTCCTGTGACACAAGTCGTTCCCCTCTACGAGGGATCAGTAAGGTGCTCAGTTCTCACGATTTCAAAACCAGCCGTCAGTTTTCTCCACATCGTTGTGTGACCAGAGGAGATTACGCCTTATCGACAACAGCTGTCAGGGAACAATAGAAAAATTTGGGATCATCGTCCCGCCACACCGAGTTTGTGTCCACAAGAAAAACAGCCGACGGCCGATAAACGAAACGGGCCTGTGTGGGGATCCCTCGCGCCACCCAAGGGACGCAAAGCAACGCTGTAAACAGGAGTGGAAGTGCGGTCTGCACGTACACTTCACCTGGTGAGGTCCCACGCCCCTCAGTTCTGCCGAGTGCGCTATATTAAACTGCTTGAACGGGCGGTTTTACGGCTTCCAGGTGCGTTGTCAACTTTAGCACAGATACTGTTCAATCAAGGCAGAACCAACCCCCCCCCCCCCCCTCACACACACGCATACAAAGAGCGTGCGAGTAAGCTCTTGCGTTGTACAAAGCGGTTCCTTGAAAAGACATGATCTGAATGCAAAAAGAAGCTAGAAACAACTCTGTAGGCTTTAAAAAAAAGGTGTGTTTGTATGCAGAGTATTTCAGTGTTACACATATTAAGAACTGTCGGACTTCATCTCAAATTAATAAATACGATAAAATTATACGATTAAAACAGCACTAAGAATGGGTGAGGGTCTATCACTGCTAGGCTTCAACTGTGCTATGGAATATTTGACGAAAGAATGATACAAGGAAAACCCTAACAAAATACAAGCTGGAACCAAGAAAGATCAAATGAACTTAACTTGCTCACGATTCGCAGACGACTTGGCGTTACATACAAGAAGCCAGAAATTAAATAATAGCCCTACGAAACACAGCACAAAAAATAGGACTCCAGATATCATCCGAAAAGACTGAGATGATGATACGAGGCTCACTAAAAATAAACCACATAACAGTAAGCAATTGTTGTTGTTGTTGTTGTCTTCAGTCCTGAGACTGGTTTGATGCAGTTCTCCATGCTACTCTATCCTGTGCAAGCATCTTCATCTCCCAGTACTTACTGCAACCTACATCCTTCTGAATCTGCTTAGTGTATTCATCGCTTGGTCTCCCTCTACGATTTTTACCCTCCACGATGCCCTCCATTGCTAAATTTGTGATCCCTTGATGCCTCAGAACATGTCCTACCAACCGGTCCCTTCTTCTTGTCAAGTTGTGTCACAAACTCCTCTTCTCTCCAATTCTATTCAATACCTGTTCATTAGCTATGTGATCTACCCATCTGATCTTCAGCATTCTTCTGTAGCACCACATTTCGAAAGCTTCTATTCTCTTCTTGTCCAAACTATTTACCGTCCAGGTTTCACTTCCATACATGGCTACACTCCATACAAATACTTTCAGAAACGACTTCCTGACACCTAAATCTATATTCGAAGTTAACAAATTTCTCGTCTTCAGAAACGCATTCCTTGCCATTGCCAGTCTACATTTTATATCCTCTCTACTTCGACCATTATCAGTTATTTTGCTCCCCAAATAGCAAAACTCCTTTATTACTTTAAGTGTTTCATTTCCTAATCTAATTCCCTCAGCATCACCCGACTTAATTCGACTACATTCCATTATCCTCGTTTTGCTTTTGTTGATGTTCATCTTATATCCTCCTTTCAAGACACTGTCCATTCCGTTCAACAGCTCTTCCAAGTCCTTTGCTGTCTCTGACAGAATTACAATGTCATCGGCGAACCTCAACGTTTTTATTTCTTCTCCATGGAATTTAATACCTACTCCGGATTTTTCTTTAGTTTCCTCCACTGCTTGCTCAATATACAGATTGAATAACATCGGGGATAGGCTACAACCCTGTCTCACTCCCTTCCCAACCGCTGCTTCCCTTTCATGCCCCTCGACTCTTATAACTGCCATCTGGTTTCTGTACAAATTGTAAATAGCCTTTCGCTCCCTGTATTTTACCCCTGCCACCTTTAGAATATGAAAGAGAGTATTCCAGTCAACATTGTCAAAAGCTTTCTCTAAGTCTACAAACGCTAGAAATGTAGGTTTGCCTTTCCTTAATCTATTTTCTAAGACAAGTCGTAGGGTCAGTATTGCCTCACGCGTTCCAACATTTCTACGGAAACCAAACTGATCTTCGCCGAGGTCGGCTTATACCAGTTTTTCCATTCGTCTTTAAAGAATTCGCGTTAGTATTCTGCAACTGTGACTTATTAAACTGATAGGTCGGTAATTTTCACATCTGTCAACACCTGCTTTCTTTGGGATTTGAATTATTATATTCTTCTTGAAGTCTGAGGGTATTTCGTCTGTCTCATACATCTTGCCTACCGGATGGTAGAGTTTTGTCAGGACTGGCTCTCCCAAGGCTGTCAGTAGTTCTGATGGAATGTTGTCTATGCCCAGTGCCTTGTTTCGACTCAGGTCTTTCAGTGCTCTGTCAAACTCTTCACGCAGTATCGCATCTCCCATTTCATCTTCATCTACATCCTCTTCCATTTCCATAATACTATCCTCAAGTACATTGCCCTTGTATAGACCCTCTATATACTCCTTCCACCTTTCTGCTTTCCCTTCTTTGCTTAGAACTGGGTTTCTATCTGAGCTCTTGATATTCATACAAGTGGCTCTCTTTTCTCCAAAGGTCTCTTCAATTTTCCTGTAGGCAGTATCTATCTTACCCCTAGTGAGATAAGTCTCTACATCCTTACATTTGTCCTCTAGCCATCCCTGCTTAGCCCTTTTGCACTTCCTGTCGATCTCATTTTTGAGACGTTTGTATTCCTTTTTGCCTGCTTCATTTACCGCGTTTTTATATTTTCTCCTTTCATCAATTAAATTCAATGTTTCTTCTGTTACCCAAGGATTTCTACTAGCCCTCGTCTTTTTACCTACTTGATCCTCTGCTGCCTTCACTACTTCATCCCTCAGAGCTACCCATTCTTTTTCTACTGTATTTCTTTCCCCCATTCCTGTCAATTGTTCCCTTATGCTCTCCCTGAAACTCTGTACAACCTCTGGTTCTTTCAGTTTATCCAGGTCCCATCTCCTTAAATTCCAACCTTTTTGCAGTTTCTTCAGTTTTAATCTACAGAACATAACCAATAGATTGTGCTCAGAGTCCACATTTGCCCCTGGAAATGTCTTACAATTTAAAACCTGGTTCCTAAATCTCTGTCTTACCGTTATGTAGTCTATCTGATACCTTCTCGTATCTCCAGGATTCTTCCATGTATACAACCTTCTTTTATGATTCTTGAACCAAGTGTCAGCTATGATTAAGTTATGCTCTGTGCAAAACTTTACCAGGCGGCTTCCTCTTTCATTTCTCTCCCCCAATCCATATTCACCCACTATGTTTCCTTCTCTGCCTTTTCATACTCTCGAATTCCAATCACCCATGACTATTAAATTTTCGTCTCCCTTCACTACCTGAATAATTTCTTTTATCTCATCATACATTTCATCAATTTCTTCGTCATCTGCAGAGCTAGCTGGCATTTAAACTTGTACTACTGTAGTAGGTGTGGATTTCGTATCTATCTCGGCCACAATAATGCGTTCACTATGCTGTTGGTAGTACCTTACCAGCACTCTTATTTTTTTATTCATTATTAAACCTACTCCTGCATTACCCCTATTTGATTTTGTATCTATAACCCTGTATTCACCTGACCAAAAGTCTTGTTTCTCCTGCCACCGAACTTCACTAATTCCCACTATATCTAACTTCAACCTATCCATTTCCCTTTTTAAATTTTCTAACCTACCTGCCCGATTAAGGGATCTGACATTCCACGCTCCGATCCGTAGAACGCCAGTTTTCTTTCTCCTGATAACGACGTCCTCCTGAGTAGTCCCCGCCCGGAGATCCGAATGGGGGACTATTTTACCTCCGGAATATTTTACCCAAGAGGACGCCATCATCATTTATCCATACAGTAAAGCTGCATGCCCTCGGGAAAAATTACGGCTGTAGTTTCCCCTTGCTTTCAGCCGTTCGCAGTACCAGCACAGCAAGGCCGTTTTGGTTAGTGTTGCAAGGCCAGACCAGTCAATCATCCAGACTGTTGCCCCTTGCAACTACTGAAAAGGCTGCTGCCCCTCTTCAGGAACCACACGTTTGTCTGACCTCTCAACAGATACCCCTCCGTTGTGGTTGCACCTACGGTACGGCCATCTGTATCGCTGAGGCACGCAAGCCTCCCCCACCAACGTCAAGGTCCATGGTTCATGGGGGTAGCAGTAAGCAATAGAAAACTAAAAATACTGAAACAGTTTAAATACTTAGGAGAAATTATAATATACAACTTGAACGAAAAGCCTGCTTGGCAAGAAGTAGCTCAAAAATTAAAATAGTCTACATACAATGAAAATTTCTATCGATTAAAACAAAATCAATAAATTATAAGACAGTGATACAGCCAGAGGTAACATACGCAAGTGAAACTCCTTTCTAAAGTCAGTCAGAGAACCAGAATCTATAGCAAAGAAGGACAATGGAGGATAGTAAAAAGTAAGTGGTGCACACGGAACTGAGGCCTGTTACAGATATTATCCGTAAGAAGACGGCTTCTTGCTTTGGCCACATCATGAGGACAGCATATACCAGTCTAACAAGAAGAATTACAGAAAAGCTCTGTAATTCGACGCAACAAGTACGATGGACTAAGGAAATTAGAAAGGATATGGAGCAACTAGAAATAATCCTGGACGATCTGCAAAACAAAACAGAACAAATTGATTAAACAAAATACAAATGGTTCAAATGGCTCTGAGGTCTTTGGTACTTAACATCTGAGATCATCAGTCCCCTAGAACTTAGCACTACTTAAACCTAACTAAGCTAAGGACATCACACACATCGACTTCCGAGGCAGGGTTCGAACCTGCGACCGTAGCGGTCGCGCGGTTCCAGACTGAAGCGCCTAGAACCGCTCAAAACAGAACATCTCAAGAAACTGTAAAACAAAAAAATAAGATTTAAACCAAAAATTGACAAACAAGAAACAGTGAAGAGTGTATTTGCAGATGAGAAGAGACGGAAAAGGTCATAACGAACGAAAACATATTGGGCAAAACTCTGAAGGAACGACATATGCACTTATCGAAGATGAGCCGCAGACGATTGAGTAAAACGGACCGATGAGTCCATACAAGTTAAATTAATAAATGGAATGCAAAATAAGAGAACAAGAAGAAAAATAACTCAAGGGAAATTCAATGAAACTATGTTGTCATTTCAGCCGGCCGAAGTGGCCGTCCGGTTCTAGGCGCTGCAGTCTGGAACCGCGCGACCGCTACGGTCGCTGGTTCGAATCCTGCCTCGGGCATGGATGTGTGTGATGTCCTTAGGTTGGTTAGGTTTAACTAGTTCTAAGTTCTAGGGGACTAATGATCTCAGAAGTTGAGTCCCATAGTGCTCACAGCCATTTGAACCGTATGTTGTCATTTGTAGCAGTACACTTTTTCTTAAAGAGAACAAGGAAGGAAGATTCAGGATCAACATCCCGTCTACATCGAGGTCGTTAAGAGATGGAACATCAGCTCCCACTGCGGAGATCTGTGGAAGGAAATCAGCAGTGTCATTTTCAAAGGAACACCTAAACGTTTGCTTGAAACGCTACAAGAAATCCGTAGATGAGCTACACTCTGGCCATTCATACTGCAACACCAGGAAAGAAAGCAAATGATGTAATTTTACTTATTGTGCCTACACACTGTAATAGGAAGAATATATGGTCAAATTTGTAAGTGATGTCGTGGTGTACATGGTACGAAATATACGATGTGCTACCCAAAAGTTCCCGGAATTTATGTGTAGGAGCGGTTATAGGAGCTTCAGTCCGGAACCGCGCTGCTGCTACGGTCGCAGGTTCGAATCCTGCCTTGGGCATGGATGTGTCTGATGTCATTAGGTTAGTTAGATTTAAGTAGTTGTAAGTTTAGGGGCTGATTATCTCAGATGTTAACTCATTTTGTATGTGTAGTACGATGAAATGTCGGCAGGTGGTACACATACGTTCTTTGAACGTTAGTGGCTCAGGCGGCTTTGTGCTGGGTGGTAGCGTTTAGTTTTTATGCACATTTCTCCATTCTCGTGTGGTGCGTGCCTTGCAAAACTGACGATGGTGGGTGTCTGGGAACAGCGTGTGTACACAAACTTTTGTTTCAGACTCGGAAAAACCGCTACAGAAACACATGACATGTTAAAGGTTGAAGTAAGCATTCGGGGGAGACGCCTTTGGTTGCAGTCAAACTTACGACTGTTTTGAGCGTTTTCAAGAAGGCAGAACGTTGTTTGACAATGCTCCTCATTCAGGACGGCTGCCAAGCGGCATTACTCCTGAAAATGTCACTGCTGTTCGGAATACAGTGCTGGAAGATCGTGGACAGACCATCCAGGGCGTATGCAATGTAGTGAGTACTGTCTTGAGCGACGTGTTATTTACAGCATGCGTGTGTGTGTGTGTGTGTGTGTGTGTGTGTGTGTGTGTGTGTGTGTGTGTACACGTGTAGCGCACTGTTTGTGCTGCTACTCGCGAAAAGCAGCAAGGGGGCCGCCAAGCTTAACGTCCCCATACGACAGACGTATCATCTTCAACAGTGTCACATGTCCTCACTTCTCGAGACACTGTGGAGAGGTTTAGTGTTTAAACCAGGACATTATCTGGTGATCAGGAACTTTATGCCACCATTCCCCTCGCCGGTCGAATATTGGCAGATAAACTTTTTTCCATCACCAGGATTCGAACCGGCTTACTCACAGGTCGATACGCGATTCTGTCCGACGAAAACGGCGTACGAGCATTGGTTCTTCAATTATGACGATGCGAGGTCACACACTGCGTTGATCGCCCAGGAGTTTCTGGCGAAAACACAAATGATAGTTGTTCTTCATCCGCGATATTAAATCTACCTGGTATTCTCCAGAATGAAATTTAAAAAGCCGAAGATTACACATGGCTGGGGGGATTCGAACAGAATCGCAAGTGGTACCAAACTGGCTCATAAATAATGCATTCTACGAGCTCTCAGTTCATGGAAAAACGGCTGCGAGAAGTGTATACACCAGCAAGGGGATTACTTTGAAGGTGATGTTGATAAATAAGATCAAGGTAAAGTTTAATTTTATTTATTACTATATTCCAGGAACTTTTGGGTAGCATCCCGTAGTACCTGAGCTACTACCGTGGAAGCAGGAATGGCTCTTACCCACCTGGCTACTAAAACCGAACTGAGCTTGGATGACAGATAAGCAGCTTCAATTCTATGCCAGAATTAATCAGTCGTAGTGACTGAGCTTCCATATCCTGACACGTCCACCGTGATGCTGTGCGCAGAACCTAGACCCACCTGCGTCTAGTGTTGTCGATGACTGCACCACTGTCGGTGCCATCTCCCTGTTGCAGCATGAAGGGAACGCGTAAGAATGATCGTCAAGCTGACAGTCTATGGTGATCAAGCTGACAGTCTATGGTGATACATGCGTCGTCGCATGGTCCATATGGAGATTGTCTTGCTGCAAACAAGCTAATTTCCTTATTCATTATATGTGAGGTGGCTGTACCAACTTGCATTGCTGGACAATGACTCGGGCGCTAGTCACGTGCACCCGTTCCTGCATAGCATTTGAGTATGGCCCTCCTGAATCTTCGATTTCATATTAGCATAACAATTGTGCGATCTCGACCAACGTGAGCAGAAATATCAAGGACTGATAAACAACAATCTTGATGGGCCACAAGGCTCCGATGTCTTCTATTTCTCTATTTTACATGAGGCGTAACCAACCAAAATTCAAATTTGAATTAGTAACCTGCTACATAATCTTTCTTCATATAGTGAATGAAGATGGCGTTACGTTGTGCGGAATGGACATTCGGAGGACACAGGCTGTATATCTTTAGGATATATACGATATAAATATACACACATCAAAAAAAGGTTTGCATTACCTCGGTACCGAGAGTTCCAGAACCTGTACAGAAAATTGGAATAGAGATCAACATAAACACCATTTCCGCCCTTTTTATTGCTCATGCAAACCACACATTGCTGTTGTAACATTATACAGCGAGACCTCCAGAGGTGATGGTCCCCCAGTAGCACGTCCTCTTGCATTGATGCGTGCCTGTATTCGTCGTGACATACTATCCACAAGTTCATCAAAGCACGGTTGATCCAGATTGTCCCACTGCTCAACGGGGATTCGGAGTAGATCCTCACGCTGTACATAAACAGGCCTTTTCAATCTATCCCAGGCATATTCGATACGGTTCATGTCTGGAGAACATGCTGGCCACTCTAGTCGAGCGATGTCGTTATCCTGAAGAAAGTCATTCACAAGATGTGCACGATGGGGGCGCGAACTGTCGTCCATGAACACCAATTCCTCGCCAAGGTGCTACCGATATGGTTGCACTATCGGTGGGAGAAAGGCATTCATCGTATAGCCGTTACGGCGCCTTTCATGACCACCAGCGGCGTACGTCGCCACCCCAAAACAGCAGGGAACCTCCACCTTGCTGCACTCACTGGACAGTGTGTCTAAGGCTGTCAGCCTGACAGGGTTGTCTCCAAACACGTCTCCGGCGATTGTCTGGTTGAAGGCATATGCGACACTCATCGGTGAAAAGAACATGATGCCAATCCTGAGCGGTCCATTCGGCATGTTGTTGGGCCCATCTGTATCGCGCTGCATGGTGTCTTGGTTGCAAAGATGGACCTCGCCACGGAGGCCGGGAGTGCAGCTGCGCATCACGCAGTCTATTGCGCACAGTTTGAGTCGTAACACGACGTCCTATGGCTGCACGAAAAGCATTATTCAAAATGGTGGCGTTGCTGTCAGGGTTCCTCAGAGCCTTAATCCGTAGGTAGCGGTCATCCACAGCAGTAGTAGCCCTTGGGCAGCCTGAGTGAGGCATTCCACCAACAGTTCCTGTCTCTCTGTATCTCCTCCAGGTCCGAACAACATCGCTTTGGTTTACTCCGAGGCGCCTAGACGCTTCCCTTGCTAAGAGCTCTTCCTGGCACCAAGTAACAATGCGGACGCAATCGATCCGCGATACTGACCGTCTAGGCATGGTTGAAATACAGACAACACGGTTGGTTGGTTGGGGAAGGAGACCAGACAGCCTGGTCATCGGTCTCATCGGGTTAGGGAAGGATGGGGAAGGAAGTCGGCCGTGCCCTTTCAGAGGAACCATCCCGGCATTTGCCTGGAGTGATTTAGGAAAATCACGGAAAACCCAAATCAGGATGGCCGGACGCGGGATTGAACCGTCGTCCTCCCGAATAGACAACACGAGCTGTGTACTTACTTCCTGGTGGAATGACTGGAACTGATCGGCTGTCGGACCCTGTCTAATAGGCGCTGCTCATGCATAGCTGTTTACATCTTTGGGAGGATTTAGTGACATCTCTGAACAGTGAAAGGGACTGTGTCAGTGATACAATATCCTCAGTCAACTTCTATCTTCAGGAGTTCTGGGAACAGGGGTGATGCAAAACTTTTTTGATGTGTGTATATGTAATGTATAAAGGGGAAACGACGCTACCAAAATCTCAAAAAGTTATTGACAGATTTACTTCAAATGTTTTTACGATATTTTAATGATCATTCAGCGGGACATAGACTACATGTACTTTCATAAATACACTCCTGGAAATTGAAATAAGAACACCGTGAATTCATTGTCCCAGGAAGGGGAAACTTTATTGACACATTCCTGGGGTCAGATACATCACATGATCACACTGACAGAACCACAGGCACATAGACACAGGCAACAGAGCATTCACAATGTCGGCACTAGTACAGTGTATATCCACCTTTCGCAGCAATGCAGGCTGCTATTCTCCCATGGAAACGATCGTAGAGATGCTGGATGTAGTCCTGTGGAACGGCTTGCCATGCCATTTCCACCTGGCGCCTCAGTTGGACCAGCGTTCGTGCTGGACGTGCAGACCGCGTGAGACGACGCTTCATCCAGTCCCAAACATGCTCAATGGGGACAGATCCGGAGATCTTGCTGGCCAGGGTAGTTGACTTACACCTTCTAGAGCACGTTGGGTGGCACGGGATACATGCGGACGTGCATTGTCCTGTTGGAACAGCAAGTTCCCTTGCCGGTCTAGGAATGGTAGAACGATGGGTTCGATGACGGTTTGGATGTACCGTGCACTATTCAGTGTCCCCTCGACGATCACCAGTGGTGTAGGCCAGTGTAGGAGATCGCTCCCCACACCATGATGCCGGGTGTTGGCCCTGCGTGCCTCGGTCGTATGCAGTCCTGATTGTGGCGCTTACCTGCACGGCGCCAAACACGCATACGACCATCATTGGCACCAAGGCAGAAGCGACTCTCATCGCTGAAGACGACACGTCTCCATTCGTCCCTCCATTCACGCCTGTCGCGACACCACTGGAGGCGGGCTGCACGATGTTGGGGCGTGAGCGGAAGACGGCCTAACGGTGTGCGGGACCGTAGCCCAGCTTCATGGAAACGGTTGCGAATGGTCCTCGCCGATACCCCAGGAGCAACAGTGTCCCTAATTTTCTGGGAAGTGGCGGTGCGGTCCCCTACGGCACTGCGTAGGATCCTACGGTCTTGGCGTGCATCCGTGCGTCGCTGCGGTCTGGTCCCAGGTCGACGGGCACGTGCACCTTCCGCCGACCACTGGCGACAACATCGATGTACTGTGGAGACCTCACGCCCCACGTGTTGAGCAATTCGGCGGTACGTCCACCCGGCCTCCCGCATGCCCACTATACGCCCTCGCTCAAAGTCCGTCAACTGCACATACGGTTCACGTCCACGCTGTCGCGGCATGCTACCAGTGTTAAAGACTGCGATGGAGCTCCGTATGCCACGGCAAACTGGCTGACACTGACGGCGGCGGTGCACAAATGCTGCGCAGCTAGCGCCATTCGACGGCCAACACCGCGGTTCCTGGTGTGTCCGCTGTGCCGTGCGTGTGATCATTGCTTGTACAGCCCTCTCGCAGTGTCCGGAGCAAGTATGGTAGGTCTGACACACCGGTGTCAATGTGTTCTTTTTTCCATTTCCAGGAGTGTATATGGATATATATATGTAATATATAAATGGACATCGTTGCTACGTAATATCTCAAAAAGTTTTTGACCGATGTACTTCAAACTTTACACTATACACTTACAAATATTCAGACAAACAGAGGCAATATGTTTTTTTGAAATACAATGTATAGATTTTCTTATAAAACCGACCGCGACAACGAAAATGCTGTGCTGTGCTGCGAGTATGTGCGGTTTCGAGTTCGAGTAGACAAATTGTTTCCTCCAATGCATATTCTATCTCTTCTATCTTGTAGCAAAAATTGTATACCGAACAATGTGCTGTTTTGGTTTCTTCCTCGCAGTCGGATTTAACAGAAAACAGAAAAGTTGTATTCATGGCTAATCGGCTTATGATTGGAACACTACTACGGAATCCGAATCGTCGGAAACTTTGTGATCCTACCCCTTCGCACATTAAAATTACATATGTGAAATACTGTCATTGAAGATACTACTCTCTCAGATACAGCAAATGGAGAGGTCTCTCCCATTCCCCACATACCAATAAGCCCAACCGATCTACCCATTCATTTTAAGAGACTTCAATTCCCTTTCAAGGTTTCGTTTACAATAACAATAAACAAGGCTCAAGGTCAGAGTAAGGGGAGGAAATGGACATACAGAGGGGTGAGGAGGAGATCGGCAGGGAGAGGGAGGCACAGTTTAAGATGTTTATCAAATCACGTTAACATATTTAGCAATTGTGAAGCATTGCCGGGATCGCTAGCAAATAATACATGTCAGATACCAACTGCTCCAAAGTATTCCTGGGAAATAACTTTCTCGAATTGAACGATCACCACCTTGAGGTCTCCCTAATTTTGTGGATTTCTAACATATCAAGTGTTTTGCGTGACTGGAACACTCATCATATATACAAAAAATGATTCAGGCGCGAAAAAAAGTTTTACGATGGTATCCGAAGAGTCGATATTTTGCTGTGCTGTTATTAATCACAACTTTCGATCTGTGGCGGTACTGAATTTTATTCACTGGGATTGCATAATATGTATGTTGTTCGATAGCCCTTACAAAAAGAAATGCAGTAATTTAACTCTTGTCAATGTTTACAGCGTATTCGTCGGAAAAAACCGAACGATTTGTTACAGGCGGAGCCTTCGAGTCCTTGCTCAGCGCAGAGCTGATACCTTCCGTTTCCTGGCTACTTAAACATTTCAGTGTTATCAGTACCAAAGCATGAAACCGTCACTTTTTTAACAGCTACCGAATATCAGAGTCACGCCGTTCCGTTTTGACATCTTCAACATTTTATGCAACAATACTTGTGACCGCCTAAAGTTGGATACAGCGTATATTTTACATTTCAGATAGGCCCCGAAACAATGAGTACCCGAAAAAAAAAAAAAATTGGAAACCACACACTTTTGTCTGAAAGCACATTTTCGACTGAAGTTTTACAAACGCAAGTCCGCGAATCACTGCACGTGAGAAACGTCTTGCTGTCTTTAGGCATTTGTGTTCCTCAGCAGCCAACTGGTCGGGGCCGCATTTACACACAGGCCAGTTAGGTAGGTTACAGGCTAAAAACAGCAATAAGAAATTTTACAATAAAAACGTCTTTCTTCGAATATTATGGTGCGAAACCTCCAATAATCATAAAATATGACTGTAGATGTCACTATTTTCCATGGGTTTATTTGGATCCCTTGCAGGAGGGGGGGGGGGGGTCTAATTCCCAGTGGCGCCCGCCCAAACGCATGGCACTTCAGTTGGTAAAACCGGTAAGGCTTTTGCGACAATGGTCTACAGAAGTTTGAGGTGAGGTCGATTTTGCAGAAACTCTTCCACACCACAGTTGAAAACAGAACATATACGTGTAAACTGGTGTATAGGTCATAATGACGAAAGAAACTTTCACATTATTTTTATTATTGTGTCAGAAGCATATAGGTACATGTATATACGTTTTACACAGTTATGATTAAATTCATGTTGTCCAAAACTTGGCCACTTCCAGTGTATTTTCTGTTGGTTGTTGAAGATCACCTTCTGTACAGGAGACTGGGCACAATCGACACCAAAGCGTGTGCCGAACTGTCTGTTCTTCTCCACTGTCACAGAATATCATTTGGATCAGTGTATTCCCATCTTGCCAAGTTCACTTTTGATCTTCCAACTCTGGATCTCAGTCTATTCAGGGCCTTTCAAGTTGTCCATTCCCCGTCATGGCCTGGAGGTAAAGCTTCAACAACTCTTTTGCAGCCAGGGGGAAGGTAGGACGTAGCCGTCCCTAGTTGTAACCTAGCTTTTTCAGCAGTGGTTCTAAGTTTCTTTGATGCCCTAAGGAAACTCTCCCTTCAGTCGTTGCGGATGCGGGTTCATGCCCATACAGAGGATGGGTAATTTCCTGTTCCACCGCCTTCCTTTCCTTGTTCGCAGCTATCTCTCTCCGAACAGGTGGTGGTGCTACTCCTGCGAAGTAGTACAGCCATTCGACTGGAGTGGATTTCAAGCAAAAATCTTCAAATGTGTGTGAAATCTTATGGGACTTAACTGCTAATCATCAGTCCCTAAGCTTACACACTACTTAACCTAAATTATCCTAAGGGCAAATACACACACCCATGCCCGAGGGAGGACTCGAACCTCCGCCGGGACCATCAAGCAACCTCTTACAATTATGCAGGTTTCGTTGAAAGCTACATCCACCTGTTTGACATGAGTTGAATTATACCAAACAGGACAGGCATACTCTGCCGCAGAATAGAATAGTGCAATTGCACATGTTCTGATGGTTTAGGGTTGACTACCCCACTGTGATCCGGTCAGTTTCCATAGGAGGTTGTTCCTGGTGGAGCTTTCCACTTGCATTTAATGCAGTGCTTTTTGAAAGTGAGAGTTCATGTGTCACGCCTAGGTATTTTGGAGCCTTGTAGTGTTACACTTACACCCCCAGCTGTACTATTTTCAACTTGCGGGTGGCTTCCTTGTTTCTCAGATGAAACGCACACGCTTAGGTCTTTGAAGGGTTTGGTTTAAGCTGGTTTGTGTTGCAGTATCTGAATAGATCTTCAAGAGCATTCGTAAGGTTGTTCTCCACTGAATCAAAATCAGTGCTCTGGGTGGCTAGAGCTAGGTCGTCAGCATAGAAGATCCTAGTGTTTGGGGCTATACGTTGGTTGTTCGTGTATATACAGTGTGGCGCAGGGAACGAGAAATTTCGAAATAACGTCATTTCCATGAATAAATTCATAAAACTAATAATTTATTAACGAAAGTGAATGTATTCAGTATGTCTTTACAATCAAAATATCCAAAAGTGTCTCTCATCATCATCATCATCATTTAAGACTGATTATGCCTTTCAGCGTTCAGTCTGGAGCATAGCCCCCTTATCAAATTCCTCCATGATCCCCTAATCAGTGCTAACATTGGTGCCTCTTCTGATGTTAAACCTATTACTTCAAAATCATTCTTAACCGAATCCAGGTACCTTCTCCTTGGTCTGCCCCGACTCCTCCTACCCTCTACTGCTGAACCCATGAGTCTCTTGGGTAACCTTGCTTCTCCCATGCGTGTAACATGACCCCACCATCTAAACCTGTTCGCCCTGACTGCTACATCTATAGAGTTCATTCCCAGTTTTTCTTTGATTTCCTCATTGTGGACACCCTCCTGCCATTGTTCCCATCTACAAGTACCTGCAATCATCCTAGCTACTTTCATATCCGTAACCTCAACCTTGTTGATAAGGTAACCTGAATCCACCCAGCTTTCGCTCCCATACAACAAAGTTGGTCGAAAGATTGAGCGGTGCACAGATAACTTAGTCTTGGTACTGACTTACTTCTTGCAGAAGAGAGGAGATCGTAGCTGAGCGCTCACTGCATTAGCTTTGCTACACCTCGCTTCCAGTTCTTTCACTATGTTGCCATCCTGTGAGAATATGCATCCTAAGTACTTGAAACCGTCCACCTGTTCCAACTTTGTTCCTCCTAAAGTGTCTCTTTACTTTTTAAAGATGACATCGGAAAGATGTGCTACCATTCGGCGTTCACACTCTAACAGCCTGTTATGAAAACTCTGGAATGCGCGTTGTAGCAAATCTTGGGGAATGGCAGTGATTTCGTTTTCAATGTTCTCCTTCAGTTCATGGATTGTTGCAGGACGTGTACGGTACACCTTGCCTTTAAGATATCCCCACAGGAAGAAGTCGCACACACTAAGATCAGGGGATCTCGCAAGCCATGCAATGTCACCGTCACGTGAAATAATGCGTTTACCAAACAATTGACGAACTGCTGCCATCAATTGTCGAGCAGTGTGTGACGTGGCTCCGTCCTGCTGAAACCACATGTTTTCGACGTTAAGATTAAGCTCGAACAGTCTCGGTGTAAAGAATGTTTGAAGCATTTCAACATATCGAGCGGATGTTACTGTCACTGCACTACCATCCTCACGTTCAAAAAAATAAGGGCCGATAACACCATGACATGATACAGCACACCATATTGTGATCTTGGCGCTATGTAGTGGTCGCTGGTGAAACTCACAAGGATTGTCCTGTGCCCAATAACGAAAATTCTGTTTGTATACGAATCTTCAGGTGGAAATGGGCTTCGTCTGATATCCATAAGTTACCAAGGAAATTCGCGTCCTCGTTGATTTTCGCCAATATCTGGCTACTAAACTCCATACGTGACGCTGGGTCTTGTTCATGTAAGTGTTGCACAATCTGCAACTTATAGGGATGGAAGTCTAATTCGTGCAGTATTCTTTGTAAGCTTCGTCGCTTAATCCCTAGCGAAGATGCATGCTGTCGAACGGAGCGGCGAGGACTTCTCTCGATAATCCCTAGCGAAGATGCATGCTGTCGAACGGAGCGGCGAGGACTTCTCTCGATTGCAGCTCTAGCAGCTGCCATGTTCTCTGGGGTACGTACCGTTCGAATGCCACCTGGTGGTTTCTTTTTCAAGGCAGATCCTGTTTCTTCAAAATTACGCACCCACGTTGTAATCGCATGCGCAGATGGGACACGTCCATGACGTCCAAGCTGGTAATGCTGTCGAAATGTTGTCTGCGCGGCAGTCGCACTATCACCATTTTTGTAAAACGCTCTCACAGCTACTGCACGTTCCGCACCAGTACAATTCTCCATAATTACTAAATGGTAATGCGTTCACATCAATTGTGCAAAGTTTCGAACATCTGCCGACGCTACAGTGCTGCCAACTGTAACGTTCAAAATTTCCCGTTCCCCTGCGTCACCCTGTATTAAACAGAATTGGAGCCAAAACACTTCCTCACGGGAGGCCATTCTTATGTAGTCTCCATCGACTACGCTGTCCTTGAAAGTCGACGAAGAACCTGCGATTCTGCAGAAGGGAGGTGATGAGTCTGGCTAGACCTAAATCTTTGGTCAGACTGCAGACCCTGACTAGTAGTAGCTGGATCAAATGGTTTAAATGGCTCTGAGCACTATGGGACTTAACATCTGAGGTCACCAGTCACCCAGAACTTAGAACTAGCCTACTTAAACCTAACTAACCTAAGGACATCACACACATCCATGCCCGAGGCAGAGTTCGAGCCTGCGACCGTAGCGGTCACGCGTAGTAGCTGGTGACTGACCGTATCATAGGCCGCTGGTAAGTCGACAAATGCCACTCCTAGCACGTTCGGAGCTTCAAAGCCATCTTCTATGAACGGTGTGAGATTTATCAATTGTCCATTAGAGCTTTTACCTGAACGAAATCCAGATTGCTGAAGTATAAGTGAGGGGGGGGGGGGGGGTCAAGTGCAAGTGATAGGCGATTTAAAATCAGTCTTTCCAGCAATTTGTAGAGAAGACAAAGTAGTGCAACTGGTCTAAAATTCTGTGGATCATCTTCTTCTTTGCCAGGTGGATTTCTCGATTAAACTTGGACCATACATTGAAAAAACTGCTACAGTATTGTACAGAAGGTAACTGAAAGAAATACGCACGCAATAAGGTGAACAGAAACGACACTTTTATTCAAGAACAATAATTACACGGAAGTCACCGCAATTCGTGAGGGTTCCCTGGACATTGCAAGCGGCGGGACATTTGTGTTAATAGGGTGTGTGATCACCACGAACGGTGGTGCACGCTCTGCAACTTGCTTCCAGGCGGTGTGTGATCACCACGAACGGTGGTGCATGCTCTGCAACTTGCTTCCAAGCTGGCCACAGCTTGGTACGGAGTTCTTGTGGACAGCGTTCCATTCCTCAACCAACACGGTTGACAACTGCTGGGTGGTCGTCGGTGCATGTGGACGTCCTGGAATACATCTCCCCCAACACATTCCATACGTGCTTCATGGTATGTAACGCGCGGGAACGGACAGCCGAGTGCCGTCGCCAAAAATACTCCCGATCCAAGGGCTGCTCCACCTGCGTAGTTCGATGCGATCGTGCACTGTCATCCTTAAAAATGAGGTCAGGGCCAAATGCACCCCTGAAAAGAAGCACGTGGGGAAGGAGTGCAGTGTCACGTTAACGTTGACCGGGGAGTAGGTCCACGCAGCATTATCCCTCCTCACACCATAGCAACTGTACCGCCAAAACGATAAAGTCCGATAATGCTCCTGGGTGCATTACATGTTCCTACCTCTTGCCATATGGGTATACGACCAGCACTGTCGAACATGATAGTTTTGGTGGCCTGGTATTACGGCATGGAGTGGTATAATGTTGCATAGGCATACTGGCGTCCAAATCTTTCAATTTGGTACACTCGCCAGTCAATGTTTACAATTTTTTCCCCACTCGTGTTTTTCAAATCGAGAAAACCCTGTAGGATGTCCAGTTACCTTGAATACTGTTTCTCATCTTTTGGTTACTGAGATGATTAGCGTTCTATTCAGTAACGTTACTGGTGCTAGGTGCTGCATGCCCAAGTCAGTAGAAAGCTGATTTCTCGCACTAGGGGCCCTGTAGGTAGCACAGTTGGGACGCTACGTTATATGTTAGGCGTATCGGATGCTATTATCAACACATTTTATGAGCATTACGTGTTACACTGCAGGTCTTTAGGTGCCAAAATGCCTGAATGTTTAATCGTTTTTCTGCAAATAAATTGAGATGTACAACAGTCACATTTTTTCATAATCAGCCAAAATCATTCCGCAAAATAAACGTTTTTACAGAGCTTTTCTGTAGTTTGACTGTAACTCTCCATGTTCACTTCTGGCAGGCGCTGATGACTGTGTGTTGGTGATTGTTGGGATTGAGCTATCGAGCTTACTGATGACAGTGGCAGTGAAAGACTTTTTTCTAGATTGCTATCTTGCATTTAAGTGAAGTAATCTGTATTTTGATATTTACTGTAGTATGTTAGTTGTAAAAAGTTATTGGATACTGGCAGGGAGCTAGTTTATTTTCTTTAATACTTAGTACTGTTATCAAAGATAAAGAAGAAAACGCCTGACATGAAAATAGAAAGAAATAAAATTGAAAAGTTGAAAAATTTTGTTATTTAGACACCTTACTTATAAAAGACAACAGACAGTAAGGATATCAGAAAAGGAATTCCAACAGCAAAACATGCTGTCAATAAAAGTAGACAACTGTAAGTAAAAAAGTAAGACGTTCATCTGGAGTATGCTACTTAGGAACATGAGAGCTGGGCACTTTTAGACAGAGAGTGTTTAGAAGCAATGGCATTGTGTACTTTGAAAAACCCAAGGTAGACCAGCTGGAACGAAAGAAAAAAAAAGATGTTTCGAAAACAATCAATCAGCATCGAAACCTCATGCAACTATTCAGATAACGAAAACGAAACTTTTTCTACATTTTTCAGACACAAATTTTTAGCAAAGGGAAGTCAAGAAACAAATTGTAGAGAATTTATTTTAGCGAAACAAAATTATCAAGAAATGGAGAGGAGAGCGCAAAGTATAGAAGAATGCTTTCTACGACAAAAGTTGTAACTGACGATGTTAGGGATATTCAAATATCAGATTTTCCAAATTTGTCTTTTCATGCCATGCATAGTGCATAAAAATTAAACGATTGTCCTGAAATATAATTTTCAAATTTTTATCGTTCTTAATATTTTTATTGTATTGTACATACAGGTGACAACAGTCATGGGACACCTCCTAACATCGTGTCGAACCTTCTTCTGCCCAGCGTAGTGCAGCAACCCGACGCGGCATGTAGTAAACAAGTCACTGGAAGTCACCTGTAGAAATACTGAGCCATGCTGCCTCAACAGCCGTCCGTAATTGTGGGAAATGTCGAAATTGCAGGATTTTGTGCACGAACTGATCTCTCGATTATGTCCCGTAAATGTTCGATGGGTTTCACGTCGGGCGATATGGGTGGCCAAATCATTCGATCGCATTGTCCAGAATGTTATTCAAACCAATCGCGAACAACAGTGGCTCGGTGACATTGCGCATTGTCATCCATAAAAATTCCATGGTTGTTTGGGAACATGAAGTCCATGACTAGCTGTAAGTGGTCTCGAAGTAGCCAAACATAGCCATTTCCAGTCAATGATCGGTTCCGTTTGACCAGAGAACCCAGTGCATTCCATGTGAACACAGCCCACACTATTACGGAGTCACTACCAGCTGTCCGCAGCTCGTGGTCGTGCGGCAGCGTTCTCGCTTCCCGCGCCCGGGTTCCCGGATTCGATTCCCGGCGGGGTCAGAGATTTTCTCTGCCTCGTGATGACTGGGTGTTGTGTGATGTCCTTAGGTTAGTTAGGTTTAAGGAGTTCTAAGTTCTAGGGGACTGGTGACCTCAGAAGTTAAGTCCCATAATGCTCAGAGATATTTGAACCAACTACCAGCTCGCACAGTGCCTTGTTGACAACTTGGTTCCATGAAAAAAAAAATGGTTCAAATGGCTCTGAGCACTATGGGACTCAACATCTTAGGTCATAAGTCCCCTAGAACTTAGAACTACTTAAACCTAACTAACCTAAGGACATCACACACACCCATGCCCGAGGCAGGATTCGAACCTGCGACCGTAGCAGTCCCGCGGTTCCGGACTGCAGCGCCAGAACCGCTAGACCACCGCGGCCGGCTTGGTTCCATGACTTTGTGCGCTCTGCGTCACACTCCAACCCTACCATCAGTTCTTATCAATTGAAATCGGGACTCATATGAGCAGGCCGCGGTTTTCCAGTCGTCTACGGTCCAACCGATATGGCCACGAGCCAAAGAGAGGCGCTGTAGGCGATTACGTGCTATTTGAAAAGGCACTTGCGCCGGTAGTCTGCTGCCATAGCCCATTAACGCCAAATTTCGCCGCACTGCCATTTTATACCTTGTGCACGAGATAGTACCGCCATTTGTATATGTACATATTGCTATCCCATGACTTTTGTTACCTCAGTGTATGTGACAGATTTATAAATATTTGGGTTTCTACAGTATGGGCAATTCGTATCCTGTAAGTGGATTCATTCCCTGATGCTGTTTCTTCTTCTTGGTGGGACATGTCTCACAAAGCACAAATGTTGCAGCAACGCTTTTAACTAGGTCACTTTCTCAACGCATAAACACAACCTCGAAGGTATCTACTTACATCCGTTACTGCCTGATGTTTGTTCGTTTCTTGGAAACCGCTTGATCTAGAATAATATATAACGATCTTTTAATTTTATTTCAGTACCTAGCTCGCTGACGCTCCTTTAAAACTAGCATACAGCCATAAAAAAACTATACATTATTTGGGGGAGTGTAATAATATTACAAAAACTACGAGTAATACGTTTGGGCTTAACGAGCGTATACAAAGCTGAATATTTTATGCAGAGAAACCCATACGCGATGTGAGTAGCATTTTACAATTTCTGAATATTATGGCGAAATTGAACGAAATTTAGCCGAAACCTTCCTTTTCGTAGAACTCAACATTAGTGCCACATGTATAAATCAAAATAACGGAGGAAAGCAGATTATAATTCAAACATCGTCACCCATAAATCGCACATACGCTAATCACCCGAAACATTATGACCTCCAGCTAGCTTGTTTGTCCGTCTTTGGAACGAAATATATCACTGATTCGGCGCATGAGGGATTCGACAGTTTGTTGGTAGGCTTGTGGAGGTATGTGGCCCTAGATGTTTACGCACATGTCATGTAATTAACAAAAAGAACAGGCTGCTGATTTGCGTTTGCGGTGATTGCGCCCTATTACGACCCAGATGGGTTCCAGAGGATTTACACCAGGTGAATTTGGTCGCCGATACATCAACGTGAGTTCACTACAATGCTCCTCAAACCATTGTAGTATCGTTCCGACTCCGAGACACGAGGAATTTTACTACTGAAAGATGATATCTTCTCAAGCATGAAGGGATGCAAACGGTTCGCAGCTGTCAGCGTGTTTTAGATTACTACCACAGGTCCCATGCATGCGGAAGAAAATGTCTTCCATAGCATACTACTGCTCTCACCAACCTGCATCAATGCCGAGCTGTACATTTTGAGCCGCCGTTCATCTCGCTGACGGCGTTTTGGAGACGACCATCGACCTAGTGCAACAAAAATGTGATTCACCCAAAGAGCAGACACGTTTCCATTGATCGACGGTCGAATCTCGATGGTCCCGTGCCCACAGAAATCGTAACTGCCGATGTTGTTGGGTCAACATATGAAAACGTAGACGTATCAGATGCGGAGCTCCATGTCCTCTGAACAGTGTGCTCCGAAACACTTGTGCGTGCACCAGCATTGTTCATTTTCGGCAGAGATGCCACAGATATCTACCCTATTTCACAGAGCACACAAGCCTCCGAACCCCATGCTCTGTGAAGAGTTGTGGATATCCAACCATTTAGCGTCTGGTAGTACTTTTACTGTTCTTCTACCTCTTACCGTATTTGCTCAAGGGAGTGGCACGTGAACATAATACCACCTTCCCCGTTTTCAACATACTCGTTCACAGGCTCTACGTAATAATAATGTGCCCTTTGTCAAAGTTACTTACCTTAATGTATTTCCCCATTTGCAGCCCATATCTTGTCTAGGGTGGCTCCCCGTCCGTATCTGCTCCGCTTTCATACTGTTGTTTAGCGCGTCACGTGCCCGCAACGTCACCAGGCGGCATAAAACGACACGGTGGGCAGTCGTCATAATGTTTTGGCTTATCAGTGAACTACTGCTATGAATTCCAGAATGAGATTTTCACTCTGCATCGGAGTGTGCGCTGATATGAAACTTCCTGGCAGATTAAAACTGTGTGCCCGACCGAGACTCGAACTCGGGACATTTGCCTTTTGCGGGCAAGTGCTCTACCATCTGAGCTACCGAAGCACGACTCACGCCCGGTCCTCACAGCTTTACTTCTGCCAGTATCGCGTCTCCTACCTTCCAAACTTTACAGAAGCTCTCCTGCGAACCTTGCACAACTAGCACTCATGAAAGAAAGGATACTGCGGAGACATGGCTTAGCCACAGCCTGGGGGATGTTTCCAGAACGAGATTTTCACTCTGCAGCGGAGTGTGCGCTGATATGAAACTTCCTGGCAGATTAAAACTGTGTGCCCGACCGAGACTCGAACTCGGGACCTTTGCCTTTCGCGGGCAAGTGCTCTACCATCTGAGCTATTTTTTTTTTACTGCTATGAAGTATGGTCAATTCGTGCGACAGCGATTTCTCAGAAACTAAATTAAGGTCATTCAAAAAGAAACAAGCCGAAGGCTGTAAACTGAAAACTGCTGAAGGGGTCGTAATTCTATTGCCTATGGAAGAAGATCTAGTCCCTATAAGAGGGCTAAGTTCCAAAATTCGCCTCTAGAGGGACATGAGCGCACACCCACGTGACGAAAGAGCGAGCTCGTGTAAGCGTCGATTGCCCACTGCACTTACCGAGGATAACATACAAGCGCAGTCACCCGGTTTCCCAGATACCTCGCTCAGCGGAAGAGGAATCAAAACAAGCGAACACGTGTCTCGGTTTATCCGTATATACTCGATCATTTCTGAAAAAGCTGTCATTGGTCCCTAGGCCTACACACTACTTAATCTAACTTAAACTAATTTACGCTAAGGACACACACACGTGCCCGAGGGAAGACTCGGACCTCCGACGGGGGGAGCCAGCGAACCGTGGAAAGGCGCCGTAGACCGCGTGGCTACCGCACGCAGCAGTTTTCAAGGTATTTTCGAGGTACGACGTGACGGATAAGCCGAGACACGTGTCATCTTATTTTTCCCCCTCTCACACCGAGCGAAGTTTCTGGGAAATCGAGTAATGGAACTTGCTATGTTCTCCTCGTCGGTCTTGTTGACAGCGGACGGACTGCGGGGAACGAAAAGTCACCAAAGACAGTCACACACGTGTACGAAGAGCACTGCATGTCCGTTGCAATGGCCAAGGCGTGCCACAAGCAATTCAAGGGTAGACAATCCGGACCGTCACATCGCATTACCGACACCGTTGTCCAGCACGTGGATGCTCTCATTATTGAAGACAGGGGAGCTACGGTTGCAGCCATTGCCGTAGCGGTCGCGTTGAGCCTGAGAATTCCTACGGACATTAAGTGCTGTGCGTACACTTGTCAATTGTTCGATTTTCCTTACTTTATTACGATGGTGAATCGGGAGAGAATGGTGATGACTGAAGTATAGTGAAAAGATCTCGCCGCAACGAAAGACGCCTTTGTTTTAATGATCGCCACCTCAACTCTCTTATCACATTCGCGACACACTCTTCCGTATTTCGCGATAATACTGAACGAGCTGCCCTTCTTTGAACTTTTTCGTTGTCCTCCGTCAATTCTATCTGGTAAGAATCCCATACTGCGAAAAAATACTCCAGAACAGGGCAGACAAGCATACTGTAAGTAGTCTTTTCCTAAATAAATTGCAAAGATTCCCCTATATAATAATAATAATAATAATAATAATAAATTATTATTATTATTTAAACCTAAACATATTTGAAGGTTAAGGTTCGATATCTGGGATACAATGGCATACTTGTTCAAAAAATAATTGCTATACACGAGATTTAAATGAAAGCATATCTTTAGTACCTTTCAGATGTCTTGATCATACTTTTTATTACTTCCAAAACTACCTTACGCACTTCGACATTCCGTCATTTTCAAAGCCTATAAAATACAATACAAAACAATGTTATGTCGATCATAGACAACTGTTCAATAGATACTTTGTCTCGTGGTTACATATGTTGACGAGATACAATGTATATATTGAACAATTTTCTATGATTGACAAAACGTTGTTTTGTATTATATTTTGTGGCTTTTAAAAACGACAATGTCGAAACACGTAAGATGATTTTAAAAATAACAAAAAGTGTGGTCAAGACATCTGAAAGTTAAGTGCATCTAAATGACCACATCGTCTCATAGTGTTTTCACTCAAATTGCAGCTGAAAACATCTTCTTATGTGGACAAGCATACATTAATTCATGGGTAGTGGTGGCACTTCTGACGGAACATGAATGGAGTCAGAAGCAGCGACAGATGAAACTTAACGGTAAAACTAAAATTGCTTAAAGTATAAAACGGAAATTTTAATAAGTAATAGAGAAACGAGTTTTTTATTTATTTTACTTAAATATTGAAAGATCTATCACTTGTTTCTTGTAAAGCTCTACTAAAACAGTTCAAATGACAAATTAAATACATACACAAGTCGGCGTAACTTATTCTGTATCGCAAAAATACATAGATCGCAACGCTAGACCACTGTTGTTCATATCGCTACAAGACCCCATTTCTGCGTAGTTTTTTTTTTTTTTCCTCCAAGACACTGATTATGAAGGGACAGCTAGAGAGGATTTACTACCTTTAGTACACAGTACCGCCCTACCTTCGAGGAAGCGCAATGGACGCTGTAGGATCACACTAAATTTCACACAACGCTACAATTCTCTGTTGCTTCTTAAATGCGTTATACAAGTGCCAGCTTACGAATTCCGTATCTCTCAGAAAACACTCCTGCCAGACGCACTTACCAAGAGCAAAAGAAACGGAGATGAGAAGGCCGACGTGGAACAACCAGCAACTGTTGTGTGCCATCCGCCCGTCTGAGCGTTGACCTGCACCGCAAGGAGGACGCCGGCGCGGGCGAGTGGTTACGTAACGCCGCACGAGTCAAAAAGTGCGTAGACACACGGCTTCTTCACAAATGACTTCGCAACCTTAGGAAGGCTGCCACAAGCCAAAGTGGCTAACCTCACGGCAAGCGGGTGGTTGATACACATTGCGTGACCACTCGCTTTGCGACTACAATACACATTTACAAGTGTATATTCGTGAACTTAGTGTCCAGAAGATAAGAAGAACTGAAACATTCCTTTACAGAAGCGAGCACAAATGACCGGTTATCTGATTTCTCTGTGTTGCGCGGCATGTTCAGAAAGAAAGTGTACTGTGACCGTAACGGCCTGTAGTTTTTTTTGTTTGTTTTTTTGTTTTCTGACGGTGGCAACACTGAGTGGCTAAAGGGGATTCCCTGAGCACAGCGAGAATAGCAGGAACACGACAGTCCGTAAACTCATGTTGTAGTGTCGAGCTGCGTGAGAGATAAGGAATCCCGTCAGGTGAGAGCCCCGTACTGTGATCCGCTTCCTACTCGCGGAAGGAAAACGCCTACCGAACTTTTTTCGCGAATCTGAACGGTTTATGTCGAAGCTGCTATGAATAGAACGAGTGTATTTAAGTGGATCTGAGTTGGTCCAAAAAAATCGAGGGCACCGTTTCTGAAGACCGCCGATTGACAGTGGTTGAAATTTCTGCGATGTTTCCACAACTCTCCAGAATCTCTTATATGAAATACTCATAGAACCGCTGGGATACCGGAAACTGTGCGCGGATGGGACCCAAAGCATCTGACAGAGCAGCACAAGATAACATCCAGTCAATATCGCAGGCGAGTTTCTGAGCTCTACTGTGACTGAAGATGAAAAATAGGTGGCTCATTATCAACCTGAAACAAAAAGACTGTCGTCAAACTACCGTCACTACAATTCCCCATCTGCTGAAAAGTTCAAAACCCCAATTTCGGGCAAAAAATCAAAAGGAGTATTCACAACAAAAGGAAGGTAATTCTGACGAGAGAAGAACGCTTATTGCAAGGGAAAGTCCGTTTGCAAACAGCCACCAAGGCGCTCTTGGATTCACTTGGTTAGGATGTTCTGAACCACCCACGCATTCCTCCAACTCGGCGCATTCACATCACCATCTTTTCATCTGTGGGGGAAGGAGCTGGCGAGAGAGTTCTTGTGCCACGGCTCACCACATGCATTGAACGGGATGGCGATTACATGGAAACCTAGTCAACAAGTGTACCATAACACCCTGTAACTTTTTTCAAATAAACTTTTCTTAAAAAAATACAAAAACTTAGTACACTCAGTACTTTCTGAAAATGCCTCGTACAATGACACGCACTCCTAACTACCCACTGGACATTTTCGCTCCGAACAAATAGAAAGATACGGAGGGAAAATATTGTGATGAACGGATTTCTTGGGTCCATCAATTACATATGACACCGTCGGGTGCAAAGAGAAACCTGTCCGAAGACGACTGGGACCTACAATCGGACGCACCCTAGAAGCGCAGGCTTATGTCAGCGGCTAATCCTAGAACTATCAAACAATAGAATGAAAAAGTTAAATAAAACGAAGAAGAATAAACCAAACCAGCTCTCTTAATGGCTCGTGACGCTATCAGTTAATACCGAAGGGCTCTCTAATAATAGCAAAGATGTGTAAGGAATACGAATGCTTTATCTGCTACTGAGAGATACCCACAGGGGAGCTTCAACGCACCGAACCACTATCGCTGGCATGGAAGTCATCCTAGAGAGACCGCACGATCTGTATCGTCGGGTCACATGGCTGTGAGGGGTACACAATTCCTTGTAGATATGTTCCTACAATCCGCGTTCACACTCCAACTTCATTCACGGTGTGGTCATACCCACGTCCGAACACGATGAATTCCTTCTGCCATTCTGTAAGTTCCCCATATTGAGCCATCATACAGTGGTTTCTTTTCTTTTGTTCAAATTATTGGCTTTGGGGCCGTGCCAAAGCAGTCATCTCTGCTGCTGAGGTGTTCAGTCCCGAGACTGGTCTGATGCAGCTCTACATGCTATTCTATCCTGTGCAAACTTCATCTCCCAGTACCTACTGAAACCTACATCCTTCTGAATCTGTTTAGTCTATTGTATCTCTTGTTCTCCCTCTACGATTTTTACCCTCCACGCTGCCCTCCAATACTAAATTGGTGATCCCTTAATGCCTCAGAGTATGCTCTACCAACCGATCCCTTCTTCTAGTCAAGTTATGCCACAAATTTCTCTTCTCTTCACTTCTATTCAATACCTCCTCATTAGATATGTGATCTACCCGTCTAATCTTCAGCATTCTTTTGTAGCACCACATTTCGAAAGCTTCTATTTTCTTCTTGTCCAAACTATTTATCGTCCACGTTTCACTTCCATACATGGCTACACTCCATACAAATACTTTCAGAAACGACTTCCTGACACTTAAATCTATACTCGACGTTAACAAATTACTCTTCGCCTGAAACGCTTTCCTTGCCAGTGTGCATTTTATATCCTTTCTACTTCGACCATCATCAGTTACTTTGCTCCCCAAATAGCAAACCTCATTTACTACTTTAAGCGTCTCATTTCCTAATCTAATTCCCGCAGCGTCACCCTATTTAATTCGACTACATTCCATTATCCTCGTTTTGCTTTTGTTGATGTTCATCTTATATCCTCCTTTGAAGAGACTGTCCATTCCGTTCAAGCTGCTCTTCCAGGTCCTTTGCTGTCTCTGACAGAAGTACAATGTAATCGGCGAACCTCAAAGTTTTTATTTCTTCTTCATGGATTTTAATTATCTCTATATCAGTTATCTATAAAAGAAAATTACGACGATACAAATGTAGGGACAACATAACACCCAGTCCCCGAGCGAAGAAAATCTCCGACCTGGCCGGGAACATCTTACAGCATTGATTCCAGATAATGGACGGCCACGTAACAGCCTGGGACCAGTACTACACCATTAAAAAACGGCTCTGAGCACCATGCGACTTAACTTCTGAGGCCATCAGTCGCCTAGAACTTAGAACTAATTAAACGTAACTAATCTAAGGACATCACACACACCCATGCCCGATGCAGGTTTCTAACCTGCGACCGTAGCGGTCGCCCGGTTCCAGACTGTAGCGCCTAGGACCGCACGGCCACTCCGGCCGGCACTACACCATCCACAACGCCCCAAAGTGACCAGTGTGTTCTTTTAAGGGATAACTATGAGTTTTTCCCGTGTGATTTTTTTGTCTGGGACATTTATACCAGAATTAAAAATTTCCAAGATTTGACCAAGGTTTTCAGGAGGTTTAGCTGCTTGTGCTTCTTCGTAAGGGCCGTAAAAGCCGCCTTTGGTTGAAATCAAATTAAGTCGTAGCAGCTCTCCGCGTTTTCTGTCCTACGTGTGAAGACAGGGCGAATTGCTGCAGAACAATGTTTTTATCAGCCAAATCCAAGCAAGCCACGACTGGGGCAAGGAATTTCTTGATTATAAATGTGTGACGGGCCGTTTACAGATGCGACATTCGCCTGAAAACCAAGAAAAACTTCTCGAATTCGCAGATAACAACGAGCTGTTTTATTTTGCATACATTTCATTCTGTAGCGCGGAGGCTACAGTTGACTGTTCGAATTCCAAGCAGCCAGATCCTACGCGAGCTGGTAGTGGGACAGAATGGGTCCCAACAGGGAATAGGAGAGATGGATGGATGGATGGATGGAGGGAGGGAGGGAGGGAGGGAGGGAGGGAGGGAGGGAGGGAGGGAATTTCCAGTTCCGGCAACTGCCTTAAACTCAAGGGAAACCTCTCGGAAACCTTGGTCACAATAGAAGGTGGGGACTATTTTTAATTTTATTCCGGGTCAGTTCGTTCCAGAGCGAAGAAACTGAAAAATCATGGAAATTTGTGGTAAGATCCTAAGGGACCAAACTGCTGAGGTCTACATCTACATCTACAATTATACTCCGCAAGCCACCCAACGGTGTGTGGCGGAGGGCACTTTACGTGCCACTGTCATTATCTCCCTTTCCTGTTCCAGTCGCGTATGGTTCGCGGGAAGAACGACTGTCTGAAAGCCTCTGTGCGCGCTCTAATCTCTCTAATTTTACATTCGTGATCTCCTCGGGAGGTATAAGTTGGGGGAAGCAATATATTCGATACCTCATCCAGAAACGCACCCTCTCGAAACCTGGCGAGCAAGCTACACCGCGATGCAGAGCGCCTCTCTTGCAGAGTCTGCCACTTGAGTTTGTTAAACATCTCCGTAACGCTATCACGGTTACCAAATAACCCTGTGACGAAACGCGCCGCTCTTCTTTGGATCTTCTCTATCTCCTCCGTCAACCCGATCTGGTACGGATCCCACACTGATGAGCAATACTCAAGTATAGGTCGAACGAGTGTTTTGTAAGCCACCTCCTTTGTTGATGGACTACATTTTCTAAGGACTCTCCCAATGAATCTCAACCTGGTACCCGCCTTACCAACAATTAATTTTATATGATCATTCCACTTCAAATCGTTCCGCACGCATACTCCCAGATATTTTACAGAAGTAACTGCTACCAGTGTTTGTTCCGCTATCATATAATCATACAATAAAGGATCCTTCTTTCTATGTATTCGCAATACATTACATTTGTCTATGTTAAGGGTCAGTTGCCACTCCCTGCACCAAGTGCCTATCCGCTGCAGATCTTCCTGCATTTCGCTACAATTTTCTAATGCTGCAACTTCTCTGTATACTACAGCATCATCCGCGAAAAGCCGCATGGAACTTCCGACACTATCTACTAGGTCATTTATATATATTGTGAAAAGCAATGGTCCCATAACACTCCCCTGTGGCACACCAGAGGTTACTTTAACGTCTGTAGACGTCTCTCCATTGATAACAACATGCTGTGTTCTGTTTGCTAAAAACTCTTCAATCCAGCCACACAGCTGGTCTGATATTCCGTAGGCTCTTACTTTGTTTATCAGGCGACAGTGCGGAACTGTATCGAACGCCTTCCGGAAGTCAAGGAAAATGGCATCTACCTGGGAGCCTGTATCTAATATTTTCTGGGTCTCATGAACAAATAAAGCGAGTTGGGTTTCACACGATCGCTGTTTCCGGAATCCATGTTGATTCCTACATAGTAGATTCTGAGTTTCCAAAAACGACATGATACTCGAGCAAAAGACATGTTCTAAAATTCTACAACAGATCGACGTCAGAGAGATAGGTCTATAGTTTTGCGCATCTGCTCGACGACCCTTCTTGAAGACTGGGACTACCTGTGCTCTTTTCCAATCATTTGGAACCTTCTGTTCCTCTAGAGACTTGCGGTACACGGCTGTTAGAAGGGGGGCAAGTTCTTTCGCGTACTCTGTGTAGAATCGAATTGGTATCCCGTCAGGTCCAGTGGACTTTCCTCTGTTGAGTGATTCCAGTTGCTTTTCTATTCCTTGGACACTTATTTCAATGTCAGCCATTTTTTCGTTGGTGCGAGGATTTAGAGAAGGAACTGCAGTGCGGTCTTCCTCTGTGAAACAGCTTTGGAAAAAGGTGTTTAGTATTTCAGCTTTACGCTTGTCATCCTCTGTTTCAATGCCATCATCATCCCGGAGTGTCTGGACATGATGTTTCGAGCCACTTACTGATTTAACGTAAGACCAGAACTTCCTAGGATTTTCTGTCAAGTCGGTACCTAGTATTTTACTTTCGAATTCACTGAACGCTTCACGCATAGCCCTCCTTACGCTAACTTTGACATCGTTTAGCTTCTGTTTGTCTGAGAGGTTTTGGCTGCGTTTAAACTTGGAGTGAAGCTCTCTTTGCTTTCGTAGTAGTTTCCTAACTTTGTTGTTGTACCACGGTGGGTTTTTCCCGTCCCTCACAGTTTTGCTCGGCACGTACCTGTCTAAAACGCTTAAACACTACTTAATCTAACTTAAACTTACGCTAAGGACAACACACACGTCCATGCCCGAGGAAGAACTCGAACCTCTGCCGGGGGAGCCACGCGGACCATGACAAGGCGCCTTAGACCGCGCGGACGGTATGTGCAAGTTCAACTGTTTATGTGTATATTGAGTAAAGTGTATTATTTGTGCGGCACATGTGATCTACTTTAGTCATATGTGAACGGGCTACCACCCTCTAAAAAACTTCTGCGCCCGTAACAGCACCAATTCTGCTAGAGTGTAGGTTAGTCAAATAGGTTAAGAAAGCGCGCACACAGCACTAGATGCCACTATATTGTTTACTGGACGACTTGGAATAAGTTCTGAAGCTCCAGAAGTGTGAGTACTTTTCCGTGTAAAAGCAACGTAGCGACTTGAGGACAATAAAAAGTAAAAACATACCAGGTAAGTAGTAGTTTTACATGGAACTTAAAATTCTGAGACAAATACGGCAGTTGAACGGAGACAGATCCCGAATCCGTATACGCTTGTTCTCAAAATAAATAAAAAGCGAGTTTGGAATAGAAGTGAATATTTCTTTCCACTTGATTACAATGAATAGGGCTATAATAATAATAATAATAATAATAATAATAATACCGTGTGACGAGGGCATCCCGTCGGGTAGACCGCTCGCCTGGTGCAAGTCTATCGATTTCACGCCACTTCGGCGACTTGCGCGTCGATGGGGATGAAATGATGATGATTAGGACAACACAACACCCAGTCCCTGAGAAGAGAAAATCTCCGACCCAGCCTGGAATCTAACCCGGGCCCTTAGGATTGACAGTCTGTCGCGCTCACCACTCAGCTACCGGACAATGAATAGGACTTAAACTGGAGATCAAATACCAGTAATGTAAAAAATAAAGTTCGATGTTATTTGACACTTATGAAAGAAAACAAGGTACAAATTCCTTTGCCTATTAATGACCTCTATTACCATTTCTTTTCCTACCATGTGTGAGGTTCTTTTTTCTTTTTTTTTTTTTTCATGTGCCAAACTACACAGCACAAGCCCTCACGACACACGCAGTTTTGTTGCTGACGTGTACACGAAAACGACTAATCGTAACAGACGATGGCGAATACAGGAACAAAACGCCAGGGGCGCTGCACGGGAATGACTTGCCAAAAGTGGTCATTTAAAACAAAAAAGTCGGTCGTATACAAGGGGCTTTAAGGAAGACTGGACGTCGCACTGGACTGTCCGGTGGAGTACGTTTCTTGATGACCGTGCAAGCCAAGCAAATCTGACGGCCGTAGTGTCGCTCTCGGGATTCCTGGACAATTTGATTCGTTCGCGCTGCAATTTCATTATCCGCAGATGAATGTAGGCACTGCAGACGACAGCTGCCGGTGCGCTACTTGTAGCTGCCACCACTGCGAAAACGCGCCGCCAGTTGAGGAAGACGCGGAACTGCCCTTGGACTGTGTCCAGTAGTCGGTCTGGCGCTCATCCCTGACCTGCCAACACTGTCGCCCGCTCCACCCCTAGGGTAAGAGTAAAGCTACGGCCTGCAGCCTCAACACGCTGTCGAGTGAAGTGAACTCGATGTCGCGCTTGACGCCCTTCCTGCCCATGCCTAGCGCTCAGAGGCAGTGTTCTCCGCAGAGTTCTCAAATAGTAAGCTGGTGCACAAGCTGGTAGCGTTTTTGTTTTGCATGGTGGTATTCCGGTTGCTAAGGGTTTACACTACTGGCCATCAAAATAGCTACACCACGACGGTGACGTGCTACAGACGCGAAATTTAACCGACAGGAAGATGCTGTGACATGCAAATGATTAGCTTCTCAGAGTATTCACACAAGGTTGGCGCCGGTGGCGACACCTACAACGTGCTGACATGAGGAAAGTTTCCAACCGATTTCTCACACACAAACAGCAGTTGACCGGCGTTGCCTGGTGAAACGTTGTTGTGATGCCTCGTGTAAGGAGGAGAAATGCGTACCATCACGTTTCCGACTTTGATAAAGGTCGGATTGTAGCCTATCGCGATTGCAGTTTATCGTATCGCGACAATGCTGCTCGCGTTGGTCAAGATCCAATGACTGTTAGCAGAATATGGAATCGGTGTGTTCAGGAGGTGCTGGATTCCAACGGCCTCGTATCACTAGCAGTCGAGATGACAGGCATCTTATCCGCATGGCTGTAACGGATCGTGCAGCCACGTCTTGATCCCTGAGTCAACAGATGGGGACGTTTGCAAGACAACAACCATCTGCACGAACAGTTCGACGACGTTTGCAGCAGCATGGACTGTCAGCTCGGAGACCATGGCTGCCGTTACCCTTGACGCTGCATCACGGACAGGAGCGCCTGCGATAGTGTACTCAACGACGAACCTGGGTGCACGAATGGCAAAAAGTCATTTTTTCGGATGAATACAGGTTCTGTTTACAGCATCATGATGGTCGCATCCGTGTTTGGCGACATCGCGGTGAACGCACATCGGAAGCGTCTATTCGTCATCGCCATACTGGCGTATCACCCGGCGTGAGGGTATGAGGTGCCATTGGTTACACGTATAGGTCACCTCTTGTTCGCATTGACGGCACTTTAAACAGTGGACGTTACATTTCAGATGTGTTACGACCTGGTGCTCTACCCTTCACTCGATCCCTGCGAAACCCTACATTTCAGTAGGATAATGCACGACCGCATGTTGCAGGTGCTGTACGGGCCTTTCTGGATACCGAAAATGTTCGACTGCTGCCCTGGCCAGCACATTCTCCCGATCTCTCACCAATTGAATACGTCTGGACAATGCTGGCCGAGCAACTGGTTCGTCACAATACGCCAGTCACTACTCTTGATGAACTGTGGTAATGTGTTAGAGCATTTTTGGAAACGCAAACAGTAAGGTGGAAAATTGGTGAGTGAAAGATTTTTTGAAAATAAATCATTATTAAAGCGCTACTAAAGCATTTTTAACAATGCATCTATGAAAACTTGTATTTGACTTCTCAGTTAGAAATAAAAAATAGGCTACGTGTTTCCGTGTTTTTGGATATTTAACCCCCTCCGGGACTGAAATAGGGCATGAAAAGGTTTATAAAATTATCTCATTATGAAACCGTTTTTAAATCTAAATCTACGAAAATTTGTATTTGGCTGCCTGTTAGAAATAAAACTACGTGTTTGATGTTTTTGGAAATTCAACCCCTATGAAAATTTTTACGAAAATATTTCTTTTGTGATAAATTTTTAAAGCTAAATCTATGAAAACTAGTATTTCACTTCACAGTTATATAGAAAGACATATGTGTTAGGAGGTGAAAGTTCCTGTGGAAATATCAACATAAGAACGTAAAAAGCACAATTAACAAAAAGCTTGGAATCCAGCTGCCAGAATCGCTTTTTGGTCAGAAGTACATTCGTAAAAGACCACGCTTCTATGGCCTTAACTGGCATGAAAAGTTCAGAAGGTGTTGCAATTTGTGAACATAAAATTTCGACTAAAAAAAAAAAAAAAAATCTGTGTAGATCACACAATCTACGCGAGCGAAGCAGCGGAAGCTACGCTAGTCCTGCTATAAACCGCTACCATATGAAAAAGGAAACAATAGCTTTTATTGTTGTTTCACTATAAACAGAGCACAGTAAAAATGAGGTATGAAAATATATCACACATTTCCGCGTTGTGGAGGTCAGTAATTCTCATTTCTTAACGGTTTAAGACGTATGGCTTCTTCGTTCAATCCCGACCCACGTGTTGTGAGGATTTTCCACGAAAATGAAACAAAGTAGTAAAGTGTCTATTTGAATTTTTTTAGGCGCTACAGTGCCTAATTACCTAAGAGAAGCTGATACCGCCAATGGACACTGTGGGAAGTGACGATGGGTGCTGGAAATAGCTGGCGCATGAGATAAGGCTCTACAACCTGACCCACTTTTTCCCGACAGCGACGACATAGCCCTGCTGTTTCCGGACAGTCCACTCGACCTTCCCGAACAACACTGAGATAAACCCAGGCGGCTGCTTCTGGACTTGTTCTCCTTCCGCTGCATGTTACCAGCGGAACAAAGCAATCAAAAAGGCACTTCTACAGGGTGCAGCAGATTGAATAGTAGGATATAAACAGGACACGGCCTGGAAACACACTGACGAATGCATTGAAACACACAATGACAACAATGAAACATGTAAGCCACTACATAAAGTACGATTCAAAATGGATGGGATAAAAAGAATGTGTTCCTGTGACTTTAGTTCAGAAATACACACATTGCCTGAAAAGTGATTCATCATTCATCACTCCAGATTACTCGTTTACAGCCATCCACTGTTCAATAGCATCGCTCTTTAAACCACCTCAAGCGTCGCTCAACATTGACTACAGAAATGTGTGGCTTCTGAGGAGCTGCTCAACCACTGTAGCCCTTTCTTTTTCATATCCTACGCACATTCATTGTGAGGAGTGATCCGCTGATTTCATGCGATTTTTTACAGTCAATCTCCGCAACGCTCGACGGCTCCTCTTCGTCAGTCTGCCTGACCTTGGTTACGCAGTGGTTGTCCTTTCCCCACTTCACAGTTACATCGTCAACAGCTTTAGAAGAGTTGATATATCACTGATGGATCATTTTTCACATGACATCCAATGACTGGTCCACCTTTTACATCACAGAGCTCCTCTGAGCGACCCGTTCTGCTATTACTGCTTCTCTATTGCCAGCATATACTCCCTACCTCATTTTACCGGGTGATCAAAAAGTCAATATAAATTTGAAAACTTAATATATCACGGAATAATGTAGAGACAGAAGTACAAATTGACACACATGCTTGGAATGACATGAGGTTTTATTAGAACCAAAAAAATACAAAAGTTCAAAAAATGTCCGACAGATGGCGTTTCATCTGATCATAACAGCAATAATTAACATAACAAAGTAAGACAAAGCAAAGATGATGTTCTTTACAGGAAATGCTCAATACGTCCACCATTATTCCTCAACAATAGCTGTAGTCGAGGAATAATGTTGTGAACAGCACTGTAAAGCATGTCCGGAGTTATGGTGAGGCATTGGCGTCGGATGTTGTCTTTCAGCATCCCTAGATATGTCGGTCGATCACGATACACTTGCGACTTCAGGTAACCCCAAAGCCAATAATCGCACGATCTGAGGTCTGGGGACCTGGCAGGCCAAGCATGACGAAAGTGGCGGCTGAGCACACGATCATCACCAAACGACGCGCGCAAGAGATCTTTCACGCGTCTATCAATATGGGGTGGAGCGCCATCCTGCATAAACATCGTACGTTCCAGCAGGTGTTTATCAGCCAGGCCCGTCACGGTAGCAGTTACAAAACCAGAACCACGCATTTCCTCGAAGAAAAAAGGCCCGATATCGGTAGATGTGGTAAATCCAACCCATACCGTGACTTTCTCGTCGTGCAATGGAGTTTCCACGACAGTTCTAGGATTTTCGGTTGCCCAAATTCTGCAGTTGTGGGCGTTGACAGACCCTCGAAGCGTGAAATGAGCTTCGTCGGTCCACAACACGTTACTCAACCAATCGTCATCTTCCGCCATCTTTTGAAACGCCCACACCGCAAATGTCCTCCGCTTCACTAAATCGCCAGGTAACAGTTCATAATGCCGATGGATTTTGTACGGATAGCATCGGAGGGTAAGCCTAAGTGCCAACCAAACAGTAGTGTATGGAATGCCGGTGCGACGTGCGACTGCACGAGCGCTGACTTCCCCGTGCATAGACGAACCCGCTACAGTCTCCATTCCTTCCTGAACTGTCTCAGCAGCATTACGCCTTGTGCTCGGTCGGCCACTACGGGGTCCATCGTCTAAACAACCCGTGGCTTCGAACTTCGAAATCATTCTCGCCACAGCTGCATTTGTCAACGGACCTTTACCCGTTCGAATCCCCTTCCTATGGCGATAGGATCGTAACGCTGAACTAGCACATTCCCAATTCTGATAATGCAGCTTCACTAAAAGCGCCTTTTCACGTAACGTCAACATGCTGCGACTGCTGACGCATCTGATTCTCTCTCTCATTACAGCTCCTTTTATACACGATTGTCATGCGTAGTCACTGACTTTTGATATCCAGCGCCATCTGTCGGACATTTTGTGAACTTTGTTTGTTTGTTTGTTCTAATAAAATCCCGTCGTTCCAAGCATGTGTGTCAATTTTTACCTCTCTATCTACATTATTCCGTGATTTACTAAGGTTTCAAGTTTATACTGACTTTTTGATCACCCGGTATGACGACAGGACTGCTTCTCGTGACGTCTGGTGGTCGCTTCCGCATTACATAGTAGTATCCGGATACTTCTCACCAGATAAATGACCTTCAGACACCGCGGGAAAGCCGCGCGGTCTGCGGCGCCTTGTCACGGTTCGAGTGGCTCCCCCCCGTCGGACCTTCCAGTCCTCCCTCGGGCATGTGTGTGTGTGTGTGTGTGTGTGTGTTATCCTTAGTGTAAGTTAGATTAAGCAGTGAGTAAGCTTAGGTACCGATGACCTCAGCAGTTTGGTCTCACAGGCTCTTACCACAAACTTCCAAATTTTACCACGGGAAGAAACTTCCAGAGATGGCTAAGGGCGTATTTCAGTATACGAGAGCGTGGACAGGAATTCATGCTATTTGCCTATTAGGCGAGGTCTGGGCTAGTGCAAAGCCATTGCTGGCCGAAATACCTCTACTAATATCAACCGGCGACTTATAATTGGAGGACGAAATTTCCGAGATTGTACGCTGAGAGTTAGTAATGTATTACTAATGTATTTTCGACTTGCGTACAAATGGAATGGCAGCAAGGCATCTAGGACTATTAAATATGAAAATTACATACGAATCAAGTTTGTCGTCTACGTTATTCAAGAAACACCTCAACGTATCAGGTTGTAGAAATTCAAGCCATGGATTGAAGGAGATCCTCAAAAAACAAGATGAGTAATTTTTATTTAAAACTGCCACTAGACCCGGCCAATCTTTTTTACCCAATGCAATTAATTACAATTAATGGTCATCCAATTTTGGGTAACAAAGGAGGTCGTTAAACTGGTAGTGAATCATGGACCGCGGGAAAAAAGGGAACACCAGCGTTTAAGATATGGTGCTATAGAAAGATACTGAAAATTAGGTTTACTGATAAGATAAGAAATGAGGAGGTTCTCCGTAGAATCGGCGAAGAGAGGAACATGTGGAAAACACTGACAAGAAGAAAGGACAGAATGACAGGACATGCGGGAAGACCTCGAAGCTTCTGGGAACAGTAGAGGATAAAAACTGTAGAGGAAGACAGGTTGGAATATATCCAACAAATAATTGAGGACTTTGGGTGGAAGTGCTTCTCTGAGATGTATGAATTCGTGACAACCCATACAAAACCAGTCAGAAGCCATGGGAAGAATGGTTGTATCCAAAGATGGACAACAGACAGTAGCTGCCCACAGCGCTCCATCTCCACAGAAAAAAAAAAGACCTTTGCAAACCGAATCGAATCCCTCTACACAAGCAGACATATATCAATTCACCACCAGTCTGAAGAACAAGAAATAATGGATACAAACTATTAGCAAGGGTATCCACAACTATTTATCGTTAAATCTTGGAACTATTTCGCCATTCGCCACTGTTCTCCCTAAAACTGAAAATGTCAGACGGATCTAGGTTGTTAATGCTTCCAGTAGCGCTGTACCTTCAATTCCCGACTTTATTTTTCCTGTTATCAGCCTGGATAGCAGTGCGCGCCGTTTCCGGGACGGGGAGGTGCGCCGGACCGAAGCGTATCCGCCTGGTGGATTAAGGACGACGGTAGGTGCGCTGGCCAGCCTCGATGTAGTTTTTAGGTGGTTTCCCACATCCCACTGTCTGAATACCAGGCTGGTACTCGATAAGCAAACATTTAAAAAATTTTCTCTCGTTTTTACATGGATAACACTAAAAGCAGACAGTTGAGGTACACATATCCCATCCGAGGGGACACCGCAATAACGACAGGAAGTGTATCTGACACTCCCATTAAATTAATCATGCCAAATCTGTTAATAACTTGCTGACCCTATACCGAAACAGATGAAGAAGGGTGTAACAATCAATATCAGAAACTATTAAAAATGTGGATGTAGAAGATATCTGCACGTTACCTGCCTGACAAGAAAACAGTATGTACAAAACTCATATGAACTATACTATCTACTTTCAACAGTTTGAAGTTTTTTTTTGTATTAAATTGTGCTTCATTATTTTTACCCTTCCATGAAAATAACCGCTTCCACCCCCACGCCGCTCAGATGCTGGATAAGCTTTCGAAACTTACTTTACTTAATCCTTATAGGAATTAATCATCAGTTCCATATACATGCATGGAACAGTAGATAGACAACATACTTTTTGTTAATATTAGCCAGTCATTAATATTTTTAATTTATTTCCTTACTAATTCCTTGGCTCCACCATTCTCCTCCACCCTCAGCTACGTTTAACACAACTTCAGTATTAACAAAACATTAACCAATAAAATACAAATAACAGTTAACAGATGTGACTAAATGAACTTTCCCAGCATATTAATCGATTATACTCTTGACAGGTCTGCAGCCCGATTATACAGACATCTTGACACAATACTTCAGTACTCCTTATATCCTTCATCTTTAGGTAAGAGTAATGGTCGCTTACACTCACCAGTAAGATGGCAGCCAGATGAACCACTGAAAAATTTTGTCAATATTACTGTAGAATCTGGCTGCAGATCTGACAATAATACAGCACATTTAGCAGAACCCAGTTGGTGCTTATAACACAATCTTCAGGACAAATTTAATGGATAATGTGGTGTCCTTTCTCCATCTAATGCCTGGTCGGGACTGGTATGTTACTTCTCCAATTTGCCAGAGAAACAACTATACCTGTATGCGGGCTACTATTACAATGGGATCCACATTTCCACAAGCTTTTTAAAGCTACTGCCCAGTACATGAAAACAAACTTAAGAGAGAGCTTGGATGAGTTAATAGGTATAGTAACTAACTTGACACAGGTCACAGATATTTTAAATAGTGCTTCATTACAAATTAACAAAGTTTAAGGTCTGATGCTTGGCCAGTCCTAAGATTTTTTTCTGTGTCTTATCTCTACTTTCACTTCTAGCAGTGCTTTAAGACCTGAAAACAACAAGCTGTTATGCACATAACTGTTTAGGCAAGAAAAAATGGAAAGGAGGGTAGTTCATAAGCCAGAATAAATTAAAAAAGACATTCCATATCACAGATGAAAAGACACACACACACACACACACACACACACACACACACACACAGTGAGAGAGAGAGAGAGAGAGAGAGAGAGAGAGAGAGAGAGATATGTGCAAAGGAAGAATAAGTGACTCCTAAGTTTCAAATTACAAGATACCAATCATGAGATGTCAGTACCAGTAATGGATAAGTCTGAAAGGACATATAAAGTCACAGAGTTAAAATAAAAGCATCCAATAGGGCAAGAAACCTGTGTGACATGAAAGAAAAAAGTAAAAAAGGTAAATATTATGCAAGGAGAGAGATATTTGTAGACAGTGAGGCAGAAAAGAATTGAAATACGAAAGAGGATTGGGGAACACAGTGACTTAAGCAAAAATGGTACAAACCAGCATAAATTACAACCAGCTGAATGATTAAGAGTCTTGTGTATATAGGGGCCTATTTTGAAAGGATGTTTCCATCTCCAGAATCAGAAAGCAGTGATTTTTGAACAGTGGATCGAAAGATCGTGTTTGATGAAGCAAGTATTCAAGTCTACACTATTTTTTTCCCACAGCAAGTGGTCCAGTTGGGTTTCCTGGAAATACTTATTATGGATGAATCCCATAATTGGCAAGACAATATAAAATGATGGACAAAAATTGGTGGTCACTGACAGTCAACATATCATCCCTATCCCCACCCCCCTTTCTCTTGATGCTTTTTGAAAGGTAAGAATAGACTTTAATATCAAATTATAAAAGCACAATCTCAGTCACACAAGAATAGACCAGAAAACTGGTCACAACCATTCTAAAGAAGCCACTGTTGCTTTTAGAAAAACTCTGTGAAACCTGAAATAGATTCAACATGCACTGCACTGAAAACTTGTCAAAGTGAATATAAGCTCATAATTTTACCCACTATGCCATCTTGATTCCTTTGAATACAAATATCTGTCCAATGACAGAAGGACAAAGGAAAAGTGGTGTTTGATGTCTGGTCAGTGGAAAGATCATTAAAAATGGAGGGCTAGCTCGGATTGATAAGGGAAGTGGAAGGAAATTGGTTGTGCTCTTCTAAAGGCAATATCCCAGGATTTTTCTTCAGCGATATGAATTTAATTAAATTGCCATCCTCTAAGGGTAAGTGTCAAGTGCCTTAACACTTGTCCACCTTTGTCAATCTTTCCAGATACAGGTCTGGAAAATATGATATTGTAACAAGCGGTTGTGAAATGAGGCACTCGCATAATATAAAGATCATGTGAAACATATCACTACTCAACTTACAAAATATGGCAGAAAATCAGTCATAGCTTTACTGACAAAACCACCTTCATACTTGTTTATGTTATTTGGAGACCAACAGAAAATTTAGCTCAGTATAGAAAGATAGATATTTGAATTACAGTCTCAATGAAAATGATCTGAGCTTTTGCCTGCTGTTACATCTTGCTCTATAAAAATTTTGTAGTAGAAACTATACTTTAGAAGTATTACACTGGCACTCAGTAAAGTATTAATAGCATCTACATATATGTTGTACACCTGACAATCAGTTTCTTTCTTCTATTCACACTTTTTGGAAAATCAATCATTTAGACTTACATGCAGTACAATTATTTGATTTCCTAACCTCTTGATAAATGGAGAACTGTGGTGAAGAGTTTGCATATGTCAACAAGGTTACTTATCTGTTTGTAACTGCTGCAGTTTACAATTTCTTCACTAATAAACAAATTTTTGTGTGCTGTGTATTCTTCATGTACTCAACCTGGATCTGTATACAATTTATTTTCCACCTTTTGAACGAACCTGTTAAATCCTGTGAAGTGTATACGTAAGTATCGTGCTTGTATGGTTTATGAACGAAAGAGATCTATCAATAACCAATAAGATAAAGGTGGAGGACTCAACAAAATAACAGCACAGAACATGAATTATTATTACAGGATCCTGCACAATTATTGTTTACTTATAACTGAAACAGTCTTCTAACTGCCAAGTACTTCAGTAACTTTATATATGTCTCTGCATTTTAAGTGGAGGGAATTCAACAAAAAAAATTCATAATCTGATACAATTAATTTCCCTCCATTGTCTGCATAAGTACCCTACTTCTGTAAACAAAAAGAAACTGGTAGAACTTGCTTTTAAAATAAGTGATAACGCATCATTGCTCACAGTGAAAGAAATTGACTATGAAATTGTTAAGGCTTATTAACTTTTTCCTGCTTGTAAAATTCTTCCACAATTAAATAATTCCTATGTTGCAAGAAAAGACTTACCTGAAAATTGGCAAGGCTTATTACTGTCATCAAACTTGTGACACAGGGCACAATTATGCACATTTAATGTGTACTTACTTCAACAAAAATAGTAGAGCATAATTTTAAAAATTCCTATATATGCCAACTCTACCAAAACAATGTGTAATAACCAGAAATAACAATTCAGTGTAAAGATTCTAAGGGAAATCCTATTTAATTCTGCTGCTGCATTCATAATTAGCATCTAGCAAGCAAGGACAGCTATACATTAATCACTGTGCACTGACATACACACATCTTTCATCCAAATTACTTGTAGCAAATATTTGCTATCTAGGCTTTCTGTGAAAGATGCAAATAAATAAACAAATGAATAAAACCTCTAAGCTAGTATGAAAAGTGAGGGTTCCTTCAAGTGGAATATCTAAGACATGTCCTAACGTGACAATGTGTCTTGTTTCTAACAACACACCGCATTTTTCTAAGAAAATAAGATTTGAATAAATCACATAAAAAGTATTTTCATCATGAATTTAACAGTTCACTAAAATTAACTTCAAAAGACTTAGATTACAACAGACAACAAAAATTTCTTTAAGAAATGCAATGAGAGAAACCTTTGTCACTACATCATCTACACTTCAAAAAAAAAAAAACAAAAAAAAAAAAAAAACAGCGAATATAAAACTATAGTCCTAAACATTTCAGGAAAGCACTATATGATTGCAAGAGTGTAGAGTATGCTGGCACCCAAACAATATAAAGCTGATCCTCGGCATCACAAACATAAAAAACTAAGCAATCACATGTGTAACTAAAGAATCACATGCAATCAAACGTAACTGTGCTTCAAGCAGAACGACCAATTAGATATATTCACTTTTAGTTGTTGTAAAGGAGTGATATCTCCCATGCTGCTTCTCAACTGGTGTGCAGATATGTTGATGACGCCAGTGCGATTGCAAAAACGAAGCAAACACACAACATCAACCAATATATTCATCAAAAGGAAAAGTGCATTTCAGGCATACAAATAATTTAGTCATGTAATATGGAACAACGTCAGTAGTCGCAAACGAAAATTATATTTATTAACATATTGCTTGTGATCTCTCTCCAATAAATATTTCATCGAGCGAAGAAATAATGTCACTACGTTGCAAATATGAACGTTACTTAGTGTAACAACAGTATTAATTGTAAGTCTTTCATAAAAAAAGAGATTTCTCGCAGCAGACGGGATACACACGAGTCGTCAAACTGCTGTTAGAGGCGGTCATATGTCTATTTTCACTTTCTAGGCGATCAGAATTATAGCCAAGCTTCTGGGCCTTGGGTTTATAAGCGAATTTTTGCTTTATTGTTAACAAAGGCGTTCACAAGAAATGTTCCCTGAAGTGGTTAGAATGAGTGAAATACACTTCCAACAACTTAAGAACTATTATAACTCAGAAGCTGCTGACAGATTGCAGGTTAAATAGGTGAAAAACACATTTACCTTGTGAATCCACTAATAATTCAGCAAACCATTCCGATAAACAGCATCCCTACAGTCCTCGGTTTTCGACCTGCCGTAACAAAACAAAGGACCTACCACCACTGTGTTTGTCAATAATCGCAGACGTCCACCTGTCAACTCGCCAAGGCTAAATCCACAGATATCGTCGCATCAAGGCCGAGCGCAGTGTTTACAATATCTTTCAACCCAATGAAACGCTGTGAAGCTTAAAAGTAATGAATACGTCCAGAATGAATTTTGTACGAATACAAACGAGTTACCTGGTTCTAAAAGTAGGAACACAAGACAAGCTATAGCCTGATAAACGCAACTCAAGGCTTCTGTTTGTGATAATGTGGTTTGAACGAACATTTCAGGGGCAGATGATGACACATTCTCGCTAATACTAAATTTTTGTACAGTGATATCAGACCACTGCTGTTGTTATCTCTGTGTGGCTGTGCATGACACACAATGAAATTCGACTGCCCAGAGAGTAGCTCTCACCATACCATTTGGGAATGGTTTAGCTCCTAAAGTAACAAAGAAGGCTTGTAAGTCTTTGAAGTCATCTAAATGCAAAACCTGAATACACAGAATGGTTCTAATCCCATTTACGCTGAAAGAATGTAAATTATTTTTCATGTGTTCCTTCTGCAACAATGCGATAACATTAACCTGACGACATTAGTAATAGTGTGTATCAGGCGTGTATTGACAGTAGTAGGGTAGGTGGGAGTAAACCCCCGCAATTTTAAGTTTTTTCTAATATTGTAATCCATGAAGGGTACATTTTCCTGCGATTTCAAACTGAAGTCACAGGTTGAATTGTTACCTATGACTCATAAAAATTCCAGCTCTGTGCGGGACTTTGCCCCATTGGAAATACGGATGACCGCATAATAAAAATTGTTGAAATAGCCCTTTGTTAACATTGTTGTACTGTAACCAAATTACTCAACAAAATATTGAACTAAAATGTCTTGTAAATTTTGAACGTCATGCTTAAAATACTTGTACAAAAATACTTTCATCTCAACGAAATGAAGATTAGTAGGTTAACCTGAAAGAGTTCAATTACTAAGGTTAAGCTACCTAGGTATCTAGTAACTAGCGTACTTTGTTAGGTCCTCTGATTCTTCCTTCTATGCACCTACGTCACGCGTTCACCGACAGACAATGTGCGTTCACTAGTGTTCTGAGCGCTCCGCTGTGAATATTGTATGCAATACCAACATAATACCCCATCATAGCGAGTCATTTAGTGAATTTTTATTCCATCTCTTGCGAGTTGTCGTGGCCGTGGTAGTGGTGAGCGGAACATTCTACACAAGCAAGCGGGAGACATAATTTGCGGGATACAAGCTTTCACCAAGCGCAAAGCACATGTTTCCACGTACAACTGGCGCTTGCAACCGGCAACAATGCAATTTGTGCTTGTCTCGACCTACGCGAATCGCCACCGTTCGTAAATCGGGCTGTAGCTGCCCATACATTTAGTTACTTGAAGTCGCAGACTCGTGTTCTTCGTCTTCTTTAGAATCTTCTTCGCCAAATAATAAGTCCATATTTGCACTGTGCTACTGTCATGATGTGAGAAGTCTGAATCTGCCTCCGAAGAGTTTGGTCCACTGGCGGATACCGAAAAACCTCAAAGAGGAGGTGCTAAAGATATCTTGAGCTGCCTTTACTTTTACCACAGTATATTATGTTAGACTGTGCTTTTACCATAGTAAAAAAGTAATCGAGTCACATACAAAGCTTAATAAAGTTTTATTTAAACTGATTATACACACATACAGGACAATGCCATCTTATCATATAAAAAATTACAGTTGTGGCTTTCTTTGTTAAATGATGAGTTGTATGCACCTATTCTTCCTGCAAAATTGGTTAATTACATCGTCAATAGGGCAATCAATGTCAGGGTGAGTGTTCAACAGAGCTAAGTCATTAAGTCGATCCTCCTTCATTCTCGATCTCAGCCATGTCTTTGTATTGAAAAACTTCTATCTACTGTAGCAATAGAACCAAATTGAAAACCAATTCAGACTACCATAATTATGATACACGGCAATGTAAAGATCTCCACTTACAAGCTGTAACAAGGACCTGAAGTCAGAAGCATGTATGTAATCAAGGCATCAAACTTTTTAGTGCACTACCAAAACATATCAAAGAGCTGGAAAATGAGGATAAATTTAAAACTGTTATAAAGAATCACATGCTTGACAAATGTTATTACAGTGTAAGTGAATTTCTATGCTCAACTGTATTAGAATATAAAGAACTACATCCTTGACAAATGTTATTACAGCATTAGTTAATATCTCTGCACAACTGTATAAGAATGTATGTTTAAGTTAATGTGACAAATGAAATTACATCAATGAATATGTCTATCAAGCACATAAGAAGATTAAGAACCACATGCTTAACAAATGTCACTACAGTATAAGTGAATAGCTCTGCTCAACTGTGTAAGAATATATGATATCATAAATGTGACAAATGAAATCATATGAAGGAATAGATCTATCAAGAACATAAGAAAATAAGTTATAATTAGTTGTATATTGTATTAAACATCAGATAGATTCATACGAATTCAGCATAGAAAAATTGTTGTAAAGATACTGTATAGTTGTTAAAATGTATTCTGCCAAATCCTATATCACAAATGTGATCATTGGGATGATAATAAATAAATAAATAGATGCAGGTGGGCTAGCAAATACTTCGTACAGAGTGTGCAAAGTAAGATAGTCAGATCTAGGACAAACAATCAACGCTTGCATGACAGAATCACGATCATTAAGGGCGTTTATGCTCTAGCTACATAGGAAAGTACAACTACTCGATTAAGTCGTGTCAACTGACGAAAGAAACGAATATCGAGTAGCGTGTGGGCTTACTGGGGTGGGGCGGGGGGCGAACGAACCGCACATGTATCAACCACTGGTTTGATCTGTTTTCTTCTTTTTTTTTGGCACAGATGCAGTGAAATTAGGCTCACTTCTTTTTGTTTCTGTAGCACGCTCTTTTTTTTCTTTGCCACGTCCCTTCTCAGTAGCAAGCTTTTCTTTCTGCATGCTTTCTTGTTCCATTCGTTCTTTATTGGGTGTCGACGTCAGGAGCACAGAAGGAATGCCTCGCCGGAAAGTTTTCTCTAAATCTTTATTTTACACAGTGGAATTATACCTTCAGGTGAGATAATCTGAAGCGGCATGGGTCGAATGTCATTTTACGCGGGGGTTATCATTGAAGAATGGAGCTACGGGGATTTATCCCGAATCACCCGCGTGAATTTGCCCCATTTAGTCATTTTCTGACAAACGCGCCTTTGTTGATTTCGAGAGCCAAATGGAACAATTATTTCCAAACGAAAGTTAAGCCTAAATGCAGTACTGTCAACAAATAATTCGTTGATTCTTCTTTTCAAACCCCACATAATGCGATGTTCAAGTAAAACATGAGAAAAGTTATACGTAAGTAGTATAAAACAGACTGAAGTCATTTTTTCACCTCTGGAGTGACCTGCTGGGACGAACTTTCGTGGATCAATAAACTGCAATACAACAAACCTGCCACAGGGTGGTCAAAACCTGAATCGATGACATTCATTTCAATTCAATTCAATTTTTTTATTAATCCGTTAATAGTATACCTTGTATGGAGGTAGTCAATTCATAGCCAAGGCTGGTTACAATAAAATTTCTTGTAATTAAGTTGTTTACAATCTTACATAGAAATACAATCATGTTACATCAGTATATGTAAATCTTTTTACGTTTTCATATTCAGATATCCTTCAGTGTTATAAAAGCCATGCATTTAAAAACTCAGTGTGGGGTTTTACCCCCACGCATGGCTTTATCCCCCACCCACCCTATTTGTCGGTCCACTTAGTAAACATAAATTTTGTAAAGCCATAAAACTTCGTTTCCTAATACAACTTCTCTACTTTATGACTTGTGTGATACCTTGTATCTAATTTTATTACCATACTACAGTAGCTCAGGGGCGATGGCAACAGGGGGGGGGGGGGGGGGGGGGGGAGGCTATGGGGGCTAGAGCCCCTCCCCCCAAATGGAGTATATCATAATACACTTAACAAAATTACCGGTACTTAAGAAATCAGTGAATATATTACTTCAAGAGATTCAATCATTGTTTTTATAATTATGTAGCAATGAAGGTTGCGATGTATTTCAAATACATTTTAACAAAAGAATAAGAGAAGAAAATAACTTCATATCCAAACCAATAAATAGCATTTAACTTACAATGGGTGTCTTATTATTTATTAATATACATTGGATGTATATTAATGTACAAGTACCGGTCACAATAATCAAGAAAGCTAAATATGCAGAGTATGCCTACCAACACTTAAATTGCTGACCCCAGACAAAAACTTCAAAATCATCGGACTTCTGGGTCAAATCGTATTATTTTCCCAGGCACACACATTCTGTAGACACAATTTTAATCTGAACTCCAGAACAGTTACCAAAAACTACTTTTAGCAACACCAAATTTTACCAATTTGTCAGTGGAGACCCCCAACTCTCCTTTTCAGCGATATTCCATTCCCCAACCACCCCTTCCCGCCATTAGCGCCCCCCCTCCCCCCCAGCCCCGCACCAACATCTAGAATCACCCCTGCTACTTGCTACAGTTCCATTCCAGCAAGACAAACTGCTTTACTTGTTGCTGTTAATGTTGTGTTAAAAATGAATCCATTGAAACGTGAGAAAACAGATAATGTGTTTGCACTTGTTCATTTGCAGTTGATGCACACAGGGCATCAGTTTCATGCACCGCACATGTATCAACCACTGGTTTGATCTGTTTTCTTCTTTTTTTTTGGCACAGATGCAGTGAAATTAGGCTCACTTCTTTTTGTTTCTGTAGCACGCTCTTTTTTTTCTTTGCCACGTCCCTTCTCAGTAGCAAGCTTTTCTTTCTGCATGCTTTCTTGTTCCATTCGTTCTTTATTGGGTGTCGACGTCAGGAGCACAGAAGGAATGCTTTGCCGGAAAGTTTTCTCTAAATCTTTATTTTACACAGTGGAATTATACCTTCAGGTGAGATAATCTGAAGCGGCATGGGTCGAATGTCATTTTACGCGGGGGTTATCATTGAAGAATGGAGCTACGGGGATTTATCCCGAATCACCCGTGTGAATTTGCCCCATTTAGTCATTTTCTGACAAACGCGCCTTTGTTGATTTCGAGAGCCAAATGGAACAATTATTTCCAAACGAAAGTTAAGCCTAAATGCAGTACTGTCAACAAATAATTCGTTGATTCTTCTTTTCAAACCCCACATAATGCGATGTTCAAGTAAAACATGAGAAAAGTTATACGTAAGTAGTATAAAACAGACTGAAGTCATTTTTTCACCTCTGGAGTGACCTGCTGGGACGAACTTTCGTGGATCAATAAACTGCAATACAACAAACCTGCCACAGGGTGGTCAAAACCTGAATCGATGACATTCATTTCAATTCAATTCAATTTTTTTATTAATCCGTTAATAGTATACCTTGTATGGAGGTAGTCAATTCATAGCCAAGGCTGGTTACAATAAAATTTCTTGTAATTAAGTTGTTTACAATCTTACATAGAAATACAATCATGTTACATCAGTATATGTAAATCTTTTTACGTTTTCATATTCAGATATCCTTCAGTGCTATAAAAGCCATGCATTTAAAAACTCAGTGTGGGGTTTTACCCCCACGCATGGCTTTATCCCCCACCCACCCTATTTGTCGGTCCACTTAGTAAACATAAATTTTGTAAAGCCATAAAACTTCGTTTCCTAATACAACTTCTCTACTTTATGACTTGTGTGATACCTTGTATCTAATTTTATTACCATACTACAGTAGCTCAGGGGCGATGGCAACAGGGGGGGGGGGGGGGGGGAGGCTATGGGGGCTAGAGCCCCTCCCCCCAAATGGAGTATATCATAATACACTTAACAAAATTACCGGTACTTAAGAAATCAGTGAATATATTACTTCAAGAGATTCAATCATTGTTTTTATAATTATGTAGCAATGAAGGTTGCGATGTATTTCAAATACATTTTAACAAAAGAATAAGAGAAGAAAATAACTTCATATCCAAACCAATAAATAGCATTTAACTTACAATGGGTGTCTTATTATTTATTAATATACATTGGATGTATATTAATGTACAAGTACCGGTCACAATAATCAAGAAAGCTAAATATGCAGAGTATGCCTACCAACACTTAAATTGCTGACCCCAGACAAAAACTTCAAAATCGTCGGACTTCTGGGTCAAATCGTATTATTTTCCCAGGCACACACATTCTGTAGACACAATTTTAATCTGAACTCCAGAACAGTTACCAAAAACTACTTTTAGCAACACCAAATTTTACCAATTTGTCAGTGGAGACCCCCAACTCTCCTTTTCAGCGATATTCCATTCCCCAACCACCCCTTCCCGCCATTAGCGCCCCCCCTCCCCCCCAGCCCCGCACCAACATCTAGAATCACCCCTGCTACTTGCTACAGTTCCATTCCAGCAAGACAAACTGCTTTACTTGTTGCTGTTAATGTTGTGTTAAAAATGAATCCATTGAAACGTGAGAAAACAGATAATGTGTTTGCACTTGTTCATTTGCAGTTGATGCACACAGGGCATCAGTTTCATGCACCGCACATGTATCAACCACTGGTTTGATCTGTTTTCTTCTTTTTTTTTGGCACAGATGCAGTGAAATTAGGCTCACTTCTTTTTGTTTCTGTAGCACGCTCTTTTTTTTCTTTGCCACGTCCCTTCTCAGTAGCAAGCTTTTCTTTCTGCATGCTTTCTTGTTCCATTCGTTCTTTATTGGGTGTCGACGTCAGGAGCACAGAAGGAATGCCTCGCCGGAAAGTTTTCTCTAAATCTTTATTTTACACAGTGGAATTATACCTTCAGGTGAGATAATCTGAAGCGGCATGGGTCGAATGTCATTTTACGCGGGGGTTATCATTGAAGAATGGAGCTACGGGGATTTATCCCGAATCACCCGCGTGAATTTGCCCCATTTAGTCATTTTCTGACAAACGCGCCTTTGTTGATTTCGAGAGCCAAATGGAACAATTATTTCCAAACGAAAGTTAAGCCTAAATGCAGTACTGTCAACAAATAATTCGTTGATTCTTCTTTTCAAACCCCACATAATGCGATGTTCAAGTAAAACATGAGAAAAGTTATACGTAAGTAGTATAAAACAGACTGAAGTCATTTTTTCACCTCTGGAGTGACCTGCTGGGACGAACTTTCGTGGATCAATAAACTGCAATACAACAAACCTGCCACAGGGTGGTCAAAACCTGAATCGATGACATTCATTTCAATTCAATTCAATTTTTTTATTAATCCGTTAATAGTATACCTTGTATGGAGGTAGTCAATTCATAGCCAAGGCTGGTTACAATAAAATTTCTTGTAATTAAGTTGTTTACAATCTTACATAGAAATACAATCATGTTACATCAGTATATGTAAATCTTTTTACGTTTTCATATTCAGATATCCTTCAGTGTTATAAAAGCCATGCATTTAAAAACTCAGTGTGGGGTTTTACCCCCACGCATGGCTTTATCCCCCACCCACCCTATTTGTCGGTCCACTTAGTAAACATAAATTTTGTAAAGCCATAAAACTTCGTTTCCTAATACAACTTCTCTACTTTATGACTTGTGTGATACCTTGTATCTAATTTTATTACCATACTACAGTAGCTCAGGGGCGATGGCAACAGGGGGGGGGGGGGGGGGGAGGCTATGGGGGCTAGAGCCCCTCCCCCCAAATGGAGTATATCATAATACACTTAACAAAATTACCGGTACTTAAGAAATCAGTGAATATATTACTTCAAGAGATTCAATCATTGTTTTTATAATTATGTAGCAATGAAGGTTGCGATGTATTTCAAATACATTTTAACAAAAGAATAAGAGAAGAAAATAACTTCATATCCAAACCAATAAATAGCATTTAACTTACAATGGGTGTCTTATTATTTATTAATATACATTGGATGTATATTAATGTACAAGTACCGGTCACAATAATCAAGAAAGCTAAATATGCAGAGTATGCCTACCAACACTTAAATTGCTGACCCCAGACAAAAACTTCAAAATCGTCGGACTTCTGGGTCAAATCGTATTATTTTCCCAGGCACACACATTCTGTAGACACAATTTTAATCTGAACTCCAGAACAGTTACCAAAAACTACTTTTAGCAACACCAAATTTTACCAATTTGTCAGTGGAGACCCCCAACTCTCCTTTTCAGCGATATTCCATTCCCCAACCACCCCTTCCCGCCATTAGCGCCCCCCCTCCCCCCCAGCCCCGCACCAACATCTAGAATCACCCCTGCTACTTGCTACAGTTCCATTCCAGCAAGACAAACTGCTTTACTTGTTGCTGTTAATGTTGTGTTAAAAATGAATCCATTGAAACGTGAGAAAACAGATAATGTGTTTGCACTTGTTCATTTGCAGTTGATGCACACAGGGCATCAGTTTCATGCACCGCACATGTATCAACCACTGGTTTGATCTGTTTTCTTCTTTTTTTTTGGCACAGATGCAGTGAAATTAGGCTCACTTCTTTTTGTTTCTGTAGCACGCTCTTTTTTTTCTTTGCCACGTCCCTTCTCAGTAGCAAGCTTTTCTTTCTGCATGCTTTCTTGTTCCATTCGTTCTTTATTGGGTGTCGACGTCAGGAGCACAGAAGGAATGCTTTGCCGGAAAGTTTTCTCTAAATCTTTATTTTACACAGTGGAATTATACCTTCAGGTGAGATAATCTGAAGCGGCATGGGTCGAATGTCATTTTACGCGGGGGTTATCATTGAAGAATGGAGCTACGGGGATTTATCCCGAATCACCCGCGTGAATTTGCCCCATTTAGTCATTTTCTGACAAACGCGCCTTTGTTGATTTCGAGAGCCAAATGGAACAATTATTTCCAAACGAAAGTTAAGCCTAAATGCAGTACTGTCAACAAATAATTCGTTGATTCTTCTTTTCAAACCCCACATAATGCGATGTTCAAGTAAAACATGAGAAAAGTTATACGTAAGTAGTATAAAACAGACTGAAGTCATTTTTTCACCTCTGGAGTGACCTGCTGGGACGAACTTTCGTGGATCAATAAACTGCAATACAACAAACCTGCCACAGGGTGGTCAAAACCTGAATCGATGACATTCATTTCAATTCAATTCAATTTTTTTATTAATCCGTTAATAGTATACCTTGTATGGAGGTAGTCAATTCATAGCCAAGGCTGGTTACAATAAAATTTCTTGTAATTAAGTTGTTTACAATCTTACATAGAAATACAATCATGTTACATCAGTATATGTAAATCTTTTTACGTTTTCATATTCAGATATCCTTCAGTGTTATAAAAGCCATGCATTTAAAAACTCAGTGTGGGGTTTTACCCCCACGCATGGCTTTATCCCCCACCCACCCTATTTGTCGGTCCACTTAGTAAACATAAATTTTGTAAAGCCATAAAACTTCGTTTCCTAATACAACTTCTCTACTTTATGACTTGTGTGATACCTTGTATCTAATTTTATTACCATACTACAGTAGCTCAGGGGCGATGGCAACAGGGGGGGGGGGGGGGAGGCTATGGGGGCTAGAGCCCCTCCCCCCAAATGGAGTATATCATAATACACTTAACAAAATTACCGGTACTTAAGAAATCAGTGAATATATTACTTCAAGAGATTCAATCATTGTTTTTATAATTATGTAGCAATGAAGGTTGCGATGTATTTCAAATACATTTTAACAAAAGAATAAGAGAAGAAAATAACTTCATATCAAAACCAATAAATAGCATTTAACTTACAATGGGTGTCTTATTATTTATTAATATACATTGGATGTATATTAATGTACAAGTACCGGTCACAATAATCAAGAAAGCTAAATATGCAGAGTATGCCTACCAACACTTAAATTGCTGACCCCAGACAAAAACTTCAAAATCATCGGACTTCTGGGTCAAATCGTATTATTTTCCCAGGCACACACATTCTGTAGACACAATTTTAATCTGAACTCCAGAACAGTTACCAAAAACTACTTTTAGCAACACCAAATTTTACCAATTTGTCAGTGGAGACCCCCAACTCTCCTTTTCAGCGATATTCCATTCCCCAACCACCCCTTCCCGCCATTAGCGCCCCCCCTCCCCCCCAGCCCCGCACCAACATCTAGAATCACCCCTGCTACTTGCTACAGTTCCATTCCAGCAAGACAAACTGCTTTACTTGTTGCTGTTAATGTTGTGTTAAAAATGAATCCATTGAAACGTGAGAAAACAGATAATGTGTTTGCACTTGTTCATTTGCAGTTGATGCACACAGGGCATCAGTTTCATGCACCGCACATGTATCAACCACTGGTTTGATCTGTTTTCTTCTTTTTTTTTGGCACAGATGCAGTGAAATTAGGCTCACTTCTTTTTGTTTCTGTAGCACGCTCTTTTTTTTCTTTGCCACGTCCCTTCTCAGTAGCAAGCTTTTCTTTCTGCATGCTTTCTTGTTCCATTCGTTCTTTATTGGGTGTCGACGTCAGGAGCACAGAAGGAATGCTTTGCCGGAAAGTTTTCTCTAAATCTTTATTTTACACAGTGGAATTATACCTTCAGGTGAGATAATCTGAAGCGGCATGGGTCGAATGTCATTTTACGCGGGGGTTATCATTGAAGAATGGAGCTACGGGGATTTATCCCGAATCACCCGTGTGAATTTGCCCCATTTAGTCATTTTCTGACAAACGCGCCTTTGTTGATTTCGAGAGCCAAATGGAACAATTATTTCCAAACGAAAGTTAAGCCTAAATGCAGTACTGTCAACAAATAATTCGTTGATTCTTCTTTTCAAACCCCACATAATGCGATGTTCAAGTAAAACATGAGAAAAGTTATACGTAAGTAGTATAAAACAGACTGAAGTCATTTTTTCACCTCTGGAGTGACCTGCTGGGACGAACTTTCGTGGATCAATAAACTGCAATACAACAAACCTGCCACAGGGTGGTCAAAACCTGAATCGATGACATTCATTTCAATTCAATTCAATTTTTTTATTAATCCGTTAATAGTATACCTTGTATGGAGGTAGTCAATTCATAGCCAAGGCTGGTTACAATAAAATTTCTTGTAATTAAGTTGTTTACAATCTTACATAGAAATACAATCATGTTACATCAGTATATGTAAATCTTTTTACGTTTTCATATTCAGATATCCTTCAGTGTTATAAAAGCCATGCATTTAAAAACTCAGTGTGGGGTTTTACCCCCACGCATGGCTTTATCCCCCACCCACCCTATTTGTCGGTCCACTTAGTAAACATAAATTTTGTAAAGCCATAAAACTTCGTTTCCTAATACAACTTCTCTACTTTATGACTTGTGTGATACCTTGTATCTAATTTTATTACCATACTACAGTAGCTCAGGGGCGATGGCAACAGGGGGGGGGGGGGGGGGGGGGAGGCTATGGGGGCTAGAGCCCCTCCCCCCAAATGGAGTATATCATAATACACTTAACAAAATTACCGGTACTTAAGAAATCAGTGAATATATTACTTCAAGAGATTCAATCATTGTTTTTATAATTATGTAGCAATGAAGGTTGCGATGTATTTCAAATACATTTTAACAAAAGAATAAGAGAAGAAAATAACTTCATATCCAAACCAATAAATAGCATTTAACTTACAATGGGTGTCTTATTATTTATTAATATACATTGGATGTATATTAATGTACAAGTACCGGTCACAATAATCAAGAAAGCTAAATATGCAGAGTATGCCTACCAACACTTAAATTGCTGACCCCAGACAAAAACTTCAAAATCGTCGGACTTCTGGGTCAAATCGTATTATTTTCCCAGGCACACACATTCTGTAGACACAATTTTAATCTGAACTCCAGAACAGTTACCAAAAACTACTTTTAGCAACACCAAATTTTACCAATTTGTCAGTGGAGACCCCCAACTCTCCTTTTCAGCGATATTCCATTCCCCAACCACCCCTTCCCGCCATTAGCGCCCCCCCTCCCCCCCAGCCCCGCACCAACATCTAGAATCACCCCTGCTACTTGCTACAGTTCCATTCCAGCAAGACAAACTGCTTTACTTGTTGCTGTTAATGTTGTGTTAAAAATGAATCCATTGAAACGTGAGAAAACAGATAATGTGTTTGCACTTGTTCATTTGCAGTTGATGCACACAGGGCATCAGTTTCATGCACCGCACATGTATCAACCACTGGTTTGATCTGTTTTCTTCTTTTTTTTTGGCACAGATGCAGTGAAATTAGGCTCACTTCTTTTTGTTTCTGTAGCACGCTCTTTTTTTTCTTTGCCACGTCCCTTCTCAGTAGCAAGCTTTTCTTTCTGCATGCTTTCTTGTTCCATTCGTTCTTTATTGGGTGTCGACGTCAGGAGCACAGAAGGAATGCCTCGCCGGAAAGTTTTCTCTAAATCTTTATTTTACACAGTGGAATTATACCTTCAGGTGAGATAATCTGAAGCGGCATGGGTCGAATGTCATTTTACGCGGGGGTTATCATTGAAGAATGGAGCTACGGGGATTTATCCCGAATCACCCGCGTGAATTTGCCCCATTTAGTCATTTTCTGACAAACGCGCCTTTGTTGATTTCGAGAGCCAAATGGAACAATTATTTCCAAACGAAAGTTAAGCCTAAATGCAGTACTGTCAACAAATAATTCGTTGATTCTTCTTTTCAAACCCCACATAATGCGATGTTCAAGTAAAACATGAGAAAAGTTATACGTAAGTAGTATAAAACAGACTGAAGTCATTTTTTCACCTCTGGAGTGACCTGCTGGGACGAACTTTCGTGGATCAATAAACTGCAATACAACAAACCTGCCACAGGGTGGTCAAAACCTGAATCGATGACATTCATTTCAATTCAATTCAATTTTTTTATTAATCCGTTAATAGTATACCTTGTATGGAGGTAGTCAATTCATAGCCAAGGCTGGTTACAATAAAATTTCTTGTAATTAAGTTGTTTACAATCTTACATAGAAATACAATCATGTTACATCAGTATATGTAAATCTTTTTACGTTTTCATATTCAGATATCCTTCAGTGTTATAAAAGCCATGCATTTAAAAACTCAGTGTGGGGTTTTACCCCCACGCATGGCTTTATCCCCCACCCACCCTATTTGTCGGTCCACTTAGTAAACATAAATTTTGTAAAGCCATAAAACTTCGTTTCCTAATACAACTTCTCTACTTTATGACTTGTGTGATACCTTGTATCTAATTTTATTACCATACTACAGTAGCTCAGGGGCGATGGCAACAGGGGGGGGGGGGGGGGGAGGCTATGGGGGCTAGAGCCCCTCCCCCCAAATGGAGTATATCATAATACACTTAACAAAATTACCGGTACTTAAGAAATCAGTGAATATATTACTTCAAGAGATTCAATCATTGTTTTTATAATTATGTAGCAATGAAGGTTGCGATGTATTTCAAATACATTTTAACAAAAGAATAAGAGAAGAAAATAACTTCATATCCAAACCAATAAATAGCATTTAACTTACAATGGGTGTCTTATTATTTATTAATATACATTGGATGTATATTAATGTACAAGTACCGGTCACAATAATCAAGAAAGCTAAATATGCAGAGTATGCCTACCAACACTTAAATTGCTGACCCCAGACAAAAACTTCAAAATCGTCGGACTTCTGGGTCAAATCGTATTATTTTCCCAGGCACACACATTCTGTAGACACAATTTTAATCTGAACTCCAGAACAGTTACCAAAAACTACTTTTAGCAACACCAAATTTTACCAATTTGTCAGTGGAGACCCCCAACTCTCCTTTTCAGCGATATTCCATTCCCCAACCACCCCTTCCCGCCATTAGCGCCCCCCCTCCCCCCCCAGCCCCGCACCAACATCTAGAATCACCCCTGCTACTTGCTACAGTTCCATTCCAGCAAGACAAACTGCTTTACTTGTTGCTGTTAATGTTGTGTTAAAAATGAATCCATTGAAACGTGAGAAAACAGATAATGTGTTTGCACTTGTTCATTTGCAGTTGATGCACACAGGGCATCAGTTTCATGCACCGCACATGTATCAACCACTGGTTTGATCTGTTTTCTTCTTTTTTTTTGGCACAGATGCAGTGAAATTAGGCTCACTTCTTTTTGTTTCTGTAGCACGCTCTTTTTTTTCTTTGCCACGTCCCTTCTCAGTAGCAAGCTTTTCTTTCTGCATGCTTTCTTGTTCCATTCGTTCTTTATTGGGTGTCGACGTCAGGAGCACAGAAGGAATGCTTTGCCGGAAAGTTTTCTCTAAATCTTTATTTTACACAGTGGAATTATACCTTCAGGTGAGATAATCTGAAGCGGCATGGGTCGAATGTCATTTTACGCGGGGGTTATCATTGAAGAATGGAGCTACGGGGATTTATCCCGAATCACCCGCGTGAATTTGCCCCATTTAGTCATTTTCTGACAAACGCGCCTTTGTTGATTTCGAGAGCCAAATGGAACAATTATTTCCAAACGAAAGTTAAGCCTAAATGCAGTACTGTCAACAAATAATTCGTTGATTCTTCTTTTCAAACCCCACATAATGCGATGTTCAAGTAAAACATGAGAAAAGTTATACGTAAGTAGTATAAAAACAGACTGAAGTCATTTTTTTCACCTCTGGAGTGACCTGCTGGGACGAACTTTCGTGGATCAATAAACTGCAATACAACAAACCTGCCACAGGGTGGTCAAAACCTGAATCGATGACATTCATTTCAATTCAATTCAATTTTTTTATTAATCCGTTAATAGTATACCTTGTATGGAGGTAGTCAATTCATAGCCAAGGCTGGTTACAATAAAATTTCTTGTAATTAAGTTGTTTACAATCTTACATAGAAATACAATCATGTTACATCAGTATATGTAAATCTTTTTACGTTTTCATATTCAGATATCCTTCAGTGTTATAAAAGCCATGCATTTAAAAACTCAGTGTGGGGTTTTTACCCCCCACGCATGGCTTTATCCCCCACCCACCCTATTTGTCGGTCCACTTAGTAAACATAAATTTTGTAAAGCCATAAAACTTCGTTTCCTAATACAACTTCTCTACTTTATGACTTGTGTGATAGCTTGTATCTAATTTTATTACCATACTACAGTAGCTCAGGGGCGATGGCAACAGGGGGGGGGGGGGGGAGGCTATGGGGGCTAGAGCCCCTCCCCCCAAATGGAGTATATCATAATACACTTAACAAAATTACCGGTACTTAAGAAATCAGTGAATATATTACTTCAAGAGATTCAATCATTGTTTTTATAATTATGTAGCAATGAAGGTTGCGATGTATTTCAAATACATTTTAACAAAAGAATAAGAGAAGAAAATAACTTCATATCCAAACCAATAAATAGCATTTAACTTACAATGGGTGTCTTATTATTTATTAATATACATTGGATGTATATTAATGTACAAGTACCGGTCACAATAATCAAGAAAGCTAAATATGCAGAGTATGCCTACCAACACTTAAATTGCTGACCCCAGACAAAAACTTCAAAATCGTCGGACTTCTGGGTCAAATCGTATTATTTTCCCAGGCACACACATTCTGTAGACACAATTTTAATCTGAACTCCAGAACAGTTACCAAAAACTACTTTTAGCAACACCAAATTTTACCAATTTGTCAGTGGAGACCCCCAACTCTCCTTTTCAGCGATATTCCATTCCCCAACCACCCCTTCCCGCCATTAGCGCCCCCCCCTCCCCCCCCAGCCCCGCACCAACCATCTAGAATCACCCCTGCTACTTGCTACAGTTCCATTACAGCAAGACAAAACTGCTTTACTTGTTGCTGTTAATGTGTGTTAAAAATGAATCCATTGAAACGTGAGAAAACAGATAATGTGTTTGCACTTGTTCATTTGCAGTTGATGCACACAGGGCATCAGTTTCATGCACCGCACATGTATCAACCACTGGTTTGATCTGTTTTCTTCTTTTTTTTTGGCACAGATGCAGTGAAATTAGGCTCACTTCTTTTTGTTTCTGTAGCACGCTCTTTTTTTTTCTTTTGCCACGTCCCTTCTCAGTAGCAAGCTTTTCTTTCTGCATGCTTTCTTGTTCCATTCGTTCTTTATTGGGTGTCGACGTCAGGAGCACAGAAGGAATGCTTTGCCGGAAAGTTTTCTCTAAATCTTTATTTTACACAGTGGAATTATACCTTCAGGTGAGATAATCTGAAGCGGCATGGGTCGAATGTCATTTTACGCGGGGGTTATCATTGAAGAATGGAGCTACGGGGATTTATCCCGAATCACCCGCCCGTGAATTTGCCCCATTTAGTCATTTTCTGACAAACGCGCCTTTGTTGATTTCGAGAGCCAAATGGAACAATTATTTCCAAACGAAAGTTAAGCCTAAATGCAGTACTGTCAACAAATAATTCGTTGATTCTTCTTTTCAAAACCCCACATAATGCGATGTTCAAGTAAAACATGAGAAAAGTTATACGTAAGTAGTATAAAACAGACTGAAGTCATTTTTTCACCTCTGGAGTGACCTGCTGGGACGAACTTTCGTGGATCAATAAACTGCAATACAAACAAAACCTGCCACAGGGGTGGTCAAAACCTGAATCGATGACATTCATTTCAATTCAATTCAATTTTTTTATTAATCCGTTAATAGTATACCTTGTATGGAGGTAGTCAATTCATAGCCAAGGCTGGTTACAATAAAATTTCTTGTAATTAAGTTGTTTACAATCTTACATAGAAATACAATCATGTTACATCAGTATATGTAAATCTTTTTACGTTTTCATATTCAGATATCCTTCAGTGTTATAAAAGCCATGCATTTAAAAACTCAGTGTGGGGTTTTTACCCCCACGCATGGCTTTATCCCCCACCCACCCTATTTGTCGGTCCACTTAGTAAACATAAATTTTGTAAAGCCATAAAACTTCGTTTCCTAATACAACTTCTCTACTTTATGACTTGTGTGATAGCTTGTATCTAATTTTATTACCATACTACAGTAGCTCAGGGGCGATGGCAACAGGGGGGGGGGTGGGGGGGGAGGCTATGGGGGCTAGAGCCCCCTCCCCCCAAACACTTAACAAAATTACCGGTACTTAAGAAATCAGTGAATATATTACTTCAAGAGATTCAATCATT